>NW_028270176.1:85363818-86050698 GCF_037043375.1 Chiloscyllium plagiosum
CTAGCCTTCTCACCCTCTCTCACCATCTATCGCCCTCTCGACCTCTCTCGCCCTCTCTCCGTCACTCGCCCTCTCTCCCCTCTCACCCTCTCTCTCTCTGGCCCTCTCGCCCACTCTCCCTCTCACGCCCTCGCTCCATCTCTCTCGCTCTCTCCCTCTCTCACCCACTCTCCCTCTCTCTCCCTCTCTCCTTGTCTCGCCCTCTCGCCCTCTCTCCCTCTGTCGCCCTCTCTCACCCTTCATTAATCTTTTGTGCTCTCTCCCTCTTTCGCCCTCATTCCCTCTCTTGCCCTCTCTCCCTCTCTCTCCCTCTATCGCCATCTCTCCCTCTCTCGCACTCTCTCTCCCACTCTCGCACTCTCTCCTCCTCTGGCCCTCTATCCCTCTCTCGCCCTCTATCCCTCTCTCCCTTTCACGCCCTTTCTCACCATCTCTTCCTCTCTCACCCTCTCTCCCTCTCTCCCTCTCTCCCACTCTCGCCCTCTCATCCTCTCTCGTCATCTCTCGCCGTCTCCCTCTCCCACTCTCCCGCTCTTGCCCTCACTCCCTCTCTCGCCCACTTTCACCCGCTCTCCCTCATACAACCTCTCTCCCTCATACACCCTCTCTCCCTCTTACTCCCTCTCTCCCTAGTTTGTCCTCACTCCCTCTCTCGCCCTCTTTCACCCGCTCTCCCTCATACACCCTCTCTCCCTCATACACCCTCTCTCCCTCATACACCTCTCTCCCTCTTACGCCCTCTCTCCCTCGTTTGCCCTCACTCCCTCTCTCGCCCTCTTTCACCCGCTCTCCCTCATACACCCTCTCTCCCTCATACACCCTCTCTCCTTCATCCACCCTCTCTCCCTCTTACGCCCTCTCTCCCTCATTTGCCCTCACTCCCTCTCTCGCCCTCTTTCACCTGCTCTCCCTTATACAACCTCTCTCCCTCATACACCCTCTCTCCCTCTTACGCCCTCTCTCCCTAGTTTGTCCTCACTCCCTCTCTCGCCCTCTTTCACCCGCTCTCCCTCATACACCCTCTCTCCCTCATACACCCTCTCTCCCTCATACACCGCTCTCCCTCTTACGCCCTCTCTCCCTCGTTTGCCCTCACTCCCTCTCTCGCCCTTTCACCCGCTGTCCCTCATACACCCTCTCTCCCTCATACACCCTCTGTCCCTCATACACCCTCTCTCCCTCTTACGCCCCCTCTCCCTCTTTTGCCGTCTCTCCCTCTCTTGCCCACTCTCTCTCTCTCCCACCCTCTCTCCCTCTCCCGCCCTCTCTCCCGCTCTCACCCTCTCTCGTCATCTTTCACCCTCTCTCCCACTTTCGCCCCCTCTCCTTCTTTTGCCGTCTCTCCCTCTCTTGCCCACTCTCTCTCTCTCCCACCCTCTCTCCCTCTCCCGCCCTCTCTCCCGCTCTCACCCTCTCTCGCCCTCTTTCACCCTCTCTCCCACTTTCGCCCCTCTCCCCCTTTTGCCGTCTCTCCCTCTCTCGCCCTTTCTCTCCCTCTCTCCCTCTCTCGCCCTCTCTCCCTCACTCGCCCTCTTTCCCTCACTCGCCCTCTTTCATTCTCACGCCCTCTCTCCCTCTTTCGCCCTTCCGCCCTCTTTCGCCTTCTCTCCATCTCTCGCCCTCTCTCGGCGTCTCTCCCTCTTTCGCCCTCTGTCACCCTCTCTCTCTCTCCCTCTCTCACCCTCTCTCTCTTTCGCCCTCTCTCACCTTCTCTCGCCCTCTCTCCATCTCTCTCCCACTATCCCTCTCTATCCCCTCTATCCCTCTCTCCCTTTCTCGCCCTTTCTCACCATCTGTCCCTTTCTCACCCTCTCTCCCTCTCTCGGACTCTCTCTCGCCCTCTCGCACTCTCTCCCTCTCTCGCCCTCTCTCCTTCTCTCTCCCACTCTCCTTGTCTCGCCCACTCTTCCTCTCTTGCCCCTTTCTCCCTCTCTCGAACTCACTCACTCTTTCGCCATCACTCCCTCTCTCATCTTCTCTCCCTCTTTTGTACTCTCTCCCTTTCTCGCGATCTCGCCCTCTCTCCCTCTCTCGGCCTCTTTCACTCTCTCTCCCTCTTTCGCCCTCTCTCCCTCTTTTACCATCTGTCGCTCTCTCGCCATCTCTCGCTCTCTTTCCCTCTCTCGCCCTCTTTCACCCTCTCTCCCTCTTTAGCCCTCTCTCCCTCTTTTGTCGTCTCTCCCTCTCACGCCGTCTCTTGCCCTCTCTCCCTCTCTCACCCTCTCTCTCTCACCCTCTCGCCATCTTTCGCCCGCCCACGCTCTCTCCCTCTTTCGCCCTCTCTCTCTCTCTCTCCCTTTCTCGCCCTCTCTCCCTCTCTCTCCCTCTTTCACCCTCTCTCCCTCTCTCCCTCTCTCGCCCTCTGTCTCTCACCCTCACTCCCTCTTTCGCCCGCTCTGCCTCTCTCTCTCCCTCTCTTCCTCTGTCGCCCTCTCTCCCTTTCTCGCCCTCTCTCCCTCTCTCTCCCTCTCTCCCTCTCGCCCTCACTCCCTCTTTCGCCCGCTCTGCCTCTCTCTCTCCCTCTCTTCCTCTGTCGCCCTCTCTCCCTTTCTCGCCCTCTCTCCCTCTCTCTCCCTCTCTCCCTCTCGCCCTCTCTCCCTCTCTCGCCCCCTCACCATCTCTCTCCCTCTCTCTCTCGCCTTCACAACCTTTCTCGCCATCTCTCCCTCTCTCTCCCTCTCTATTGCTCTCTCCCTCCCTTGCCCTCTTTCCCTCTCTTCATCTCTCCCTCTCTCGCCCTCTCACCCTCTCTCACTCTCTTTGTCTCTTTCGCCCTCTCTCCCTCTTTCGCCCTCTCTCCCTCTCCTTCCCTCTCTACTTCTCCCACCCTTATTCCCTCTCTCACCCTCTCTCCCGCTCTCGCCCTCTCTCACTCTTTCACCCTCTCTCCCTCTCTCGCCCTCTCCCTCTCTCGCCCGCTCACTATCTCTCTACCTCTCGCCCTCTCTCGCCCTCTTTTGACCACTCTCCCACTCTCATCCTCTCCCTCTCTCACCCTCTCTCCCTCTCTCTCCCGCTCTCACCCTCTCTCACTCTCTCGCTCTCTCTCCCTAATTCGTCCTCTCTCTCTCTCTCACCATCTCTACCTCTCTCGCTATCTCACCCTCTCTCGCCCTCTCTCCTCTTTCATCCTCTCCCCCTCTCTCACCCTCTCTCCCTGTCTCGCCTGCCCCCCTCTCTCGTTCTCACCCTCTCCCTCTTTTATCCAACCCCTCTCTCTCTCTTTCTCCATTTGTCACCCTCTCTCACCATCTCTCTCTTTCTCGGCCGCTCTCCCTCTTTTACCCTTTCTCAGTCGCCCTCTCTCCCTCTTTCGCCCTCACTCTCGCCCTCTCGCGCTCTCTCTATCGCCATCTCTACCTCTCTCGTCCTCTCGCCATCATGCCCTCTCTCCCTCTTTCGCCCTCTCTCCTCACGTCTTCTCTCCCTTTCTCCCTCTCTCCCTCTCTCACCCTCTCTCCCTCTCTCACCCTTTCCCCTCTCCTTCTCTCGCCATCTCTTGCCGTCTCTCGTCTTCTCTCTCCCTCTCTCCCTCTCTCGCCCTCTCTCTCTCTCGCCCTCTCTCCCTCTCTCTCCCTCTCTCGCCATCTCTCGCCCTCTTTCCCTCTCTCGCGCTCTTTCACACTCTCTCCCTCTTTCGCCCTCTCTCCCTCTTTTGTCGTCTCTCCCTCTCTCGCCATCTCTTGCCCTCTCTCCCTCTCTCACTCTCTCTCTCTCACCCTCTCGCCATCTTTCGCCCGCCCACGCTCTCTCCCTGTATCGCCCTCTCTCCCTCTCTCTCCCTCTTTCACCCTCTCTCCCTCTCTCGCCCTCTGTCTCTCGCCATCACTCCCTCTTTCGCCCGCTCTGCCTCTCTCCCTCACTCTCCCTCTCTCCCTCTCTCTGCCTCTCTTCCTCTGTCGCCCTCTCTCCCTTTCTCGCCCTCTCCCCCTCTCTCTCCCTCTCTCCCTCTCGCCCTCTCTCCCTCTCTCGCCCTCTCTCCCTCTCTCTCTCTCGCCTACTCTCCATCTCTTGCCCTCTCTCCCTCTCTCGTTTCTCGCCCTCTCTTACTCTCTTTGCCTCTTTCGCCCTCTCTCCCTCTTTCGCCCTCTCTCCCTCTCCTTCCCTCTCTGCCTCTCTCGCCCTTGTTCCCTCTCTCACCCTCACTCCCGCTCTCGCCCTCTCTCACTCTTTCACCCTCTATCCCTCACTCGCCCTCTCTTCCCCTCTCGCGCTCTCTCTCTCTCTTTTGCCCTCTCTACATCTCACCCTCGCTCCCACTCTCGCCCTCTCTCCCTCTCTCGCCCGCTCACCATCTCTCTACCTCTCGCCCTCTCTTGTCCTCTATTGACCACTCTCCCTCTCGTCCTCTTGTCCTCTCTCGCCTTCTCTCCCACTCTCACCCTCTCCCTCTCTCACCCTCTCTCCCTCTCTCTCCTGCTCTCACCCTCTCTCTCTCACCCTCTCTCACTCTCTCGCTCTCTCTCCCTAATTCGTCCTCTCTCTCTCTCTCGCCATCTCTACCTCTCTCGCTATCTCACCCTCTCTCGCCCTCTCTCCTCTTTCATCCTCTCCCCCTCTCTCACCCTCTCTCCCTCTCTCGCCTGCTCCCCTCTCGTTCTCACTCCCTCCCTCTTTCGTCCACCACCTCTCTCTCCCTTTCTCCATTTGTCACCCTCTCTCACCATCTCTCTCTTTCTCGGCCGCTCTCCCTCTTTTACCCTTTCTCCATCGCCCTCGCTCCCTCTGTCGCCCTCACTCTCCCTCTCCCTTCCTTACTCCCTCTCTCTCTCGCCATCTCTCCCTCTCTCGTCCTCTCGCCATCATGCCCTCTCTCCCTCTCTCGCCCTCTCTCCTCACGCCTTCTCTCCCTCTCTCCCTCTCTCCCTCTCTCCCTCTCTCACCCTCTCTCCCTCTCTCACCCTTTCCCCTCTCCCTCTCTCGCCCTCTCTTGCCGTCTCTCGTCTTCTCTCTCCCTCTCTCCCTCTCTCGCCCTCTCTCACCCACTCTCCTACTCTTCCGCCCTCTCTCCCTCTCTCGCCCTCTCTCCCTCTCTCTCTCTCGCCCTCTCTCCCTCTCTCTCCCTCTCTCCCTCTCTCGCCCTCTCTCCCTCTCTCTCCCTCTTTCACCCTCTCTCCTTCTCTCGCCCTCTGTCTCTCGCCCTCACTCCCTCTTTCGCCCACTCGGCCTCTCTCCCTCTCTCTCCCTCTCTCCCTCTCTCCCTCTCTCGTCCTCTCTCCCTTTCTCACCCTCTCTCCCTCTATTTCCCTCTCTCCCTTTCTCTCCCTCTCGCCCTCTCTCCCTCTCCCCTCTCTCCCTCCCTCTCCCTCTCTCGCCCTCTCTCTTTCTCTCGCCTTCTATCCCTCTTTCGCCCGCTCGGCCTCTTGGACTCTCACACCCTCTCCCTCTCTCGCCCTCTCTGCCTCTGTCGCCCTCTCTCCCTCTCTCGCCCTCTCACCGTCTCTCACTCTCTTGCCCTCCCACTTCTCTTGCTCGCACTCTCTCCCTCTCTCGCCTGCCCACCCCTCCTCTCGCTCCCTCTCCTCACCTTCCTCCGTTTCTCTTTGACTGAATCTCTCTTCCCCCCTCCATCCCTCCCACTCTGTCTGATGCACTCTGTCTCCCTGGTTTTTCCCTTCCCCCGGAGGTGGTGAGAGAGGAAGTGTTTGCAGTGAGACAGAGGGAGAGAAATGAGGAGAAAGACTCGGGGAGAGGAAATGGGAGGCCAGGTTAGAGTGGGGGCACAGAGGGATTTAAACCCAGCTCCTGAGCTCAGGGCGCGGTGCCCTCCCCTTCCCTGAGGAGCAGGACTTGGGGCTGAGTCTGTCTCTCTCCAGCTCAGCTTCTCCAAAACAAAGACACACAACAACATCGGTCACTCTGCTGCTCGGCACGCTTTAATCAACACTTTCATTATTTACAAATGGAAGTGATGGATACAGTCAGTGGGATGGTACGTTTTCTCACCGGCCTCTGAGTTGTGAGAAACATTGAAATGTTTCCCTGTAATCCGCCTGTGGGATAAGGATGGACAAACCAGCGCTACCCTCAGTCTGTTACCATAGCGACAGGCTGCTCCATCGCTGAAACACTGAACTGAAATGAGAAAATGCCGGATGGATTGATTAATGAGGGAATTTGATGGATGGATGGATTTGGGTGAAGGGATATTTCAGAACATTCTTCAGCTGCTGCCTGAACATAGTCTGAGTCACGGCATAAATCGCGGTGTTTGTGCAGCAACTGAGGAGCTGCAGCATGAAGCCCAATTCCCGCACAAAGTAATGGAGATACACAGGGGTATTCACAATCCTCCTCATCCGGTTCCATATAGAATACAGCATGAACGTTGACCATAACAGGATGAAATTGGCCGAGATCACAAATAGTAAAATGATGGATTTTTTTCGGTTTCTCATTTCAGTGTCAAACTGAGCGTCTCCATTGGTGTTAGCGCGGAGTCTCCTGCGGGCTCTGCTGGTCACTAAAATGTGTCTGACGGTGAGAACATTGAGCAGCAGAATCAGGAGAAATGGGACACACGGGGTTAGAAGGTGGTGAAGGGACTCGATTGTCCCCCAGACACTGGAGAATCGAACAGCGTCTGTTGCCTCACAAAACCAGGGGCCGTTCCACAGCCAATACCGAGCCGAGAGCATAAAATACCAGAAAATGTTCTTTAAACAGCTCAGCACAGTCACTGCTCCCAGAACCACAGCCGCCGTTTTCTCACTGCAATATTTACTTTTCAGCTTCTGGCAACAAATGGCCACAAACCGATCAAAGGTGAAAGTGATGGTGAACCAGACAGAGCAGTCAGCGGCTGCATAAAGCAGAACGGCGTGGATATTACACACGGGGACGGAGTCCATCAGGAAATAAAACTGTTCCCGATAAACAATGGGAATGTGTCTCAGGATCAGGTCGAGGATAATGACCAGGAGATCCGCCGCTGCCATGGCCCCCAGGTAACGTCTGACACATGGAGACAATCCACAATCTTTATAAAGCAGGACGTAGATGGTCACTACGTTAACTGTGAGGAAGGAAAACAAACCCATTATCCATAAGCCTGGAGGCAAAGGGACCCGTTTGATTGGGGACCCAGTGAGAATTTCAAATGTGTCCCTGTATTCAGGGATTTATTAAAATAATTGGAGCTGGAATAACAACTGGGAAGGTCTGAATTACTGAAAAAAATGTGACATAAACCACAAGAAACCCTCCCTCCCCAAACACACAGAGACACATCCATAAGGACAGATGGTTTCTAGAACATTCCCACACACTCGATCACTCCAGAGCAGACACAGGTCACTCCTTCCCAGTTCCTAATACGGAGGGTGGAAACGTTTCTGTCCTAAAGGATTCTCTCCCAGTTTCCTGAAGACAAATGGAGTTTGGGAATTTCTGTATTTTGGTCTAAATTGTGGTCGGTCCTGTGTCGTGAAGAAATGTAAAGCAGGGAAAACGTATTCACCCCTTTAACTGCCTGAGGGGCATCCGGGACAGTGTCTCCTTCTCCCTGGAATGGGATCTCTTCCCTCGGGATCTTATCGTTTGTTCAATTCACTAACGTCCGGCCGTTTACAAACAATGTCGGGAGCAGAACGTTCCGGGGAACTCCTTGACCTGTTCATCACCTTTTCCTCCTATTCACTCCACCCTCCTCTCTGACCTGTCACCTCTCCCCCACCCCCATCTACTGATCACATTCCCAGCTCCCTTCCCCCCAGCCTCAGCCCCAGCACTTGCTCCCTCCCGTTTATCTCTCAGCCCCCGGCCCACAATCCTCATTCCTGATGAAGGGTTTATGCCTTAAACGTTCATTCCCCTGCTCCTCGGATCCTGCCTGACCTGCTGTGCTTTTCCAGCACCATACTCCCAGTCAGGAAACAGTTGACACCGTCATACTCACGGGACCAGGCCTAATGGGTCATGTTTCATGAAGCCCCATCACTATCCCTGGGTATATCCTGTCCCACCGGCAGGACAGACCCACCAGCGGTGGGGACTCCCTGGGATACAGTCAGGGAAGGAGTTACCCTGCAATTCCCCAACATTGATTCCAGAACCCGGGAAGGCTCATGGTAACAGGTCACACATGGTCAAGGAAATTGCCGAAGGACGGTCATCTCCTGCCACTCACCTGTCCCCTCGGTGATAAATCAGTTCCCCTCGATGTTGAAAACAAATCAGAGTAAGCACTGAGGGTGATAAGGAAACAGACGTCCTCTGGGTGTGGGACTTCAACGTCCATCACCAAAGGTGTCCCCACAGGCCCCCCACTGACTGAGCAGGGAGAGACCTCACATACACAGCAGCCAGACTGGGGGAAGTGATGGGGGAACCAACAAGAGGAAAACATTCTCACCAAATCCCTTCTCCCAGATGGATCTGTCCCTAACAGTATCTGTAGGAACAGCCAGCACACAGTCCTGGTGGAGGGAAAGTCTCAGCCTGATATTGAAGAGCCTGCCCATTGTGTTATGTGGCACTCCCTCCTGTGAAGTAGGACATGCTTCTAAAGGAGAAAGTGAAGACTGCAGATGCTGGAGATCAGATCTGAAAATGTGTTGCTGAAAAAGCTCAGCAGGTCAGGCAGCATCCAAGGAACAGGAGAATCGATGTTTCGGGCATGAGCCCTTCTTCAGGAATGCTCATGCCCGGAACGTCAATTCACCTGTTCCTTGGATGCTGCCTGACCTGCTGCGCTTTTCCAGCAACACATTTTCAGCTCATGCTTCTAAAGGACCGAGCACATGGAAACTGGCCATCAATGAGACACTGTGGGCTAGCAACAGTGCAGCATCAATGGCCTTCCCTCCAAAGTAAAGTCAGAAGTGGGCTATTACTGATGGTTCCAAAACGTGCTGCACCATTCCCAACTACACCTATCCTGAAGCAGGCTATTCAGCCCATCAAGAGTTTTGTACACGACAACATCCACCTGGTCCGGGACCTGATCCATTTCTGTCGACGGGCTGGTCTGACGAGCGCCTTCCTGTGTCTCGACCAGTTCGTCGCCTGAATCCAACTTTTATACGCCGCCGCAGTGTCTGGTTAAAGTTAACGGGTCCCTGATGGCGCCCCTTCGCTTCAGGAGAGGAGTACGTCAAGGCTGCCCCCTGTCCGGCCAGCTGTGTTCCCTGTTCGTGGAGCATTTCCTGTGCTTCTTGCGGAGGAGTTTGTCGGGGCTGGTTATGAGCGGTGCGGGCACAGGGTTGGTCCTCTCGGCCTACGCCGACGACGTGCTCCTCACTTTCACCGACCCGGCTGACATGGAGAGGATGCGCAAGTGCCAGGCCGTGTACTTGGCTGCGTCTTCCACCAGGGTCAACTGGGCCAAATGTTCCGGACTACTGGTCGGTCCGTGGCGGGTAGACTCTCAGCTGGAGGAGTTACGGGGGTTCAGCTGGAGTACCACCCATCTCCTCTACCTGGGGGTCTACCTCAGCCCGGCTGAGGAATCCTGACCGGCCAACTGGCAGGAGCTGGAGGCCAAAGTCTATTTTCGCCTGGGCCGATGGACAGGACTGCTCCGAGTGCTATCTTACAGGAGTCGAGTGCTGGTCATAAACCAGCTGGTGGCCGCCATGGAACATAGTCGAATCGCGTCGCGCCTACCCTCTGGCAGGACTAGCAGCTGTCATCAGGGAGCCGTTGCTCAGGAATCCGCACCTCCGTACTCACGGGTTCGAGTGGCTGTCGGAGGGGAGGGCCGTGACAGCGAGGGTGACCAGGGTTGAGGATGTGCTGGGTACCGGGGGCCTGGGCTGGACGCTGGCGCAGGACATAGCGAGCAGGGCAGTGGTAGATGTCCGGTACGTGGCCACCGACATCCGACGCCTTAAAACGGTGGTGCTCGGACACGACGTAGTGCACCAGTTGAAGGACGCTCAGGTGTGCGGTGGGATCCCGTCCGCGCTCACCCCAGCCCGGACGGAATTTCACATTGGCACCAAGGTCCCATACTTCCCGCGGGAGCCTGTGCCCCACAACCTGAACCACCTCCGGAATTTTAATTTTGTCCCTTTTAAGGATGTAAAAGGCGGGCCCTGTATCGACTGCTGCTTCTCACCGCCTCTTCCTCATCCACTGCCCGGACACGCCTTGGCGTGCCCATTTGCCACCGGGCGTGGGGATCCCCAGTGGAGGGCTCTCTACGTGGGAGTCCCCACCCCTTTCTCCCGGGGATCTGGGGTGGAGAGTGCTGCACACAGCAGTCCCCTGCAACCGCAGATTCTGGTGGTTCACGGACTCCCAGCCCAGCTGCTTGTTCTGTGGCGCTGTGGAATCCATGGGCCATGTATATATTGGGTGTGGGCGTTTGCACTCCCTTTACGATTTTCTCAAAAATCTCCTCCTCTGCTTTTGGTTGCACTTCAGTCCCACGCTCCTGATCTTCGGGCACCTCGGTACGGAGGAAGGAGGGCAGGTCTGAAGACCACTTCATTGGTCTGCTCCTGGGCCTGGACAAACTGGCCCTAAACCGGTCCAGGCCGTGGAGGGGGTCGTTAGGGCCGACTGCCTGACCCTCTTCCGCAGTTACGTTAGGGCCTGGGTGTCCTTGGAGAAGGAGCACGCGGTGTCCACAAACACCCTGGGGTTGTTCAGGGAGATGTGGGCACCGCAAGGAGTGGAGTGCCTTATTTCCCCCTCCAACTCTATTTTTGATTTAATCCCTGCCCTCCCCTTCACCGTTTGATCACACAGCACTGCCCTTTGATGTGAAGGGCACTGCTTGTCACTGGCTACTTGGGTGTTTCTTTCCTTCCTGGTGGTGAAAACGGAATAAAGATTCATGCACCTTGTGTCTTTCACTGTGTCTCACACCTGCACACACACAACATGGAAGCTGGGGAAAAATAAGGACTAAAAAAAAATAAACTGAAGTGTGAGACATCATGTTCACTAAAAAAAAACAAGAGTTTTAAACAGGAACAGAATGAGGCCATTCGGCCATTGGAGGCTGTTACTCAGCAATTGGAGCAGATCTTTTAATGTCTCACACCTGTTACACAGGAAATGGAAGGGAACATTCAGCCTTTCAAAGCTGCTACACAGGAATACGTGGAGAGCGGGATACTGAGCCAGGAGCAGGAATAAATTAGGGAGAAATCAGTCTCTATCAGTTTAACACAAATTACCGACTGCAGTGACACAGTGACCAGTGCTGGGACCTCAACTATTTGCAAACTATATAAATGGTTTCCAGAAATAGAACAAACATGTTCAACAAAATTTAAACTGACACTAAGATCGAGAGGAACTGAAGTTATCAAGGGGAGGTAGAGAATCTGTAAATGGATAAGTAATGGACAACAACTTGGTAAATCGAATATAATGTGGGAAACTGTGAACCTGTGATTTTATTTTCAGGAAGAATAACAGGCTGTGTATTACATAGATGGAGAGGGATTACAGGACTTAGTGATACCGTGTGAACTGGAGGGTTCACTCTGACTGTCCAGACATGGGAAGTGTGGCCCCATCTCTCTGATGGTCTGCTCCCTGATGTTCCCAGTGGCCCCACTACTCTCAGTACACACCGGATATTTTGATGTGGTTGGTTGGTGGTGGGACTTGGTGAAGGAGAGAATGTTTTGAGCCCTGTACCAACGGGAAAGCCTTTATCTGAAAGGCCATCATTCCTTTCTCCGTGAAGACCCGAGGACAATGGGCATGGCTGCCTGTTTCTGAATGAAGAGGCTGGGGCTGCTGCCAGGAAGTGGGTATTCAGTGTTAAAAAAAATACATTGATCTTTTTATTTAAAAGTAAAATTTGTGAGTTCTCTGTCACTCATATTTTAGCGAGCCGAATTGAGCATTTATTTATGTTTAGTTTAAGTTACCAGATGAGCTTCACGCCGTGTCCTAAGAATTGTTGTATGTGTATCTGTGTGTCTCTATGTGGGGCAGGTCTGGCAGTCACTGTGGTGCTTAAAGTGATGCAATGCCACCCTCTGCTGGCCTCCCCACGCCACTGCAAAGGCATTGGCAGAGGATGAAAATCAACAGGGATACATTCAGAGAGGGGGAGGGAGAGGGCAGCTGCTCACAGCAGCATCCAAACCGTTGTCTTATCCATTTACTGATCGAAATGTCCTTTAAACGTTTTAACGGTCCCTGCTTTCACCACTTCCTCTGGAAGTTCATTCCACACACAAGCCAGCTTCTGTCTAAAATAATTACCTTTCCTGACTTTTGTAAATCTTTTTCCCTCACACCTTAAAATATCCCCCAGTTTTGAATCTCCAACTCTATGGAAAAGACGTCACACCTTCAACTTATCAGTCACACCCTCATTATTTTATAAACCTCTGTAAATTACCCTTAATCTCATAATCTCCAGAGAAAAAAGTCCCAGCCTATCCAGCCTCTCCTTATCTCACACTCCCTCCATTCCCAGCAACATCCAGGTTAATCTCTTCTGAACCCTCTCCAGCTTAATAATATCAAGGCCAATAATATCAAAGTGAACAGTCAAGGTGTTTTCGAAGGGGAGGGGAGACCGAAACTAGAGGGCAAAGGTTTAAGGTGAGAGGGGAAACATTGAAAAGTGACCGAAGGGGCAGCCTTTTCACACAGAGGTTGGTGTGCCTATGGAATGAGCGGGCAGGTGACCAGACGGACACAGTATTCCAGAAGGGGCCTCACCAATGTCCTGTACAACCACAACATGACATCCCAATTCCGATACTCAAAGGTCTGACCAATGAAGACAAGTGTGCGAAACACCTTCTTAACCACACTATTTACATCAGATGCAAATTTTGAAGAATTATGCTGACGGCCTAGATCTCTGTTCTACAACACTGCCAAAGGCGCTACTTTTAATTTTATAGGCCCTACTCTTGTTTGATTTACCAAATCCAACATCTCGCATTAATCCAAACTCCATCTGCCACTCCGCAGCACAGTGAGTGTTATTACCACTTCCTCACCTTCCCTGTTTAATTTTAAATTTCCTTCCCCCTCTCTAGGAGGTCTGTACACTCTGGCCTTGATTTTCACAAAGATCCTGAGTTAGGTTTGCCTTGTGTGGTTAGGGGGAGGAGGGACAGATTGAAGACACAGTCAGTGGGGAGGAGAGGCTGGACAGTAATCAGGAGCCAGGTATCATTTCATGGTTTTAGGAAGAGGGCAGTCGCACCTGAGAGTTCGGTAATTCCGCTTGGTGCTTTGGGGCCAGAAATTATGCTCTTTCTCCGTCTCTGGTGTTCAATAATAAATATCTATTTGAGACCCTTCATTGGGCAGAGAGTGTCTGCAGGATTTCGTTCCCTAATATTGCAGACTACAGATAATAGCAATTAAAGATGGTCATAGTAAATTTTAATGGCACAGCACGTGCACTCAACATCTTACAGTTGAGGCAAATATTTTGTACCTGTTTGACAATACAAAGTGTTTTGTGTAATTCAGTAATGGTAACCTGATTATAATCAATCCACACCGAGCTGAAAACTGGCACTTGAAATATGACCCAAAATCTGGGTATGTTAGTGTAGTGGGTAGTGTCCCAGAGCTCTGAATTTGAGTCCAATTCCTGAACTTGTGTGGTAGTGTTCCTAGCTCTGGACTTGAAGGTCTGGATTCAAGTCCTGCCTGTTGCAGAGGTATGTCACAGCATGTCAGAACAGGCTGTAGAACAAACACACAGGAGAATACTGTTCCAGCTTTATGGGTATTGCCGAGTGGTGCTGGTGTCCCCACCTCTGGGCACAAAAGTCTAGGTGTAAATCCCACTGAAGTGTTTCATAATACACCTGAACAAACTGATTAAAACGGATTTAGAAAACACAGCCATTCGTGTTGATTGGAGTCGCATTTTGTAGCAGGACAAGTTTATAAAGTCAGAATGGTCATGGATAGGGTGAACAGTCAGGGTTTTTCTCCAGGCTAGGGGCGTTCAAATCTAGAGGGCGTTGGTTGAAAGAAAGCGGGTAAAGGTTTTGATGAGGCATAAAGGACACCATTTCATGCAGAAGGTGGCGTGAGTATGGAATGAGCTGCCAGAGGAAGTGGTGGAGGCTGTTACAACTACAACATGTAAAAGGCATCTGGATGCTGACAGACCTACCGAGCTTTTCCAGCAATTTCTGTACTTGTTAAAAATGCATTCATTTTAACACAGATATTTTGAATACATTGAACATTTTATTTTTTAATGACGCAGGGATATATAAATATATCTTCAAATTGACCGAGACACAGTAGAAATGATGCACCTACATGGAACAGGGAATGAGAAGGAGACATAGTCTGGACAAGGTACAAGGAGACCTCACATAATCCAGTTTGGGAGAAGATGACATTATTGTGTGACTCAACTCAGAAAGGGAGGAAATGTAATCTGCCCGAGCAGGAACGGCCGATTGCCCTCTCCGACCTTCATTGTTCCACGTCACAGCAATGTGTGCGAGCTGACGCAAAAGCTGTGCAGTCATCGTTAACATTCTTATTTTTACGGAACCCCTGCAGTGTGGAATCGGGCCATTCGGCCCAACAAGTCCAAACCAACCACCCAAAGAGGAAACTTCCCAGGCACGTTCCCTTACATTTAACCCTGACTAATGCATCTAACCTAGATATCCCTGAATACTATGGACAATGTAGCATGACTAATACACCTAACCTACACAGCTTTGAACCGTGGGAGGAAACTGAAGCAGCCATTAGAAGCTCACGCAGATGTGGGGAGAATGTGCAAACTCCACACAGATAGTCACCCATGTCTGGAATCGAACCCAAGTCCCTGGTGCTGTGAGGTGGCAGTGCTAACCACTGAGCCACCGGGCTACCCCTTGAGTGACCCCTGACCCAAATTCATTGGAATCTCCTCACTGCCGAAAGCAAAGGGAATTCAGCCAAATCTAACTGTCCCAGGATGAAATCCCATTGCTAGCAGCTTGTGTGAGTAGAATACCTTCAGAAGCAGAATAACATTTTGGACAATCTCTCACTTTTTCTCACTAATATCTGGACAAAGTTCTTCAAAGCTGAAATTGCAGGATTTTGTTAGAAAGGGAAATATTGATTCTTTATTTGCAATACCCATACACTTTGCCATTCATCATTCCATCATATTTTAAGTAACATTGCTCTGGACCATAAACGTGCTAATTGAGCAGATTAAGGAAACTAGCCTTCATTGTTCCTAAAACTGATCCTGACGCAGTCTGAGACCGATATCGACGGCCATATCACCAACCTGGTTACATTTAACATTTGTTGTGAACAGTGGAGGAGTGGAGTGAGACTAGAAAAGGAAACAATGACTCAAAAAGCCGGAGAACTACAGACCGATGAGCCTGATGTCAGTGGCGGGTAAGTTCTTAGAGGCGATTCTGTGGGATAGGATTTACATACATTTGGGAAGGTAAGGGCTGATTAGGGGTCGTCAGCATGGCTTTCTGCATGGGAAATCCTGGCTTATTAATTTGTGTGAGTTTTAGGAAGAAGTGACAAAGAAGATTCATGAAGTCAGTTTGGTACACATTGTTTATATGGACCTCAGCAAGGTGTTCATAACATTTCTATTGTTAGACAGATTAGTAGGGGTTCGTCACATGGGATACAGAGGTAGCTAGTCACAATTGGCTTGAAGGAAGAGGGGTAATTTTCAGACTGGAGGCTTGTGCGCAGCAGTGTGCTGCTGAGCTCACTGCATTCATCATTTATATTAAGGATTTGGATGTGAATATTGGGGCCATAATTTGTAAGTTTACAGATTACATCAGAAAGGTGGTGTAGTAGATTATCTTAGAGTACAACGAGACCGCAATTAGATGGGACAAAGTAGTAAAGAATAACAGATGAAATTTAATTTAGATAAATACGAGGTTTTGCATTTTGGGAAGGCAAATCAGGGCAGAAATTATGCACTTAATGGCAAGGTCCTGGGGAGTGTTGTAGAACAAAGGGGCATAGGGTTGCAGGTGCATTGTTCCTTGAAAGTGGAGTCGCAGGTAGACAGAGTGGGACAGAACACATTTGGCACTTTTGCCTTAATCAGTCAGAGCATTGAGTCTAGGAGTTGTGGTGGTATGTTGTATCTGTTCAGGATGTTGTTGAGGCCACGTTATGAATACTGTGTACAACTTGGTTGTCTGCAGAAAAGATTGACACGGATGTCCCAGGATTCGAGGTTTGAGCTTTCAGGAGAGGCTGGTTATGTTGTGGTGTTTCCCCGTGGAGTGTGAGAGGCTGAGGGGTGACATTATAGAGGTTTATAAAACCATCAGTTGCATGGATATTATGAACAGCCATGTTCTGCTCCCCAGGATAGGGGAGTCCAGAACAAGAGGGCATAGGTTGAAGGCAAGAGGGCGATAGATTTAGAAGGGTCCTGAAACTAAATGTTTCACACAGAGAGGGGTGTGTGTACAGAAAGTGCTGTCAGAGGACGTGGTGAAGGCGGTTACAATCGTACATTTAAAAAGTATCTGAAAGAGGAGAGCTATTAGCTAAATGCTGGCAAATGGGACTAGATCAGATTTGATATCTGATCAGAGTGAATAGTTTGGACTAACGGGTCTATTTTCATTCTGCATTACTCTCTGAGTCTATAAGAGGGATGATGAATAATTCTGAAAGGACCTTTCAAGTCAGAATTCTCTTCACTGGAAGTTTATCGTGTCTTTATGTTCACATGGATTGAAAGATGCGTTAGTTAAATATTTGACAGAGAAATGAGTCACGGATAATGGAAGACAGACAGGAAAGTGGGGCTGAGACCCCAGCTTGATCTTAGTTCCAGGTGCAGAAGGATTAAAGTGTCTAATGACCCACTCCTGCTACTCAGAACCATGATCCTGCGTTCCATTCTGGCCCACAAACTTGCTAGACAGGAGCAGTTGGAGGCTTTTTACTCCTATAACCTGGTGCATAGAAACAGAGGAGACCATTCGGCCCCTCAAGGCTGTCACACACGCTTTGAGTTGATTTGGGAAATGTAATTGGAAAACCCAGGCTGGGTATGAAAGAGGCCCCTCATCTCTGTTTTCAGAGCTCCCCATCTCTGCAACTTGTGCTTAATGTATTGGTCATGTTGTAGACCCAGATTTACTGTGAATACAGCCCTCATACCTCACCCAAAGATGGTTCACAAAATCCTCTAGTATCCCTGGCTGCAATATTCAATAACAGAACATTCATGAAAATAACACCCACTAACTTTCAAAACAGAATGTGAGAACATCAGAAACAGGACCATGTCGTTCACTCCCCAAGCCTGCCTTGCCCTTCACGAAAATCATGACTGATCTGCTCTTGGTCTCAAATCCTCTTTCATACCCAATTCTTCAAAACCCTAAACTCTCTGACAGGTCAATATCCATCTACCTCCTCTTCAAATACTTTCAGTCATCTAGCTCTCCGAAAATTCTTGAGACGAGAAATCCTGACAATCAATCCCACCTTTTTGAAAGAAAACACTTGCTGCTCCTATACCATGGCCTATTGATGTGAACAAAAGTGGTTGACATCGTGGTTCAGGTAAAAATGACTGGCCCTGATATCAAGGCAGTGGTTGCCTTCTGTTGACATCATGGAGCTTAACAAAACTGAACTTAATGGGAATCAGAGTAAACTCTCCAGTGTTTGGAGTCAAACATGGCACAAAGGAAGATGTTAATCATCTCAGTCCTGGGTCACCTCTGTGCGAGGTCCTCAGGGTAGCTTCCTCTTCACAAACATCTTCAGTTGCTTCATCAATGTCTCCCCACCCCCACGCTCCCCACCAAAAGATCAGAATGTGTGGATGGTCACTGAAGACTCCACAATGTTCAGAACATTTGTCCCCCGTCAGCTCCTGAACTAGTCTGTGTCCATGTGCAGCAAGACCCAGACACCACTCAGGCTTGTGCTGTTAAAGTGTCTGTAACATTCAACTACCAGCACTGCCTGGCACTGCACGTTTCCACAGTAAAACAAGCGTTCATTCAGCACCTCACGCTGGTTTCACAGGAATATGAGGAAGTCATTCAGCCCATTGACATTATTGGAGAAGAACAGGAATAACCCATTCAGTGCCTCCAGCCTATAAACAGGAAGAGAAGGAGTCTAGAGTGATGGACCACACCAGAGCCCCTTGAAAATATTTGAAGGCTGTAAACTAGACTGTAATGTTTTTTTTTTATTTTAAAGGAAATGTAAAGTATCTGTTCCAGATGCAATGTGACTGGTCAAACTCCTCGGTTATTTAAACACAAAAACTAAAATGAAACCAAAGAAAGAGGAATTTAGAAAAACTTAATTCTATTGGGCAGGTTTACAGAATAATGGATCTAGGAACTATTACTAATGAACTAGTCTAATATAGGAAACTCCCATAAACACAGCCCCTGGCAAAACGAAATATTCAAACACAGATTGTCACAAACATTTCTCCAATCCAGGAATTAAAAACAGTATCAAAATAAAATTCAGACAGAGAAGCAGCCAGGGTACATCCAGGGAAGCTTCCAACTCTGTGGATACCCCAATAGCGAGAAACCAAAACCCAGAGATCCTAATCTGTGAGAGCTGGCCACACCCATTCAGGCCGCATTAAAATAAACACAAGGCCTCCCTCGCTGTTTACTCAAGTGGTCTGAAGTAGCCAGCTTGGTAACAATCGTTCAATCTCTCTCTTAAAAGAAACCAGGACAAAATAAGCTCTTAAAGCTGCAGCTTCAATACACTTGTCAGCACATCGAGCTGTCAAACAGGAACGAGGGTAACCCAATCCGGCCCTTGGCCCTGTCCAATCGGACGAGGAACAAGCCATTCAGTCCCTTGGGTCACTTACACAGCAACAGGATGAGGCCATTCAGCCCCTTGAATCACTTTCACAGGAACAAGAGGAGGCCATTCAGTCCCTTGAGCCGCTTAGGCAGGAACAGTACGAGGCCATTGCCCCTCAATGTACTTACACAGGGACAGAATGAGATAATTGATGCTGATTCCTGATGATTGGCTTATGCCCGAAACATCGGTTCTCCTGCTCCTCAGATGCAACATGACCTGCTGTGCTTTTCCACAAATCCTTTCCAGACACTAGTCTCCAGCATCGGCAGTCCTCACTGTCTCCTAATTGATGCTCTAACATGATGAACAGGTGGAGCAGAGGCTGCACAGTCAGACTGCTCCATGTCGTTCGTCGTGGTTCCATTGCTCATGATACACACATGGGGACTTTAACGTGGTTTTCTAGCGGTGAAGAAGGATGCCGTATATCTTGTGCGAAGCCTCAAGAAGGCACCTTTCATCTCCGAGAATACAGCCTGCTGTTCTCTATTTAGGGCAGCAGCTGGTGGGAATGGCTACCTGTTTCAGATCGAAGGTATTGTGGCTGCTGTTGGGGATTGTGAACAACATGACACTCAGTACGGGTTCACACGCCGACTGCACAATAACGTGGAGAGAGTTAGGAAAGGCATATAAACTATTAGGAAAGCCACGTTAGACTGATGAATGGACTCTCTATGCTCAAATAATGCTAACCTTGTTCGTGTTGATCTTGTCGAGTGCACGTCCCGTGCAGTGTAACCTGTATGCCTTACTCTGCCCAGTCTATTTCCACCCTGTGATCTGTCTGTCCATGCTTATTATGATCAGCCTCCACTGCTCAGAAATAAAGTTTTTCCCTGCACTGAGGTACACGTGACAATAAATCACACCAATCAATTCTGGGTAAATTATGGAATTTCTCACCCTATCAATGTCTCTTTTGGAAATAAGTGATCACTGCCACTCCTCGTGTTTCAGCGTCACCATTTCTTCGTCTCCCACAGCTCTCCAGTTTGAACACTCAGCTTCTTCACTCTCTCCTCATGTTACCATCCCCCGTGTCTGTGGTAAGGAGATCATTCCTTACAATGGAGATCAAATCTGTAGAGAGTGCCCCAAATGCTCTCTCAGCAAGGCTGTTCAACAGCAAGAAGATGTCTTTACTTACGAACTCGAACCATCTCACAATGAAGAACAGCATACCATTGACTGCACCCATTACTTACACATGGTTTGATTCAGAGCAGTCAGCATAGACTTTTGAGTGGGATATCATACCTCCCAAATTTGTTAGAGTTCTTTGACGAATTGACCAAGAAAGTTGACGAGGGCAGCGTGGTAGACATAGTCTCCATGGATTTCAGTAAAGCCTTTCAGCAAAGCACAGCAGGTTGCTCTGAAAGGTCAAATTATATGGAATGCTGGTGGAACTGACCAATTGGAAACACAGTTGGCTTGATGGTAGGAAACAGAGAGTTTTGTGGAAGTATGCTTGTCAGACTGGAGGCTGGGTCCATAGCGTTTGTTATCTATGATTTAGTTGAGAATGTACAAGATATGATTAGTCAGTTTGCAGATGACACTAAAATAAGTGGTAGCGTGATCAATGAGGAATTTTATCAGAAATTGCAGCAAGACCTTAATCAGGTAGGAAGTGGGCCGAGAAATGGCAAATGGGATGGAATGTAGATGTGTGATTTTTTTGCATTTTCGAAAGTCAAATCAAGGTAGGAGTTTAATGAGGAATGGGAGGGCCTTAAGGGGTGTAGTGGTCAGAGAGACTTTGGCGTTCAGTTGCACGATTCTCTGAGAGTGGAGTCACACGTACTCAGGGCAGTGAAAAAGGCATTTGGCACACTGGTCTTCATCAATCAGGACATTGAGTATAGAAGTTGGGAATTTATGTTGCAGTTACACAGGCCTTTGGTAAGGCCGTACTTGGAGAGATCCGTGTTTGATGTTAGACTGAAACCAAGATAAACTAAATGTTCAAATGTTACATTGGGAACAGGAACACAGAAAGCTTCTGGTTCATTTACGTGATTTGCAGGAAGAATAGAAAAACAAGAATGTTTCTGAACATGTTAATATGCAGAATAATAGATAGACCGAAATGTGTTACAGCCTGGAATCTAATCGCGGGATTCAGATTGGTTTATATGCAGAATACCAGATAACCCGGAGTGAGTTACAGTCTGGAATCTAATCGAAGGGTTCGGTGTGGGTTATATACAGAACAACAGATAGCCCGGAGTGAGTATGTCCTGGAATCTAATGGAAGGGTTCAGGCTGGTTTATACCTCGTGTGGGTTACAGCCTGGAATCTAATCGAGGGTTTCAGGGTGATTTACATACCGAATATCAGATACCACAGACTGAGTTACAGCCTGGAATCTACTCGAGGGTTTCAGGGTGGTTTATATACAGAATAACAGATAGCCTGGAGTGAGTTACAGCCTGAAATCTAATCGAGGGGTTCAGGGGGGTTTACGTACAGAGTAACAGATACCCCAGAGAGTGCGTTACAGACTGGAATCTAATCAACGGGCTCTGGGTGGTTTATATACAGAATAACAGATACTACAGACTGAGTGACAGCTTGGAATCTAAATCGAGGGGTTCAGGATGGTTTGTATACAGAATAACAGGTTCAGTGTGGCTTGCATACAGAATAACAGCTGCCCTACAGTGAGTTACAGCCAGGAAACTAATCGAGGTGTTCAGGGTGAGGTATATACAGAATAACAGATAGCCTGGAAAACGTTACAGCCTGGAATCTAATTGAGGCGTTCAGGAAGGTTAATATGCAGAATAGCAGATAGCCCGGAGTGTGTTACAGCCTGGAATCTAATCGCGGGGTTCAGACTTTTTTATATACAGAATACCAAATAGCCTGCAGTGAGTAAAGTCCTGGAATCAAATGGAAGGTTTCAGGCTGGTTAATATACAGAATAACAGATAGCCTGGAGTGATGTACAGCCTGGAATATAATCGAGGGATTCGGGGTGGTTTATATACAGAATAACAGATAGCCCTGAGTGAGTTAAGGCCTGGAATCTAATCGAGGGGTTCAGGGTAGTTGAAAAACAGAATAACAGATGCCATACAATGAGATACAGCCTGGAATTTAATCAAGGGGTTCAGGGTGGTTTATATGCTTAATAACAGGTAGCCCGGTGTGAGGTACATCCTGGAATCAAATCGAGGTGTTCGGGGTCGTTAATATCCAGAATAACAGATAACCCGGAGTGAGTTACAGCCTGGAGTCTAATCGAGGGGTTCAGTGTGCTTAAAATACAGAATAATAGATAACCCGGAGTGAGTTACAGCCTCGAATCGAGTCAATGCGTTCACAATTTGAACCCACAGAAGGTCAGCGTGGGATTTGACAAAACTTTCAATTTGGGATGAGGCCTAGCCAGGCAGGATTCTGATCCAACCCTGCAAATCTACAATTCAGTGGCTGAGCTCTTTCAGGTTTTGTACATTATGTTTCTCTCATCTATTAGGAGCTTGGAATGTAAGGCAGACCTTACTGGAATGTCACATTCCCTCTCCGCGTTAACTGTAAACTGGTTCTGGGATTTTCATTTTAATCACCTTCAAAGAACTATCTCCATTTCCTATCTCTGCTAGCATCAATGAATGGAAATGGCTTTTGACACATTGACCCCTCTCCCTTGCTGAAAGTATTCCTGAAACAAATCAGTCAGGCAGACATCTTAGATTTGTCCACAGCCACCATTTTATATCAGCAAAACGACGACATTGAGTTTATAAATAAGGAAAAGCAAGAGAGACTGACAACATCAATACAGCTTGAAAATATTTAACATTGAACATGCACACAGAATCACAGACACACAGAATCTCACACACAGAGATATAGACATCTTCCAGGAGTTGTCTACATTTCCTATCTTGCAAGGGAAGTCATGATTTGATGATGCATTCATGCAGGACAGTAAACAGTTTTTGAGACTTTCCACCTTGTGACAGAAACTCAGCCCCAATCTGAAACTTGGAGATATGTAACAGAACAGAAATGGACCAGCAGCTTTCTGTGTTCCTGCTCCCAAAGTAACATTTGACCCTTTAGTTTATATTGTATTCAGTCTAACATCCAACAAGGATCACTTCAAAGATCCATTAACAGATACCCAAGAGTGAGTTACAGAATATCAGATACCCAGGAGTGAGTTACAGCCTGGAATCTGTTCGCAGTGCGGTTTATACACAGAATAACACATAGCCCAGAGTGAGTTACAGCCTGGAATCTTATCGCGGGGCTCAGGGTGTTTTATATAAAGAATAACAGATACCCTGGAGTGAATTACAGTCTGGAATCTTATCGCGGGGATCAGAGTGGTTTATATACAGAGTAACAGAATCCCTGGAGAGAGATACAAACTGGAATGTAATCGAGGGTCACTGTGGTTTATATACAGTATAACAGATAGCCAGGAGTGAGTTACAGGCTGGAATCTGTTCGTAGGGTTCAGGGTGGTTTATATACAGAAAAACAGATACCCTGGAGTGAGATGGAGACTGGAATCTAATCGAGAGTTTCAGTGTCGTTTATATACAGAATAACAGATGGCTCGGAGTGAGCTACTGCCTGGAGTATAATCACGGGGGTTCAGGCTGGTTTATATACAGAATAACAGGTAGCCCAGAGTGAGTTATGGTCTGGAATCCAATTGAGGGGTTCAGGGTGGTTTATATACAGAATAACAGAGATCCCGGAGTGAGGTACAGCCTGGAACCTAATCGAGGGGTTCAGGGTGGTTTATGTAGAGAATAATAGATAGTTCTGGGTGAGTTACAGCCTGGAATCTGTTCGCAGGATTCAGGGTGGTTTATATACAGAATAACAGATGGCCCGGAGTGAGGTACATCCTGGAATCTAATCAAGGGTTTCAGGGAGTTTGATATACAGAATAACAGATACCCTGGAGTGAGGCGCAGACTGGAATCTAATCGAGGGGTTCAGTGTTGTTTATATGCAGAATAACAGATAGTCCGGAGTGAGTTACAGCCTTGAATTTAATCGAGGGCTTCAGGTTGGTTTATATATAGAATAAGAGATACCGTGCAGTGAGTTACAGCCTGGTATCTAATCGAGGGGTGCAGTGTGGTTTATATACAGTACAACAGATAGTCCGGACAGAGTTATAGCCTGCCTGGAATCTGTTCGCAGGGTTCAGGGTGGTTTATATACATAATAACAGATACCCTGGAGTGAGATGCACACTGGAATCTAATCAAGTGGTTCAGTGTGGTTATATACAGAATAACAGATACCCTGCAGTGAGCTACAGCCTGGAATCAAATCGCGGGGGTTCGGGGTGGTTTATATACTAAATAACAGATACCGCGGAGTGAGGTACAGCCTGGAATTTATTCGAGGAGTTCAGTGTGCTTTAGGTACAGAATAAAAAGATAGCCCGGAGTGAGTTACAGACTGGAATCTAACCGAGGGGTTCAGGATGGTTTATATACAGAATAATAGATACCCCGGAGTGAGTTACAGCCTCGAATCTCATCAAAGGGTTCACAATTTGAGCCACAGAAGATCAGTGTGGGATTTGAGAAACCCTAAATTTGTGATGAGGCCTAGCCAGCAGGATTCTGATCCAAAGCTGCAAATCGACAATTCAGTGGCTGAGCTCTTTCAGGTTTTGTATATTATGTTTCTCTCATATATTAGGAGCTTGGAAAGTAAGGCAGACCTTACTGGAATGTCACATTGTCTCTCCGCATTCACTGTAAACAGGTTCTGGGATTTGCATTTTAATCACCTTCAAAGAACTGTCTCAATTTCCTGTCTTCTAGCATCAATGAATGGAAGTGGTTTTTGACATATTGCCCCCTCTCCCTTGCTGAAAGTATTCCTGACACAAATCAGTCAGGTAGACATTTTAGCTTTGTCCGCAGCCACCATATTATATCAGCACAGAGATGACATTGAGTATCTTAAGAATGAAAAGCAAGAGAGACTGGCAAGTTCAAACAATTTGAAAATATTTAACATTGAACACGCACACAGAATCACTCACGAACAGACATACACAGACACACAGAATCACACACACACACAGAGATACAGACATCTTCCAGAAGCTGTCTCCATTTCCTATCTTGCAAGGGAATTCATGTTTTGATGATGCATTCATGCAGGACAGTAAACTGCTTTTGAGACTTTCCCCATTGTGACAGAAATTCAGCCCCAATCTGAAACTTGGAGATATGCAAAAGAACAAACATATCCCAGCTGCTTTCTGTGTTCCTGCTCCCAATGTAACATTTGACCCTTTAGCTTATCTCGTCTTCAATCTAACATCCAACAAGGATCACTTCACAGATCCATTAACAGATACCCAGGAGTGAATTACAGAATAACAGATGCCCCGGAGTGAGTTACAGCCTGGAAACTAAGTGAGGGGTTCAGGGTGGTATATATACAGAATAATAGATACTCAGGAGTGAGTTACAGATTGGAATGTAATCGAGCAGTTCAGGGTGGTTTATGTACAGAATAACAGATACCCCAGAGAGAGTTACAGACTGGAATCTAATCAACGGATTCTGAGTGGTTCATATACAGAATATCAGATACCCAGGAGTGAGGGACAGACTGGAATCTAATCGAGGGGTTTAGGGTTGAGACACAGCATATCAGATACTCAGAAACAAGGGAAAGACCGAAATGTAATCGAGGGGTTCGGGGTGGTTTATATACAGCATACCAAATACCCAGGAGTGAGTTATAGACTGGAATGTAATCGAGTGTTTTAGGGTTTATATACAGAATAACAGATACCCAGTAGTGAGGAACAGACTGGAATCTAATTGACGGTTTTATGGTTTATATACAGAATAACACATACACAGTTGTGAGGAACAGACTGGAATGTAATCGAGGGGTATAAGGTGGTTTACAGACCAGATACGAAAAGCGCAGCAGGTCATGCAGCATCCAGGGAACAGGAGAATCGACGTTTCGGGCATAAGCCCTTCTTCAGGATTCCTGAAGAAGGGCTTATGCCCGAAACGTCGATTCTCCTGTTCACTGGATGCTGCCTGACCTGCTGCGCTTTTCCAGCAACACATTTTCAGCTCTGATCTCCAGCATCTGCAGTCTTAACTTTCTCCTCGAAGATTACATACCAGATACCCAGGAGTGAGTTTCAGGTTTGAATCTAACCGAGGGATTTGGGTAGGTTTATATTCAGAATAACTGATAACCGGGAGTGAGTCACAAAATCGCGGAGTCGTACAGTCATAGAACATAGAACATAGAACATAGAAGAATACAGCGCAGTACAGGCCCTTTGGCCCTCGATGTTGCACCGATCCAAGCCCACATAACCTACACTAGCCCACTATCCTCCCTATGCCTATCCAATGCCCGTTTAAATACCCATAAAGAGGGAGAGTCCACCACTGCTACTGGCAGGGCATTCCATGAACTCACGATTCGCTGAGTAAAGAATCTACCCCTAACATCTGTCCTATACCTACTCCCCCTTAATTTAAAGCTATGCCCCCTCGTAATAGCTGACTCCATACGTGGAAAAAGGTTCTCATGGTCAACCCTATCTAAACCCCTAATCATCTTGTACACCTCTATCAAGTCACCCCTAAAACTTCTTTTCTCCAATGAAAACAGCCCCAAGTGCCTCAGCCTTTCCTCATGCGATCTTCCTACCATACCAGGCAACATCCTGGTAAACCTCCTCTGGACCCGTTCCAGTGCCTCCACATCCTTCCTATAGTATGGCGACCAAACCTGCACACAATACTCCAGATGCGGCCGCACCAGAGTCTTATACAACTGCAACATGACCTCAGTACTCCGGAACTCAATTCCTCTACCAATAAAAGCCAGTACGCCATATGCCTTCTTCACAGCACTATTTACCTGGGTGGCAACTTTCAGAGACCTGTGTACATGGACACCAAGATCCCTCTGCTCATCCACACTAACAAGTAACCGACCATTAGACCAGTACCCCATCTTCTTGTTACTCTTACCAAAGTGAATCACTTCACACTTACCTACATTGAACTTCATTTGTCACCTTTCTGCCCAGTTCTGCAGCTTATCTATATCCCACTGTAACCTGCCACATCCTTCCTCACTGTCTACAACTCCTCCGACTTTCGTATCATCCGCAAACTTGCTCACCCAACTTTCTAGCCACTCCTCCAGGTCACTTATAAAAATGACAAACAGCAATGGTCCCAAAACAGATCCTTGCGGAACACCGCTAATAACGGCACTCCAAGATGAACCTTTACCGTCAACTACTACCCTCTGTCTTCTTCCAGATAGCCAATTCCTAATTCAAACCTCCAACTCACCCTCAATGCCATACCTCCGTATTTTTTGCAGTCGCCTACCATGGGGAACCTTATCAAACGCCTTACTGAAACCCATATACACCACATCTACTGCTTTACCCTCGTCCACCTCCTTAGGCACCTTCTCAAAGAATTCAATAAGGTTTGTGAGGCACGACCTGCCCTTCACAAAACCATGCTGACTATCCTTGATCACATTATTCCTATCCAGATGTTCATAAATCCTATCCCTTACAATTCTCTCTAAGACTTTGCCCACAACAGAAGTGAGACTCACCAGTCTACAGTTACTAGGGTTATCCCTACTCCCCTTCTTGAACAAGGGAACCACATTTGCTATCCTCCAGTCTTCTGGCACTATTCCTGTAGACAACGAGGACATAAAAATCAAGGCCAATGGCTCTGCAATCTCCTCCCTTGCTTCCCAGAGAATCCTAGGATAAATGCCATCAGGCTCAGGGGATTTATCTATTTTCAACCTTTCCAGAATTTCCAACACCTCTTCCCTACATACCTCAAAGCCATCCATTCTTATTAATTGTGACTCAGTATTCACATCGGCAAAAGTGTCCTGTTCCTGAGTGAATACTGACGAAATGTATTCATTCAGTGTCTCCCCAATCTCTTCAGTCCACACATGCAACTTCCCAATACTATCCTTGACTGGACCTATTCCTACCCTAGTCATTCTTTTCTTCCTGACATACCGATAGAAAGCCTTAGGGTTTTCCCTAATCCTACCAACTAAGGACGTTTCATGTCCCCTCCTTGCTGCTCTTAGCTCTCTCTTCCGATCCTTCCTGGCTACCTTATAACTCTCAATCGCCCCAATTGAACCTTCACGCCTCATCTTTACATAGGCCGCCCTCTTCTCTTTAACAAGGGATTCCAATTCCTTGTTAAACCACGGCCCCCTCACAAAACCCTTTCCTCCCTGCCTGACAGGTACATACTTATCAAGGACACTCAATAGTTGCTCCTTGAACAAGCTCCACATATCAATTGCGCCCTTCCCTTGAAGCCTACTTTTCCAAGCCATGCATCCGAAGTCGTGCCTCACCGCATCATAATTTCCCTGCCCCCAGCTATAACTCTTGCCCTGCAGTGCACACTTATCCCTCTCCATCACTAGAGTAAAAGTCACCGAATTGTGGTCACTGTCCCCAAAGTGCTCACCTACCTCGGATTCTAACACCTGGCCTGGTTCGTTACCCAGAACCAAATCCAGTATGGCCTCACCTCTTGTTGGCCTGTCTACATATTGTGTCAGGAAACCCTCCTGCACACATTGGACAAACACCGACCCATCTAACGAACTCGAGCTATAGCTTTCCCAGTCAATATTTGGAAAGTTAAAGTCCCCCATAATAACCACCCTATTACTTTCACTCTTCTCTTGAATCATCCTCGCAATCCTTTCTTCTACGTTTCTAGGACTATTAGGAGGCTGTAGAAAACTCCTAACATGGTGACCTCACCTTTCCTATTCCTAACCTCAGCTCAAACTACCTCAGATGGCGAGTCTTAGTCCATCGTCCTTTCCACCGCTGTAATACTATCTTTGACAAGCAATGCCACACCTCCCCCTCTTTTACCCCCACCTCTGACCCGACTAAAACATTTAATCCCTGGAACCTGCAACAGCCAATCTTGTCCCTGTTCTACCCATGTCTCCGTAATAACCACGAAATCGAAATCCCAGGTACCAACCCACGCTGCACGTTCACCTACCTTACTTCGTATACTTCTTGCATTGAAGTATACACACTTCAAGCCACTTTCCTGTCTACAGGCACCCTCCTTTGAGATTGATGCCATGTTCCTAACCTCCCTAAACTCCAGGTCCTGCACCCTAAAGCTACAGTTTAGGTTCCCATGCCCCTGCAGAGTTTGTGTAAACCCCCCCAAAGAGCACTAGCAAACCTCCCCCCAAGGAACCTGGTGCCCCTCAGGTTCAGGGGTAGACCATCCTATTTATAGAGGTCCCACCTTCCCCAGAAGGAACCCCAGTTATCCAGATACTGGAATCCCTCCTTCCTGCACTATCCCTGAAGCCACACATTTAACTGTTCTCTCTCCCTATTCCTCGACTCTCTATCACGTGGCACGGGTAACAAGCCAAAGACAACAACTTTGTTTGTTCTAACTCTGAGCTTCCAACCTTGCTCCCTGAAAGCCTGCCTAACATCCTCAACCCTCTTCCTACCTATGTCATTGGTTCCAATGTGGACCACGACTTCGGGCTGCTCCGCCTCCCCCTTAAAGATCCGGAAAACATGATCAGAGACGTCACGTACCCTTGCACCCGGGAGGCAACATACCAAACGTGAGTCTCTCTCGCCCCCACAAAACCGCCTATCTGTGCCCCGAACTATCGAGTCCCCAATAACTATTGCTCTGCTCTTCTCCACCCTTCCCTTCTGAGCAACGGGGACAGGCTCCGTGCTAGAGGCCTGAACTCCATTGCTTATCCCTGGTAAGTCGTCCCCCCACAAGTATCCAAAACGGTATACTTGTTCTTGAGGGGAACGGCCACAGCGGGTCCAAGCACTGGCTGCTTCCTCCCAGTCCCCCTCACTGTCACCCATCTATCTGCAATCTTTGGAGTTACTACTTCCCTAAAGCTCCGATCAAGACCCCCTCTGCCTCCCGAATGATCCTAAGTTCATCCAACTCCAACTCCAGTTCCCTAACACGGTCTTGGAGGAGCTGGAGATGGGTGCATTTGGACCGATACATGCATGCGGAGTGTTTCGAGGGAGATGGGCCAAGTGGTGGTAAGGGAGACGAGATTTATTTAGGATATTTGGTCGGTATGGACGATCAGACCGAAAGGTATTTTTCCGTCCTGTACATCTCTGAGACTCTATTGCCTCTTGAGTGTATAACATAGGAACAGGAGGAGTCTATTCAGCTTCTGAATTCTTTCAGTCAGCTTGTTTGCTCAATTGCTGTGAGTAAAATACAAAAACACATCATTCAGATTTTGATGGTGTTTTACAGAAACAGGAGAAAGACTTTTAGTCAAGAGAAGCTGTAAGGAATGTGAAGAAGCCATTCAGTCCCACAATTCCATTCCCGAGGAGCAGCAGATGAGCACAGAGCTATTGGAGCCTGTCAGTCAGTGGCAGGAGGAGGACATCTACTTTCGCAAACCTTGGATCAGGAGGCTATCACTCAACTGCTCAAGATTGGGACACAGGAACAGGAGGGATTCACTCAGAGCTCGAAACTGGGGCACAACGAAATCTGGAGGTTAGTGATGCCCCAGCATCCTGTTTTCCAAGGACAGCAGGAGGTGACTCACACCCCACCGGTATGGGACACTGGGAGAGAAGGGAGTTTGCTTGGAACAAATAAACTCTCCTTCCAAGTATATGAATAAGTTGCATTAGTGGTCCATTCTATCCTGATCCACCATTCACAACGACCCACGTCTGATCTGATTGTGATTTCCTCATTCCATTTTACGGAGACTCCCCTTTCTGCAGCCTCTGCTCCATTTATTGGTCATGTTGCAGATTCAGATGCTGCAACAACACTCACCATGACTCATCCGGAATGATGGCTCTAACAGGATGAGTCAGGATTTGAAGGGTCCCATCACAAGAATGAAAACACAAAATAAAGGAATTGTCAGATGTTTAGTTCTCTAACATTCACAACCCAAATCAACTAACCAGCCCATCCATTATACTTTCAGGATGGAGCACTGTGTAGATCCAGCTAGTGTACAGCTGTATGTAACCCAGCAATGCCCAGAGTGAAACTCTGTGCAGCCCACACCAATGCTTGATCTATAATCCTGGACTAAATGTAGGGAGCTGTGCAGTCCGCGGGCATATATAAACCCAGGCTGTTGCATTGTTTGGTAACACTGTGTTAGATCACTTCCCAGTGTGGGGAAAAATGTAACCAATGCTGGAAGTGACAGGATGTGCAGTTCTCATCCATTTACAGCTCCATATCTCCACTGTGCCTTGACAAGATATGCTGCGAATGTGAAATTCACTGCGAGGAAGAGATGTAAATGGAAACAATTTAAATACCAATAGCTCTGATTAAGGCACATATCACTCTAGTATTTAAAGATGAAATATCTGAGATAATATCCAATGAGACTTTGTGAACGGTGCAAAGAAGTAAGAGGGGGGTGGTGTTGTTATAGTGGTTGCACCATAAGTCTCCAAATAATCAATGGGAATTAGAGGAACAAATATGCAGGGAGACTGTCGAGACTTGCAAGAGCAATAGGGTTGTCATTATAGATGATTTTAATTTTCCTAACATCGACTGGGACTTCCAGATGGTTAAGAACTTACATGGAACGTAATTTGTTAAGTGTGTTCAGGAACGTTTCAACAATCAATACATAGAGGATCCTACTGGGGAAGGGAGAAACTCAACCTACTTTTGGGAAATAAGGTAGGATAGGTGACGGAGGTAAAGTGGGAGAGCGTTTTGGGAAAAGTTACTAGAACTGTATTAATTTTAAAATAGTTATGGTAGGGACAAAACTGGTCCACGGATTCAAGTTCTAAGTTGGGGCAAGGCGAATTTTGTTGGAATTAGACAGGGGATTGCAGAGGATGATTGGAGTAGCTTGTTTCCAAGTAAAAGTATCCCGGGCAATTGGGAGGGCTTCAAAAGTGAGATAGCTCAAGTTCAAGGTCTATATGTTCGTGTGAGGGTGAAGGGAAAGTGAGGCTGGAAGAGAGAATTCTGGATGACAAGAGATATTGAGGCTATGACCAGAAAAAATAGGAGGCATGGTTCAGGTACAGGCAGCTGGGACCAAGGGAATCCCTGGAGGTACACAGGGGATACAGGAGTTTAGTGAAGAAGGAAATCAGTAAGGCGGAAAGGGGGTATGAGATAACCTTGGCTGAGCAGATTAATGTGAATCCAAATTCAGTATAGGAAAGAAAACGAACAAACAGGGAGAGAATAGGACGTCTTAAAATCCATAATGGGTATGCATGTGTAAAACCTCAAAAGATGCTAGAGTTCCTCAATTCCCCTTCTGTGTTTGCCATTAAGAAAGACATGAAGACCTGCAACTTTTGGGAGGTTAATTGTCTTATCTTGGTACAGTCCATATCACAGTAGAGGTGTTGATGGACATATTAGAATGCATAAAGTCAGATTAATCTCTTGGTCCTGACCAGATATATCTAAGAGCACTGCAAGAGGCGAGAGAAAACAGTTCAGGGGCCAAGGACACCGGAAGACTGAGCGGTAACAAATGTGTCTTTATTCAAGAAGTGCTGCAAAGAAAAGCCCGAGAAATATAGACCAGTAAGCTTCACATCTGTTTTCGGTAAACCGCTTGAGAAGGTTCTGAGATATAATATATGCATGCATTTGGAAAGACAGAATTTGACTTCGAGCAGTCAGTGTAGCTTTGTGTGTGCCAGATCATGCCTTACAATTTTGTTAGAGTTTTTGAGGAAGTGACCAGGAAGGTTGACAAGGGCAGGATGGATTTCAATCTATATGGATTTCAGTCAGGTGTTTGATAAGGTTCCACATGGTAGGCCACTCTGGAAGGTTAGTTGCATGGACTCCAATGTAAACAGGCAAATTGGCGACACAATTAGCTTGACGTTATGAAGAAAATGTCTATGGTGGAGGTATGATTGTCGGACTGGAGGCCTTTAACTAGTGGAGTGCCTCAGTGGTCGGTCCTGGGCCCATTGCTGTTTGTTTTCTATATCAATGATTTGGACCAGAGTGCACAACGCAACGTTAGTAGGTTTGCAGACGACACTAAATTAGGAGGCATCATTTCAAGTGAGGAATATTATCAGAAATTGCAGCAGTTCCTTGATCAGCTGGGGAAGTGGGCTGAGAAAGAGCAAATAATGTTTAAGAAAGATAAGTGCGACGTCTTGTATTTCGAAGGAAACGGAAGGGTTCTTTTTGAAGTGTAACTCTTATAAAATCATGAGAGGTGTGCATGGGGTGAATACTTCAATTTTTTTCCCAGGGTTGGGCAATCGAGGACTAGACGACATCCATTAATGTTTCGAAAGGAAAAAATATATTAAAAAGGAACCTGAGGGGCAACTTCTTTTACACAGAGTATGGTATGCATATGGACTGAGCTGCCAATGGAAGTGATTGAGGTGGGTATAGTAACAACATTGAAAAGGCATTTGGACAAATACACAGATAGGAAAGGATTAGAGGAACACAGAGCACGGGCAGGAAATGGGGTGAGTGTGGATGGACACTTTGGTTGGCATGGACCAGCTGGGCCAAATGGTCAGTCATACTGGCAGTCTCATGCAGTATGACTGTACATGAGTGTGTTTTGGAGAGGAGACAGAGTGGGGGAGACTGAGAAAAAATGTCATGGAAAGATATGTTCACAGGTTTCAGAATGCTGAAATAAAGACTGTTCGATAGTATCATGCAACACGGGTCAGTATTATGAAGAATAATAAGGGAAAGGGATATTGCTGTGAGTTGAGGCGATGGAGAGTTTTGGATGAGCATTTGTTCTGCAGCTTTGTAACAGTGAGTGAGGACAGCAGAGTCTTCGCCTCACTGGGCTGAATCTAACAAAAAACTGTCTCAGTGACATTTTCATTGAGTGTGACAGAGGGGTTGTCTGCACGAGGCTGAACTAGTTTCCTGGTGCTATCTTACCAAACTCATCTCATTAAATACCCACCCCACTCCATGGTGTCCCTCTCATACAATGCCAGCCCGATTCTCCCACTCATCATGACTGGAGGTACTCACCATCGCCCGGATGCCCCTGAATATTCCGTGACCCCTGATACTGGGACCATCTTTAAAAGGCCAATGGGCACACGGTTGAGCTTTCTCAGTTTGGAGCTGCCCTGCACAGTTTACCACGAGCATGGCAGATAAGGGGCAATTACACCACGGTTTCTTGACAGGAGCATAGAGATCCTGGTGGATGGGCTAGTACAGAGGAGGACCATTCTCTTCACAGAGGGATCACACCACCAGACCTACCGAGCATGTTCTGAGCTCACAACCCACCTCAGACCCCTGGGGCCTGAAGAAATGTCCAGCAAAAAAGGACAAGCATCAATAACCTTCCCCCCCTATCAAGATAAGTGTCACTGTATTCTCTCTGCTCCCTCACACTCACTGTAGATCTGTTATAGCACCGGCACCCGAACAGGTCTCATGCTCTACCACTCTCACTACTGCATGGGCACCGTGGGTGGCATGGTGGCACAGTGGTTAGCACTGCTGCCTCACAACGCCAGAGACCCCGGTTGAATCCCCGCCTCAGGCGACTGATTATGTGGAGTTTGTCCATCCTCCTCATGACTGCGTGTGTTTCCTCCGGGTGCTCCGGTTTCCTCCCACAGTCCAAAATTGTGCAGGTTACATGAATGGGCCACGCTAAATTGCCCATAGTGTTAGGTGCAGGAGGGAATGGGTCTGGGTGGGTGCGCTTCGACGGTTTGATGTGGACTTGTTGGGCTGATGGGCCTGTTTCCACACTGTAAGTAATTTAATAATTGCATACAGCACCTTCCCTCTGTTTCTCTCTTGCCTTTCTAATGCCCCCCACACAGTTATAGAATATTCTGGAGAATGCCAATTATGCAATGTTCCAGATAATGTTCCAACTTATTCCCAGTTTCAGTAAAGTGGCAGTGCCCTAATGTGTAACACGTAAGAGGATGGAGTAGAGATGTACGTTTTTCAAATCACATGCAAATAAAATCCATCATGAGGCCATTCAGTACTTCAAACATGATCCAACATTCAATACATTTAGGGGTGATCTGATGATTTTGTCAGCTCCATATTACAGGAACTTTCAGTCATTCAACCTCCAGCTTCCTGTTAACGAGCAGACGATTCTCAGACACTTTTTACCCGGTGTTTCTTCTAGCATGTGTTCCGAAGGCATTTCCCATGGGGACGGACTCTCCTAACAATATATTTCATCTGCTTTATAAATTCATACAATAGTCAGCATGCTTTCCACAGACCCATCAAAATCATGCACTTATTTAATGGTTATCGATATCCATTCACAATTAGTCATTCTGGTTATTTCACTTGTCTCACCTAATTGTATTCAGCCAAAGGCATCTTCCAAACACTTGTTCTCAACATAAAATACAATTTCTAACTGAGACCGTTTTTATCCTCAGCCGTTATCATGACCGTTATCTCAAATATATCTTTTTCCTTGTCATGAATGTTTCTCTTGCCCTTTGTCTGTGACTGATTCTGTGTGTGACAGTTACACAGTCTACCACTCAGTTGGCTGGATGGTTGGTTTGTGATGCAGAGGGAGGTCACCAGCGCAGGTTCAATTCCCCACACTGACAGAGATTACCATGAAGGTGATGCTCTCTCAACCTCACCCCATCACCCGTGTGGTGACCTTCAATGTAAACCACCTTGAGTGGTCTCTCTAATGAGAGTTATTTGAGACTCTATTCTGTCAATGTTAAAATTTTAATTTTTTTCACAAAATTTTGACTGAAATACAGACTTTTATTATTATATTAAACCAATAACAAAACTGCTCAAATAACTGAACAAAATTACACCTATATGCATGTGCATACAAAACAAGTTAAAGTCTCTTAACAGACAGAAGAAAAACAAAAATAGTCAAGAAATAATAAATAAATAATATGGCTCAGAATAACAAAACGATAGCTATTTTTCTTCGAGGGCATTAACTGATACACATTCATACGTTCACAATTCTTCATATTAGATTCATTAGACAATATCGTCATGGCTATATAAAAGCCCATTTTAGAGTGGCAGACAAGCCTGCATCGCGTTAATCCAAAAAGGGCTGCCATATCTTATATAAATCTCTGCTTTTTGGTGCACCATACTGGTGGGAAAGTCCAAAGGGATATTCTCCATGAGAAGCTTATGACCACCCAACAGACCCGGGGGGTTTTCAGACATCCAACACAACAGAATATGTTTCCTGGCACAGGAAGTATGGGGGAGGTACGAAACGAGTATCTTGCATCAGTATTTAACGTGGAAAAGGATATGGAAGATATAGCATGTAGAGAAATAGATGGTGACACCTTGCAAACTGTCCATATTACAGAGGAGGAAGTGCTAGACGTTTAAAACGGGGAAAGGTGGATAACTCCCCAGGACCTGATCAGGTGTACCCTAGAACTCTGTGGGAAGCTAGAGAAGTGATTTCTGGGCCTCTTGCTGAGATATTTGTATCATCGATAGTCACTGGTGAGGTGCCGGAAGACTGGATGTTGGCTAATGTGGTGCCACTGTTTATGAAGAGTGGTAAGGACAAGCCAGGGAACTATAGACCAGTGAGCCTGACGTTGGTGGTGGGCAAGTTGTTGAAGGGAATACTGAGGGACAGGATGTGCATGTATTTGGAAATGCAAGGACTGATTAGGGATAGTCAACATGGCGTTGTGCGTGGGAAATCATGTCTGACAAACTTGATGGAGTTTTTTTGAGGAAGTATCAAAGAGGATTGACGAGGGCAGAGGTGTAGATGTGATCTATATGGGCTTCAATAAGGGTTTCGACACGGTTCCCCATGGGAGGCTGATCAGCAAAGTTAGATCTCATGGAATACAGGGCGAAGTAGCCATTTGGATACAGAACTGGCTCAAAGGTAGAAGACAAAGGGTGGTGGTGGAGGGTTGTTTTTCAGACTGGAGGCCTGTGACCAGTGCAGTGCCACAAGGATCGGTGCTGGATTCACTCCTTTTTGTCATTGACATGAATGATTTGGATGCGAGCATAAGAGGTACAGTTAGTAAGTTTGCAGATGACACAAAAATTGGAGGTGTAGTGGACAGCGAAGGGGTCACCTCAGATTGCAACAGGATCTTGATCAGATGGGCCAATGGGATGAGAAGTGGCAGATGGAGTTTAATTCAGATAAATGCGAGTTGCTGTATTTTGGGAAAGCAAATGTTAGCAGGACATATACACTTAATCGTAAGGTCCGAGGGAATGTTGCTGAACAAAGAGACCATGGAGTGCAGGTTCATAGCTCCTTGAAAGTGGAGTCGCAGGTAGATAGGAGAGTGAAGAAGGCGTTTGATATGCTTTCCTTATTGGTCAGAGTATTGATTGCAGGAGTTGAAAGATCATGTTGCAGCTGTACAGGACATTGGTTAGACCACTGTTGGAATATTGTGTGCAATTCTGGTCTCCATCCTATCCGAAAGATGTTGTGAAACTTGAAAGGGTTCAGAAAAGATTTACAAGGATGTTGCCAGGGTTGGAGGATTTGAGCTATAGAGAGAGGCTGAATAGGCTGGTGCTGTTTTCGCTGGAGCATTGGATGCTGAGGGATGACATTATAGAGGTTTTCAAAATTGTAAGGGGCATGGATAGGGTAAAAGGGTAAAGTCTTTTCCTGGTGTCAGGGAGTCCAGAATTGGATGGCATGGTTTTAGGGTGAGAGGGGAAAGATATATAAGAGATCAACGGGGCAACTACTTCACACAAAGGGAGGCACGTGTGTGGAATGAGCTGCCAGGTGAAGTGGGGAGGCTGGTAAAAGTGCAACATTTAAGAGGCATTTGGATGGGTATATGAATAGGAAGGGTTTGGTGTGTTATGGGCCGGGTGAGTTGGATCGAAGGGTCTGTTTCCATACTGTACATCTCTATGACTTATGTTAATCTTTATTTTTTGGTTCACCATACTGGTGAGAAAGTCCAAAGGGATATTCTCCATGATGAGCTTACAAAGACCCAATAGGGCCTGGGAGTTTCAGACATCCAACACAACAGGATATTTTTTCCCAGCTCAGAAAGTAAGGATATATTTTTGTTCCCATGTGCACGTGCGTAAGATACTCTGGCAGGCACAGGAAAAGAGAAACCGGGTCCATCTCCAATTCGGTCCCCAAGACCCACTCTACCACACCTAACACAGTGATCCAATATATACAAAGCCTGCAGCAGGACCACATGCAATGAGTAATAGTGCCAGTTGTCATTCTGCATTTAGGACAAGCTGAAGATAATTCCACATTGAATTTTGAGAGAAAATCTGATGTCAGATAGACCCTATGAAGAATTTTCAACTGCATGGAATGGGTCCTATTACAGATCAAAATCCTTCGAGCATTTTCACAAATATCCTCCCATGTCTCCAAAGAGATCGAAACCCCGCCCCCACAACTCTCTCGCACAGACATCACGAAGCTGCACAGTCTTGTCTGAGGGGACACTCTCCAACAAGTGCAAAAGGGTACTGACAAAGAGTATATCCTTAGCAATAAGCACCCGCTTCTCTGTATCGGATCTGTATGAGTCTGTTAAAAGTGTGCGTCTTTTTAAAATCAAATCTCTAATCTGGAAAACAAAACAGAAGAAGTCTCTACTAGATAGTACATACTTACGAGTTATTTTATCAAATGATATCATTGTTTTTCCCTCAAGTAACACGTGATGGCTCAGTGGTTTGCATACTGGCTCACCGCACCATGGTCACGGGTTTGGTTCCAGTCTTGGGTGACTGGCTGTGTGGAGTTAGTATGTTCTCAACTGAGTCTGCGTAGGTTTCCTCCCACAGTTACAAAGATGTGCAGGTTAGATTAATTGGCCATTGATTAATCGCTCATAGTGTTCCAGGATCTGTAAGTTCAGACATTAGTCAGGATAAATATAAGATGGTAGGGGAATTGGTCTGGCTGGGTTACTCTTCAGAGGGTTGAAGTGTACTTGCTGGGCCCAAAGGTTTGTATCCATACTGTAGGGATTATATTAATTCTAGATCACCCAAGCAATGTACCCCCCTCGCTGCCCACAGTTTAAACCTGGAATCCATTATCCCCGGTTGACAACCTGGTATAGCAATTAAAAGGGGAAGAAACATGGTTTTGGCTGTATTGCCCTTGATCTGACATATTGTCCTTCAAGTTTTTACAGTATTGATAATCATTAGTTTTTGACAATACTCCATAAATGTTGTCATTTTATCGAAGAACAACAGACTAATAAGGGTTCACTTTATCTGAGAGGGCTCAATGTCCAGTCGTATTGACGCCGAGTCATCAGCGGCCCAGGCACTAACATAGGATGATAAAAGAACTTAATTGATTGCTTTTAATCGGGAGATCTACTCCCCACAATCTGTGGGGCAGTTGCAATTTTGTTAGCTTGATAAGCAATCGCTTATGGTGCAAAATAAAAGAGCTAAATCAGCCAATATGTTTCCTAAATATCTGTCTGGGAAACATCAAAGAAAGCATTCACACGGGGGGTAGGAAATGAGGAAGGACATTCATTATAATAACAGCTATCCGTCGTAGCCAGGATACTGGATTTGCCTCCCATCTTTGAAGGTCTTATTTAATTTTGTCAAACAAATGGACAGGTTCACGTTAAATAAATGGTCAAAGGCAGATGTAATGAATATACTGAAATAGGGAAAGCACCCCCGTGACCATTTAAAAGGAATCCAGGATTTGCCCTCAGTATCAGGTATTTCCCTAAGTCTTCCCATAGGCATGGCCTCCAACTTTGTAAAATTAATCTTATCGCCCGGAAAGGCAACAAGCAAATTAATGCATTGCATCACATGAACTAACGAAATTGCGGGATTGACAAAAAACATAAGACCCTAATCTGCATACAATGTAATCTTTCGAGACTTCAATCCCACCTCTGGGGCAGATATGTTGGCATCCCTAAGGATGGCCTCCGCCAGTGGCTCAATCACCAACGTAAACAACAATGGTGAAAGGTGTCAACCTTGTCGGCTGCCTGGAGAAATATTAATATTACTGGTTGGCCACACCGTTAGTGAGAACTGCAGCCAAAGGATCGCTGTAAAGGACCCTCACCAACTTGATAAAAACTTTGCGTAGACCAAACCGTTCTAATGTACAGAAGAGATGGTGTCACGGTGGTTAGCACTGCTGCTTCACAGCGCCTGAGACCCGGGTTCAATTCCTGCCTGAGGCAACTCTCTGTGTGGAGTTTGCACATTCTCCCCGTGTCTGCGTGGGTTTCCTCCGGGTGCTCTGGTTTCCTCTCACAATCCAAAGATGTGCAGGTTAGGTGAATTGGCCATGCTAAATTGCCCTTAGTGTTAGGTGAAGGGGTAAATGTAGGCGAATGGGTCTGGGTGGGATACGCTTCGGCGAGTTGGTGTGGACTTGTTGGGCTGAAGGGCCTGTTTCCACACTGTAATTACTCTAATCTAAGATCCGGCCACTGAACCCAATCAAATGCCTTCTCTCATCTAAAGAGATCAATAATCCCTGGACAGATTGTTGTTGAAACTCTTGGATCATATTGAGTAAATTCTTAACATTGTAGGAAGATCTGTGGCCCTTTATAAAGCATGTTTGGTCCTCTTTGGCAATAGAAAGCAGCAAAGTTTCCACCTTAATGCGCGGATCTCAGAATGGATTTTGAAACCAACATTTAAAAGTGAGATTCGTGTCGAAGAAGCACAATCTTCCCGGGTCTTCCTTTCTTAAGCATCAGAGAGATATAAGCCTCTCTTAAGGATGGAGGGAGGGGTTTGTGATTGTATGAGTGACAGAACGCATTAAACATCAGCGCTGACAATAAGTTTATAAATTATTTATAAAATTCTCTAGGAAATCCGTCAGGAACATGCGCCTTTACATTCTGAAACTGCTTCACACCCTCCTGCGCTGACAATAGTACATTAAGACACAACACCTATTCAGGGTTACTCCTTGAAGACCCAGGTTCTTGAAAAATGACTCCATCTTAATACATCCATCCTCACAATGTTCAGTCTGAAATAATTCGGAGAAAAATCTCATACAGGCTGCATTAGTCTTTTTGGAATCGAAGGTAAGGATCCCAGTACCTTCCCTAAATGAGATAATGGCTTGAGAGGGGCGCTCGTTTTCCTGGCAAATTAGGCTAAATACTTTCCTGGCTTATCACCATGTTCAAACAGCCTTTGTTTTGCAAACCTAAGTTCCTTCTTGGCTCTTTGTTTGAGCGTGGAATTCACTGTAGACTCAAGCATTGTGATCCTCTGCAGCTTAGCCACTGAGGGTCAATCAGAGTATGCCCTCTTGGCTGCCCTCAGCTGTGCCTCAAACAAGCGTTCGTGCTCCCCCATCTGCTGCATCCTCGTGAATAATTATTCCCTCGGCATAAGCCTTAGCAATTTCCCATAGAATGGATGTCTTATTGGTTGAATCTGAATTAATGGCTAAGAAAGATATGAATTCATTGCAGAAATACTCAATGAATTAACTAGCTTGAAGAATAAAGGGATACATTTGCCAGTGTCTCGAATCTGTTATATTGCCCTTAATCGTTATCAATAAGTATACTGCTTCATGTTCAGAATGGTATTATTTCCAATTATGCATGATGCCACCGAATCTAAGATTGTTTCTGGGATGGGGAAGATATCAACCCTCGTGTGCCATTTCTGCGGGTTAAAGAAGAAAATAAAATCCCTACTTGTGAGGTAGATCTGCCTCCAGACATTCACCAGCTCCAGGTTTGCACACAAATACACGAATTGCTTACATTATAACGAGGTTATTGGGGACCTTTGACATTCTGTCCATTGTGGGGTACGTAAGACAGTTGAAGCCGTCTAGAATAATGTGCCACGAGGCAAGATAACTTAATTTGGAAAATACATCTACCATGGTTTTAAGAGGATGCGCTAGGAGGCAATAAACATTCAAAATACTGTATTCTTCCCAATTGTTCAAGGATTTCGGGATTATGATCCTCCTGTGACTGTCTAATATAATCTAGTAATTTAACTGGAAGATTCTTCTTATCTAGTAGGACTTCTCCCCTACTCCTACTATTAAAAAACGAGAAATAAACCCGACCAAACCCACCCTGCTGTAATGTCAAATGTTCCTTGTCATCAAGGTGCATCTCCTGCAATAGGACTACATCCATCCTCTCCTTGCTAAGACTAGAAAGTACATTTTCCCTCTTGAGAGGACGATGGCTCCGCTTTTTGTTCCAGGTACACCATTTTCGAACATCATTATCCATCACACGTTGTAGCAACATTTGAGCTCTAGAGAGGAAGAACTCGAATTACACATCACTGATCATGAATGAGAAAAGACTCATAGAGCTTAAAACAAAACGAACAAAGACTACTACAACTAACAAGCTCTCAAAACTTTCCAAAACTAAACTCATAAAAAAAAACAAAAAACGAAACAAAATCCAAAGTGTCAATGACATTCGATAGGGAATTTACCCCACGCTCGCCCAGTGGGGACGGTTCCATATCACAAAACTTTATCTTCTGCCCGCTACCAATATGACATTCAGGGCAATTAACAACAAAAATCGGGCTTCAACTGCCCTTTGGTCGGTACTTAATCATCACAAGTACCTTTGTAACCCGCTCCAGCTTGAGCCGCACTCCAGACACAAGCAAGGAAAGAAAAAAAGAGTAGTAATACTAATGTAGAAGTTAAAAGTGAGTACTCTACCCATCCCCGACTATAAGTTAACACAGAAAATTCCAAGAAAATTCCTTTGAGAGAAACATGATTATCCAAACATCCATCTTACTTTAAAATGTCCACAAAGTTTTCACTTTCTCTGGAGAGTCAGATGAGTGTATTGATCCATTGAAAGCAATACGGAACACCGCTGGGTACTGTAAGGAATACTGAATCCAGAGTTCCCTTACTCTTCTCTTGATGCAATCAAAAGATTTTCTTTCCTGAATCAACACCGTTGAGTAGTCCTGAAAGAACATAATACTGGAGCCCTCGCGAATAAAAGCAATCGGATCTGTCCCCTATGTTCCGGAAATTCCATCAGTCTTTGTTTTTCCCCATAACTATGTTACCGCACAAGGACAGGGCGAAGGCGCTGGTCTGAGTCTGACCTGCGCACCATAACCCGACGAACTGTCTCAGTCTTCACCTGTCCCTTTTCTGTTTTGTAGTGAAGGAATCACAGCAGCCAGTTCTCAATAAACTAATTGGTTGACCACCTTCCGTCCGGTCCAGCAAACCGATGATGTGAACATTCTTCATCCTCCTCTGTTCTCGAGGTCGTCGTCATGTTCAGTTAAGATTTGGACCTGGTTTTCAAAGGCAAGGATCCTCTCCTGGGAGGAATTGATCGCGGTCTCTGTCGCTGCAGTTCGGCCCTTGACGTCGTCTGTTCTGTTTCCAAGGCAGTCAAGCTTTTTTTTAGATTATTTACAGTGTGGAAACAGGTCCTTCGGCCCAACAAGTCCATACCGACCCGCCAAAGCGCAACCCAACCCAAACCCATTCCCCTACATTTATTCCTAACACTGCGGGCAACTTAGCATGGCCAATTCACCTTACCTGCTGCTCATGTTTTTTGGAGCACGGTTGAGAGCGTCTCGAGCCACTTCTGAACCCTTATTCAATCATGGCTTCAATCATTTCACATAACTTGGTGAACTCAGTGACCAAGGCCTGGTGAGTAACTGGGTCGATTGAACGAGCAGAGTGGGTTGCAGCTACAGCCTCAACAATGCTCGATGCTTCTGACGGGTCCCCCGCGTGTTGGGACTTACTCGATCCTTTCCCATGCTTTGTCATTTCCACTTGACAAAACGGGATTAGTAAAGATTCTGTGGCTCTATTAGTGTTGAATTTTAAGTAAATGACTGGGATGGTTGGGTTAGAGAACCACTTTGCCCGTGCTGTGATGCAGAGCCCAGCAAAGCAGACCTTCTGGATCGGTGCCATCTTGTATTCCCCTTAACATTTTATCGAAATTATCATTTCATTTTGCATTATATTCCTGGATGTTCTGGATCCGTGTACTTTGATACCACTGTCTACATTTCCCTACGCTGCAAATTGCTGCCCATTCCTCGATAATCCTTGACTCTGTTGTTATTCATGAACCTTCTGTCGGTGTCTCAACAATATTCAATATTTCTGCATCCAATGCTCTGTGGGGAAGAGAGTTCCAAAGACTCTCAGCACTTTGAGAAAACAAATATAAACATTATGATCTGAGTGTGAGATTAGTTTTTTTGTGTCTCCTTATCTGAGAAAGGATATAATTACATTGAAAGCAGTTCAGAGATGTTTCATTTCACGTATTCCTGGGGTGAAGGGCTTATACTATGAAGGTTTTAACAGGTTACTCCTGGAATGAGAATGAAACATACAAGACATTGAGGAAAGTGGATTAGGTATATACCCGCTGGGTGTATAGTCCAAATTTGTTGTCATTGTCATAGAACCTTTACAGTGTGGAGGCAGAACATTCCGTCCATTAAGTCTGCACTGATCCACCAAACAGCATCCCACCTGGACGTGCCCCCACCCCCACTCCCCCCACCTTATCCATGTAACCCTGCATTTCCCATAACTAACCCACCTGACCTACACATCCCTGGGCACTATGGACAACCACTTTAGACTACACATATTTGGACTGTGGCAGGAACCTGGAGCACTGAGAGGAAACCCACACAGGCACGGGGAGAATGTTCAAACTCCACATAGAGGTCGCCCGAGATTGGAATTGAACCCAGCTCCTTGGTGATGTGAGGAAGCAGTGCCACCCACAGATCCACCATACTCCTCAGTTAGTTCTGTTAGTAACTTGTGGCTGACTAAAGAAATCTACCTGACTTGTTCTTATCACTGAACCTAACCCAGTCTGAGACCTTTATCATCGGCCATATCACCAACCTGGTTACATTTAAAATTTGTTGTGAGCAGTGGAGGAGTGGGACTAGAAATGGCAATGGTGACACCCTTCATCCTCGGTCACAACTGGAGTGAGAAAAAAATCACAAAGATGGAATTCATTCAGTGGGAATCCTCTTTCCCAGAGTTTGGGATGGCTGAATCTTTGTATTATATCGAGGCGGGCTTTGGCTGATTGGCAGGTGAATCAGGGATAATGCTGTATGGAGAGAAAAGTGCAGCTGGGACCACAGTGAGATGAGTCATGACATAATTTACTGGTGGAGTAATGTCAAAGGGCCGAATGGCCCCTCGTGTCCCTCTGTCCTATGTTCAGATGTTCCAATCAGCCCTTCGGAATTGCTATACAGGGACAGATCGAGGCCACTCCGATGGTTAGGTATGGTTTTGGAAATGTATTTGGAAAATCCAGGCTGGGCCAGGAAGTGACCCTCACCCCCAATCCCTGTTTCCAGGCTTCCCCTCTCTGCAACTTCTGCTCCAGATGTAAGTCATGTCCCAGACCCAGATTCACTGTGAATACAGCCCCCATACCCCACCCAGGGTTAACACAAACAAATTCTCTGCTCATGTTTGTAGTATTACACAACACAACTTCCGGGAAAATAACCAGTTACTTTCTAAAAGCATAACATGTGAAATTAATAAATAAGAACAAGAGTAGGGCTTTTGGCCCCTCAAGCTTGCCCTGTCATTTAATACGAACATGGCTGATCTACTCCAGGGTACACCGCCACTTTCTTGCCAACTCTTTGTATCCCTCTACACTCTTTGGGTTAGGGAATTCCCGACATTCACTACCTTCTGAGAGAAGACATCATTTTGCCCTCAGACTGAAATCGATGTTCCATATTCGGTATCTATGTCGTCGAGTTCGAGACTCCAACCAGGAATGGTAATAACCTCTCAACACCTACCGCATCAACCCCTCTGTGTCTTGTATTTTTCAGCAGTATCACTCCTCATTCATTTAAACCCCAATGAATAATCGCCTCATCATTTTAGAGATTCTCAATAACACAACCCTTTCATACCAGGAACCCGTCTTTTGAACCAACCTAGTTACTTGCTGCATCAGTCTGTTGACTTTATGTTTCATACACAGGAAGACTCCAATCTCTTTGTACTGTTCCTTTTCTGGATATCATCTCCATTAAATATTAGCCTGTCTTTTGGTTCTCGGTGTCATCCACAAACTCGGATGTACGTTGCACTCAACTCCCTCCTTCAGGCTGTCAGTATAGATTGTAAATAACTGATGCCATCGGACTCACAGCTGTGGTACTCCAGCAGATACACCTTTATCATGAAGATTTATTAATCCTGACTCTCCGATTTCTATGTGCTAACCAGTCATCATCCCATGATAATACGTTATCCATCATCCTACGAGCTTCTGTCTTGTGTAAGAACTTTTACTTTGTAATACCTTGTGGAAAATTTCTGCAAACCTGGTGTCTCCCAGATCCTCTTTATCAAATCCGCTTGTTACATTCTCAGGCATCTCCAGAAATACTTTGCATAATTTTACACGGCAAAGTATAATTTCCCTTTCATAAAACCACTCTGACACTGCGTGAAGCTTTTCTAAATGTCCATGCTGGCCAAGTTTTCCAAATTAAGCTCGTCCCACCTGCTTTTATTTGGCTCATATGCCTCTAACTGTTTTCCATTCATATGTTTGCCCAAATGAGTTTTAAATTTTGTAGCTGTACTGGAATCTACCACTCTTCCTCTGACAGCTCACTCCATACGCAACCACCCTCTCTGTAAAAACGTTGCCCCTTCGTTCCTTTTAAATCTTCCCTCTTTCACCTTAAACCTATGCCTTCTATGGCTGAACTCCCCGGTGCTGTTGGGAAGATCTTGGCTATTCACCCTATCCATATCTCTCATGATTTTAGAAAATTTTACAATGTCACCAGCGAACCTCCTACACTCCATCTGATATTAATTACAAGAACAAGCATTTAAAGATAAGCACTGCAAATTTGAAACAATATTAAACATGACAGGTAAACAATACTCAGCCCAAACCTCGTATGGTGATTTGTGTTTCTCCATATTACAATACTAAGGCAGCATGAAACGTTTACTAGTGCCAATAAGAAGTCAAACACCTGGATTCCTTTGTCTAAAGGGGGCGATGATCTCGACAGTGAAAACGTATCTATGGCCAGATCTATATAATGCCACATAGTCAACATTTTCCCTCCTGGTCTCCTTATGACCTTGTGTGGCTGTGTCTTCTTTATCTTGCACACAATAGAGAGAACCCCTTTCCCCCATTCACACCTTAATTTATACACATTTTATATCATCCACTCGTTCACCAGTGCTAAAAGCCCGTTTATTTTTGCCACACACTCCTTTCCCTGTCACCCATCCCCCACCTCTGACAAGGGATTAAAAATCCCACTTTCCAATCCTTTTCTGTTCTGAAGAAGTGTCACACCGGGCTTGAAGTGCTAACGCTTTTTCTCTCTCTCTGCAGATGCTGACAGACCTGCTGAGTTTCTCCAGGAATGAATAGGCACAGAACAAATTTTCACTGAAACAAATAACTCTGGATACTGGAAATAAAAATATAAATATTTCTGTAGAAACTGGAAACTTTGCAGAGGGTCACTGGATCATAATTTAACTCTGCATTCACTCCAGAACATACTGCAACATTTTCAGTAATTTCTTCAGCAATTTCTGTTTTTGGATAATTTCCAAACAAGGATGTCAAAGATGCTCAAACATCCTGTCCAACATGGAGAGCCGTACACTGGGGACTGAACAATAATGCATGGTGCACAAGTTCCTTGACTGTGAAACTGCATAATACTGACATCACTGACACTACAGAGCTTTTAATCATGGTCAGGGTGAAAAACAGAGTGAGACATGTTCACTTCAAATACAGAAGTTGACATTGTGGAAAAGAAACGATTTAGATTATTACCTTAAATGGATTGAGTTAAAGTAACAAATTAGAGGCGTGACACCAGGCAGATGTCCTCAGCAGAATGAGAATATGAAAATGGAAATGGAAATGTTACCGAATCAGAAACCAGGTTAGGTCACTGAATACAGGGCTGATGCCAAGATCGGCATCATGTGCACCTAAACATGTTGACAATCCGTTAAAGCGACCACACTTGACTGTTTTCATTCCAAACAGCAGAATTAACTTCTGATGGGGAGGGGAAAATGATCCCAAGACTAACAGATTGGATCTAAGCTCTGTCGTCTTGCTAAATCCAAGCATAAATGTCGGTGGACTATTAAACAATTTACTGGAGGAAAGGACTCCACAAATATCCTCATTTTAATTATCTGTAAATCAATCAAAAAAAAGTCAAGGATGTGGTGTCTGCACTACCCTCAGCCAGAGGTGTTGCGTGGATGATCCAACTCACACTCATCATGATGCCCACAGACACACAGGTGCCAGTCTTCAAGCAATTCGATTTTCTGTACGTGACATGAAGAAACAGCTGGACACAGTAGATACGACAGAGGCAATGGGCCCTGACCCCATTCCTGCAATAGGACTGAAGACTTGTGCTGCACAATAAGCCTTGTCCCTGGGGAAGCTGTTTAATTCCAGCTCCAACTCTGACATCTCGCTGCCAATGTGGAAAATTACTCAACTATGTCCAATCTCCGAAGAGGAGAATAATTACAATCTGACCAATTAACTCCTCGAAGTCCCATCACGACAGTCAAATTGGTGGGAATTCTTTTTGACAGAGCTGTCAAGTAGCACCGAAATAATCAGGTCAGTGTGGTTTCCGATAGTTCCCCATGTGGAGATGATGTTGTTGTGGAAATATCATTGGATTACTAACCCTGACCAGGATAATGCTCTGGCAGCTGGTGGAATTTAAAAATAATTAATAAAATATCGAGACCTAAAATCTGGTGTCAGTAATAGTGATCTTGTGTCCAAAGTTAATTGTAAACTTCGATCTCCTTCCCCAATGTACTTTCAGGAAGTGAATCTCCTGTGCTTTCTTGGTCTGGCCTAAAAGTGACTCCAGACACACAAACATGGGATAAACGTTTTCAATGGTCTCTGAACCGGCCAAGTAAGACACTCAATTGTATCAAACTGCTCTGAGGTCTTAAAGGATAAAACCTGACAGAACACTTGGCACCAGCCTCGATATCAGAAAAGGGAATGGGAAACACAGTCCTGTCGACCCTGCAGAGGCCTCCTTCCTAACATCTGAGAGCATGTGACAACATTTACAGAGCTTTCCCAACAACTGCACAGAAACATCGGGAAAGGAGGAGATCATTCAATACATTGAGTTTTCCCTATGGTAGTTCATCGCTGAATATCTCCTCAATGCAGTTTTCCCCATACAATGTTCATATCCCATAATATGTTTAAAGATTGTGAAATATAAACCGAGAACAGATGTAGTGCTTTCGGCCCATCAAGTTTCCTCCTCTATTCAATATACACGAGGTTCTTTGATAACGCTTGTGTATTAAATACGATTTGACTGTTTTCTATAAAGTGAACTATCATCCTGCTTCCAATCTGTCTCACACTGTCAGAGTTTGATGTATTTCAATGATGTCTCCACTCATTTTCCTAATCCCTATGAAATACAGGCCTAGTCACCCCAAACCTCTGGTCCCACAACAAGCCTGTCATCCCAGAGATCAGTCTGATCATCCTCCACTGCTCTCCCTCAATGTCAGGTTTGTTCTTTACTAGGCAAGGAGACCAAAACTGCAAACAATACTGCATAATGTTCGAGATGGGGTCCCAATAAGGCCCTGTACAGCTGCAGTAAATGACCCTTACTCCTGTATTCAAATCCCCCTGAAATGAGGGTGAATACACCATTTATCTGCCTACCTGCTTTCTGCTCCTGCAATATTACTTTCACTGACTGGTGCACAGGGAGACACAGATCGTTTTCAATGTTACAGCTCCCCACTTGCTAGGTCTATATACACTGGTCAGCGTGCCAGTGCCATTCCCAGTATTGACTTCTGGCTTCAGAACTCAATGCCTTACATGGCTTGGAGGGCTGCGCAGAAATAGAACAAAAATGCAGCTTAAGTTCCTTTATAGAGCAGCAGTTTTCAACCACTCCCTTTGCAAATGATAGACTGCTATTCTATTGTTTCCACCAAAGTGCGTAACGTCTCATCTCTCCAATTGCTCTCCATCTACCACGTATTTGCCCAGTCTCTCCACTTGTCTCAACCACCTTGGAGTCTTTTTTACATCCTCCTCATCCACTCACAAGCTGACATCGTTTAATACTGTCAGCAGACTTGGGAATATTGCATTTGAGCCGCACAACCAAAGATATGATGTGTATTGGGAATAGCTGGATGTAAAATCTCGATCCTTGTTATATCCTCGAAGCCTTCCATTCAAAAATCATGGTTTTATTCTTACTTACTGTTTCCTGCCAGCTCTCCCATTCTAAAACCATGACTATATATTAGCCCCAGTCCCACTTGATTCGAATTTGCACAAAAGGCTTGGGGCTTTATCAAAAGTCTTTCTGAGATTCCACTATTGCCTTGATACCTTCTCCATAATTTTCCTAAAAGCCACTTTCTCAAATATGATTCCCATTTCATAAATCGCTGTTGACTTTGTTTATGCCCATTAATCTCAGTCCAATATTTTTTTCTCTAAAACTGTTTAGTTGGTACTTTAGTTGCTATTCCCTTATTCTCACCAGACTAAAGTTCTCTAGTATTTCTAGGAAGTTTTCTTTGTTTTTTTTTTACTTCTGTGAACGCATAACTGAAGTATTTATTCCGTTGTTCTGCTATTTCACTGTCCTCAATTATCTGGTATCAGACTGTAAGAATTCTGCAACATTTTCTCTTAATTTTGCCATTGACATATTTTCAGAAGATATTACAAGTTCACTCTTATATACTTTGATAAGATATTCTTCAGAAACCCATCAATTCCTATCTTAAGTTACTCAATGATTGATCTCCCACATCCATACAATAACAGAAACACAATCTCTGTTCCATCAAAAATACAGCACGATCTACATTAGGCCCACTTTCCGACACAAGACCCGTAGCTGTGAATCTTATGGCATTTCAACTGCACAACCATGTATTTTCTAAAGATGTTGACGTTACCATGACAACTCCCGTCTCAAGAAATGCATTCCAGACCCCAATACACTCTGGATGAAAAACAGTCCTCAAATCCTCACTAAACCTCAAACCCTTCACTTTAAAAGTGTGGCCCTTTGACTAAAACGAACAACTGCTGTCTATCCACCCTGTACATGTCCCTTGTAATCTTATCCTTCTGATTCACAGACCCCTCAGTCCTCTCTGCTCCAAAGTAAACAACCCGAGCTTATCCAGTCTCTCTCCATACTGATATACTCCATCCTAGGGAACATCCTGGTGAATCGCCTCTGCACCCCCTCCAGTACAATCGCATCCTTCCTGTAATGTGGCTCCCATAACTACACACAGTATTCCATCTTGGCCTGAACAAAGTTCCGCATAGCTCTTACAATCTGTGCTTCGATGTATAAAGGCTGTGTTTACGCTCCCCCATGCTTTCCCAAATTGTGCAATAACCTGTCCAGTCACATTCAGAGATGTGTGGAGAAGCACCCTCTGAGCTTCGTAGAGTGCTGTAATTCATTGAGTCCTCCTCTGTCTAGTTCCGTCTTATAAAGTGCATCACCTCATATTTATTAGGATTACATTCCATCTGCCATTGATCCACCCATCTGACCATTGCATCCGTATCTTCCTGAAACATAAGGCCTTCTTCTTCACTGTCAACCACCCGGCCAACCTTCGTATCAATCACAAAGTTACTTTTGACATCCCCCACCCCTCGTCCATATTCACAGCTGCATCATTTATGATAAGGTTTAAAATCACAAAACATCAGCTTGGAGTCCAACAGGTTTATTCGGAGGCATGAGGTTTCGAAGCGCAGTTTCTTCATCAGGTGGTTGTGCGCTTTGATAAGCGCTTCAAAAGCTAATGCCGCCGAATAAACCTTTTGGACTATATTATACAACTTTTAGCTTTGGCCACTCCAGTCCAACACCAACACCTCCGAATCAGAAATAATAAGAGACACAGCACTGATCTCTGTGGTGCACCATTGGACACTAGCCTCCACTCACACAAACAGCGTTCTACCACCACCCTCTGTCTCCTATCACTAAAGTTGATTTGGTTGCGCCTTGGCAAGTCACTAATGAGTCCTACCTGTTCTCTGGTTATACAATTCCGCTGGAGACACTTGGAGAATATCAGGACATTCTCCCTAATCTTGTCTGCCAGTAGGTTTCCATGCCCCTGTGTTAATCAGCCCCCTCCAAGTGAAGAATTTCCTCCTTATTGTAGCCTTAACTGGCCTGTCCCAGATCCTGCCATTATTTGCCTTGAATGTGGAATAGACAGTAAGGGAAGCGTTCTGTTCATTTCCAACTTGTCAGATGTTTTGTGAATTTTCTAAATTCCACTGTGACCCACCTCTCATGCTTTGAAACTCTAGAGAACACAGGCCGAGTTTCCTCATCAGGCAATCTCACCATCTGAGGGATTAATCTGGAGAATGTCCATTGCACTTCCTCTGTGGTCAGTATATTCTTTCTGAGATTCAGTCACCAAAACTGCACACAATACTCCAGGTACAGTCCCACCAACACGCTGTGAAACTGCTTCAACATGTCTTTACATCAGTGTTCTGACTCCCTTAAATGAAGGCGAACCAAACTTTAACTTTCCACTTACATATATTCCTCCTAATACCCTTCACATTCATTGCATTTACGAACTCACTGAGTTCGCATAGAAACCCTTTCAAAAATCCAATATACACCACTTCTACTGGTTTCCCATTATCTATTCTGGAAGAAACAACTACAAACAATTCCGAAATTTATCAAGTATGATTTCTCTATCAGAAATGCATGCTGATTCTCTCCAAAATGCTGTTAATTTTTAAATATCAATAATGTAATCCTGTGTAATAGATTCGAACAGTTCCCCCTACAGGTGTCAAGTTAATTGATCTGCAGTTCTCCACACTATGTCTTTTTTCCCTTTGGAGCTGTTTGGATCCCATCCATTCATCGATAGCGCTTGGATCACGTTTATCCACAATAGTTTCCGGACTCTGTAGAATGTGCAGGAAAATAAAACACAGTCATCGACAGTGCAATTAATACTTCTATTGGTGATTTATTTCTGACATTTTCATTGGAAGTACATCTGTTTCGTCAGACTTAGCAATGTTCAATCCTGCTACATGTTCAAGTACTATCTTGTTACTGATAGTAATTGACTTTATGTCTTTAGCTCCAGAAGGCCGATACGATCACTTGGTATTGCTGGGGGATTTTCTGGATCTTCCTCCATGAATACAGATGCAAAGTAATTGGTGATTTTCTTGGCCATTTCCCTGTTCTCCACAATAACCTCTCCTCTCCCGATTGCAAATATTCACATTTGACCTTGCTTTTGTTTTGTTTCCTTTGAAATATAGATCGCAGATTGATGGAGTCTTTGTGTTCCTGTATGTTAGCATGCATGTTTTCTTTTTGATTTCCATATCAGTTTCGTGGTCTTCCTTTCCTGGATCGTTAATTTCTGAGAACTCTCAGCTTTTAACAATATCTGGAATTCTTCTGAAGTCAATTCCTATGATTAATATATTTTCTAATTTGTTATGTTAACAATCATTGAGTCACTTTCTCACTATTTCGTGTTTGTACCTGAAATAAATTGACGTATTTTTCAGATTTTGCAGCAATTCTAAGAACTCCTGGTCCTGACCAGTTATAATCAGGAACACCGCAGGAGGATAGGAGGATAGTGAAGAAATTGTGTGAGCCCTGCTTGGTTCTTTTCTATCATCACTGGCCAACGAGTGAGGTCCTGGAGGACTGGAGGGTAGCGTATGCTGAGCCCACAATCAAGAAATACTACAAAGATAAACCTGGGAACTAAAGACCAGTAGACCTAAAATATAGTGGCTACGTTACTTGAGAAGATTCAGAGAGATTGGATATACCTGTATTTGGAAAGAATGGGTTTGATTCGGAGTAAGATTAGAATAGTTCTGGAAAAGCAGAGCAGGTTATGCAGCATCCGAGGAGCAGGAAAATCGATGTTTCCGGTAAAAGCCTTTCATCAAATTCAGCACGGCTTTGTGCATGGGAGATCATGACTCGTAAATGTGTTGGAGGTCTTTGATGAAGTGACTAGCAACGTTGAGAAGGGAAGGGTGGTATACGAAGTATATATGGATTCCAGTAAGGCCTTCAGTGAGGTTCCATATGGTGCACTGCTCTGTAAGGTTAGATCACATGGAATTGAAGGGGGGCTGGCAAATTTGGTACAAAATTGGCTTGATGGTAGAAAGCAGAGGGTAATACTGGAAGAATGCTGGTCAGTCTGGAGGCCTGTGACTAGTGGAATCTGTCTGGTGTTGATGCTGGGACCACTGCATATTACATATATATATGATTTAGATGAGAATGTACAGGCATGATTTTTAAGTTTGAAGACGAAACTAAAATAGGCAACATCATGGAGAGTAAGGAAGGTTATCATAAATTTCAGAAATTACAGCAGTACTTTGATCAGCTGGAGAAGTGGCAGAGAAATGGGAAATGGATTTTAATATTGATCAGTGTAAGTTCTTGCATTTTAGAAAGTCAAATCAAAGTTGGAGTTTCCTGGTGAATGGTTGGGTCCTAAGGAGTGTCGTGGATCAGAGGGATCGTGGAACTGAGGTGCATGGTTCTCTGGAAGTTGATTCAGAGGTAAACAGTGCAGTGAAGAAAGCTTTTGGCACACTGACCTTTATCAGTGTATTACAATGAGTATCAAAATTAGGGAGTTATGTTGCAGTTATACAGGATGCTGCTGAGGCCATATTGGTAGGAGTATGTTGAGTTTTGATCTCTTTGCTATAGGACGGATGTTAGTAAACTGGAAAGAATGCAGAAAACATTTATAAGCATGTTGCCAAGGACTCAATGGACTGAGTTATAGGGAGAGGTTGGACAAGCTAGGGCTTTTTACTTTTGTGTGTGTGAGAGACTGAGGGGGGATCATATTGAAGTCTGTAAGATCATGACAGGCATGGATAGAGTGAATGTGCCCAGCCTTTTTTATTCCCATCGTTGGGCATTACAAACTAGAGAGCGTCAGTTTAAAGTCAGAGGAGAAAGAATAAAAGGGAACCTGAGGAACAACCTTTTTACACACAGGGGCTGGTATGCATATGAAATGAACTACCAGGGGAAGTGATTGAGATAGATACATTAACAACCTTTAAAAGGCATTTGGACAAATAAACGGATAGGAAAGGATTAGAAGGATACGGGGCAATGGCAGGGAAATGGGGTTAGCGTGGATGGACATTTTGATCGGAATGGACCAGTTTGAGCTGAAGGGCCTGTCTCCGTGCTGTCGGACTCTATGACTCTAACAACCATTGCTTATCTCCCACTGAATGCTATATTGTACTTTCCCAATTCATTGGAGCTATCTTGACCCTCTAGCCTCCAGTGTTCCACGAGGTTAAATTAGAAAGTTCAAGCATTCTCTATTGTATGCAGACGCCATGTAAAATGCACCTTATTAATCTTATTATTCCTTAAAAGCTGCTTCAGTACAAGATTATTAATTCGTCATTCTGATCACACAACATCAAATCCGAAATAACCTGCTCTCTAGTTTGCTTCACAACACACTATTTAACCCACCTCATATACACATACAGAATTTATTTGTCACAACATGAGCAGTCACTTAGTTAATGCAGTTTAGATGCAATTTGAGACCACCCAATAAGATTGCAGTGTCCACGATACTTGCCAATCTAATTTCAAGAGCATATGATGCTGAGACTTTCTGCTAGTGTTTTGGTTTTGATATAAAAACACCAATATTTGCTTTTCCTTGCTATCTGTAAGCTCTACCTAATCTGATTCAGTGGAAGCTGAGGGAAAGGTCTGTGTCATTATTAGTGACAGACTTGGACAAGACATTCGGGAAGCCTCACCTCGACGCTGAGATGATCTGAAGAAATATCCTGCAATACATCGATATGCTCCCAGATCTGTCAGGATAAGATTTACCGTAGACTCTCTGCTCGCTCACACTCACTGTATCTCTGCTATAGCACCTACCTCCGAACAAGTTTCACGCTCTTTTTCCAGATAAGGCTCAGGCACTACCACTCTCACTATTGAATTCAGGAACTTCCTTCCTCACTTTCTCTGTCACCTACGCAATACCCCCCACACTAACAATACTATATGGATTCAAAACTGTCGACTGACTCATTCCAGACACCTCACAATTCCCCCCAACTACATCAGCACTAACAGCTGGGTCATCCACTCCCACCCTCCCTTTCTCCCATTCCAGGAGGAAGAGCCTGGAATAGGACATAGAGGCAAAGCCGAGTGGTGGAATGCCCGATATCCGTTCCCTCACCCCCTCCCGTTGCCATGTGGGTAGGACACTGGTACGAGCCAGAGAGGACTCGAACGCCTTGTGTGGAGATTCTGAAACATCCACGTCCCACGGACCAATGAAGGAGAAATGTTCAGTGAAAGAAACTTCTCACTTTAAACCCGCTGGCAGTTCCAACGACAGCCCTTTCACATCCAAAAAAAGACACAAATACCTCACTGCACAGAGACGCAGGCACAGAGATACTCAGAAGTATTGGTAAACACCCCAATATACGAACACTCACAATACTTACAAGGAGATAGGCATACACACAGGTAGAAACACACAGAGACATATAAAGTCACCTACAAATAGGCACAAACACAGTGAAGAAACACACAGGCTGATACACAGACAGACAGACATAGACACACAAACACATAGATAACAAGCACATGGACACACACACACATATATATACACACACGAACACGCACACACATACACACACACACACACAGAGGCACACACACACAGAGGCACACACATGTACAGATGCACACACACAAACACACACAGACAGACACATAGAGTAACAGAAACTAGTGTCATTAAGATGCAAATCGATATGCTTCAGATTTGTAAGGGGATCAAGGATTCTAGGGAGAAGGCAGAAGAATGAGTTTGAGGTTCATATAAGAAATTATTGAACGGACGTTTAGCATCGATGGGCCGATTGGCCTCATTCTGCTCCTTGCTTTAATGTTCTTGTGGTGTTATGCTATCAGGTATTCTCTTTCTGAGACAGCAGCAGATGCTGGGTTTGGTACATATTTGACTGGAAAGGGTCAGTGGGAATGTGGGACAGGTTTGAATTTCGGAATGCTTTATGTTTGTTCCTAATTATTGTGTTCTTAAGTCTGAAAAGATGTGGTGATTTGATGTTAGGTTAACACGGTTTAAAATAACAAGTCCCACAATGAAATAAGGACGTCCCTTTCACTTTAGTGTTGTGTTAATTGTGGTGTCCTCATCCTCAGGGAGCAGTGAAGACTCGGTTATTGAAGATATTCAACGCTGAGCTTGACTGATCTTTGCTGGACTGGAGAGTCAATGTTTACTGGGAACAGACAGGAGACGGATGGTCAGACACAGTCGGATCAGTGATGAGCATTCTGAATGGTGCAGCCAAAAGGCCAACTGCTGTCCCTATCCTATGTGTTGTTCCCTTAATCCACCCCTCGATGCTGTTACAAGGTAGGGGACCACCCCTTTCTGTCAGACAGGATCGTTACAAAGAGACGGAAAAAACCATCTGCCCCTGGAAGGAATTACACAGGAATAGATAATGAAGTAATTCAGCTCGTTGAGTACATTACACAGCCAAGGAGGAGATCATTCAACCCACCTTAGTTGCTACACAGGAACGGGGAAGCTGTCACTAACAGGAAATAGAGAGCAGTGATCAATTTTTATTTTCAGGTTGCAAAGTTGTAACTAGTGTAGTGCTGTAGACATCACTGCGGGATCATCAATGACAAATAATCTGTATCAAAGATCTGGAGGAACGAAACTGAATGGCGCGAAGCTCAATTAGCGCATCACCAAAATTATCATTTAAGATGTTGTCAAATGGAGTTACTGAGTCTGCAATGTGATACAGACAGGGAAGGTTAGTGAGAAAACCTTCAGCAGAAAGAACATAAGGTGAGTTGTCTCCTGTGGCAGGAAGGATAAAACAATGGCGATCAATTTAAATGGAGAGAGATTGCAGAACTCTGTGATACAGGCCGCTTCCATGTTCCTGGGACATGAATCATGTGACGTCAGTCTGCAGATGCAGCAAGTGATTTGGAAAGTAAGTGGAATGATGCTGTTTCTGGCAAAGGTTATCACGTTTAATGAGGAATGTTTTACTGCATCTGAAAGGGGCATTGCTGAGACCACATCGGATACACTATGTGCAGTTTTGATCGCCAAAACTTAAAACCAAAAGATATAATTCTTTCAGAAGATTTTTCTAGGTGTTTCCCTTCACACATTCCTGGAAGGAAGGCGTTTTGTTGTGGGGGATTATCAGTTTTGAACTGAGATGTGAAATCTTCTTGAACCATACATGACTTTCAGAAAGGTGTTTCAGCTGGATGCATGTTTCCTCTTGTTAAATTGCGAGAGAACAATTTTAAGAATAAGAATCACACAACACCAGGTTATAGTCCAATAGGTTTAATTGGAAGCACACTAGCTTTAGGAGCGACGCTCCTTCATCACCTTATGAAGGAGCGTCGCTCCGAAAGCTAGTGTGCTTCCAATTAAACCTGTTGGACTATAACCTGGTCTTGTGTGATTTTTAACTTTGTACACCCCAGTCCAACACCGGCATCTCTGACTTAAGAATAAAATGTATTCATATCAACACACGTATCATATAGACATCGACTGATATTTACAAATTACACAGACGCATATAAACATGTCATCAGATGATAAAACAGGGACTTTTTTTTCTAATGAAAGACACTGTGTACAACAACAGCGATGATGTACCTTCATATCGTCCATTACCATCCGTTCCAGGGAATGCTCCAGGAAAGCACACGTGGCCCAGTTTGATGTTCAGTTGACATTATTGTATGGTTTAACACAGAGAGGGAGAAGAATGTTCCCTGCCTGAGAAGCAGCAGCTGATTGATCCCTCTCTCTTACTTTGTCCACCAGATAGTAAAATGTGAGACAATAAAATCCCTGAGTTATCTTCACCACTTGTGAAGGTTTCTTAGTGAGGACTCATTTGAATCTCTCCACTGCTGGAAGCAAAGGGAGTTCAGTCAAATCCAACTATTCCACAAATAAATCCAATTACCAGCAGCTTGTGTGAGCAGGATAATTTCAATGTCCGAAGAACATTTGGGACACTCTATCTTTTACTATTTGTTGTGAGTTCAAATTCCTGCATTTCACATTTTTCTCTAAAATGACCCAGTCTAAGTCCTATACAATTGGTCATATCACTAAACTGGCTACATTTAAAATATGTTGTAACCAGTGGAGGAGTGGGACTGGAAAAGGACACAGTGACCCTCCAACCTTTGTCAGAACACGAATGAGAAATTCTTATTGGACGTTCAAGTGGGAAATCCCTTTACCAAACGTTTGTGGTGCCTGGATATTTGCATTTGTTCAAAGTTGTGCTGTATTAAAACATTTGACAGACAAGTGCATGTAGGAAAATATATGCAGACAGAAAAGTGCTGCTGAGTCCACAATCAGAGCAGCTACGATCTTAGTGCCTTGTGGAGCAGTGACAACGTGTCTAATAACCCACCCCTGCTCCTCAGTCCTATGTTCCTATGTTCAATTCAGCCCCTCAAATCTCCTGCACTAGTGCTGACGGGGGCATCTTGCTCCAAATACCAGGTCCACAGTAACACAGGATCTCATTCATTCCCTCCAGGCTGTCGCACATAGTTTGGTGTGGGTTTGAAAATATTGCTTCAAAACTCAGGCTGGGTTCGAAAGACAACTCTGGTCTCTTTACAGACTGCCTCCTTTCTGCAACTTGTGCTACATTGGTTGGTCATGGTATAGATCAAAATTCACTGTGAATTCAGCCCCCAGACTTCACTTAGTGATGACTCATAAAGTACTTTGCTTTCTCTGATTGGAACGTTCAATAACAGAACATGCAGGAAAATTACAGCCATTAACTTGTAATTACAGAATATAAGAACATAAGGAACAGGATCATGTCGTTCGGATAATCAATCCATTGTATACGATCATGGCCGATCTACTGTTCGTATTAACCCATCTTTAATGTCAATTCTTCACACCTTCTCAGCTCTCTGGTCAATCAAAAATCCATCTACGTCCTTTTTAAATACTTTTAGTGATGCAGCTCCCTTAGCTCTCGAGACAAGATAATTCCTGACATTCACTACCCTCTGTGAGAGGAAAACACTCCCCACACAGACACCATCACCTATTGATATGAACAAGGGGGGAACACAGGGGCTCATCAAAGAGTGAATAGTCTTGATATCCGGGCAGTATTTGACTGAGAATGTCATCGGAAGCGCCATCTTATTTGAGCTTAATGGGAATCACATGTCCCCTCCCCACTGGCTGGGGTCTTTCAGAGCACAAAGGAAGATACCTGTGGGTGAGGGCCGAAAGAATTCTCAGTCCCAGGACATCTCTTCAGGAGATCCGCAGGGTAGCTTCCTCAGCACAAACATCTTCAGCTGCTTCATCAATGTCTTTCCCCATCATAAGACCGGAGGTGGGGATGGTCACTGAGGGTTACACAACGTTCAGAATATTTTGTCTCCCATCAGCTCCTGTCTGTGTCCATGTTCAGTAACACCCAGACAGCATTCAGGCTTGTGCTGTTAAAGTGTCGGTAACATTCATGTAACAGTGCTGTCAGACGTATTTAAAAGAGGAGCTCATTCAACATCTCAAGCTGGTTACATACAGAAATATGAAAGCTAATCAGCCCATCAAAACTATTGAACAAGAAGAGGAACAGCCCATTCAATATTCCTGCTTGTTCCTCAGGAAGAGAAGGGGTCTGGTCAGTACATCGAGCTGTTAAACAGGATCAGGTAGAGTCCAATCAGACCCTTGAATCTGTTCCGTGGGATCTGGAGGAGGCCATTCAGCCCCATGAGATGGTTATACATGAACAGGAGGGTGTCATGGATGCTCCAATACAACAAACTAATGGAGCAGAGACTGCACTCATGGATGGCTCTACGAGGTTCCTCGTGGGTCCATTGCCAGTGGAACATCTGCTACTTTAACGTGGTTTGCTGGCAGTGAGGAGGGAAGCCAGATGTTTTGTATCAAGTCTCAAAGAGGCATCTTCCATTTCTGAGTAGACAGACCCATGTTCTCCATGGAGGTCAGAAGAAGTTAACTGTTTTAGAATGAAGGCATTTTGGCTGCTGTCAGGATTTTGGATATCGTGACGCTTATTGTAGGATCACACACCAAATACACTATATTCAAAGTCTGACCCTCTGTCTTTCTCTCTTTCTCTCTCTGTCGACAAAGGGAGTGGGGGTGGGGTGAATGGAACGCCCTCAGAGGCTCTTGTAACCCAAGTAAAAAGAAGCCATGGATTTTATCACCGTATCAATGTCTGTTTAGAACATAATGAGAGACTGTCCATTTCCCTCAATGTTTCAATGCAATCATCTTTTATTCTCTCATAGCGCTAACGATTAATCTTCATTCAGCCCTCATTTTACCACCATCCCGGGGATTTGTCTGGTGAAAAATATTTGACTCTCTCTGTGGCATGGCGATTATTTCTTATAAAGGAAAGAAAATCTGTCCATTTCCCAAGTCTGCCTCAACAACACTCTCAGGTTTTATGAAAATAATTCATTTTCCTCACTGAGACATCTCCGTTTCTTTCCTGTGGTGTTAAAAGCCTTTCCTTCTCGCGACACTGCGACTGACGTGGAAATTAAAAGCTCCTTACATCTATATGTGAGCATCAACAAAGCAAACAGCAGAGGTGTTACGGGAGATGAACATCACACTCAGGGAAAGACTAAGAAAGAATGCACTTGAAATAAGGAATGGTCACCCACCTGAGGAAAGACATTCTGGTTATTGAGGGAATGCAGCGTAGGTTCACGAGGTCAATTCCTGGAATGGCAGGATTACCTTACACTGAAAGACTGAAGCGACTGGGCTTGTATTCCCTTGAGTTTAGAAGACTGAGAGGGGATCTGATTGAGACGTATAAGATTATGAAAGGATTGGACACTGGCAGCAGGAAACATGTTTTCGCTGATGGGTGAGTGCCGAACCAGAGGACACAGCTTAAAAATACGGGGTAGACCATTTAGGACAGAGATGAGGAGAAACTTCTTCACCCAGAGAGTGGTGGCTGTGTGGAATGCTCTGCCCCAGAGGGCAGTGGAGGCCCAGTCTCTGGATTCATTTAAGAAAGAGTTGGATAGAGCTTTCAAAGGTAGTGGAATCAAGGGTTATGGTGATAAGGCAGGAACAGGATACTGATTAGGAATGATCAGTCTTGATCACATTGAATGGCGGTGCAGGTTCGAAGGGCAGAATGGCCTACTCCTGCACCTATTGTCTATTGTCTATTGTCTATTGAATGGAAATGAGCTGTAGGAATATGGGAAACAGACAGAGGAAGGGAGCTATCTTTTCTTTTGTTCTTCCTTCATAGGTCAGACAAACATGTTATGCTGATCTTGAACTGAGTGGCTGATTCAACATTTCCACAGGTCACTAAAGAGTAAAACACATTGCTGTGGTTTGCAATCACACAGAGACCTGATCAGGGAAGGATGACCCATTGCCTTCACTAAAGGATATGAGGCAAGCAGATGGGCTTTTAATACGTAATGATGATGGGTTCACTTCAATGCCACCAATTTCCTTCATATTAACAGATTATTATGCTGTGGCTCTAGATCACGAGTCAATGATTTGAGCACCATGCATTATCTTCCCGTCAGACAGTTTCTGTGCAGTAAACAAGTTAAACATTTCAAGTGCAATTATTTTGTCTAGATTAGAGTGGTGCTGGAAACGCACAGCAGTTCAGGCAGCATCCGAGGAGCAGGAAAATCGACGTTTCGGGCAAACGCCCTTCATGAATACAGCTACATTTCTGATGAAGGGCTTTTGCCCAAAACGTCGATTTTACTGCTCCTTGGATACTGCCAGATCTGCTGCGCTTTTCCAGCACCACTCTAATCTAGATTCCGACTTCAGACTGAGATAAAGATGGCCCTTTCTGTTTATGGTTGTGCAATCCATGGTGTTCCCATTCTTAATGAGCAGTGAGGACTGGGTTACTGAAATCATTCAAGATTGATTTCCAGATGGTTATGATGAACAAGAAAACAGACAGGAAAGGGAAGTCCAGCCTCACTCACATAAGCGATAAGCATTCTGAAGGGTGCAACAGGCTCGAAGGGCTGAATGGCCACCGGCTGCTCCTACCTCATGTGTTACTCTCTCACTCAACCCAGCAAAGCTGTTACAGAGGGAGAGGAAGATCCCATTCAGCTAGTCAGGATCAGTACATTGAGACAGCAGAAGGCCGTTCTGCCCTTCTCCAGAGCCACATAGAAATAAGATGAAATCATTCAGCCCCTTGAGAACATTACACAGTACAGGATGAGGTCATGTTCCAATTTGAGGCTACTTCAAATTAACACAGGATCCCTCTGAAACTATCAGCAAAAGAAAGCAGTGAATAATTAACATTTGTTTTCAGGTTGGAAAACTGTAAATTGGTGGAGTGCCTGTGGGGTCAGTGAGAGTTCATCAAGTATTTGCAAACTATGTCAATGATTTTGGATGAAGGGACTGACTAGATTGGGGCTCATAACCAAGATAGTCATTGAGTAAGATGCCAAGTGATGGTAAAAAGTCTGCAATGGGATACAGACAAGGGACGTCAGTGTGCAAATTTTCATCAGAAACAGCATTTCATGCGTTATAGGAAGTTTGTGACAGAAGGATAAACAACAGTAACCTACTTAAATGGAGTGTCATTGAGTCATAGAGTGATCGAGCATGGGAACTTGTCCTTTGGCCCAAACTTGTCCATACTGACCATGCTGCCCACTCAACTAATTCAAATTGCCCACATTTGAGCCATATCGCTCTAAACCCTTCCCATCTATTTACAATAGACAATAGACGATAGACAATAGATGCAGGAGTAAGCAATTCTGCCCTTCGAGACTGCACCGCCATTCAATATGATCATAGCTGATCATCCTTAATCAGTATCCTGTTCCTGCCTTATCTCCATAACCCTTGATTCCACTATCCTTGACAGCTCTATCCAACTCTTTCTTAAATGAATCCAGAGACTGAGCCTCCACAGCCTTCAGTGGCAGAGCATTCCATACAGCCACCACTTTACCTTTTCATTTTTTTAACATGTTGCTATTATACCTGCCTCACCCACTTTTTCTGGCAGCCCATTCCATTTGAAAAACACTCTCTGCATGAAGAAGTTGCCCCTCGGTTACTTCTTAAATCATTACCCTCTCACCTTAAACCTATGACTTGTAGTTGTCAATCCCTCATCGCTGGGAAAATGACTATCTGCATTCATCCTATCTTTGGCCCTCATTATATTATACATCTCCATCAGGTCACCCCCACCCCCCCCCCCCCCCAATTCTCCTACGTTCCAAGGGGTGATATCCGAACCTGGCCCAATCCTCTCTATAACTCTGGCCTATTAGTCCTGACAACACCCTTGTCAAATTTCTTTGAACTCCTTTCAGGTTAAGAGGGCGACCAAAACTGTACACAATACTCCAAGTGTGGCCTCACGAACGACTTACAGAATGGTAGCATGGAGTCCCAACCCCTACATTTAATGCTTTGAACGATGAAGGCCGGCATGCCAAATGTCTTATTTACCACCCCGTCTACCTGTTATGCCGCTTTCAAAGAAAATGGACTTTTGGTCCGAGGTCCCACATTTGCCCAGCACTCCTGAGATCCTAACCATTTACTGGAGAAGTCCTATCATTGTTTTACTTTCCAAAGCGTAACATTTCACACTTATCTGTATTGAATTGCAGTTGCCAATCTTCAGCTCACTTCCCCATCAGATTAAAATCCCACTATCATTTCTGATAACGTTCATCGCTATCAACGATACCTTCTAATTTTGTATCATCTGTAGATGTAGTAACCTTCTTGGGCGTACTTGCTATATGTTGTGCAGTTTTGAGCCCCATATCTCAGAACAGATGTACTGGCCTTGGAACGTGTTCAGAGGGGTTTCACGAGAATGGTTCCAGGAATGAAAAGCATAACATATGAGGAAACTTTGAGGACTCTGGATCTATACTCAGTGGATTTTAGAAGGATTAGTGGAGATCGAATTGAAACATACGGAATACTGAATAGTCTGAACAGAATAGATTTTGTGAAGATGTTTCCATTGGTAGGAGAGAGTAGAACCCGAGGGCACAGCCTTAGAGTAAAAGGAACAGCTTTTCAAACGGAGATTATGAGAAACTTCTTCAGCCAGAGAGTGGTGAATCCATGGAATTCAATGCTAAGAAAGGCTGTGGAGGCCAGGTTACTGAGTATATATAAGACTGAGATGGACAGGTTCTTTATTGGGATCAGGGGTTATGGCAAGAAAGCAAAAGAATTGGGTTGAGAAACGTCAGCATGGCCTGGTTTGACTGAAGGGTCTGTTTCTGTCCTGTATGACTCTATATCACTTTCACTAGCTGTATTGCCACTTCCTTGAAAACTCTCGGATGGAGCTTATGTGATGCAGTAACGTGCCAGCCTTCAATTCAAATAGTTTTTTGAGTAAGTTCACTTTATTAATTCTAATCAGGCACAGGTTCTTATTTTGACCAGTCAGTCTGTCCCACAATATTTCTGGAAGATTTTCGGTAACTTCCATTGTGGAGACAGCACGAAGGTATTACCCTCAGCAGGAGGCAGAGATAGATTCCGTCACTGTGTGAATACATCGGAGCACAGCAATTGGGAGATGATGGACGTGACACACACTCCTGCTCAGAAATCTTTAGAATCAAGACAGTTCAATGAAACTGTCACTTCCTGGCCACTGACAGTATAGTCCTCTCCCTCGTGCGAGGTTACAGGTTATGCTGAAACAGGTGAAACAAAGCTGTGACCACCTCATTTTAGAATCATACTGACCTCACACTTTGCACCTGGCATAGGTCCAGTTTGAGGTTAGAAAAAGTTGGCGATCAAAATATGTGTAACGAGAAGAGTTGCCAGAAGATAATTGTAACTGGAAAGGTGTGGATGATGGATTATTCAGAAACAGCATTGACGCGGAAGTGAAGACTGGGGATATTGTGAAGGTGGGAGTTGACAGGTTTTGTGGTAGACAGAATATTGCGATATAAATCAGTTCAGGATAAAATGGGATAATCGTGGTTATAAACACTTTTGTTTCTCCTCAGATGTTTGTAAGTGAACGATGTGAAATTCAAGGTTTGGAATGGAGATTGTGGTTGAAAGTGAAGACAATAGTTTGAATCTTTGCCAAATATACAGAGAAAACCATGACATTCACAACGGCTTAGACATTTCGTAAGTGGGCAGAGATAGACTCAGCAGGAACACCAACAAAAGCGAGGATGGGATAGTAACCTGCCTGAATAATTATCAGTACACAGAGCCATTTTAAATGTTGTTACTACACCGACGTCTCCTCCACCACAACAACTTCCAATATAAAAACTCTTTCTGGGCACAACTGCCCTGAACATACACAAGAAATACCGATTTCTCTGGATTTTACTCTCACAGCTCTTACCAGTTAATTGTTTATCATTTATACAATACAATTCTATAATCTGTTTGTAAAGATGCAAACATCTTATTGCACAGTTTGTATGCCTTTTCATTTTTAGATGTTTTTGTCGCCTTAGCGCAAAAGTAAATGCTCTGTTTAAAATTGACCTGTTTATTGGGATTCAAGGGTTAGACACAGTACGTATTTTTCATGAATTAAGAAACAGAAAGGAATAGAAGAGAGTAGCTGTGGAGACTGATGAGGTGCAAATGACATCCCCACCAGTCCCCAATGTCTTCTTGACAGACAGAATAAAATAAAATGCAGAGAAAGGAACAGAATATATTCGGAAGAAGGAATTGCAAGTGATAGTGTAAACAAAACAGAATAATTTGAAATGGAATGGCCGAACAGTGATTGGTGTGTGTGTGTGTGTCTGTGTATGTGCAGATGGATAAGATTGTTCATATGTGTGCAAAATATGAGAGACATAGTTAACAAAAATGATGCATGTGGTGTATAAGTTGATAAACTATTAGCATGTTATTTAATCTTCAGCTGAGATGTTATGTTCCCCTTCTCTCAACGTACCGTCTGCCTCCTGCCCCTTTCTGGCATTCCCTGATCTAATCTCCCATTCTTATCGGGATGTGTGTTATACATTCCTGCTTCTGGTGTTCCAACTTGTTTCAGTTAATCCATTTTCTACCAGGAAACACATACTGGGCTCTCTTAACAGTTGGTGCCTGTCATATTGATGGAGATAAACGTTCTGGCATCAGACCCAGGATTTCAACAGATTAATCTGTTGCACATACACTGTACAAAGGACCACAGCACACAGGAATTTTCAAACCAAATACGGAAGTACATCTACTTCTATTAATCATGTAGGCTTCTATATTTTTTACATGTCCACGTCCATATTCTCTCTCTCTCGCTCACTGTCTTTCCATCTAGTTAATAAATCCTCCAATCATTCTTTGTGTCCCAACTCTCAAACCTCTCTCCTTCAGTTTACATCTATTGCTTACTTGTGTATGAAATGGCTTATAAAAATACATGAGGGTGGCGTTGGTCAGACTTATTTGGACGGGGAGTTGAGCACGGGAAGATGATGAAGCAGCAATGACAGGAGTTTCTGGAGATAATTCAGGAGCACATCAGAAATTCATCCCAAGTAAGAAGAAAGATATTCAGCAAAAGATAAGGCAGCCGTGAGTGATAACGAACTCAGGGACAGCATAAAAGCAAAATAAAACGCGCACAATGTGGTGAAGATTATTGGGAATCTACACGATTACGAAGCCTATAATTTCCAGCACGGATAAGTAATAACAGCAAATGGGAGACGAGGGTGAAATATGATATTACGCTTGTTAATCATGTAATAGAACAATTAAAGAGATTTTTAGACATATAACAAGGAAGACAGGAGTAAAGAACAAACAAAGGAATGTTGGAAAATGAAGCTTGAATAGTTATGGGAAGCAACGGAATGGCAGAGGAATTGAATACTTTGCAACGGTCTTCACAGTGGAAGACACCAGCAAAATGCCAGAACTTCAAGACAGTCAGACAGTAGGGGTAAGTATAGTGACTACCAGTAAGGAGAAGGTGCTGGGGAAGGTGAAGTTGGATCAATCAGCGAGACAAGTTGGAGAACAGCCCTTAGTTCTGAAGAGATACTGAAGGTGATTGTGGAGGCATTGCTGGTGATTTTTTAGGAAACTTCGGAGTGAGGGTGGACCGGTAAATGTAACCACCCTGTTTAAGGAGAGTGGAACACAGAAGACAGGAAATTTTAAATGGCCTGGCAAGTTGAAACCGTTGTAGAGAAGGGCTTAATGGATCCTTAGGTTTATGAATAGATGCGTGAAGTATATTGGACGTGGTGTGATTAAGCTACAGCATAACAAGTGTTACACTTACAATGCTATTGCGAACAGCAAAGTTGAAAGTACGGTTGAAACGAAGGAGATCAGTTCGAAGCAGACAGGAGCATTAGTGACAAAGAGACTGTTTCCTAGACCCTGTAGTGAGAATGTTGAGATAAGCTTGTCAGTAAACAGACTAAAAAAAAGTATATAAAGCACAATAAAATCTGGTGCTGTGGAGGTCTCAATGTGCAACTATGTAGCCAATACATATGAAGCTGAAAATGCACAGCAGGTCAGACAGCATCCTCGGAACAGGAAAGTCAACGTTTCAGCATGAAAAACTTCATCAGGATTGGGGCAGGGGGAGGGGACCCGGGAAGTTATGAGCGGGTGGGGCGTGGAGCTGGGGGAAGGGGAGGTGTGATGGCGATAGGGGATACAATCACAAAAGTAGAGGGATTTTGTGATTGGTCAGTGGGAAGAGTGCAGCAAATATGCAAATAGGAAGATGGACAGCTTAGGTCAGGTCAGGGAAGGCGGACATGGGATAACGCTGTATGTGGAGAGAGTTTGAAGCCAGTGAAGTCAATATTGAGACCATGCACTGTAAGCTCTCCAGCTGAAAGATCAGGTTGCGTTCATCAGTTTCTGTTTCGCCTCACTTAGACATTAGAGGAGTCCAAGGATGGACCTATGGCCGGATGAGCTTGAGGTGATGGTGTGCGGGATTAATTGAAATGGGTGGCAACTGGAATGTTGGGTTGGTTAAAGCGTGCAGAGCGCGGATGCTCCATGAATATGTCCCTGAATCTCCCTTTCGCCTCCCTAATAGAAAGGAGACCACATCGGGAGTTGGGGACGCGCTTGGTGGGGCAGGATCAGGCTCTGTGTGGAGCACCAGTGCTCTGTATGCAACAACCAACCCGACTTTCCAGTTACCTTCTACTTTAATTCCCCATTCAACTCGTCCGGGGACATGTCCATCCTTAGCCTGACCACTGTCAGAGTAACACCACCTGAGAGTTTACCTTTGAAGCAGATAGCCCAATGGCCTCAATATTGACAGGAGCAAAACCAAAGTCCCTCCCCCCGCAGCCTTAACCCATTTCCATACTCCCTGACCAGACCCACCCAGTCCATCTTCTCACTCGCATATCCGCTCCACCCTTCCCACTGACCAATCACAGTAACCTCATACCTGTATGTATACACCTTCACCCTTTCATATCCCATCACTCCATTTCTGGGCTCCCCTCCACCTCACCAGTCCTGACGAAAGGTCCAAGATCAAAATATTGCCTTTTTGCTCCTCTGACTCTGTCTGATCTGCTGCGTTTATCCAGCTCCAATTTTATTAACTATGGCCTCCTGCACTGTAGTACTAACTCTATCCAAGTTGTGGAACTACGTAGTCTACATATAAGAAGAAATACATTCGGACATTTGAAAAGATCTCTAACTCATTCCTCATTTCTTAACAACCCAACACACACCTTCCAGAAGAAGCAGCATTTCACTAGTCATCTTTCAATCCAGCCTCCTGTCATTGCTACTCACAACTCAGTAAGTAATTGGGGAGAACACACAGAGACTGCATTGAGGAACACTCCCATTCTGTCTGAAGGAAGAGCCCTGACTCTCTCATTGTTTCCCATTTCACTAACCTACCTTGTTCTCATGCTAACATTTCAGTCCTGGGAAGCTGCAATATTCCAATGAAGCATAAACCAGGCTCGAGTAACATCTCACATTTCACTTTGGTACGTTACAACCTGTATCAGTTAATATTCAATTCCATAACTTCACAGCATGACCCCATTATGGCTGTTCTCAAATCTTCATACATTCCTTCTTCTGTTCTCCCAATGAACTTGCCCTGTATGTGAATCGTTTGTCTTGCACTCAATTAACGAACCCAATTCCCCCCTTTACAATCTAATGCATACTCATTTTCCATTTGATTCCCTTTTACCACAAACAAAAGTCCATATGTCAGTGGCATTACACCTGCACACCGTCTGTTTCCCGTCAGCCTTCCACTACCTCTGGCAAGGGATTTAAAAGCCCTTTTACCAACCTTTTTCTGTTCTGAAGAAGTGTCACACTGGACTTGAAACGCTAACTCTGTTTCTCTGTCTCTGTAGATGCTGCAGATCTACCGTGCTTCTCCAGAAATGAACAAAACACATTTCCAATAAAACAATTAACTGTTGCTACTGGAAATCTGAAACCAGAACAAAAAAAGGAATCTGTGAGCCTTGAAGAACGATCACTGGAACCAATCATTAACTCTACTTTCACGCCACAGATGCTGCCAGACTTGCGTAACTTCCCCAGCAATTTCTGTTTATCAACACGTTTCAAAGATGTGTGTCCACGTTGCTCAAATCCCCTGTCCAATTTGGAGCTCCATATACCGGGAAGTAAATGATAACACAAGTTGCACAAATTCATTGGTTCTGAAACTACGTAAGGCTGGCTTCACTGACACTACAGAGCACTTACTCTTAGTCAGGGAGAGAAACAGAGGGAGATGTTTTCACTCTAAACACCGAAGGTAGCACATAATGGAAGGAAAATGATTCAGATGAATATATTAAAGTGTGTTGACGAATGAGACAAGCTGTGAGTGTGACACCATGGAGAAACCCTCAGTGGATTGAAGATATAAAATTGGACGTGTACCACGTTAGAAACCAGAGTAGGTCACTGAGTACATGGATGATGGGTAAATGGGTCTCGGTGTGAACTGGGCAACAGACAGTAGAACTGTATTGGAGATACTGCAGCTCAAACCGTGTATTCCATGTGGTGCTGTACACCACAGAATCAGCAGAAGCAGAATTATATTTAACTATTATCTGTAACTTTGTGCCCCGGATAATCCCTCAGTCTACCATTACCATCAAGCTGATCTATGGTCCAGTGACGTGTGTGGGTATACATGCCAGAGTCAGAACCATGTGTACCTAAAACTGATGACAACCCGTTAAAGATACCACACTTGACTGGTTACATTCCAAACATCAGAACTAACATCTGATAGAGAGGGCGCAATGATCCCAAGACTAACAGTAGAGATCGAAGCTCAGCAGTCCTGCCACACCCAGTCATAAATGGATTAATCAACTCACTGCAGGGCAGGGTCATACACATGTCCCCATCCTAAATAATGGAACTGTCCTGCAAATCAGTACAATAGACAATGATTCGTATCTACACTATACTCAGCCAGAAGTGTTGAGTTTATCATTCAACTCACCTCGTCAGGATGCTCACAGATTCATAGATTTGATTCGCTCTATGTGATATGAAGAAACATCTGAACACAGTAGATACGATACAAGCAATGTACAACAAGCCCTGTCCAGGGGAAGCTGTTCCATTTCATTTCCGATTCTGACATCTATCTGGCAATATGGAAAATTACTATGACATGTCCCTTAAGAGGAAAATAATTGCAGTATGACCGATATCACCCCCTCAATTCCATCACGACAGTCAGATTGGTGGAAATTATTTTTGATAGAGCTGTCAAGCAGCAGAAAAATTACCTGCTCCGTGTGGTTTCCGATAGGTCCCCATGTGGAGATGGTGCTGTTGTGGAAATGTCACTGGATTACTAATCCAGACCAGGCTAATGCTATGGCAGCTGGTGGAAGTTAAAAGCAATTAATGAAATGTCGAGATCTAAAATCTGGGGTCAGTAACAGTGACCTTGAAGCCAATGTCGATTGTAAACACCAATTTGCTCCCCCAATGTACTTTCAGGAAGTGAATCTCCCGTGCTTTCCTGGTCTGGCCTCAAAGTGACTCCAGACCCACAGCCATGCGATAAATTCTTCAATGGTTTCTGAATTAGCCAAGCAAGATACTCAGTTGTAGCAAACTACTCCGAGGTCTTAAAGGATAACCCGACAGAAAGCCGGCACCAGCCTCGTTATCTGTAAAGGGAATGGGAAACACAGTCCTGTCGATCCTGCAGTGACCTCCTTCCTAACACCTGAGAGCTTGTGACAACATGGACAGAGCTTTTCCACAGACTGCACAGAAACATCGGGGAAGGAGTATGTCATTCAACTCAGTGAGCCTCCCACGTTCTCATCATGGCCGAGAATCTCCTCATTGCATTTCTCCTACAGCATACTGAGATATATTGCAATTGATTCCGCATTAAAATGTTTGAGATGTTTGCGAAAAGCTGGGACCCAACAACATATTCCTGAGATTCTCCACAAACCTTCATCTCCAATAAAATGATCCTTTTATTCCAGTGTCTCCGGTCCAAAGGCTCCTTTGCTGGTGCTTGTACACTCTGACCTGCTTTCTTTTTCTTATTTTCTCCCCTACTTTTCTCTCTGTAACTTACTGGCCTCAAGCTGGATCCAGAGTTTGTACCTCAAGCTGAGCGCAGTGTGGAGGATTGTGAGACCTTACTTACTTCTCCGAAGCAAGCACATGACCTGGAATTGGCAGCTGCTACATCAGCAGAGGCAACGTAGATGAGAAAGGGCCCAGCAGCAAAAGGTGATGTCAGAGGATTGGAGATTTGTTGCTGATTGGCTCCTCCACTGGTGGTGATGAAGCGGATAGTGGAAGGCCATCATGGTAACAACGATGAGGTTGGTCTAGCAGTAAGAGACATGCCTCTGACATTGGAATGGCATGGCACAGGGGGCAATGAGCCGGTGATGGTGGAGTATCTGCCCAGTGGCAAAGATGGTGCCTGAGGATCAGCATCTTCAATGTTGCTGGGGTCTGGTATTGATGGTGATGTAGCTGTCATGAGGGATTGGGTTGCAGGGCTGGTCCATGGTGAAGAACTGGCTCACAACCAATCAACTCTCTTGAAGCTGTATCCTCTGTTTATTCCATTTTCTTCAATTATTCAAAATGGCACCACTTTGTGGCAACACGTGGAAGCTTTTCCCTGTATTTTGTTGAATTTATCCTGTAAAATACACCTGATCATGAAATCAAAATTAAAAAAAAAAACTTTTACTCCCTCTTTCCTGCCAGCTGTCCCGTTCTGAAACCATGTCCAAATATTCGCCACAATCCTATAAGATTTGATTTTGCGCACTGGGCTTGGGACTTCAGCAAAAATACTTCTGAAAATCTCCCTCGTAATCTTATCCTTCTGAATCACCTCTCCCCCAGTGTTCTCTGCTCCAAAGTAAAGAACCCAAGCTTATCCAGCCTCTGTCCATAGTTGATATGCTCCATCCCAGGGAACATCCTGGTGAATCTCCTCTGCACCCCCTGCAGTGCAATCACATCCTTCCTGTAAAATGGTTCGCAGAACTACACAAAGTATTCCGTCTTGGCCTAACCATAGACATGTATAGCTCTGACGATGTATATGTTGGTGAATGAAGGCTGTGCATATGGTTCCCTCTGCCTTATTAACTAACCTATTAACCTCAGTCAAAAAGTGTGTTGCTGGAAAAGCACAGGAGATCAACCAGCATCCGAGAAGCGGGAAAGTCGATGTTTTGAGAATAAGCTCTTCATCAGGAATGTGGCCATTATTCCTTAATGAAAACTTATGCTCAAAACGTAAACTCTCCTGCTCCTTGGATGTTGCCTGACCGGCTGCTTTTCCAGAACTACACCTCGTGTTTCTGATCTGAAACATCTGCAGTCCTTAGTTCTTCCCTAACTTGTTAGCCTGTGCAGTCACATTCAGGTATCTATGGAGAAACACCCTCTGAGCTTCTCAATGAGCTGCCTTTCATTGCATACACCTAGTTTTGGTTCCTTCTTCCAAAGTACATCACCTCATAGTTATCAGGGTTACTTTCCATCTAACCATTCCATCTGTAACATAAGGCCTTCCTCCTCACTGCCAACCATCCGGCCAATCTTTGTGTCAAACACAAACTTAATTATCACACTCCCCCACACCCCTACACATTAACATCTAGATCATTTATGAATGCCAGAAATAATAAGGGACAGAACACTGGTCCCAGCAGCAGTGGTCTCCAGTCACACAAACAGCCTTCTACCACCACCCTCTGTTTCTTGCCACTAAGACAATGTTTATTGTAACTCATTAAGTTACCCTTGATATCATGACTTTTTTAATATATCAGTTTCCCATATCTGGCTTTGTCAATGGCGTTGTTGAAAAACCATACAAACAACATCCTCGAAACTATACAATAAATTTCCTTTGGAATGGCTTCCCCTGATGATGACATGCTGACTATCCCTGATCAATCCTTGCCTCTCTAAATGAAGATCAATTTTCTCCAATACCTGGCCTAATACTGATCTACTACTGACTGGTCTACAATTCCCCGGTCTATTTCCACCACCCTTCCCATAAAGTGGGACCACATTAGTTGTCCTCAGTCATCTGGCATCTCCAACTTCCCTCTGGCCAGATTTAACTTAAGTATTTGACTCAGGGTCTTTTGTCCTTTGTCTCAAATAGCAGCCTGTGTTACAACTCACCCAGACCTGGCAATCAGTGCAATTTTATACCAGCCAAAGCCTTTGACCCCTGTTTGCATCTTGTGTCAGTATGTTCAAGAGCTTCCCAATCCATCTTCTTGAATTCTGTCCATGCATCCTCAATATCCCAAGTAAAACATATATGGAGCTCTCATGTAGCAATCGATCAATGTTCTCCAGATTCACACACAGTGTGCTCCCTTGGTCTCGAATTTTCCCGAATTGTTTCCTGGTTATTCTGTTACGATTGATATACGTGGACAACATCTTGAGATTATCCCTCACCTTACCTGGCAACACTTCTCCATGCCTCTGTGTCAGTCCGTCTCTCTGTGTGAACTTTCTAAGCTTCACTGCGATCTCCTTTCATTTTGTCAATCACTGGAGAACACAAACTGAATTTCTCCATCAGTTAATGTTGCCTTTAATAAAATATACATGAAAGTAACTGTTTAGTTTCTCTGTAATTTCCTCGTTCTCTGTAACAAATTATCTTGTGTGGATATTCACCATTCCACACGTGTCTTTGCCTTCACTTTCCCATCAAGTATCGAGAGAAGCGTTTGGTCATCCTCATGTTTCTTGTTACTTTGTATTCTTGTTTTTTTTGGATTTCTTATCAGTTCATTGATCCTCCTTTGTTGGGCCCCAGATATTTCTGAATCCATTGCTTACCACAATATCTGGCATTTTTCTGAGCTGCTTCCTTTGATCTAATGCAATGTTTATCTTCTTTTGTTAACTATTGGTAAGTCACCTGACCCTTTTGCTGTTTGACCTCTGGTGGGGATGTAGATATTGTAAATTTAATGTGTTTATTTAAACAGCAACCATTGCCTGTCTGCCAGTAAATCTTTTTCATGTACTTCTCCAATTCACTGAAGCTAATTTGCCCCTCATACATTCATCACTTACATGACTCAGGTTTATAACCACAATTTCAAAAAAAAAGTTTGTATTCAGACGTCATATAAAATTCAATACCTTATGATTAATATTCCCAGCACTCCTTTATAGCAGTGTTTTCAATTAGCTCTTCTGATCACATAACATCAATTCGAAAACTGCCTGACCTCTATCTCAGTGCTCAAAATGCTGTTAAAGGCAACCATCTCAAACTTGGTCATAAAATCCATTTTCCCAGCATGAGCATTCACATAGGTTAAAACAGTTTAGATGTAGCTTGTAGCTGGTCATTATCACTGCAGTACCCACAAACCTACGTATTTATTTCCCTGTTTTATAGCATACCCAACCTCTGTATTGAAGCTTTCATTTTTATATATAACTTTCATTAATGTTTGTTTCTCCTTGCTGTCTCGAAGCTCCACCTTACCAGGTTCTGTTGAATCTGAGCGATGTGACCGCTGGGGAGATTAATGGTAGATTCAGGTGAGACATTTTGTGAGGCTTTTGTGGACATTGAAATAATCTCATCACATTATACGCTCTTCTCAAGTGTCATTGTGGTATTTTCACTAGATCTCCCGTTATGCTGGTGGAGAAGAGAAGGGGAATGGTCTCTCAGCAATGCTGCGTATTTCCCGCAGACAGCTGAGACTGCTCGAAACTGGGTGGTAACTTACAGCAGGCTGGTAAAGTGTTGCTGCTACTGTAGATTATCCTAGTCAGATCACACCTGGAATCTTGTGTACATATTTAATCTCCTCACTGAAGAAAGGATATTATTATATTGGAAGGAGCTCAGAGATGGTTCCCTCAACTGATTACTTCAATGAAGATCCTAACATATAAAGAAAGGATGATAAGGTTGATCCAATATCCATTGGTGTTTATGAGAGTGAAAGATTATCGTATTTTTACATAGAGCACCGGAAGGAGTCAGCAACAGAAGACAATTACACAGCCAATGGAGGAATCCATTCCACTTCTCCAGCCTGTTACACAGGAACAGCAGAAGGATCTTCAAGCATTCGACCCTGTTACACCAGAACAGGATGAGGCTATTCAACCCATGGAGCATGATATACAGTTACAGGAGGAGGCCAATCAGCTCCTCGATCCAATATCACTGGACCCAGAGTAGGCTGTGCAGCACCAGAATCCTGTTACACAGCAACAGGATCAGTCCATTCAGGTTCCTCAAGTCTGTAACACAGGAATTGGAAGAGACTGGAAGAGGTCATTCAGCATGAGAATTAGAGAAGGGGATAAAATTATTTGAGATTTGTTGTGTAAAGGAAGAGTATATTCACACATGTATCTGATATATGGGAACCCGAGAAGACCAATCACTCCATTGATCCCATTTCAGGGATGCAGGAGGTGATTGTTCAGTATGAGCCTGTTATGAAGGAATATGAAGTGACCCTTCAGCTCCTCAAAAAGTTACAAAACAACAGGAAGATTTCACAAGCCTTCAAGCTCCTGATGTATCATCAGAAGGAGGAGAAGCAGGTCTTGAATATGTAAATCAGGATGTTTGTCCATTGAGACTATAATGCAGGAACACGATGCGGACATTCAGCCCATCGAGTGTGTAAACCAGGAACAGAATTATTCCATTCAGACAATCATGCCGCTTACACAGCGATTGGAACAGATCTTTTAAAGCTTTTTTGCCTGTTACACAGGAACACGGGAAAGGGAAATTAGAGGTTATTGAAAGTGTCGGAGTTAGGATAATCATCTTCAGTAACGAATAAAAGTAGTGAGCAAACTGTTGGGAACTAAGGGAAATTGTGAGAATCCACTATTAATTAATTAACAACAGGAGATTTGCAAAGTCAAATGGAATACATCAGAATCAGCATGGTATTTTAAAGAATTTATTTGTTTGAGTTCTTTAAATATTTGACAAGCAAAGTAGACGATAGGGATCCTGGAGACGTAAAGTATCTGGAATTTGAGAAAGCATTGATTAAAGCGCTGCACAAAAGATTAAGCTGGAAAATAAGAGGACATGAGTTTGGGAGGACGTCATTCGCTTGGATAGAGGGCTAGTGACCCAACAAAATACAGAGAGATGGAATAGTTGTTTCGTTTAATGGTTGGCACCTTTTGGGGTTCGATAGAGTTCAGACCACATGACTCGACTATTTGCCATCTATTGTATTACTTGGATGACGAGACAGAAAACACTACAACCACATTTTCAGCTGATACTAAAACATGTGGCGAAGTAGGTTGATGCAACGAAGATGTAGAAAATTTACAAATGGACATGAACAGTTTAGATGAACGGGCCAACATCTTGCAGATAAAATTTAACGTGCATATGTATGGGATTATCAATCTCGATCAGAGGAATCGAACTTATTATGGAAATGGAGAGCAACTTCAGAGTGCTTACGTGCAGAGGCATCTGGGCGTCCATGTGCATACCTGCAACTCACATGCAGGTACAGCAAGGAATGAGAAAGTGCAATTTCAGTATTTGCTTCTAACCGAATACAGTATAAAGGAAGGGAAGAATTGCTGCAACTCTGCAAGGTATCAGTGAGACTGTAACTTGCGTACTGTGTACACTTTTAGCTCCCTGGCTGCAGAGGGATGTAGTTACAATGAAGACAGTTCAGAACAAGTCCATTAGATCAATTCCAGAGATGAATTTGTCTTTTGAGGAGCGTTTGAGTAATTCAGGCCGATACATCTGGGTTTAGAAGAATGAGAGGAGACCCCGTTGAGGTCTGGAGGATGCTTAAGATGATTGACAATGCCGGTGTGGAGTGGACATTTCGTCATGTTGGGCAATCTAGGACAATTGATCATAGTTTTAGGTTAAGGCAGAGAAGATTTAAAACAGGGGTGAGGAGAACTTACTTCCCTCAAAGGGTTGTGAGTCTGTGTAATTCACTGTCCCGGAGTGCAGTGGGTGCTGTAACATTGAGTAAATGATGGGATAGGAGAGCGGCAAGAAAGTGGGACTGATGCCACGATGACATCAGTCATGATTGTATTAAATGGCGGAGCAGGCTCGCGGGGTTGGATTGTTCTCGTTCTTATTCAGCCCTTCGACGGTGGTACACAAGGGGGGTGGGGGGGACTGGTTATCAAACAGGAAGCAGGCACTCCAGATAAATCAGACTCAATCAGTTCGACAGAACGTAGCCAGTGGAGTCGCACTGTGACCAGCGCTGGGTCTTCAGCTCTTTACAATCTATATCAATGATCAGGAGGAGTTGAACAGGTGTACTTCTACTAAGTTTGGTGATGACACTAATATAGGTAAGACATTAAGTTATCAAGAGAATGTGGAGAGTCTGCAAATTGACATGGACAGATAAATCAATGAATAATAGTTTACCAGGTAGAATATAACGGAATATACTACCTGCAATCTGTTTCAGGAAGTTTGTAAGGCAGTATGATCCTGTAATGAAGAGGGATTACAAGGCTGAGTAAAACAACATGTTCTGGAGGTTTCTCTCTGGCCCATTCAGACATGGGAAGTGTTGATCCATCTGACTGATGGTCTGCTCCCTGATGTTCCCCGTGGCACCTATGCTGTCAATACAAACGGGATATTATGATGTGGTTGGTTGTCGGTGTGGAGTGGTGAGGGGGAAGGTGCTTGTGCCATGTACGAAGAGGACGGCCTTTATCCAAGATTCTATCCTTTCTTTCCAAATGGAGATCTGAAGACGATGGGAATAGCTGACTGTTTCTGAATGAACAGGCTGTGCCTGCTGCCAGGACAGTGGGCATTCACTAACATTATGTCCGGTGCATGGGTACACTGTAACATTAGTGAGGTGAGAGTTCCTTCAGTTCTTCTACCTTTCCCCATTGTCTTTGGGACCCCACAGAGCTATGTACACCATCGGGAATCCCACTATTTTGGGAAAACAAAGATACACCCTGCTGAGGAGAAAACATTCACTTCATCCACCATGTATATATATATATATATATATATATATATATGTATATACATGGTGGATGAAGTGAAGTGAATATATATATATATATATATATATGTATATATATCCTCCGTCGCTGAATGGTGACATTGATGGTGAGATACTGGGCGATGATGGATATGTGACCCATTCCTGCCCGGAAAGTTCCGAATCGCAGAAGCTGAATAAAACTGTGACCCTAACAGCCAAAGTCAGCACCGCCCTTCCCCTGGTGTGAAGTTGCAGGTCGTGTTGAAGGAGGTGACACCACTCTGTGACCAGCTCCTTGTTCACTCAGATCCCCTCACACTCTGCTCCTGGGTTAAGTGGAGCTTGGAAAGCTGTTCCTGAAAAGCACAGGGTGGATCCAGCAGACCCTTTTCCCCACACACACTGACTTGCTGGTTTCAGAGCTTCCGTCTCTGCAGCCTCTGCTCCATTTATTGTTTATGTAACTACAGATCCGATGCTCACCAAATTCTCGGTTATCCCTGAATATTTGAGGCAGCTCACTGCACAACCTCCGAAAACCATCCCCAGCACCTCCACTGACGTTTCAATTACAGGACACAAACAGAAGCCCCTCAGATACAAATGTTCTGGCACAGATCAGACACCCTCAAAACATTTTACCTTTTTTAAAACGTAGATGTGAATTGGATGTTCCAGATGTGTTGTGACTGGTCAAACCTCTCAATGTTAAGCAAAATACAATTCATTCAAACGCTCTATTAAAACACAACCAAAGAGATGAATAATTTGGGATATCTTCTCTATTGGAACACTTATGCAAACAATAGATACAATGCCTTCAACTAATTAACTGTGTTAATACAGGAACATCCCATAGACATACCCCTCGGCAAAAGGGTAAATTCAAACACAGAATCTTACGTGCAGTTCTCCAATCAAGGAGGAAACAACATCAAGAGCGATTTCAGAGAGAAGAGCATCCAGAGATTATCTATCGAAGCTTCCAATCTTCTGGGATCCCAAGCAGCTTCTTAATGTTACAGCTAAAATCAAAACGAGAGGACATGGTCTGGGAGAGCTGACCACTGCCCTTCTATTGTTCCCACTATTTTAATAAAATCTAAAGGCCTCCTCAGTTATTTACTTCAGCCGTTTTCAGTAGGCAGTTCGTGACCTCAGCCTTTAAGACCTCGCTTCAAAAAAAACCCAAGAGAAAATAAACTTTTTAAAGTGATAATATCGTCACAAATCCCCATTTGAAGAAAAAAATCATCAATATACAAAGACGGCCTCATTTTAAACCCTTTATTCTTACTTTTTAGTAGACTACAATACATATACATTGCATTGACACTAAGCATGGAAATATTCACAACTCCATTCTATTTCAGTCAGTTTACCCCGGTCACAGAATACCACTGTTTTTCTTCATCCGAGTCTCGACAACTTGGCAGCAAGTATGGTTTCTCATCTTGTCACCTGTATAACTTCCAAATTGAATGGCAACAATAATAACCTCTATCTGAACAGACCGGAAGTTTTCTCCCTTTTTTTTTCCCAAAAACAGTTCAGCATTATGATCGTATATAGATTTGTCTCAGGCACGTTATTTGCAAGTTAAATTCTGAGATGTTGTGACGCAAAAAACACCAGGCTCAAGGCCTCCTTCTCAATTGTGAAATATTTCTGTTGATGGTTTCACTGGACACTCCAACCACACATTACATAATGGAGCACGTCGCATCTCTCTCATAGTCCTTCTCAATGATATATCTCCTCATGTCTCAGCTTTAAAAGATTTACATGCTTCTGTACCTCTTAATGCTGTAACTCCTTTACCTGCTACTCCTGGCCTATGCCAGTAAACCTTACTCTCACAGGTATATATTTTAAGAAGATCTCGCACATTCTTCTCAATCCCTCACAGAAGCCAAACTTTGATTTATGGGCCAACTAATAATCATCAACCATTTCAGCTTCTAATCTTGCCATTGTAACTCTCTGTTCTTCCACACGAGTTCTCACGACTGCAGGAAGTAAATATTCGAACGCCTCAAAAATAAGAATCCCTCTCAGAGTGCCATAGGTTTGCTTCGTTTTTCATACCACTACCCACCTTTCAAAATTAATTTGTTTGATTCTTTCAATCTCAATATACGTTTAACAAGAGACGTTTTTTAGATTCCTGAAACACTGTCTGTCGGCTTCTGGCACAAGCTCATATGCACTTCAGATGGCTTTCTTCACCTCCTCATACTGGCCAGATACCTCCTCCGATAGGGATGCAAATACCTCACTCCTTATACCTACCAGCTTTGTTTGGATCAACTAAATCCACATGGTCAGTGGCCACTACATTTGTTTAGCCTTTTTCTAAAATGAAATTAAAAACGCTTCTACTTCAGTCTCATCAAATGTGGACAATTCATGGATGTATTTAAATAGGTACCCGTCAGGCCTTTGGCTACCATAGAATTGCTCATCCTCACTATCCTCCTCCTTCAGCCTACCGTCTACCTTCATCGCCACTCTTCTAAGTCGACTTTTCTCTCCAATTGATAACATTTGAATTTGAAGCTCACTCTCTTTCTGCTTTTCTTCTTTCTTTTTCTGTTTCCCTTCTTCCTCTCCTTTTCTTTAATTCTACTTAAAATCAAATTTCAAATTGTTTTAGTTCAGTTTTTTGTTCATGCTGCCTCATCTGCAATTGAATTCCAGCCATTTCCAAAGATTCTGATGGTATTCCACCAAAATTCAACTGCCAAACTAAAGCTGTAATTATTTCCTTCTCTCACAAACAAACACAAACCCAACTCCAGCTTGTCTGCCAATTCCAAAAACTTTGCCTTGCTCACCTTTTGCAAAATCTCTAACTTCACTTCTTTCACATATAGAACACCCTTAGAGACAGAAAGGACCATTACTACACAAATCACTGTTTAAACGAACTGAATTCAACACCAAGAATAAAAGACACCAGCAACTACCAAACCCCGCGTTTGACCCCAACAATCTCCCTGTGTACATTCTCCGCGTCCCAACGTGTGTTTCCTCTGGGTGCTCAGTTTTCCTCCCATAGCCCAAAGATGTGCAGGGTAGGTGAATTGACCATGTTAAATTGCGCGTACTGTTCAGGGATCTGTAAGTTAGTTGCATTAGTCAGGGGTAAATATGGAATAATAGGATAGGGGAATGGGCCTTGGTGGGTTAATCTTCGGTGGGTTGGTGTGGACTTTTTGGCCCAAATTGCCTGTTTCCACACTGTAGGGATTCTAAACCTGAACCCAATTTGGAATTATCGATTTCAAAACGGACAAGAGTTCCCAGTTTGCGACGGACTAGACCAGACTGCCTTAAAATACTTTAGTATGTTAGCCTGGACGCCAACATTGTCTTATAGTAAAGGTAGATGTGAAGTGAGTGTTCCAGATGTGATGCGGCTGGTCAAACCACTCAACTTGAAGCAATACACAATTTATTTAAACACTCTAATAAAAACACATATAAAAAGAAGAGGAGTTTTGAATAACTTAACTACTGGAAATCGCAACAGTATAATAGGTGCAGTACGTTTCACTAATGAACTGTTCCAATGTACGATCATCCGATAATCTCATCCCTTGAAAAAAAAACACATCCAAGGCCATTTAGTATCGAGTGCAATTCTCCACTCCAGGAGGAAACAGCATCAGGACAGATTTCAGAGAGAATAGCAGCTCGAGATCGTTTACTGAAGCGTCCAATCCTTCTCTGACCGCAAGCACCTGGTTACTGTTACAGCTCAGAAAAACTGGAAAGCCTGGTCTGTGCGAACTGACTATTGTTATCACTATTTATAAAAAAAAATACCCTAAAAGTCTCCTAAGTTATTTCCTTCAGCCATTTTCACTAGGCAGTTCGGCTTTTAAGATATCTGTTTAAAGAAAAGGAGCAAATAATCTTTTTTAAAGTGACAGCATTGTCAGGGATGCTAGACACTTGGTCCTTTACAATAATACTCAAGGGGCTTCCTCTTGTTACTGACCACACGATCAGCTCAAAGGGATCAACACAGGAATCAGATGTTCAGTGGACAGGCACAGAACAAGTTTCAAAGACGTGAGTCAAAGCTGCTGAAACCGCTGTCCAAAATAGAGCACCACTGGGGCACACCGAAAAGTCAACAACAGACCGACACACACACCCCTGTCCAACATGGAACACCACATGGGATACACCGGGAAGTGAATAACATCCCAATACACACGCCCATTTCCAACATGTAGCAGCACATGGGACATACCTGGAAGTGAACAACAGCCCGACACACACAGCCCCGTCCATGGGGAACCACATTGGTCACACTGGAATGTGAACAACAGCCCGGAACACGCTAACATCAACCCCACCCACCCCCGCCTCGTCCATGAAGCACCACATGGGACACAACGGGACGTGAGCAACCTGACACACACTATTTCATTTTTTTGTGAGCTTCATAATGCCAGCAATTGATACACAATTGAGCCCAAAACCAAGGCCAGGGAATGATACAGAGGGACAGAGAGAGATTCACATTGAAGACAGAAACAGACAATTAATTAAGTGAGAGCATATTGTGGAAATATTTGGAAAAACAGGGCAGTGGGACTAACTGGAATATTGGACCCATACAGAACAAAATTACAAGAACCGTGAATAACGGTATTTTCAGATCACCTGAAATGGATCGTTTCATCAAATTCTGAATCAGTTTCACAGAAAACTTCAAACAACATAAACTGTGAGAAGACCAACATGGAGAGCTGTGCAGAACATGCAAGTCTATTGTTCAGTAAACTGAATTATCTGCCCAGCATGGTTGTGTGTGTGGGGTGGGGGTGGGGGATGTGTGTGTCTGTCGGTGTGTGTGTGTGTGTGAGTATGTGTGTGTGTGTGGGGGTGTGTGTGTCTGTGGGTGTGTGGGTGTGTGTGTATGTGTGGATGTGTGTGTGGGTGTGTGGAAATGTGTGGGTGTGTATGTGTGTGTGTGGGTGTGAGGAGTTTGTGTGAGTGTGGGTGTGTAAGTGTGGGTGGGTGTGTGGCGTGTGTGGCTGGGTGTGTGTCAGTGTGTGTGGGGGGAGTTTGTGTGTGGTGTGTGTGTGCGAGGTGTGTGTGGTTGTGTGTGTCTGGGTGTGTGTATGGATGTGTGGGTGTGTGTGCGTGGGTGTGTGTGTGGGTGTGTGTGGCTGTGTGTGTGGGTGAGTGTGTCTGTGTGCGCGGGTGTGTGGGTGTGTGTGTGGGTGGGTGGGTGTGGTGTCTGTGGGTGTGTGTGTGTCTGTGGTGTGTGTGTGGTGTGTGTGGGTGTTTAAGGTGTGTGTGGGTGAGTGTGTGGATGTATGTGTGGATGTGTGTGTGGGTGTGTGTTTGTGTGAGGGCGTGCATGTGGGTGGGTGTGGGTGCGAGTGTCTGGTGTTTGTGGGTGTGTGGGCGCGTGTGTCTGGGAGTATGTGTGTGGGTGTGTGCGTGGGTGTGTGTGGGTGTGTGGGTAGTGTGTGTGTGTGTGGATGTGTGTGGGTGTGGGTGTGTGTGGGTGTGTGGTGTGTGTGTGTGGGTGTGTGTGGGTGTGTGTGTGGGTGAGTGTGTGGATGTAGGTGGGGGGGTGTTTGTGTGAGGACGTGCATGTGGGTGGGTGTGGGTGTGAATGTCTGGTGTTTGTGGGTGTGTGTGTGGGTGTGTATGGGAGTGTGTTTGTAGGTGTGTGCGTGGGTGTGTGTGGATGTGTGGGTGTGTGGGTGGTGTGTGCGTGGATGTGTGTGTGTGGGTGTGGGTGTGGCTGTGGTGTGTGTGTGGGTGTGTGTGGGTGTGTGGGTGGTGTGTGTGTGGTTTGTGTGGGTGTGGGTGTGTGTGGGTGGGTGTTTGTGCGAGGGTGTGTGTGTAGATGTGTGTGGATGTGTGTGTATGTGTGTGTGTGGGGGTGCGTGTGTGGGTGTGTGTGTGGGTGTGTGTGTGGGCGTGTGTGGGAGTGTGTGTGGGTGTGTGCGTGTGTGTGTGTATGGTGCGTGTGTGTGTGTGTGGTGTGTGTGTGGGTGTGTGTGGGTGTGTGGGTGGTGTGTGTGTCGTGTGTGTGGTGTGTGTGGTGTGTGTGTGGATGTGTGTGTGGTGTGTGTGTGGGTGTGTGTATGTGTGTGGGTGTGTATGTGAGGGTGTATGTGTGTGTGGATGTGTGTGTGTAGGTGTGTGTGTGGGTGTGTGTGGGTGTATCTTTTGGTGTGTGTGGGGGGAGTGTGTTTGTGGGTGTGTGTGTCTGTGTGGTGTGTGTGGGTGTGTGTGGGTGTGTGGTTGTGGTTGTGCGGGGGTGTGTTGGAGTTGTGTGGGTGTATGGGTGTGTGTGTGGGTGTGTGAGGGTGTGGGTGTGTGTGGGCTTGTGTGTGTGTGTGTGGGACGGTCTATGTGTGTATTTGAGTGTGTGTGCATGTGTGTATTTGTGGGTGGGTGTGGGTGTGTATGGGAGTGTATGGGTGTGTTTGTGGGTGTGTGTGGCTGTGTGTTTTGGGTGTGTGCATGTAGGTGGGGTGGGGTGGGTATGTGTGTCTGTGTGTGGGTGGGTGTGTGGGAGAGTTTGTGTGAGTCTGGGTGTGTAAGTGTGGGTGGGTGTGTGGCGTGTGTGGCTGGGTGTGTGTCAGTGTGTGGGGGGGGAGTTTGTGTGTGGTGTGTGTGTGCGAGGTATGTGTGTGGTTGTGTGTGTCTTGGTGCGTGTGGGTGTGTGTGTGTGGTGTGTGTGAGTGTGTGTGGGACAGTTTGTATGAATGTGTGTGGGAGTTTGGGTGTGGGTGTGCGTGCGTGTGTGTGTGTGGGTGTGTGTGTGAAAGGGTGTATGTGTGTGTGGGTGTGTATGGGTGTGTGTGTTGGTGTGTGTGGGTGTGAGTGTCTGTGTGCGTGTGTGATTGTGTGGGTGTGTGTGGGTGCAATGTGGGTGTGTGTGTGTGTGTGTGGGTGTGTGTGGACGTGTGTGGGTGTGTGTGGGTGTGTGTGGGTGCGAATGTGTGTGTGAGTGTGTGTGTTTGTGTGCGGGTGTGTGTGGGTGTTTGTGGGTATGTGTATGTTTGTGTGAGGGTGTGTGTCTGGGTTTGTGTGGGTATGTGTGTGTGGGTGTGTGTGTGAGTGTGGGTGTGTGTGTGGGTGGGTGTTCTTGTGAGCGTGTGCATGTGGATATGTGTGGGTGTGTGTGTGGTATGTGTGGGTGTTTGTGTGTGAGTGTGTGTGGGGGGAGTATGTGTGTGATGCATGTGTGCGTGGTGTGTGTGCGGTTGTGAGTGTGTCTGTGTGTGTGTTGTGTGTGGGTGTTTGTGGGTGTGTGTGTGTGGCGGGTGTGTGGTGTGTGTAGTGTGTGTGTGAGTGTGTGCGCGGTGAGTGTGTGGGTGGGTATGGGTGTGTGTGTGTGGTTGGGTGTTTGTGAATCTTTATGGGAGTTTGGGTGTGGGGTGTGCCTGTGTGGGTGGGTGTGTGGGTGGGTGTGCAGCTGTGTGGCTGGGTGTGTGTCAGTGTGTGTGGGGGGTGTTGTGTGTGGTGTGTGCGTGCGAGGTGTGTGTGCGGTTGTGTGTGTGTCTGGGTGCGTGTGGGTGTGTGTGTGTGTTGTGTGTGTGTGTGTGTGGTGTGTGTGGTGTCTGTGTGTATGTGAGTGTGTGTGTGGTGTGTGTGGGAGAGTTTGTATGAATGTGTGTGGGAGTTTGGGTGTGGGTGTGCGTGTGTGGGTGTGTGTGTGGGTGTGTATGTGTGTGAGGGTGTATGTGTGTGTGGGTGTGTATGGGTGAGTGTGTAGGTGTGTGTGTGGTTGTGAGTGTCTATGTGGGTGTGTGTGTGTGTGATTGTGTGGGTGTGTGTGGGTGTAATGTGGGTATGTGTGGGTGTGTGTGTGGGTGTGTGTGGGTGTGTGTGTGGGTGTGTGTGGGTGTGTGTATGTTTGTGTGAGAGTGTGTGCCTGGGTTTGTGTGGGTATGTGTGTGTGTGAGTGTGGGTGTGTGTGTGTGGGTGTGTGTTCTTGTGAGGGTGTGCATGTGGGTATGTGTGGGTGTGTGTGTGGTGTGTGTGGATGGTTGTGTGTGAGTGTGTGTGGGGGTGTATGTGTGTGGTGTATGTGTGCGTGGTGTGTGTGTGTTTGTGTGTGTGTCTGGGTGTGTGTCGGAGTGTGTGTTGTGTGTGGGTGTTTGTGGGTGTGTGTGGTGTGTGTGTGGTGTGTGTGGGTATGTGTGTTTGAGTGTGTGTGGGCGTGTGTGTGAATGTGTGGGAGTGAGTGTGGTTGTGTGGGGTGTGTGTGTGGGTGTGTGTGAGTATATATGGGTGTGTGTGTGCATGCGGCTGTGTGTGAGTGTGTGTATGGGTGTGTGTGGGCGTGTGTGTGGGAGGTATGTGTGGGAGGTATGTGTGTCTGGGTGTGTGTGTGTTCGAGTGTGTGTGTGGGTGTGTGGGTGTGTGTTTGAGTGTGTGTGGGCGTGTGTGTGTATGTGTGGGAGTGAGTGTGGGTGTGTGGGGTGTGTGTGTGGGTGTGTGGGTGTGTGTGAGTATATATGGGTGTGTGTGAGCATGCGGCTGTGTGTGAGTGTGTGTGTGTGGGTGTGTGTGGGAGGTATGTGTGGGCATGTGTGTCTGTGTGTGGGTGTGTGTGTGTGTGTGGGCGGGTGTATGAGTGTGTGTGGTGTGTGTGTGTTTGTGCGAGGGTGTGCATGTGGGTGAGTGTGAGGGTGTGTGTGTGGGTGAGTGTGGGTGGGTGTGTGGGTGAGTGTGTGGATGTGTGTGTGGGTGTATGTTTGTGTGAGTGCGTGCATGTGGGTGGGTGTGGGTGCGAGTGTCTGGTGTTTGTGGGTGTGTGTGTGCGTGTGTGTGGGAGTGTGTGTGTGGGTGTGTGTGGGTGTGTGAGTGGTGTGTGTGTGGATGTGTGCGTGGGTGTGGGTGTGTGTGTGGTGTGTGTGGGTGTGTGTGGGTGTGTTGGTGGTGTGCGTGTGGTGTGTGTGGGGTGTGTGTGGTGTGTGTGGATGTGTGTGTGGTGTGTCTGGGTGGGTGTTTGTGTGAGGGTGTGTGTTTGGATGTGTGTGGGTGTGTGTGTGTGGGTGTGTGTGTGGGGGGTGTGTGTGTGGGTGTGTGCGTGGGTGTGTGTGGGTGTGTGCGTTTTGTGTTTGTGGGTGTGTGTGTGGTGTGTGTGGTGGGTGTGTGTGGGTGGGTGTGTGTGGGTGTGCATGTGCATGTGTGGGTGTGTGTATGGGTGTGTGGGTGTGTGTGTGGTGTGTGTGTGTGGTTGTGTGTGGGGTATGTGTGTGTGAGTGTGTTGGTGTGTGTGGGTGTGTGTTTTTCTGTGTCTGTCTGTGGGTGTGTCCGTGTGCGCGGGTGTGTGGGTGGGTGTGTGGTGTGTGTTTGGGGGGTTGTGTGGGTGTGTGTGTCTGTAGTGTGTGTGTGGGTGTATGTGTGTGTGTGTGGCGTGTCTGTGTGGTGTGTGTGTATTGTGTGTGTGCGCGGGATGTGTGTGTGGGTGAGTGTGGGTGCGTGTGTGGGTGTGTGTGTGTGAGCATGTGTGGGTGTGTGTTTGCGTGAGGGTGTGCGTGTGGGTGTGTGTGGGTGCGCTGTTTGAGTGTTGATGTATGTGTGTGGTTGTGTGTGTAGTGTGTGTAGGTGTGTTTGGTGTGTGTGTGTGGTGTGTGTGTGGTGTGTTTGTGGTGTGCGTGTGGTGTGTGTGTGGGTGGGTGTATATGCGTGCGTGTCGGTGTGTGTATGTGTGGGTGTGTGTGGGTGCGTGGGTGTGGGTGTGTGTGGGTGTGTATGTGTGAGGGTGCATGCGTGTGTGGGTGTGTATGTATGTGTGTGGGTGTGTCTGTGTGTCTGTGGGTGTGTGGGTGGGTAAGTGTGTATGTGTGTGTGGGTGTTTGGGGACGGTGTGTGTGTGGGGGCTATGTGGGTTTGTGTAGGTATGTGTGGGTGTATGTGTGTGCATGTGTGTGTGTGAGTGTTTGTGTGGGTGTGTGGGTTTGTGTTTGGGTGTGTGTGGGCGTGTGGGTGGTGTGTATGTGAGGGTGCATGTGTCTGTGTGTGGGTGTGTGTGTGGGTGAGAGTGTGGTCTGTGTGTGTTTGTGTAAGGGAGTGCTTGTGGGTGTGTGTGAGTGTGTGTGTGTGGGAGTGTGTGTGATGGGTGTGTGTGGTGGGTGCGTGGGTCTGTATTTGTCTGTGTGTGGTGTATGTGGGGGGGTGTGGGTGTGTGTGGTGTGTGTGTGGTGTGTATGAGTGTGTGAGCAATGTGTGTGGGTGTGTGTGTTTTGTGTGTGGGTGGTTGTGTGTGAGTCAGTGTGGCAGTTTGGGTGTGAGGTGTGAGTGTGTGGGTGTGTGGTGTGTGTGTGTATGTGTGAGGGTGTGTGTCTGTTGTGTGTGTGGGTGTGGTGTGTGTGTGGTGTGTGTGTGTGGGAGTATGTGGGTGCGTGTCGGTGTGTGTGGGTGTGTGTGATTATGTGCATGTGTGTGTGGGTGTCTGTGTTGGTGTGTGGTGTGTGTGTTTGTGTGGTGTGTTTATGAGTTGTGTGTGGGTTTGTGTGGGCGAATGTGTGTGTGTGGGTGCGTGTGGGTGAGTGTGTGCGTGTGTGTGCATATGTGCGTGTGTGTGGTATGTGTGTGTGTGTGGGTGGTGTGTGCGTGAGTGTGTGTACGTTTGTGTGTGGGTGTATGGTTGTGTGTATGTGTGTTGTTGTGTGTGTGCGTTTATGTGTGGTGAGTGTGTTTGTATGGGAGTGTGTAGGTGTGTGTGGTGTGTGCCTGAGTGGGTGTGTGTGCGTGAGATGTGTGTGCGGGTTTGTGTGGATGTTTGTGTTTGTGGGTTTGTGTGGGTGGGTGTGTGGGTGCGTGTGTGGGTGTGTTGGTGTGGGTGTGTGTGTGTTGGTGAGTGTGTGGGTGTGCATGCTTGTGTGAGGGTGTGTGTGGGTTTGTGTGTGTGTGTGTGGGTGTGTATGTGGCTGTGTGTGGGTGTGTGGCTGTGTGTGAGTGTGCGTGTGCGTGTGTGTGTGGTTTTGTCTGGGTACGTGTGTGTGTGGTTGTATTTGTGGGTGTGTGTGTATGGGTGTGTGTGGGTGTGGGTGTGAGCATGTGTGTGTGTGTGTTTGTGTGAGGGTGTGCGTGGGTTTGTGTGGATGTGTGTGTGGGTATGGTGTGTGTGGGTGGATGAACGTGGGTGTGTGGGTGTGTGTGTGGGTGCGTATGAGTGTGTTTGTGTGTGTGGGTGTGTGTGTGTGTGAGGGTGTGGGTGTGTGCGCGGGTGGAAATGTGTGCGTGGGTGTGATGTGTATGTATGGGTATGTGTGTGCGGGTGTGGGTGTGGGTGCGTGTGGGTGTGTGGGGAGGTGTGTGTCTGGGTGTGTGTGGGTGTGTGTGCGTGTGTGAGTGTGGTTGTGTGAGTGGGTGTTTTGGGTATGTGTGTGGAAATGTGTGTGGGTGTGTGTGCGTGTGTTGGTGTGGGTGTATGTTTGTGATTGTCTGTGTGTGGGTGTTTGTATGGCTGTGGGTGTGATTGTGTGGGTGTCTGTGTGTGTCTGTGTGGGTTTGTGTGCGTCTGTGTGGGTGTGTGTACGTCTGTATGGGTGTGTGTGGGTGTGTGTAGGCGTGTGTGTGTGGGTTTGTGTGTGGTGTATGTGAGTGTGCATGTGTGAGTGTGTGTGTGTGGGTGAGTTTCTGTGTGTGGGTGTTTGTGGGTGTGAGTGTGTGTGTGTGGGTGTGTGGTTGTGTGCGTGTGTGGGTGTGTGTAGGTGTGTGTGGGTGCGTGTGAGTTTGTGTATTGTGTGTGAGTGTGTGTGTGTGAGTGGGTATGTGTGTGTGGATGTGTAGGTGTGGGTGGGTGCGTGTGTGGGTTTGTTTGCGTGTGTGTGTGTTTGCGTGCGTGTGTGAGTGAGTTTGTGTGGGTTTGGGTGTGTGTGAGTGTGTGTGTGGGTGTGTGGGTGGGTGTGTTCATGTGTGTGTGTGTGAGAGTGTATGTGGTGTGTGTGTGGGTGGTGTGCGCGTGAGTGTGTGCATATGTGTGGTGTGTGTGTGGGTGTATGGTTTTGTGTATGTGTGTGGTTGTGTGTGCGTTTATGTGTGGTGTGTGTGTTCGTGTGAGTTTGTGTAGGTGTGTGTGTGTGAGGTGTGTTCGTGAGTGGGTGTGTGTGTGGGTGCGTGAGTTGTGTGCGTGGGTTTGTGTGAGTGTTTGTGTGTGTGTGGTTGTGTGTGGGTGTGCGTGGGTTGTGTGGGTCTGTGTGTGTGGGTGTATGTGTGTGCGTGCATGTGGTGCGTGTGTTTGTGCGGGAGTGTGTGGGTGTGTGTGGAGTGTGTATTTGTGCGGGTGTGTGTGGGTGTGTTCGTGGTGTGTTTTTGAGTGTGTGTATGTGTGTGTGGTGTGTGTGCGTGTGTGTAGGGGTGTGTGTGGGTGTGTGTTTGTGTGTGGCTGTGTGTGCGTGTGCGTATGGTGTGTGTGTATGTCTGCATGTGGTGTGTGTGTGTGTTTGGGTGTTTGTGTGTAAGGGTGTGTATAGGTGTGTGTGTTGGGTGTGTGTGTGTGGGGGGGAGTGTGTGGCTGTGCGTGTGTGTGGGCGTGTGTGAGTCTGGGTGTCCGTGTATGGGTGTTTGTATGGGGGTGTGTGGTTGTGTGTCGGTGTGTGTGTAGGTGTATGTGGGTGTGTGTGGGTGTGTGCATGTGGGTGTAGGTGTGTGTGTGGGGGGGGGGTTGTGCGGTGGGTGTGTGTGTGTTTGTGGGTGTGTGTGTGTGTAGATGTGTCTGTGTGTGGGTGGGATTGTTTTTGGGTGTGTGTGGGGATGTGTGTGTTTGAATGTGTGTGGGTGCGTGAGTTGTGTGTGTGGGTTTGTGTGGGTATTTGTGTGTGTGGTTGTGTGTGGGTGTGTGTGGTTAAGTGGGTCTGTGTGTGTGCGTGTTTGTGCGGGTGTTTGTGGGTGTGTGTGTGTGTGGTGCGTGTGTTTGTGCGAATGTGTGCGGGTGTGTGTGTGGTGTGTGTGCGTGTGTGTGAGGGTGTGTGTGGGTGTCCGTTTCTGTGTGGGTGTATATGTGCGCGTGTGTGTGATTTGTGTGTATGTGTGTGCGTGTGGTGTGTGTGGGTGTGTGTGGGTGTGTGTGGATGTGTTTCGGTGGTTGTGTGTGTGTAAGGGTGTTTGTGGGTGTGTGTGTGGGTGTGTGTGTGTGGTTGAGTGGGGGTGGGTGTGTGGGTGTGTGTGGGTGAGTATGGGTGTGTTTGTGTGTGTGTGTAGGTGTATGTGTGTGTACGTGGGTGTGAGGGTGTATGTGTGGGTGTGTGTGTGGTTAGGTGTGTGTGTGGTTGTCTGTGTGAGTGGGTGCGTGTGTGTGTGTGGGTGTATGCGTGGGTGTGTGTGGGGGTGTGGTTGTGTGTGTGGGCGCTTGTGTCTATGTTTGTGGGTGTGTGTGTGTGGGTGTGTGTGGGTGGGTGTGTGTGTGGGTGTGTGCGTGAGTTTGGGGGGGAGTGTGCTTGTGAGTGTATGTGGGGGTGTGTGTGTGTGTGCGTGTTTTTGTGAATGTGTGTGTGGGGGTGTCTGTAGGTGTGTGGATGTGTGTGAGTGTGTATATGTGGGGGGATGTGGGCGTGTGTAGGGTGTGTGGGTATGTGTGTGTATGTGGGTGTGTGTGGGTGTGTGTGTGTGGGTCTGTGTGTGGGTGTGTGTGTGGGTGTATGTGGGTGTGTGTGTGGGTGTATGTGGGTGCGTGTGTGTGTGTGTGTGTGTGGGTGTGTGTATGTGTGGGTGTGTGTGTAGGTGTGTGTCGGTGTGTGTGTGGGTGTGTGGCTGTGTGTGTGTGGGTGTATGTGGGTGTGTGTGTGTGAGTGTATGTGTGTGTGTGTGTGTGTGTGTCACAGAACTGTCAGATGGATGGGCTTTTGATCTGATTACGAATCAGGTTTGCTTCTGCAGATTTCAAACCGTGAGTGACTCCAGCAGGTTGTTGTCATCATTGAGTCTGTATTTCAGAGCTCAAGGTTCAAACAGCAGATGGGTTAAGCCAGTGATGTATATTCCGAAGCAGCGAGTATTAAATTTAATAATGGTCAGGGCATGGTGTCAGGAATCAGCTCATGGTTATAAGGGCCCCCAGAGTTGTGATTCGTCTGTGTCAAACACCACCTGCAAGTTCCCCTCCAAGCCACTCATCACCCTGACTTGGAAATACACCGCTGTTCCTTCACAGTCGTTGAGTGAGAATCCTGGAATTCCCCCCCCCCCAACTGTTTTGTGGATCAACCCACAGCAAGTGGACTGTAGCGATTCAAGAAAGAAGCTCACCACCACCTTCTTAAGCGCAAATAGGGATAGACTATAATACTGGACAGTCAGCGATGCCCAAGTCCCAGGAATAAAAAAAATGATATTAACCAGGGATGGAGCAATGGATACTATAGGCGATTTGTGTGAAAGTGTGAGTAAAATTCTACAGGATGTGGAAGGATCCTTTGGGGTCTGGGACGGAGTTGAGGTGGAGGTGAGGGTCCAGGTTTTCTAATTATTGCAGTGGCAGGGGAAGGTACCAGGAGTGGAGGATGGGTTATTGGGTGGCGTCGACCTGACAAGAGAGTCGCACCGGAAATGTTCTTTATCGAACGCAGATCAGGGTGGGGAAGGAAATATATCCCTGGTGGTGTGGCCTGTTTGTAGGTGACGCAAATGGTGGAGGATAATGCGTTGTTTCTGGAGATCTGGTGGGATGGAAGTGGAGGAAAAGGGTGTTCTTTCCCTGTTGCATTTGGAGGGGTGGGATTCGAAGGCAGAGGTGCGGGAAGTGGATGAGATGCTCTGGTTGGCATCGTCAACCACGTGGGAGGGGAAATTGTGGTCTTTGAAGAAGGAGGTCATCTGCGGTATACACTGGGTTGAGAGTGTGGTGCTGGAAAAGCACAGCAGGTCATGCAGCATCCGAGGAGCAAGAAAATTTGGCGTTTTGGGCAAAAGTCCTTTATCAGGAATCAGGCTTTTGCCCCTGCTCCTCGAATGCTGCCTGACCTGTTAGGTTTTTCCAGCACCACACTCTCGACTCAAATCTCCCGCATATACAATACTCCCCTTCACCGACACGCTGGGTTCAGCCACTTCTGTAATACGGCCTTTAATTCTGTTCTCACTGCTGTAGGAAAGATGTTAAACTTGAAAGTGTGCACAAAAGATTTACAAGTATGTTGCTGATGTTGTGAGTGCGAGTAAAGTTGAGCCACACTGAGAGTATGAATTGGTTAGGGCTATGTTCCCTGGAGCGTTGATCTGAGGAGTGACCTTACTGAGGTTTATCACAATGAATCCCGATGCTCCAGTTTGAGCAACGTCAAGTCGGAGGGAAATAAACAGGACAGTTATTCACATTAAAACTGGGCAATTACTCATGATGCAACAACTTGCTGAACTACGCAAGTAGACTGAAGAATGGGACTCGTCGGAGGAGTCGGAATTTGGAGGGTCCAATCACATGAATGAAAACAAAAATAAAGGCATTGCCACATCAACTGAAATGATTACTGAAATCACATTCTCAATCCACCTCACAGAACCAGACCGGACACCATAAACCCAGAGGAGATAAGTGTTCAGTATGAAGAACTGTGCAGACCAGGTTCGTGTACTGCTGAACACAACGCTGCAATCAGTCCAGAGTGGAACACTGTGCAGACCACAGCAGTGCAATGATCTATAAATCTAGATGAGGTATGTGACCAGGGTGTGGAACTGTGTCCACCACCCCAGTACGTTGCTTGCTTCCTCAGTGCCTGTCTCCGTAACCAACTCACCCCACACGGACTCCGGACCACCTTTAAACCAGCAGAGTTCGGACCCGAACAGGACAAACAGTACAGATTACAGATTCAAAAACACCAGCAACGGTTCTCCATCAAGATCCTCCGCTCCACGCTTGCAGCAATGCGCCGGTACCTAACCTCTCTACAGTCTGCCCTGCCTCAGCTGAGGGCCACACTCTCTCAGAATTGCAAAGGACCCACTCTGTACTACATCCTCAGGAGAATTCATACTCTCAACAAACAGTATTTCAATTCCATCTCAAACATCAAACTTTTATCTACCCAGCTCCATAACCAGCGCTCCTTGAACATTCCAGAAGATTCCCCTGGCCTCGGAAACTCCATTAGCCATGCGGCTGATGCAGCTACCACACCCACGCTGATTGATGATGTCACTTCTGCCCCCATCATGGCCACTCCCACAGCCACTTCCGGCCCTCACATCATTGCCGATGCCACACGCTCAGTGACTGCCGCCACCCCTACTGCCGTGTCTGCCACCACTTCCGACCCCACCAGCCCCACTCACCTGCATTCTGCTGACACGCCCCCCACAGACCCCACTGTCACTATCCCCACCCCCCCAGAACCCCGAGGGCAACACTACCCCTGCTCATGACTCTATCCCCATTCCCCCCACCATCACACCCACTCCAGGTAATGGCTCTGACCCCACTCCCAGCTCTACACCCACACCAGCTCCCAGCTCCCAGCCCTGCTAAGTTTTCACCATCCCTCCAGACCTCCCCCTCACTGAGGATGAACGATCAGTCCTCAGCAAAGGACTCACCTTCGTCCCCCTCCGTCCACGCATCAATTAATTTAATACACGCCCTGACATCGAACAATTCTTCCGTCGCCTCCGCCTCCGAGCTTACTTTCACAATCAGGACTCCCGCCCACCTTCCGAAGACCCCTTCGCCCACCTCCAACACACTGCATCCACCTGGACACCCCGCGCTGGAATATTACCTGCCCTCGACCTCTTCATTTCCAACTGCCGCCGGGACATTAACTGCCTCAACCTGTCGACCCCCCTCCCCCACTCCAACCTCTCATCCTTACAACGCGCAGCCCTCCAATCCCTCTGCTCCAATCCTGACCTCACCATCAAGCCAGCGGACAAAGGGGGCGCAGTGGTAGTGTGGCGCACTGACCTCTACATTGCTGAAGCCAAACGCCAACTCGAGGACACCTCTTCCTACCGCCCCCTTGACCATGACCCCACCTCCCATCACCAAACCATCATCTCCCAGACCATACAGAACCTCCTCACCTCAGGGGATCTCCCACCCACAGCTTCCAACCTCATAGTCCGGGAACCCCGCACTGCCCGGTTCTACCTCCTTCCCAAGATCCACAAGCCTGACCACCCTGGCCGACCCATTGTCTCAGCATGCTCCTGCCCCACTGAACTCGTCTCTACCTACCTCGACACTGTCCTATCCCCCCTAGTCCAGGAACTCCCCACATACGTTCGAGACACCACCCACGCCCTCCACCTCCTCCAAGACTTCCGTTTCCCCGGCCCCCAACGCCTCATCTTCACCATGGATAACCAATCCCTCTACACCTCCATCCGCCATGACCAGGGCCTCCAAGCCCTCCGTTTTTTCCTCTCCAGACGTTCCCAACAGTACCCCTCCACCGACACTCTCATTCGTTTGGCCGAACTGGTCCTCACCCTTAACAATTTCTCCTTTGAATCCTCCCAATTCCTCCAGACCAAAGGGGTAGCCATGGGCACACGTATGGGCCCCAGCTACGCGAGTCTCTTTGTTGGCTACGTAGAGCAGTTGATCTTCCGCAATTACACCGGCACCACTCACTATCTCTTCCTCCGCTACATTGATGACTGCATTGGCGCCACCTCGTGCTCCCGCAAGGAGGTTGAGCAATTCATCAACTTCACCAATACATTCCACTCTGACCTTAAATTTACCTGGACCATCTCTGACACCTCCCTCCCCTTCCTGGACCTCTCCATCTCCATCAGTGACGACCGACTTGACACTGACATCTTCTACAAACCCACCGACTCCCACAGCTACCTGGATTACACCTCTTCCCACCCTACCTCTTGCAAAAATGCCATCCCGTATTCCCAATTCCTCCGCCTCCGCCGTATCTGCTCCCAGGAGGAGCGGTTCCACCATAGAACACACCAGATGGCCTCCTTCTTTAGAGACCGCAATTTCCCTTCCCACGTGGTTAAAGATGCCCTCCAACGCATCTCATCCACATCCCGCACCTCCGCCCTCAGACCTAACCCCTCCAACCGCCACAAGGACAGAACGCCCCTGGTGCTCACCTTCCACCCTACCAACCTTCGCATAAACCAAATCATCCGCCGACATTTCCGCCACCTCCAAACAGACCCCACCACCAGGGATATATTTCCCTCCCCACCCCTTTCCGCCTTCCGCAAAGACCGTTCCCTCCGTGACTACCTGGTCAGGCCCACGCCCCCCTACGACCCACCCTCCCATCCTGGCACTTTCCCCTGCCACCGCAGAAACTGTAAAACCTGCGCCCACACCTCCTCCCTCACCTATATCCAAGGCCCCAAAGGAGCTTTCCACATCCATCAAAGTTTTACCTGCACATCCACTAATATCATCTATCGTATCCGTTGCTCCCAATGCGGTCTCCTCTACATTGGGGAGACTGGGCGCCTCCTAGCGGAGCGCTTTTGGGAACATCTCCAAGACACCCGCACCAATCAACCAAATCGCCCAGTGGCTCAACATTTCAACTCCCCCTCCCACTCTGCCTAGGATATGGAGGTGCTGGGCCTCCTCCACCGCCGCTCCCTCACCACCAGACGCCTGGAGGAAGAACGCCTCATCTTCCGCCTCGGAACACTTCAACCCCAGGGCATCAATGTGGATTTCAACAGTTTCCTCATTTCCCCTTCCCCCACCTCATCCTAGCTTCTAACCTCCAGCAACTCGATCCCCTGACCTGTCCGGACTTGTCCGACCTGCCCAGCTCCTTTTCCACCTATCCACTCCACCCTCTCCTCCCTGACCTATCACCGTCATCTCCTTCCCCACTGACCTATTGTACTCCATGCAACTCTCTCCCCACCCCCACCCTCCTCTAGCTTATCTCTCCACGCTTCAGGCTCTCTGCCTTTATTCCTGATGAAGGGCTTTTGCCCGAAACGTCGATTTTGCCTGTCCTCGGATGCTGCCTGAATTGCTGTGCTCTTCCAGCACCACTGATCCAGAATGTGTTAAATCCCTGCCCAGCGTAGGGAAACATGCAACCCATGCTGGAAGTGACGGGATGTGCAGCTCCCATCCATTTACAGCTCCATATTGAGATACAATGTCATGGAAGGATGTGATCACAGGATCCAGAATACTGAAATGTAAACTTCTCAACAGTATTCTGCAAAATAAGCCAGTATTTCCAGGAATAATGGGTGAACAGGATATTGTTGTGAGGTCAGATGATGGAGAGTTTTGGATGAGCATTTCTTCTGCAGCACTGTAACTGGGAGTAGGATCAGCACAGGCTTTGCCTCATTGAGCTGAATCTAACAATAGTTTGTCTGTGTGACATTTTCATTGAGTGTGACAGAGTGATCGTCTGCACGAAGCTAAGCTAGTTTCCTTGTGTTATTTTATCGAACTCAAGTCATTAAAAACCCACCCTACCCCATGGTGTCCCTCTCATTCAACGTCAGCCCGATTCTCTCACCCATCATAGCGGGAGGTACTTACTATCACCTGGATAACCCTAGATATTCTGTAATCACTGGCACTGGAGCCATCTTTAAAAGGCCAATGGGCACACGGTTGAGCTTTCTAACTTTGGACCTGCCCTGAACAGTTTATCCTGAGCACGACAGATATGGAGAAATTACACCACGGTTTGTCGATAGAGACACAGAGGTCCTGGTGAATGCACTAGTAGAGAGAGGGGCATTCTCATCCCAGAGTGGTCCACACACCAGAACCAGCGAGCATGGTCTGACCTCACCACCCAGCTTAGTGCAGTATCTGCGGTCTGAAGAAATGTCCAGCAGTACAGGACAAGCATCAATAACCTTCCCCGCTCTGTCAGGATGAGGGTCACTGGATTATCTATGCTCCCTCACAGTCACTGTATATCTGTTATAGCACCGACTTCCAAACAAGGCTCATTCTTCACCTCTCTCTCTCTCTCCCTCTCTCTCTCTCCACCCCGCCCCCCCCCCCCCCCCCCCCACCACCCTCTCTCGCCTTTGCAATAACCCCATATGGTGATAAAATGTCCTGGAGAATGCTACTAAGGAATGTTCCAGATAATGTTCCTAATAATTCCCATTTTCAGGAAAATGTCAATGCCGAAGGAGTAGAGAGGTATATTTTTCAAATCACAGACAATTCAAATTCATCATGAGGCCATTCAGCCCTTCAAACTTGCTCTAGCATTTAATAAGATGGTTGATGATCTGATGGTTTTCGCAGCTTCATGTTACAGGAACTTTCAGTCATTCAACCCCCCCCGAGTTCCTGTCACTGACCAGACGACACTCAGGCACTTTTACCCCAGTTTTCTTCAAGCGCCTATTTAAGGACATTTACTATGGGGACGGTCTCTCCAAACAATATATTCCATTAGCTTTATACTTTGATGTAATGGTAAGCACATCTTACACAGACCAAGCAAGAATATGTACTTATTTTATGGTTATTGATAGCAAATCACAATGAGTAATTCTTGTCACTTCACTTGTTGCACCTTATTGTATTAAGCCAAAGACAGCTTCCAAACACTTGTCTTGTTATAAAATCCAATTTCTAGCAGAGAACGTTTTTATCCTCAGCTGTTATCTTGAAAATGATCTGAATTGTACCTTTTTCCTTGTTATGAAAGTTGCTGTTGCCCTTTGTCTGTAACTGTTTCTGTCTGTAACAGTCACACAGTCTCCCACTCAGTTGGCTGGACAGCTGGTTTGAGATGCAGAGAGAGGCCATAGCGCAGGTTCAATTCCCCCACACTGACAGAGGTTGCCATGAAGGAAACGCTCTCGCAACCTCACCCCATCACCGAGGTGTGATGACCCTAAGTGTTAACTACCATGCGTTGTCTCTCTGTAACGACAGAGCAGTCCCATGCTTCTTTGAAACTATTCTATTACTGTTAGCATTTTAATATGTTATCATTTCGTTATTCACTATATTCTGGATGTTTTTCAATCAGTTTCATTTTGTACCACTGTCCGCATTTCCCACACACTGCACATTCGTGCCCATTCCCTGATAATCTTTCACTCTGTTGTTATTTAAGAACCTTCTGTCTGTGCCTCAAAAATATTCAATATCTATGCCTCCAATGCTTTATGGGGAAGAGAGTCCAAAGTCTTTAACACTGAGAAAACAAAAAATTATCTCATCTGTGTGTGAGATTTATTTTTGTCTCCTTACCTGAGAAAGAATATAATTACATTAGAAGCAGTTCAGAGATGTTTCACTTCACGTATTCCACAGATGAAGATTTTATATTATGGAGACTTTAACAGGTTACTCTTGGAATGTGAGATGATCTTATTGAAAGATACAAGGCCTTGAGAGAGTGGATCAGGTAGATACCCACTGGGTGTTTGTACCGTCCAAACTTGATGTCATTGTCATAAAACCTCGACAGTGAGGAAGCAAGACATTCTGCCCATCGAGTCCACACCGACACACCGAACAGCATCCCACCAAGACATGTTCCCGCTACCTTATTCATTTACCCCCGCATTTCCCGTGACTAACCGCCTAACCTACACATTCGCGGGCACAATGGGCAATTTAGCGTGACTAATCCACTCTAAGCTACACATCATTGGTCTGTGGGAGGAAACTGGGGCACTGGAAGAAAACCCACACAGAGATGGGGAGAATGTTCAAACTCCACATAGAGTGTGGAGAAATTCACAAAATGGAATTTCATTCCAGTGGGAATTCTCTTTTCCAAAGGTTTGGGATGGCTGAATATTTATATTAGCTCGAGGTTGGTTTCGTCTGATTTTCCACAGACAGCTGAATCAGGGATAATGGTGCATGGAGAGGAAAGTGCAGCTGGGACCAAAATGAGATGAGCCACGACCTTATTTGCTGCTGGACTAGTGTCAAAGGGCCGAATGCCCCCCTCGTGTCCCTCAGCCCGATGTTCTGATGTTCCATTCAGCTCTTCGGACCTGCTACGAAGGGGCAAACCGAGGAAACTCTGATGGTTCGGTGTAGTTTGGGAAATGCACTTGGAAAATCCAAACAGACAGAAGTGACCCCCCTCCCCCAATCCCTCTTTTCAGGCTTCCCCTCTCTGTAACTTCCGCTCCAGATGTGGGTCATGTTACAGACACAGATTCGCTGTGAATACAGCCCTGTACCCGCATCCAGGTTTAGCTCAAACAAATCATCTGTTCTCCCTGAATGCAACATTGTTCAACACCATTTTCAGGAAAGTAACCAGTTATTTACAGGAAACGCCTAACGAAACAACCTAGTTACTTGCTGCATCAGCATGCTGATATTATGTTTCAGACACAAAAACAATTCCATCCCTTTGCACTGCTCATTTTTTGGGAGTCCCCTCCATTACATAACAGCCTTCCTTCTGGTTCTCAGTGTCATACTCAAACTCGGATGTATATTGCACTCAGCTCCCGCCGTCAGGCTATTGGCATAGATTATAAATAAATCTTGCCATTGCACTGATGTTTGTGATACTCCAGCAGATACATTTTATCAGGAAGATCCATTAACCGTGACTCTCTAATTTCTATGTGTTAACCAAAAGTCATCCCATGCTAATATATTATCTGTCATACTATAAGCTTCTGTCTGGTGTAACAATTTTTATTTTGTGATACCTTGTGGAAGATCTCTGGAAACCCTCAGGTATACCAGTTCCCATTTACCACGCCCGCATGTTACATTCTCAAGGATCTCCAGAAAAACTTTGCATGATTTAATAGTCAAAATATAGACCATCTTTCACAAAACAATGCTGACGCTGTGTGAAGCTTTTCCAAATTCCCTGCAGACCCTTCCTTAATAACAGCCTCTTGCAAATTCCCAGGAATAATTGTGAGGCTAAATAGTTCCTGCTTTCAGTCTCACTCCTTTCTCGAAGTCAAGCGCCACATTGGAGGTTCTCCAGTTTCGCTGGAACATTCCTGCAATCCAGAGACTTAGCGAATATTTCACACATTACCACCAGTCATTCTGTAACCCTGCTTTTAAAATCCAGTGTTAATTACTGCTGACCTGGCTACCCTTATTCTTATCTGTTTATTTAAAAACCTTGTTCCTATTGTACTATTGTACAAAATGTGGGAGAGAAAGCAGTTTGGATCAGTAATTGGCTTGCTGAAAGAGACAGAGGGTGGTGGTTGATGAGAAATGGTCACCCTGGAGTCCACTTAACAGTGGTGTTCGTCATTTTTATAAACGACCTAGACGAGGGCCTAGAAGGGTGGGTGAGTAAATGTGCAGACGACACTAAGGTCGGTGGAGTTATGGATAGTGACGAAGGATGTTGTAGGTTACAGAGAGATATAGATAAGCTGCAGAACTGGGCAGAGAGGTGGCAAATGGAGTTTAATGCGGACAAGTGTGAGGTGATTCACTTTGGTCGGAGTAACTGGAATGCAAAATACTGGGCTAATGGTAAGATTCTTGGTAGTGTAGATGAGCAGAGAGATCTCAGTGTCCAGGTACACAGATCCTTGAAAGTTGCCACCCAGGTTGACAGGGTTGTTAAGTGTTTTAGCTTTTATTAATAGAGGGATCGAGTTCCGGAACCATGAGGTTTTGCTACAGCTGTACAAAACTCTGGTGCGGCCGCACTTGGAGTATTGTGTACAGTTCTGGTCACTCCATTATAAGAAGGGCGCAGAAGCTTTGGAAAGGGTGCAGATAAGATTTACTAGGATGTTGCCTGGTATGGAGGGAAGGTCTTAAGAGGAAAGGCTGAGGGGCTTGAAGCTGTTTTCATTAGAGAGAAGAATGTTAAGAGGTGACTTAATAGAGACATATAAGATAAACAGCGGGTTAGATAGGGCGGACAGGGAGAGCCCTTTTCCAAGAATGGTGACAGCGAGCACGAGGGGGCATAGCTTTAAATTGAGGGGTGATAGATATAGGACAGATGTCAGACCTAGCTTCTTTACTCAGAGAGTAGTAAGGGTATGGGATGCTTTTCCTGCAATAGTAGTAGATTTAGTAACTTTAAGTACATTTAAGTTGTCATTGGGCAAGCATGTGGACGTACATAGAATAGTGTAGGTTAGATGGGCTTCAGATTGGTATGACGGGTTGGCGCAACATCGAGGGCTGAAGGGCCTGTACTGCACTGTAATGGTCTATGTTCTATGTTCCTTTTGTTCGAGGCAGTTCAAGAATTTCCCTCCGATTACCATTTTGATTATATCATTGAAATACTTACAGTGTCTTCTCCTATGAGGAATGATGTAACATTCTGGTGCAAATTATCTGGCTGTTCTTCCTCGTCACACCCTTCATAGGTCCTCAATATGCTTCCCTGACTTCATTTCTACCAAAGGTCATACATTCATCTTGAACTTTTTTTATACACACAAAAAAGCTCGTGCTGCTTGCTTTTATATTTCTTGCCAATTTGCTTATGTCATATCTTTTCTTCTCTTTTCCTTGCTTTCTAGATTCATACAGAAATATCACACACAGACAGACCCTTTGGTCCTACTTGTCCAAATTGACCAGGTTTTCCAAACTAAACTAATCCCATCTGCTTACATTTTGCCCACATGCTTCTGAACGTTTCCCATTCATTCGCCTGTCCAAACGTCATTGAAATGCTGTAGTTGTACTTGCATCTGCCACTTGTCCTCTGGCAGCTCATTCCGTACACACGTCACCATCTATGTGAAAAAGTTGCACCTTTGGCACTTTTTAATCTTCCCCTTTCACCTTAAAGCAAAGTCCTCTATGTTTGAAATCCCCTCTCCTGTGGAAAGTATCTTAGCTCTTCACCCTATCCATGCTTCTCATGATTTTATAAACTCTATAACGCCACACTTCAACCTCCTACACTCCATCTGATACTAACTTCAAGAGCAAGCATTTAAAGATAAGCACTGCAAATTTGAAACAACATTCAAAATGACAGGAAAACAATACTCAGCCCAAACTTCACACTGTGATTTGTTTTTCTCCATATTACAATATTAAGACAGCGTGAAACTCTAACTAGTTCCATTCGGAAGTAAAACTCTTGAATTCCTTTGTCGAAATAGGGTGATGATCTCTGCAGTGAAAGTGTATCTCTGGCCAAATCCAAGTAAAAAAGGGAATTCTTAAAGCACACAATCTGCATGCAGTTGCCTTTAACAGAGTGAGATGAAGGCTAAGTATACTTTTGGAACGTTGGATCACAGTGTGAATTCAGTGCAAAGGGGGAGAGGTGTTTTCAATAAGGCTTACTCCAAGAAGGATACTTTCTGGAGTAGGATGTGAGTGGGAGGTGGAAAACAGCATGAATGGAGAGGCCGAGCCACACTGAGACCAGAGGCAAAATGGCAGCACAAAACACATCTTGATGCTCGTGCAGGGAAGGTAGACTTCATCAAAGAGCTTCAGGTGAAGCGGGTAGGGACCATAATGTGAGAGAATGTGCTCTGTAATTTGAGAAGGTGAACCTGGAATCAGGAAGAGGAAACGAGCAGGGAAGAGAATGGAGCAGCAATGGCAGGGGTTTCTGAGGGGAATTCCGGAAGCACAGCTGAAATTCATGCCTAGCATCTGCTTCTGGTCCCTGAAATAAGCATTCTAAACCCGGGCACACAATAATTCTCGTTAATTTGTGATTGAATAGTATCCTTGGCAGATTTTGTGTACCATGAGTGGTTCAGCTTCTTTCGAGTCCTTGTTTTTGAACAGAAATAATAATTTCTGAGAGTTATGAGATATATTCTTGAATGTGTGCTCCTGTATACCCACTGGCCTTCCTCTGGATCTATTTCCACATCCCGCTTCAGACCAGATAAGAGACAGAAATCCTCAATTTAGATGTCTGGTTCTTTTCAATAATTCAGGGGAGATTTCTGCATATGGCAGAGCACATGATCAGCGGAGGCTGATTTCCATTCTCCCAGTTGCTCCGTCTCTGTTGTTTCGGTTTGATGATGCCACATTGCAGTGAGCTGCCTGTGACGTGACCTCCTTTTCCTTCAAACCAGAAATCCCCTAACTCCGCTGTATATGACCTACAGCTGTGACTGTCCCATTTCCCGCGATATCGCCCTCACTCCGTCACCTCCGTTCCAGAACAATGATAGATTTCCCCTTGTCCTCACTTTCTACTGCACTAGAATCCACATTCACAGAATCATCCTCCGACCCTCCACCACCTCCTGCAGGACTACACCATCAAACATCTCTTCCCCTCACGTCCACTGTCAGCATTTCACAGGGACCATTCCCTCTGTGACACCCTCCATCACCCCGAACACTTTCCCACTCCCCCATGGCACCTTCTCGTGCAATTGCAGAAACTGCAACACTTGCCCATTCACCTCTTACTTCCTCACTGTCCCAGGCCCTAATCACTTGCAGGTGAAGCAGCATTTCACTTTACTGTTTCAATCCAGTCTCCTGTCATTCCTGCTCACAATGCAGTTTCAGTTACACTGGGGAGACAAAGCAGAGACTGTTTTAAGGAACACTTCCACTCTGTCTGTAGGAATAATCCTGACCTTTCCCTTGCTTCCCATTCCAATAACCTACGTTGCTCTCATGCTGACTTTTCGGTCCTGAACTGCTGTAATGTAATGAAGCACAACCCAAGCTGGAGTAACACCTCCTTTTATAATTTGGTACGTTCCAGCCTGAAGGAGTTCATATTCATTTCCATGACTTTACAGCCTGACACCATTATGTCTGTTTTCCATTTTTCATGCATTCTGCTTGCTTGTCTGTGACTTTTTTTTATCTTGCACTCAATTGAGAGAACCAATTTCTTCCATTTACACTTTAATTTACACCCATTTTATATGTTTCTCTTTCACCACAATTAAAAGCTTATTCCCTTGTTGCATTGCATCTCCCCATGCTCTGTTCCCCATCATCCCTCTTCCACTTTTGTCAAGGGATTAAGGAGTTCTTTTCAGTTCTCAGTAAGGGTCACGTTGGACTTGAAACACTATCTCTGTTTCTCTGTCTCCACAGATGCTGCTAGACCCCCCGCTGAATTTCTCCAGCAATTTCTGGCTTTGAACAGCTTGAAAGACGTGTGTCCAAGCCGCTCAAATGTCCTGTCCATCATGGAGCGCCATACACCGAGAAGTGAACAATAACGCAAGATGTAAAAATTCATTGGTTCTGAAATGACGTAAGACTGGCATCATTGACGCTACAGAGTTCTAAATGAAGACAATGAGGAGAAACGGAGAGAAATGCATTCAATTTAAACACCGAAGGTGGCATGACTGAAAGGGAAAAGATTCAGATGAATGTCGGAATTAGAATCGTTACAGTGTGGAAACAGGCCCTTTGGCACAACAAGTCCACAACGATTCTCTGAAGATGAAACCAACCAGACCCATTCTCATATCCTACATTTACCCCTGACTAATGGTTCTAAGCTGCGCATCTCTGAACAATATGGGCAATTTAACAAGGGCAATGAACCTAAGCTGCACATCTTTGTGCAGTGGTTGGAAACCGAATCATCTGGAACACACCCACGCAGACACGGGGAGAATGTGCAAACTACACACAGACAGTCGCCGGAAGATGGAATCGAACCCAGGCCCGTAGTGTTGTGAGGCAGCAGCGCTAACCACAGAGTCACAGTGCTGCCCGGCAGAACACGTTTAGACGTTTTGAGAATCATGACAAGTAAGAGGTGTGACACCATGGACAAACGTTCAGAAGCATGAGAATACTAAAATGGAAGTGTTACCACATCAGTAACCAGAGTAGGTCATGGGGTGATGGGTGAATGGGTCTCGGTGTGAACTGGGGGCACACAGCAGAATTGCATTGCATTGCATTGCAGCTCAAACCTGGAAATTCATGTTGTACTGTCGATCACAGCTGTACAGAAGGAGAATTGTACTGAATCACAATCTGTAACATGTTGCCCAGGATAATCACTCAATCTGTCACTCCCATTAAGCTGATCGATGTTTCAGGGACGCGTTGGTGAATGTATCAGTGTCAGAACCATATGTACCTAAAAATGATGACAACTCATTTAAAGCTACTGCACTTGACCACTGTACTTACATTCCAAACAGCAGGACTAATGTCTGAGAGAGAGGGCGAAATGATTACAACGCAAACAGATCAGATAGAAGCTCTACAGTTCTGCCACTTCCAGTCAGAAATGGAGTTGAACTATGAAACAACTGACGATAAAGGAGGATTCCACAAATATTATTTAAAAACAAGATTGTTCAATGGGATTAGGGCGTCACTGGTTAGGTCACCACTTATTGACCAGATGGTAGCTAAGAGTCAACTACTTTGCTGTGGGTCTGGAGTTACATGTGTCCAGAGCAGGTATGGATGGCAGTTTCCTTCTATAAAGAGCATCAGTGAACCAGATGAGTTTCTCCCACAATCAGCAATTGATTCATGCTCATCATTAGACGCTTAATTCCAAACATTTGTTGGATTTTAATTCCACCATCTACTGTAACAGGATTCGATTTCAGGTCACCAGAACATTACTGGGGTTGTTAGACTAACATCTCAGCACTTATTGCTGTGGCTGTTGCTCTACCATTCCTCGAAAGAATGGAACCTTCCTGCATATCAGTGTAAAAGACAAGGATGCAGAGGAAACACCATCCTCAGCCAGACGTGTTGCTTGAACGATGCCCACAGAATCACAGATGCCAGTCTTCAACCACGTGACATCAAGAAACAGCTGAACAAGTAGATACGACAAAGGAAATTGGCCCTGACACCATTCCTGCAATAGTACAGAAGACTTGTGCTGCACACCAAGCCGTGTCACTGGGCACGCTCTTTCATTCCAGCTCCATCTCTGACATTCCCTGGCAATGTGGAAGATTGCTCAACTATGTCCCGTCCCCTAAGAGGGGAATAATTACAATCTTACCAATTAACACCCACTCAGTCTTATCACAACAGTCAAATTGCTGGGAGTTCTTCCTGACAGAGCTGTCAAGCAGCACAGAAATAATCAGCTCAGTGCGGTTTCCCATAGATCCCCATGTGGAGATTTGCTGTTGTGGAAATGTCACTAGATTACTAATCCAGACCAGGTTAATGCTTTGGCAGCTGGTGGAATTTAGAAACAATTAATAAAATATCGAGATGTAAAATCTGGTGCCAGTAATACTGACTTTGAAACCCATGTCAACTGTCAACATCAATTCGCTTCCCCAATGTACTTTCAGGAAGTGAATCTCCCGTGCTTTCCTGGTCTGGCCGAAATGTGACTCCAGATACACGGACATGTGGTAAACTCTTCAATGGTCTCCGAAACTGCCAAGCAAGGCCGTTGTATCAAACTGCTCCGAGGTCTTAAAGATAAACCTGGACAGAACCCCCGGCACCAGCCTCTGTATTGGAAAAGAGAACGGGATTCACAGTCCTGTCGACCCTGCAGAGACCTCTTTCTTAACATCTGAGAGTTTGTATCAACATATACAGAGCTTTCCCACAGACTGCACAGAAACATCGGGAAAGGGGTAGGTCATTTAATGCATTGAGCCTTCCCCACTCTAGTTTTTGGCGAAAGATCTCTTCAATTCACTTTTCCCAAACACGTTATACTCAATATCCTTTGAACTGATTAACTATAGGGAATAAAAAATGAAGTAGGAACGTCGGTCCATCAACGTTTCTCTCCCTTACAATATAACAATGGCTGACCATGTATCTCCACACCAAACTCCTGCTTCAACTTCATCCCTTTAGTGTCTAGAAATCCTTCTTTATATTCAGTGCCTTGGCTTCCACAGCCTTATGTAGTAGAGAATTCCCCAGGTTAACCAGTCTCTGAGTGCAGACATTTATTCTCACCTCATTGCAGAGTGACCTGTTTGTATCAATACTGTGGACCTCTTGATTGAGACGTTCCAGCCAGGGGAATTATCATCCCTGCTTACAACCTGTCTCACCCTGACAGAGTTTTATATATTTTACGAGATCTCCACTCATTTTCCTAAACCCCATGGAATACAGGCCCAGTCGCCCTAATCTCGATTAGATTAGATTAGATTAGATTAGATTAGATTAGATTAGATTACTTACAGTGTGGAAACAGGCCCTTCGGCCCAACAAGTCCACACCGCCCCGCCGAAGCGCAACCCACCCATACCCCTACATTTACCCCTTACCTAACACTACGGGCAATTTTTAGCATGGCCAATTCACCTGACCTGCACATCTTTGGACTGTGGGAGGAAACCGGAGCACCCGGAGGAAACCCACGCAGACACGGGGAGAATGTGCAAACTCCACACAGTCAGTCGCCTGAGGCGGGAATTGAACCCGGGTGTCAGGCGCTGTGAGGCAGCAGTGCTAACCACTGTGCCACCGTGCCGCCCGGGAATCTCTGCTCCCACAACAAGCCCGTCATCCCAGAGATCAGTCTGGTCATCCTTCGCTGCTCTCCCTCAATGTCAGGTTTATCCTTTATTAGCTTAGGAGACCAAAAGTGCACACAATACTGCACAATTTTCAAGATGGTGGCTCACCAAGGCCCTGTACAGCTGCAGAAATAACACCCTTACTCCTGGATTCAAGTCCCCTGGAAATGTAGGTCAGCATGCCAATTCTCTTCCTATCTGCTTTCTGTTGCTGCTTTCTGCGACTGGTGTTCAAAGTGATCGAGATCCTTTTCAATGATACATCAGCCCACTTGGTGGCTCGATGTACACTGGGCATGTGCCAATCTCAGTTCCAGTATTGACTTCTGGTTTCTGAGTTTACTGCCCTGCATTGACCTCAGAGTTTGGTGAAGAAGTCAACAAATGTATGCACAGAAGTACCTTCATAGAGCAACAGGTTTACATCAGTTCTGTTTGAAATGCTAGCCTGTTATTCTATATTTCCAACCAGTGTGCTCAATGTCACGTCTATCCACATTGTTCTTCACCTGACATGTAATTCCCCATTCCCTCCGATTGTCTCAAGCACCTTTAAACTTCTTTACATCCTGCCCACCTGCTCACAATCTCAATTTGGGACCATCAGCAGATTTGGAAAGATTACATTGAATTCGCTTGAACAAATGTTTGATATGCTTTCTGAATAGTTGGGTTTCAATTCCTGGAATATCATGCTAGTCATTGCTTACCACTCCAAAATATACAGAACTGTTTATGCTGATTCACTTTTTTCTTTCAACCCATGCCTGTATATTTGATCTCGCTGTTACACACTGTTATGGGCCAGGACAGACGCTCTCAAATCATTTCAAGGAAGTAGCGCAGTCCCAACCTTTGTTCATTGACTTAAGCAGGTGTAAGGTGGATATTCCAGGAGTGACGCACCTGACTGAAACACATACACAAGAGGATAGCAGACAGAATAACTTAACCATCTGAAAAAACAACAAATTATCCCAACTTAATGGTGTTGTTCCAAGTACTTGAAACAATCCCCATAAACACCCCATGGCAAAAATGAAAGGAAACATCAACCCCAGGTTCTTACAGGAGAGATGTCAGTGTGAGGCAGAATCAGAATGGACCTGCTTCTTTGAGTCCGGTAGTTTCACGACTGGCTGCCTGCTTTCAGTAAACAGGCAGACTGCGTAAAATCTGGCCAACCAAACCAAAGCAGAGGGTCTGCGCTGGAAGAAATGGCCACTTCCCTTGCCTCAGAACAGAAGCACTAGGAGCAAGAGTAGGCCGTCTTGTCATTCGAACCTGCTCTGCCATTTAATAAGATCATGGCTGATCTACTCGTGAACTCAGATCCACTTATCGCTTAATTACTTCATTCTTCAAAAGGTATCTACCTTAGCTTTAAAAACATCAACTACCTCACTGAGCAGGCAATTCCATAGATTTAGAACACTCTGGATGAAGAAGTTCGTTCTCAATTCAATTCTAAATCTATTCCCTTCACCTGCCAGTGGAAACATCCTCCCTACTTGTATTTATCCATTCCCTTCATTATTTTGTATGTTTCTATAAGGTCAGCCCCCCTCCCCCCCTCCCCCCATTCTTCTAAATTTCAATGATTATCATCACAGTATACTCAGTCTCTCCTCATGAACCAACTCTCTCAATTCCGGATTCAACCGCATGAATCTCCTCTGCACCCCATCCAGTGCCAGTACATTCTCCTCAAGTGAGGCGGCTTAATCTTCATACAATACACCAGGTGTGGCCTCACCAGCACCCTGTACAGCTGCAAAACAACTTAGCTGCTTTTAACTCTAATTCCTTCAATAACGAAGGGCAACATACCATTTGACTTCCTCAGTACTTGCTGTATCTGCAGACCAACCTTGTGTGTTTCATGAACATGGATACGCAGGTCCCTCTGCAGCGCAGCATACTGCAACGATTTACCATTCAAGTAATAATCCTTTTTACTGGTACTCCTAACAAATGGATGACGTCACATTTACTTACATTGTATTCCATCTGCCAGACGTTTGCCTACTCACTCAAAGTATCTGTGTTCCTCTAAAAAGTTTCATAGATCTTTGCACACTTCGCTATGCCACTCATCTTCATGTCATCTGCAAACTTTGACAATCTACGGATGCTCCCAATTCCACATCATCTCTATAAATTGTGAATAATTGCAGACCAAACACTGATCCCTGAAGCACACCACTAGCCACTGTTTGCCAGATATGAATAGCACTCATTTAGACCCACCCTTTGCTTCCTGTTAGTCAACCAATCTTCTATCCATGCTAATACTTTACCCATAACGCCATCCATCTTTATCTTATGCAGCAGCCTGTGTGGCACCTGCCGAACACCTTTTGGAAACCTAGATACACCACATCCACTGGGGCCGCGTTGTCTACCTTGCTCATAATGTCTTCATAAATTTCCAAAAGACTTTTTAAGCATGACCTGCCCTTCAGGAACCCATGCTGTGTCTGCACAATGGGCCGATTTCTATCAAAATGCCTTCCTATTTCTTCCTTGATAATACAATCAAGGCATCTTACCCACTGTACAGATTAAACTAACTGGTCTTCAGTTCCCCATCTTTTACCTACCGGCCTTTTTAAACAGTGGTGTCTCATTTGCTGCTTTCCAATCTGCTGGGACTGCCCCAGAGTTCAGCAAATGTTAGAAAGTTACCACAATTACACTTGATATTACCCCCGCTATCTTTTTTAGTACCCTGGGATGCATTTCATCAGGGTTTTGTCTGCCTTTCTATGCATTAGCTTACCCAATACTGTAATAATGATTGTAAACATGTCCTCACCTACCCTCATCTCTTTGTCAATTACTGGCATGTTATTAGTGTGCTCCACTGGGAAGATCGATACAAAATACCTGCTCAATGCCTCGACCATTTCTTTATATCCTATAACTAAATGCTCCATCTCATCCTCTAAAGGCCCAACATTTACGTTAGCCACTCATTTTCATTTTATATATTTAGGGAATCATTTGCTATTTGTCTCCATATTCTGTGCTAGTTTTTTTTTTTCTTGTGTTCTATCCTACTTATCTTTATAGCTCTTTTCGTGGCTTTCAGTTTACCTTTAATATTTTCCCAATCTTCTAGGCTCCTGCTGTTCTTGGTCACTTTGCATGCCTTCTTAAACTTGATAGTCTCGCTTATTGCTTAGACACCAGATGCAGATTACCCCTTTTCTTAGAGTGTTTCCTTTTCACTGAATATACTTTCGATTAGGACTTTGAAAGATTCCTTTGAAAATCCTCAAACTGCTCGTCATCTCTCACCATAAAGTCTTTGTTTCCAGTCGACTTCAGCCAAGTCCGCCCTTATTCTATTTTAGTCTCCCTTGTTTCAGGACAGGACCCTGGGATTGGATTTTATCTTCATACTCTCATCTGTATTTTAAATTCAACCATACTGTGATCATTCCTTCCACGTTGATTCCTGACTATGAGATAATTAATTATTCCTGTTTCATTACAGGTCTAGCATAGCTTGCTCCTCATTGGACGTGTTTTTATTTTAGAGTAGTCAAACCCAGACTTCTCGGATTCACTGCTTTTAAGACATCCATGAAAAAGAAACAAGGACAGCATAACCTTGTTAAAGGAGTAGCATTGTCACAACACTACACTTGGAACTTCATCAAAAAGTTTCTGAAAATCCAAATTCACTGCATTTATTGCTTCACCATAATTTATTTCCCGGTCGATTTCTCAAAGAGGATTCGCCTTCAATAATTTGGCATTGACTTAATCCATGTTCATTACTTTCAAATTAATTTAATTCTCAAAGATCCCTGGCAAAGCATTCTTTCTAATCGACTCTTGTATTGTCCTGATTGTTTCTTTGGTGCTAAGCAGGCTGTAATTCCCTGCTTTCTCACTGCGTCCTTTAGAAATATTGTGGTTATATTTGCTTTCTCAAATCTGTCAATTCAATCATCAGGAATTTGGAAGACAGCAATCAAATTATGCATTATTACCATGGCCACTCCTTTAGGAATCAGAGATAAAGATTATCAGACCATGGCAATTTATCAGATTTCAGTCCAAAGAATTTCTCCAAAACTACTGATTTACTGATTTGTTTGCATTTACTTTTTTTTCCTCAGTAGATCGAGAATTGCTTGGAAGTTTTGTACGCTTGTTAATGTGCTCTTCCGAAACCTATTACTTCCTGTCTTAAGCGGTTCAATGATTGACTTTCCACAGCCATACAATCACAGAAGCATAGACTCTGTAGCATCAAAATACAGCATGGTCTATATTATTCCAACTTTCCTACATCAGTCCCATAGCCATGAATGGTTTGACACTTCAAGTGCTCATCCAAATACCTTTAAGGGTTGTGAGGTGACTCGTGATACCTCCTCGCCTCAGGAAGTGAATTCCTGACCCCATCACCCTCTGGGTGAAAAAACAATCCCTGAATTCTCTCTAAACCTCAACTAATTCCCTTTAAAAGTGTGCTCCCCTGTTCTTGGCCCTTTGACTAAAAGGAGCAGCTGCTGTCTATCCACCCGGATTAATGCCCCTTGTAATCTTATCCTTCTGAATCACATCCCCCTCAGCCTTCTCTGCTCCAAAGTTAACAACCCGAGCTTATTCAGACTCTCTCCATAGCTGATATACTCCATCCCAGGGAACATCCTGGTGAATCTCTGTACCCCCTCCAGAATAATCACATACTTCCAGTAATGTATCTCCCAGAACTCCACGCAGTGTTACATCTTGGCCTAACCGAAGTGCTACATAGCTCTTGCCATCTATGCCTCGACGAGTAAAGGCTATGCCTACTGTTTCCAATGATTTCTTCTGTAACCTTTGATCCTTCCCCGTTACATTCAATGATGTGTGGAGAAGCACCCGCCGAGCTACCTAGTGTGCTGCCACTCATTGTGTACTCTCCTGTCTGGTTCCTTCTTCCAAAGTGCATCACCTCATATTTATCAGGGTTACATCCTATCTGCCATTTATCTGCCAATCTGACCATTCCATCTATATCTTCTGTAACATAAGAATTTCCTCCTCACTGCCAACACTCAGCCAATATTTGTGTCAAACACAGACTAGCATATCATACTGCCACTCCCATTCCACATTCACACCTACATAATTTATAAATACCACAAATAATAAGGGACACAGCGCTGATCATTGTGGTGCACCAGGGGACAACGGTCTCCAGTCACACAAACAGCCTTCTACCACCACCTAGTTTCTGCAATATTTTCTCGAACACTGATCTGATACACACTGGTCTATTGTTTCTTGCTCTATCTCTACCACCTTTACTATAAAGGGTGTTCTCCAGTCCTCGGGCACCGTATCTGTGACCAGATTCTATGTAAAACTTTGCATCCTTTGTCTCCAACAGAAGCCTGAGATGTAACTGAGCTAGACCTGGGGATTGGTCCAATTTTATACCAGCCAAAACCAATTATCCCTGCTCACATCTTACATCAATCTGTTCAAGAGCTTCCCAGTCTATCTTCTTGAGTTATGTACCTGCCTCCCCCTTTTCCCAAGTAAAACAGATGTGAAGTTCTCATATAACAATCATTCAGCGTTGTCCAGCTTGATCCCAGACCAAGTCTCCTCAGCAGACCATCGTGCCATCTGAGGGATTAATCTGGAGAAAGCCCATTCAGTATATGTGATCAGTACATTTTACTTAGATCACGACATCAAAATTGTACAGGTACAGTCTCCCCAACTCTCTGTGTTACTAGTGCAGAATGTCTTTACTTCTAGTAGGAGCAAATCACTGCAGAAGCAGAATCTGTACTGAAACCAATACATGCTAGAGATCACAGTGATTAAGACAGCATCCGTAAAGAGACAGCAAGCTATCACTTTGAGTCTAGTTGATTCTTCTGTATTCGGGTTCCCTTTAAATGAAGGCGTTTAAAGGGACACAGCACTGAAACCTGTGGCACACCAGCGCAACCGGTCTGCAGTCACTCTATCACCACCTATGTTCTCCAACAGTTTCTCTAGTGCTTACCTTCCCCTGTTTGCATATATTCCTACCAATATACTTTGCTTTAATGTTTCCTGCTAATTTACTGTGTGTGCTAATTAAACCTCCTCCTGAATATCTGACTGTACCACATTCACTCATTCGCCATTGTTTACAAAAACAAGATATATCTTCAAGAAAAAATTTGTAAATTATAACTTCCCTTTCATAAATGCAGAACATTTCACTTGAAATTTTGTATTACTTTCTCAGTAACCATTAAGACCTTCGTTACAATAGGTTGCAAAAGATTCCCTACTGTGGATGACAACTAACTGGCTTGTAGTCCTCCACTCTCCCATTTCTTCCCTTCGTAAATCATTAGAATGCATTTATAACCTTCCGAAGTGAATACAGAGAAATACAGTGGTCCCTATTGCAGTCAATATGTGTATTGCTGTTTTCTCTGAAATTTCAATTTGAATTATATCCGGTCTGTCAGACTTATCATTCCTCGTCCCAGTTCTGTTTCCAAATTCTACCTCATAACTGTATATGAATGATTTTAGTCTCTAGTTACAAAGGTCCCATAGTGACTTGGTATTTCTGGGAGATTTCCTGGATCTTCCACTTTGAAGACAGAAGCAATGTAACTGTTTCGTCTCCTTGTCATTTTCCTGTTCTCTACAATAAATTATCGTATCCACATATTCGCTGAGCCCATTTGATCTTGATTTCATTTTCCTTTGAACAAAGACAATCACAGCGCAGGAACAGGCCCTTCAGCCCTCCAAGCCTTTGTTGATCCAAATCCTCCATCTAAATCTGTCGCCTATTTTCTAAGGATCTATATCCCTCTCCTTCCTCATATTAAATGACGTTATTGTCCCAGCCTCTACCACCTCTGCTGGCAACTCATTCCAGCCACCCACCACCCTCTGCGCAAAGAACTTTTCGAACATATCCCCAATAAACTTTTCCCCGTTCATCTTGAATTCTTGACCCCTAGTAATGTGTCTCCCACTCTGGGAATAAGCTTGCTATCCACCCTGTTTCCATCTCTCATGATTTTGTAGACCTCAATCAAGTCCTCCCTCAACCTCCGTCTTTCAAATGAAAATATATCTAATCTACCAAACCTCTCTTTATATTTCGTTCTCTCCATACTAGGCAACATTCTGGTGAAAATCCTCTGCCCTGTTTCCAAAGCATCCAGATCCTTTCAGTAATGTGGCAACCAGAACTGTCCGCAGTATTCTGAATGAAGCCGAACCAAAGTCCTATACAACTATAATATGGCCTGCCTACTCTTGTACGCAATAGATTCCAACAGATTCCCTCCTGTTGGTGACGAGTTAACTGGTCTGTGGTTCTCCACTTCTTAAATTGCTAGAATTCAGGAAGGAAAGTATGCTGTATGCCTGCTTGATCATTCTATCACTTGCCACGTTCAGCGAACAATGGACCTGAACACCCAAATCTCTCTGTACATCAATTTTCCCCAGGGCTTTTCCAGTTACTGTATAATTCCCTCTCGAATTGGATCTTCCAAAATGCATCACCTCACATCTGCCCTTTCTCCACCCAACTCGCCAATCGATCTACATTCAGCTGTGTTTTCTGACAGTCCCCTCAACTTTCTGCTACTCTACCAATCATAGTGTCATCTGAAAACTTGCTAATCAGATCACTTATACCTTCCATCAGATCATGTAAATATATCACAACAAACAGTGGCCCCAGCACGGATCTCTGTGAAACACCACACAGAACAGTTGTCCATTTTGAGAAACTCCATTCCATTACTACTCTCTATCTACTGTTGCCCAGCCAGTTCTCTAATCCATCTAACTAGTACACCATGGACGTCTTGTGACTTCACCTTCTCCGTCAGTCTATCTCATCAAACGCCTTACTGAAGTCCATGTATATGACATCTATAGCCCTTTCTCCACTATCAAGTTTGTCATTCCTCAAATAATTCTATTGTGTTTTCTAAGATGTGACCTTCCCTGCACAAATCATGGAAGGTCTTGTGTGGAGTCCGACTTGTTTTACCCTGGAGTCATACTGTTTTTATTTCCAAAATAGGACTTTATAAAATGCCACAATGATTGGCTGCGGACAAATTGAATATTATTTTGAACAAAATACAAACTTTCCATAAATATAAATCTGCGAATGCAAAGTAGGCCCCCAGATTTATAAGTGTGTCAATGCGAGAGATGCGGAGTGTGTGTGTGTGTGTGTGGGGGGGGGGGGGGGGGGGGGGGGGGGGGTGGAGGGTGGGGGGGGGAGGAGGTGTGGATGTGTATGTTTGTGTCCGTGTGTGAGAGAAAGAGGGTGTGTGTGTGTGTGTGTGTGTATGTTTAAGGATGAGAGTGAGAACCTGTGCTCACGTAAAGACACAGACATATTTGGCAGATCCCTTTCCCCACACACACACAGTCCGTGGTGTCAGAGCTTCCACTTGACCAACCAACCCAACCACCCTGTGGCTCAACACGTCAACTCCCCCTCCCACTCCACCAAGGATATGCAGGTCTTTGGACTCCACCATCGCCAGACCACAACAACACGACGGTTGGAGGAAGAGCGCCTCATCTTCCGCCTAGGAACCCTCCAACCACAAGGGATGAACTCGGATTTCACCAGTTTCCTCATTTCCCCTCCCCCCACCTTGTCTCAGTCAAATCCATCGAACTCAGCACCGCCTTCCTAACTTGCAATCTTCTTCCTGACCTCTCCGCCCCACCCCAGTCTGACCTATCACCCTCACCTGGACCTCTTTCCACCTATCGCATTTCCGACGCCCCTCCCCCAAGTCCCTCGTCCCTACCTTTTATCTTAGCCTGCTGGACAAACTTTCCTCATTCCTGAAGAAGGGCTTATGCCCGAAACGTCGATTCTCCTGTTCCCGGGATGCTGCCTGACCTGCTGCGCTTTTCCAGCAACACATTTTCAGCTATGATCTCCAGCATCTGCAGCCCTCACTTTCTCCTCTTAAATTTATGTCCCTTTATAACACTCTGTTGTACCCGGGGAAAAATTTTCTGACTGTCTACTCTATCTATTCCTCTGATCATCTTATAAACCTCTATCAAGTCACCCCTCATCCTTCTCCGTTCCAATGAGAAAAGGCCTAGAACTCTCAACCTACCCTCGTACGACCTATTCTCCATTCCAGGCAACATCCTGGTAAATCTTCTCTGCACCCTCTCCAAAGCTTCCACATCTTTCCTAAAGTGAAGCGACCAGAACTGCATTAACTTTTCAATAACAGGAGACAATCAGACTTCCCTCCGCTAAAAGTGAGATATCTACTCCTTTATAATTATACTTCACGGTCCGCCTCGTGTTTCTGACCACGTGATCAGCTGAGAGGGACAAACACAGGCCTTCAGTAGACAGGCACAGACCACGTTTTAACGACATGAGTCAAAGATGCTGAAACTCCCTATCCAACATGGAGCACCATATGGGACACATCAGCAATTGAACAACAGCCCAGCACACACACCGCTGTCCAACATGGAGCACGACGTTGGACACACCGAGAAGTGAACAGCTGTCCTGCATACACACACACCTCTTCATGAAGCACATCAAGGGACACACAGGAAGTGAACAGCAGCCCCGCAAACACTCCCCTGTCCATGGAGTAACATATGGGACACAGCGGGAAGTGACCAATAGCCTGACACACACCATTACATTATTCATGAACTTCATAATGTCAGTATTCGATACAATGCACAACCAACATACAAGGCCAGTGAAAACTACAGATGGACAGAGCGATTGACATTAAAGATAGAGATGGACAATTCAGACGGAAACAGAGCATGTTGTTGAAATATGAGAAAAAAAAGGAGGGAGTCTATCTGGAGCAGCGAGACGTTGGCGGCTCAAGTCACAAGAATGCGAACATTGAATAAAGGCATTGTCAGGTCAGCTCACAAAATTTGTTCCACTAAATTCTGAATTTGCCTAACAGAACAAACGCAGAAACTATACACTGGGACAAGTAGACAACCCAGCATGGAGAGCAGCACAGCATGTGCCAGTGTATTGCTCAGTAAACCGGACTATCTGGCCAACATGGGGAGCGGTGCATCTGTGCCAGTGTATTTCTCAATAAACTGGACTCTCTGCCCAACTTGGGGAGATGTGCAGACCATGCTAGTGTATTGCTCGGTAAGGTGGAATATCTGGCCAGCATGGGGAGCTGTGTAGACTATGCTAGTGTATTGCTCAGTAAGCTGGACCAGCTGCCCAGCGTGGCAGTATTGCAAAGCTTTGCCGGTATATTGCTATTACATTTGCACTGCGTAACTGACTAACACGGGACAATTTGCCGCCTATACTGCGAGTGACAGTAAATGGGCTCCCACAAATTAATGTCTCTGTATCTTCATGCATCGGTTCAAGGCAAGGGGTTTTATGTGTGCGTGTGAAACTCATTGTGTAAGAGAGAGCACACGTGGAGGAAATCAGTTTAAATGTGAACAACTGGTAGGGCTTGGTATAATGGACAGAGAGATATAGTTCATCGGCAGCTGTTAATTACGTGCTTGAGAATAGAAAAGTAAAGGCATTGCCCGACCCAATAGCATTATAGATCAGTGTGCACAGGAATGGTGGATGAATGGGGTGTTCTATGTGATATCAGATATGAGCTGTGGAGTATTGACTCAGATTTGTTTCTGCAGGTTTGCAGCTGTGAGTGTCCGCAACAAACGAATGCCATCTTTTAGACTGTATTTCACAGCTCATTGTTCAAATAGCAGATGGGATGAGCCAGTGAAGTATATGCTAGATTTATCAGTAATTATAATTAGGAATGGTTAAGATATAGTGTCAGGAATTGTTTCATGGCCAAAGGGATTACCACTGTTGTCATTTGTCTATTTCAGGCTCAGATATTAGCCGGGCATGAGATGGAGTCAGAGGAAGGAAATGCAGTTTGTAACCAGAACAGAAGATAGTGACCTCAATGCTTTCAATATTTAGCTAGCAAGTGCAGTGATACAACGAATCATGGTTCGCAGTTGAAACTGTGCAGGTTAACATAGCAACCCATGAGTAACATTGCCTGAAGCAAGGAGGGAGAGAGTGAATTAACAATTTAGTAGTGGTTTGTCAAGTGAATATGTGGATTTAGAGTCTTAGCAGGAAAAATAACAGTGGCAAGGAGAGTAGAGTGAACGAAAGATCAGTATTACTGTCAAACATGATTTATAGAATTAATGACTGAATAGTGAGACTCACCAGGTACACCAACAAAAGCCAGGATTGGATAATAAAAATATTGTATAATGTAAAGTGCACACTTGATCCGCCACGATACTGACTTTTGATCATAATATGTAGAAAAATACCAAATATTCCAGTTTAAACTCCTGTCCATTCTTGGGACATTCCAGTCTAATGTTCTCAGATTGTGATCCATTGTTGAAACAGTCTAGACTCTTGTGCTCAGACTCTGATCTCTCCCTCTGTCTGTCTGGAGCTGCTGATTCCTGTTAACACTGTTGGTGATGCTCCCACCATACTGTGGAATAACACATTGAACGGAACCCACTTATCATTAAAAGATGGAAACCGTCCACTGGGGTAATTGCAACCCATGGAGACTAACATTACCCACAGTCACTGAACAAACAGGTCCAGTTAACTCCTTCCTGACATCACTTTTCATATCCCAATAAAAGGGAACATTTACTCGGTGTGGGTGGAATGGATGGGCGTTGCTTAGGGATGGACCATAAATCTTTCAATCTTCTTAATGTTTCTTCCATGTATGTGGGAGTAGTGCCAGAACACTACAGGACTGTGTATATTATATACTGTTTATAAAGGGAGACAATGATAAAGTAACAAAACAACTGCATATGGTGACTGGTGGGGTAATTTCCAGAGCCAATAAACGAGGGTATATGTTTTTTGCCCATTGAATTTGTGTAACGTTGCTCCTGGTTTTATGTGCACTGTTGTCAAATTCTTCCACAACCTTGGGACATAAATCAGCGCATCTAGACTGCTGCGCAGGAACAGGAGGAAGTAATTCTGTCCCCATGCCCCTTTTACAAAGGGACGGGAAAGGCCATTTAGCTTCTCAAGTCTGTTACAGAGGGAAAGGAGGAGGCCATTCTGCTTCTTGAGCCTGTTATGCAGCAACTGTTAGTTATGGAGAAGAATAGTCCTAATATAAATTTTAAAGTTGTAAGTTGAGTCAGGCCAAATTTGAACGTTTTTTGTTGGCACTTTGGAAAGCTGTTTTGGCGAAGCTATTGGCAGGAAAGTGGGAGGCCTTCACAAATGATTTACAGAGTCTAGCGACAGCATGTTCCTGTCTATGAGCAGGGTAAGGCTGGAAGGTGTACGGAATGCTGAATGGCGAGCAGAATTGAGGCTCTGTTCAAGTAAAGGCGGAAGGATATGATAGGTACAGACAGTTGGGATCGAATGAATCCATCGTGGTGTACCAGGGATAGGCTAATATCCAAGAGGGAAATCAGAAGGGCAAAATGGGGACATAAGATATCTTTCGAAAATAGGGTAAGGGACATTCCAAAGAGTTTCTACAAATACATTAAGATCAAAAGAGTAACTAGGGCGAGAACAGGACCCCTTAAATATCAGCAAACTGACCTATGTTTGGAGATACAGGAGATCGGTGAGATGCTAAATAAATATTTTTGCATCAGTATTTACCGTAGAGAAGGATATGGAAGGTAGAGAACTTGGGGAAATGAATGGTGATATCTTGAAATGTCCATATTACAGAAGATGGATTTTAGTACAATGAAGGGCATGAAGGTTAGTCTGACCTGAGAGTAGGATACGACATCAACGGCTCAAGGGATTGTACTGTGCTGCACTGTTCTATGATCCATGAACTGATCAGGTCTACTCCAGAATCTATTGGAAAGCTAGGGAAGTAATTGTTCGGTCTCTGGCTGAGATACTTGTGTCATGGACAGACACAGGGAAGTTTGTGCCATTGTTAAATAACAGTTCATAAGGAAAAGCCAGGAAACTGTAGACAAGTGGGACTGATCTCATTGTGGGTAACTTGTTAGAGAGGATTCAGAGAGACAGGATTTACTTGTGTTGGAAATGTAAATTCTGATACGGAATAGTCAACATGACTTTGCATGTGGGAAATCGTGTCTCACTAATTTGATTTAGCGTTTTTAAGAAGTGACGAATAAGATTAATGAAGGCACAGAAATAGAACTGTGGAATGGAATGTGGACTTTAATAAGGCATGGTTAGCATCGTGAGATCATATGGAATACAGGGAGAGTTGGACGTAATTGGGTCGAAGGTAATAGATGAAGGAAATGTTTGTGAATTTTTTTTTGGACTGGATGCCTGTGACCAGCAGTGTACCACAAGGATCTAATGGATTTTGTCATTTTATATAAATGATTTGGATGTGAATACAATAGGAATGGTTAGTGAGTTTGCAGATAAAATCAAAATAGGTGAGATAGTGGACAGTGAAGATGGTTAACTCTGAGTAAAACGGGACGCTGATCAGATAGGCTAAAGGGCCAAGGAGTGGCTGATGGAGTTCATGTTAGACAAACGGAAGGTGTAGCATTTTGTTGAGGCAAATTGTGTTAGCATTTCTAGGTAGAATCCTGGGAAGTGTTTTCAAACACAGACAGCTACATGGACATTATGGAAGTCCTTCGCTGTGGAACCAGGCCATTTGGCTCACCGAGTCCACACTGACCCTCCGGATAACATCCTGACCAACAAACCCAAACGTTACCCCGGTAACTCTACATTTCCCATAGACAATCCAACGAACCTGCACATCCCTAGATACTATGGAACAATTTAGTGAGGTCACTGAACCTAACCTGAACATTTTTCGCTGTGAGAGGAAAACCAAACACCCAGAGGTGTTTCCCTGCAGTATTGAATTTCATGCCCAGAGGAAACTCACGCACACACAGGGAGAAGTTGCATACACCGCACAGAGAGTCACCAAAGGGTGAAATCGAACCCAGGTCATTGGAGCTGTAAGGCAGTATTGCTAGCCACTGTGCCACTCAATGACCAGCTGCGAGAGAAACTGCATCCTCCCACTTTCTCTGGATCTGTCACATCTGTTCAAATGATGTCGAATTCCAATGCGGTGCTTTCGACAAGCCCTCCTTTACCTCCACCCCAGGATTCACATTCTGAATGACAGGGCCTTAAGCTGTGACTGACACATTGCCTGCTGTTCTGCCCTCACCCCTTCCCCTTCTTCCCAGATCAAGTTGTCCATTAGTACTGCAGCATGCAAGACAATTGCTGATCTAAACTAAAACAAAGAGCTGCATATACTGTAGATCTGAAACAAAAACTGTTCAGATGAAGAATCCCCAAATTAAAAATGTCGACTCACTGTCTTCCTACAGAGGATTAGCAAAAAGTGAATTCTGAAATGAATTCCCGATGAAGGGCTTATGACCGAAACATAGACTTTCCTGCTCCTCGGATGCACCCTGACCTGCTGTGCTATTCGAGGGTCAAACATTCGACTTTTTTCCTTCAAATGGTACCAGACCCGTTCAGTTTTGCCTGCAAATGCTTGTATATCTAATTTCCTGTTTAGAACGTACACATTTCTTTCCCTGCAGTATTGACTTTCATGCACATCTTACACCAGTGTTTGCTTGTACTTCTTGTTTATAACTTCCAGTCAAATTGTTTCTGTGTAATCTGATTTCTGGGTTGAGATGAATGGTAGATTCAGCGAGATATTTTCTGAGGCCTTTCTTGATGTCACAAAACCTCGCTGCACTTTGTTAGAGCAATATATGAATAGGAAAGGCAGAGAAGAATATGGGCCAAGTGCAGGGGAATGGGTGAATGTGGACAGACATTTTGGTTGCTATGGACCAGTTTTGGCTGAATGCCCTGTCTCTGTGCATGAATGTAAATGAAAGTGGTTTGGGGTATAGACAGAGAGGGAAGGATGTGTTCACAGGCTTCAGAATGCTGAGATATAGACATTTCGATAGCATCCAGCAAAGTAAGTCAGTATTACCAGGAATGATGGAGAACAGAACATAGGTGTGAGAACAGATGATGGAGAGTTTTGGCTGAGGATTTGTTCTGCAGCTCTGTAACTGTGAATGGGGTCAGCAGAGTCTTCAACTCATCCATCTGAATCTAACAATAATTTATCTTTGAATGGTTTTCATTGGGTGTGACAAGGGGGATTGTCTGCACGAGACCGAGCTAGTTTCCTGGTGCTATCTTATTGAACTCACCTCATTAACTACCCACCCTACCCCATGGTGTCCCTCTCATTCAATGCTAGCCCGATTTCCCCACCCATCATGGCTGGAGGTACCCACAATCACCTGGATGCCCCTGGATATTCCATTATCCCTGGCACCGGTGCCATCTTTAAAGGGACAATGGGCACTCGATTGAGCTTTCCTCTGTTTGGGGTTGCCATGTACAGTTTACCCAGAGCATAGCAGATGAGGTTCAATTACGTCACGGTTTGTCAACAGGGTCACAGATGTCCTGGTGGATGGATTAGTACATCTCTTCCCAAGGGGGCCACACCACCAGACCCACCGAGCAAGGTCTGAGCTCACCACCCAGCTCAGTGCAGTATCTGCAATCTGTAGTAATGTCTAGCAATACAGAACAAGCATCGATAACATTTCCCACTCTGCGAGGATAAGGGTCCTCGTATGATTTCTGGTCCCTCACACTCAATGTATGTCTGTTCCAGCACCGACACCTGAACAAGGTTTACGCTCCACCACTCAAACTCCTGCATGAAGCACCCCTCCCCCCCCCCCCCCCCCCCCCCCCCCGTATCTCTTGCCTTTGTAATATCCCCCCAGATTGTAGAATGCTCCGGAGAATGCTGATTATGGAATATTCCAGATAATATTCCAAATAATTCCTAGTTTCAGGAAAATGACAGTGCCCCAGTGTGTAAATCATTAGGTGAAGGAACAGAGTGTGTTCTTTTTTTAAATCACATGCAATTACAATCCATGATGAGTGCATTCAGTCCTTCAAATGTGCTGTACCATTTAATAAGATCGGTGTGATCTGATTGTCTCATGGGCTTCACGTTGCAGGAACTTTCAATCATTCAGCCCCAGGTTTCCGTCACTTATCAGACAACACTCACGCACTTTATACCCTGGGTTTCTTCAAGCATGTGTTCGGTAGGTATTTCCCATGGTGATTAACCCTCCAAAAATATGTTCCATAAGCTTTTAACTTTCATAAAGTAGTTAGCATACTTCACACAGACCAATCAAAAATGTACTCATATTTTATAGTTACCGATATCTAATCACAATTAGTAATTCGGGTTATTTCGCTTGGGTCAACTTATTCAACCTTAAGATAAACCATAATTTGTGGTCTCATTAATGAGCAAGTGGTCCTTTGGGACTCTATTCTATCCATGTTAACGTTTTAATTTTTTCAAAAATATTTTTATTCAGAGAAAATCTTTTTAATGCTTCGATGAACCAATAAGTACCCAACTCAAAAAACAATGCAAATTGAACACAATTACACCTATGTGCATGTACATAAAAAAAAGGTAAATCAACGGACTGAAGTAAAATTTTTAAAAATTTCAAAATGAATACTAGAGCTCACTGTAACAAAACAATAGCTCTCAACCTTCAAAAGCATTAACTAATACACGTTCATTTGTTCGTAATTCTTCCTCTCTGGACATTAGAATCATTAGTCAAGTTCGTCATAGCTATATAAAAGTCCTTATTAGAGTGGCAGATCAGCCTGTACCTTGGTAATTCAAAAAGGGCTGCCATGTCTTCTGGTGCAACATACCTTTAAAAAAGTCCAAAGGGCTATGCTCCATGACGAGGTTACGGCAACCCAATAGACCCAGGGAGTTTCCAGACACCTAACACAACAAAACTTTTTTTCTGAACACAGAGAGTGAGGGTATTGAAGTAATTTTTCCTAAGCACATCTGTGTAAGGTAGACTATGCAGGTCCAGGAAAAGGGAATACTGATCCATCTCCAATTCGGTCCCCAAGATCCTCTCCATCCCATCGAACACACCGCTCCTATAGTGCTGGTGGAAGGTCAACAAGCAATGAGTAAGAGTGTCCATAGTCATTCTGTATTTAAGACATACGCCCATCTTGAATTTTGAGAGAGGATCTGGGGCCAGATAGACTCTGTGAAGAATCTTCAACTACATGGCAAGAGTCTTCTTACAGATCGAAATACTTCTTGCATTTTCACAAATATCCTGCCCTGTGTCCGAAGAGATCTGAACCCCCAACTCTCTTTGCAGACATCAGAAAGGCACAAAGTCTCGTCTGAGATCCACTCTCCAACAAATGATAAAGGGTACTGACAGAGGGTGCGTTCTAGCTCTAAGCACCCTCTTCTTTCTATCGGATATGTACGGGTCTGTTAAAAGCGTGGTTCTTTTTTGAATAAGATCTCTGAACCGATAAAAAGAAAACAGAAGAGATCTCTACTCAGTAGTCTATAGTTACGACTTATTTGATCAAAGGATATCCTTGTTTCTCCTTCAGATAAATCATCAAAGCAAGATACACCCACGAGTTGCTCATAGTTTAAACATGGAATCCACTGTACACCAAGTTTTGGGGTAAGAAATGAGGTTTGGCTATATTGCCCTCGATCGGACACATTGCCCTCCCTACTTTAAAATTATTGATACTCATTGGGAAATGGCAATACTCCGTAACTCCATCCTCATTTTGTCTATGAATAGCAGACTAATAAGGGAGCACTTTGCCTTAGAAATATCTTATCATATTGACGTCGAGGCCTCACTAACATCGGGTAACGAAGAGCTTAATTGATAGATTTTAATATCCGGGAGAACTACTCCCCACAAATTGTGTGGTCTTTGTAATTTGGTTAACTTGATAAGGGGTCGCTTATGGTGACAAATCAAAGAGCTAAATCATACATTGAGTCTTCTAAATGTCTATCTGGGAAACATCAAATAAAGCATTCACACAGGGTATAGCAAACAAGGGAGGGAATTCATTTTAATAAGAGCTATCCGATCTAGCCAGAATATTGGAAGTGCCTCCCATCTTCTAAGGTCTTGTTTAATTTTGTCAAACAAATGGACAAATTCCACGTTAAATATAAGTTCAAAGATAGAATTAATGAATACACCTAAATAGGGAATATACCATAAACCCCGGGACCATTGAAAAAGAAACCAGGTTTTTCCATCGACATCAGGTATTTCCCCAAAATTGCCCATAGACATGGCCTCCGACTTTGTAAAATCAATGGTATAGCCGGAAAAGGCACCATTCGAACTGATGCATTGCATGAGTTGAGGTACCAAAACTGTGGGATTTAACAAAAATATTAGACCATCATCTGCTGACAATGTAATCTTACGTGACTTCTCTCCCACTTCTGGGGCAGATATGTTGGGGTCCCTGCAGATGGCCTTCACCAATGCCTCAATCACCAACGTAAACAACACTGGCGAAAGGGGTCTACTTTGGACTGCCTAAGCAATATTAATGTTGTAGGATCGCACAACATTGGTGAGAAACGTGGCCAGAGGATCGCTTTCAAGGACCATCACCCACTTGATTAAAACTTTGCCTCGACCAAACCATTCCAACATATACAAGAGATACAGCCACTCAACCCAATCAAATGCCTTCTCTGCGTCAAAAGGGATCACTTATACCTATATAATTTGTTCTGGACACGCTTGGACAATATTGAGTAATCTAATATTTTTGGGAGTATCTGCAGCCCTTTATAAAGTGGTGTGGTCCAGTTTGACAATGGAAGGATACACATTTTCTAGCCGCAATATAAGGGTCTCAGACAAGATTTTGAAATCAACATTTAAAAGTGAGATGGGCCGATAAGAAGCACAATCTTCCAGTGTCTTCGTTTTCTTAAGAATAAGAGAGACATGAACCTCTCTTAAGGATGGTAGGAGTCAGTCGTGACTATGTGAGTGACTAACATGGTAAGCATCGGCCCTGACAATAGGTTTATAAATTACACGTAAAACTCATTTGGAAATCCGTAAGGATCGGGCGCCTTTCCGCCCTGAAGCTGCTTTACACCCTCCAGCACTGACAATTAAGGCAAGACACTTATTTGTGGGTTACCCCTGGAATATTCAAGTTCTTGAAGAAAGACTGCATCTTAATCCACCGAACCTCATTATGCTCAGTCTAATATAATTCGGAGTAAAATCTCGGAAATGGTGCTTTAACCTTTATGCAATTGCAGGTAAGGGTTCCAGTACCTTCCCTGAGGCAATGGCTTTGAGGCTCTCTTTTCCACGCAAGATAGGCTAAATACTTGCCCGGCTTATCACCATACTCAAACAGCCTTTGTTTTGCAGAAGGTAGTTCCTTCTTGGCTGTCTGTGTGACCGTGGAATTCATTGTACACCGAAGTGTTGTGATCCTCTGCAGCCTAGCCACCGAGGGTCTATCACAATGCCCTCTCGGCTGCCTTCAACTGTGCCTGGAGCAAGCGTTCCTGCTCCAGCATCTGCCGCATCCTCAGGAATAATTATTCCTTTGGCATCAGCCTTAGCAATTTTCAATAGTATGGATGGGTTACTGGTTGAATCAAAATAAATGGCTAAGAAATATCTGAATTCATTGCAGAAATACTCAATGAACTTACTATCCTTAAGAATAAAGGGATCCATTCGGCAGTATCTTGAGCCTGCTATATTACCCTTAATTTTAACTAATTACTGCTGCATGGTCAGAAATGGTAATATTCCCAATTGTACAGAACACCACTGAATCGAAGATTGCTGCAAGGTGAGGAAGAGATCAACCTAGTGTGGCATTTCTGCGGGTTAAAAGGAAAAGGAAAATCCGTATGCATGAGGTGGATCTGCCTCCAAACATCCATCAGCCCCAGTTCCACACAAAAATCCAGTAATTGCTGAGATTGTAAAGATGGTACTGGGGGCTTTTGGGCATATTTTCCACCGTGGGTGCAAAAGACAATTGAAGTCTCCTCCTACAATAATGAGCTGCGACGAAAGATTACTTAATTCGGAAATGCATATATCAGGAATTTAAGGCTGTGCACCAGGGGGCAAAATCATTCAAAATACCGTTTCTTCCCCATATATGTTTGAGGATTATGATCCTCCGTGGGTGCCTAATACAATCTCGTGATGTAAATGGAAGATTCTTCCTATCCAGTATGGCTTCTCCTCTACTCCTAGTATTAAAAGACGAGAAATAAACCCGATCAAATCCGCCCTGCTGTAATGTCAAATGTTCCTTGTCATCAAGGTACATCTCCTGCAATAGGACAATATCCACCCTCTCCTTTTTAAGGCTAGAAAGTACTTCTTTCCTCTTAACTGCCACCCCTTAATGCTACAAATACACCATTTAAGCATGACATTAGCCAGAACACACTGGAACAACATTTGAACTCCTGAGAAGAAGAACTTGAATTACAAATCGCTGAGCGTCAATGAAAAACGACTCATAGACCCTAAAAGAAACATACTAACTAAAGCTACTACAACTAACAAGCTCGCCAAACGTCCCATAACTAAATACATACAAAAAAAAAGGATACAACGTGCCAATGGCACTCAGGAGGGGCATTTACCACCACCCCCTCCGCCCACTGGGGGCATTTGCACGTCACAAATCTTTATCTTCTGCCCCATTATCAATACTGCATCCATGGATTGAACTGCCCTTTGGTAGACATTCGGTCATCATGATCACCTTCATAACTCCCTCCAGCTTGAGCGGAACCCGACACACAAACTAAGCAAGAGAAAAACGAGTAGTAATATTAATGAAGTTAAAAGTGTGTACTCTCCCCAGCCCCGACTATAATTTAACACTACTTCATACAAGAAAGATTCAACAAGCTTTCTTTAAAACGAGAGAAACATAATTATCGATATCCATTAAAGCATCCAGTCTGCTTTATAGTGTCCACAAAGTTTTCGCGTCCTCTGGAGTATCAATGGATCTATTGAAAGATCCACCAGTGCGTAGAACTATTAAAAGCATATGGAGAACCCCTGCGTTCATGAAGGAATACTGAATCTCAAGTTCCTTTAGTCTTCTCTTGATATCATCAAAAGAGTTTCTTTCCTGAATCACTGCCGCTGAAAAGACCTGAAAGAACATAATCCTGGAGCCCTCGTCGGATCTTTTCCCTGTGTTATGGAAGCTTCCATAAGTCTTTGATTGTCTCTGCAACTACGTAATCGCACAAGGACAGGGTGAGGGCGCTGGTCTGACCTGCGCTCCGTAATCCGATCAACTGCCTCACTCTTCACCCGTCACTCTTCAGCTTCGAAGTGAAGGAACACGGCAGCCAGTTCTGGAAAAAAAATCTCACTGGCTGAACACCTTATGTCTCCAGCAGACCGATGATATGAACATTCTTCCTTCTGCATCTGTTTCGAGGTCGTTACCTTGTTCAGCTAAGGTACGGACCTGTTTTTCAAGGGCGAGGATCCGTTCCTTAGAGGAATCGATCACAGACTCTGTCCCTGTAGTTTGGCGCTCGACCTCATCCGTTCTGTTTCCAAGGCTTTCAATTTGCTGCTCATGTTTGTGGAGCACGGCTGAGAGTGGTTCTAGCCTCCTGCTTAACTTTTCGTCAATCATGCCTTCAATCATTTCACGTAACTTGGTGAACTCGGTGACCAAGACCTGGTGAGTAACTGGGCCATAGAACGAGCAGAGGGGGTTGCAGATGCGGCCACAGGCATGCTGACAGCTTCTGACGGGTGCACCGCTTGTTGGGACTTACTTGATCCTTTCCCATGTGGTCATTTCCACTTGACAAAATGGCATTAGTAAGGATTCTATAGCTCTTTTAGTGTTAACTTTTAAGTAAATGACTGTGGTGGCGTGGGGTTGAGCATCATTGTGATGCAGAGCTCAGCAAAGCAGACCTTTCAGATCTCTGCCATCTTGTTTCCCCTTTAAAACTTTATCGATGTTATCCATTTCGTTTAATTCCTGGATATTCTGGAGCCGTGTCATTCGGTACCACTGTCTACATTTTCCCCACAATGCACATTGCTGCCCACTCCTCGATAACCCTTGTGATTTGTGAACCTTGCCTCAAAAATATTCAATATCTCTGCCTCCTATGTTCTGCTGGGAAGAGTGTTCAAAAGACTCACTACACTGAGAAAACAAAGATAAACCGACTCATCAGAATGTGAGATTAGTTTTAGTTTTGCATTCTTATCTGAGAAAGGATATAGTAACACTGGAAGCAGTTCTGAGGTGTTTCACTTCATTTATTCCATGCATGAAGGGCTGATATTATGGAGACTTTAACAGGTTAGCCTTAGAATGAGAGCTGACCTTATTGAAATATACAAAGCCTTGAGGCGAGTGGATAAGGTATATATCGACTGGGATTTGAATAGCCCAAACTTGATCCCATTGTCATTAAACAGTGTGGAAGCAGGACATTCGACCCATCCAGTCCACACTAACCCACTGAACAGTATCCCATCCAGACCTGTCCCCCTACCCTATCCATGTAACCCTGCAATTCCCATGAATAACCCACTTAAACTACACATCCATGGTCACGCTCCGTAATTTAGCATGGCCAATCAAACTAAGTGCACATCTTTGAACTATGGGAGGAAACTGGAGAACTGGGAAGAAACCCACACAGACACGGAAAGAATGTTCAAACTCCACTCAGAGTGTCGGACGAGGTTGGCATTGAGCTCAGCTCCTTGTTGATATGAGGCAGCAGCACTAACCACAAATCTAACATGCTGCTCCGTTAGCCCTATTAGTTATCTGCGGCTGACGAAATAAATCTGCCTGACTTGTTCCTGTCACTAAACCTGACACACGCTGAGACCTTTATCATCGGTCATATCACCAACCTGGTTACATTTAAAATTTGTTGTGAGCAGTGGAGGAGTGGGACGAGAAAAGGAAACAATGACACCCTCCATCCTCAGTCAGAACCGGAGTTAGTAAAAATTCACAAAGTGGGATTTCATTCAAGTGGGAATTCTCGTTCCCAGAAGTTTGGGATGGCTGAATCTTTATATTAATATTATATAATATTATATGATGTTTTTATGGCTTTGTCTGAGTTTACATAGACAAGTGAATCAGTGATAATGCTGCATGGAGAGAAAAGTGCAGAAGGGAGCACAATGAGATGAGCCATGACCTTACTTACTGCTGGAGTAGTGTCAAAGGGCCGATTGGCCCACACGTGTCCCTCAGCCCTATGTTCTGATGTTCGATTCAGCCCTCCGGACCTGCTACACACAGGCAGATTGAGGTCACGCCGATGGTTAAGTGTAGTTTCGGAAGTGCACTTGGAAATTCCAGGCTTCGTCAGGAAGTGACCCCGAGCCGCAATCCCTTTTTCCAGGCTTCCCCACTCTGTAACTACTGCTCTGGAATTGCTCGGAATACAGCCCCCATATCTCATCCAGGGTTAACTCAGGCAAATTTCCTCCTCTCCCAAATGCAACATTGTACAACACGACTTCCAGGAAAATAACCAATTACTTTCCAATGACATAACGTAAAAACTTAAGAAGTAGGAACATGAGTCGGATATTCGGCCCCTCAGGCCTGAACACTCATTCAATAAGAACATTGCTGATGTACTTCCGGGCTCAACTCCACTTTCCTACCCAATTCCCTGTATCCATCCACAACTCTCTGGGTTAGGGAATTCCAGACATTCACTGCCTTCTGAGAGAGTTCATCATTTTTCACCTCAGATTGAAATCGATGTTCCTTATTCGGTATCTACCGCTTCGAGTTCGAGATTCAGGGGAAACACCTTGTCAGCATCTACCTAGTCAAGCTCCCTCTGTATCTTGTACATTTCAATAATATCACCCTCGTTCATTTCAAACACAATGAATAATCGCCTCATCATTGGAGATGCATTCAACAATTCATTCCTTTCATCCCAGGAAGCCGCCTCATGAACCAACCTAGTTACCTGCTGCATAACTATGCTAACTTTATGATTCATACACAGGAACACTCCAATCCCTTTGTACTGCTCCTTATTTGGGAGTCCTCTTCATGAAATAACAGCCTGCATTTTGGTTCTCAGTGTCATCCACAAACTCGGATGTATATTGCACTCAGCTCTCGCCGTCAGGCTATCAGTATAGATTGTAAATAACGGATGCCATCGGCCTGCTTTTTGTGGTAATCCAGTAGATATGTCTTTATCATAAAGATCCATTAATCCTGACTCTCCGATTTTTATGTGTTAAACAACTATCATCCCATGCTAATATATTATTCATCATACTACCAGCCTCTGTCTTGTGTCAGAACGTTTATTTTGTGATACCTTGTGAAAAATCTCTGGAAAGTCTCATGTTGACCAGTTCCCTTTATCAAATCTGCTTGTTATTTTTTCAGGGATTCCTGATGAAGGGTTCCTACCGAAACATTGATTTTCCTGCTCCTTGGATGCTGCCTGACATCCTGTGCTTTTCCAGCATGGCTCTAATCTTGACATTCTCAGGGATCTCCAAAAATAATTTGTATGATTTTACAGGACAAATATAGTTTCCCCTTCACAAACCATGCCAACTCTCCATTAAGCTTTTCTAAGTGCCCTGCAATTCCTTCCTTAATAACAGGTTCTAGCAGATTCCCAGCAATAATGGTTAGGCTAAATTGTTCCTGCCTTCTGTCTCATTCCTTTCTTGAAGACAGGCGCCACATTGGAGGTTCTCCAGTTTCACTGGAACACTCCTGTAATCCAGAGAATTAAGGAATATTTCACACAGTGCCGCAAGTCACTCTGTGACCACTTCATTTAAAATTACTATGGATTCATGCTGATCTGTCTATCCTTATTCTTATCTGTTAGTTAAAAACCTTGCTCATTTTGTTAGAGACAGTTCAATAATTTCCCTCCTAATACCATTTTGTTTATACCATTGACATGCTTACAGTGCCTTCCCCATGCGGAAATACTGGTGTAAATTATCTGCCTGTTCCATGTGGCCAGTTCTCCAGTCACCCCCTCCAAATGGCCTCAATGTACTTTCCTCACTTCACTTCTGACTCAGCTCACACACACATCTTCAAGATTTTCTTACGTAGACGTAAAAGCTCATGATGCTTGTTTTTATATTTCTTGCCAATTTATTACATCTTATATTTTCGTACATTTTCCTCGCCTTCTAGATTCATAGTCATATCGTGTGCAAACAGAACATTTGGTCCAACTTGTCCATGCTGATCAGCTTTTCGAAATTAAATTAATCCCATCTGTTTGCACTTGACCTATATGCCTCATCATATTTCCCATTCATACGTTGGTCCAAATGTCTTTGAAATATTGTAGCTGTACTGTTCCTCTGGCAGCTAATTCCATACATACATCACCCTCTGAGTAAAAAAAGTTGCCCCTTTGTCCCTTTCAAGTTTCCCCCCTTTCAACTTAAAGCTGTGCATCTGTGTTTGAACTCCCCGATGCTGCAGAAATGACCTTGGCTATTCACCCTCTCCATGCCTCCCATGATATTATAAACTTCTAGTATACCAACCCCTCAACTTCGTATACTCCTTTTGATAGGAGATCAAACGTTTAATGATAAGCACTGCAAATTTGAAAGAATATTAAAAATGACAAGTAAAGAAACTAGCCCAAACTTCGCACTGTTAGTTTTGTTGTATGTTACAACAAAAGGCAGCATGAAACTCTTACTAGTGCCAATAAGAGGTCAAGCACCTGAATTCCTTAGTGTGAACGCAGTGATGATGTATACTGTGAAAATGTATATATCTAGATCTATTTAAGACTACCTGGTCAACATTCTCCCTCCTGTTCTCCCTATGACCTTGTGTGGTTGTGTCTTCTTTATCTTACACTCAGTTAGAGAGAACCCGTTTCCTCCATTCACACCTTAATTTAAACCCATTTTGCATCATCTTCCCGTTCACCACTGCTAATAGCCCGTTTATCTTTTTCCACGCCCTTTTTTCCAAGTCAACCATCTCCCATCACCGGCAAGGGATTAGAAAGCCCAGTTTCCAACCCTTTTCAGTTCTGAACAAGTCACACTGGACTTGAATCGTTCACTCTGCTTCTCTGTCTCTGCATATTCTGCTAGACCTGCTGAGTTTCTCCAGAAACGAATAGGCACAGCACAAATTTTCAATTAAAGAAATAGCGAAGGATACTGGAACAAAAAAACACAAAAAATGCTGGAGAAACTGAGAGCTTCGTAAAAGGGTCACTGGACCCGAAAAATGAACTCCGCATTCACTACAGAAGATGCCGCCAGACCTCCTTTGTTTCTTCAGCAATTTCTGTTTTTGAACAAGTTCCAATGACGTGTGTGAAAGCTGCTCAAACGCCCTGCCCGACACGGAGCGCCCTACACTGGGAACTGAACGATACCGCAAAGTTCACACATTCATTGGCTCTGAAACATCAAAAGGCTGGCATCACTGACACCACAGAGCTCTTAATCATGGACAGGGAGAAAACGAGAGGGCAACACATTCAATTCAAACACTGAAGATGGCATTACGAAAAGGAAAAGATTCAGATGAATATGTTAAAGGGTTTGAGTAATGTAACAAATTAGAAGCATGACACCAAGGAGAGACCCTCAGCAGAATGATAATATTAAAATGGAAGTATTCCTGCATCAGACACCAGGTGAGGTCACTGAGTTCACGGCTGATGGGTGAATGGGTCCAGATGTGAACTGGGGGACAGTCAGTACAATTGAATTGAAGATATTGCAGCTCAACCTGGGCATTCATGTGATGCTGTAGACAACAGGTGAGGTCACTGAGTTCACGGCTGATGGGTGAATGGGTCTCGATGTGAACTGGGGGACAGTCAGTACAATTGAATTGCAGATATTGCAGCTCAACCTGGGCATTCATGTGATGCTATAGACAACAGCAACAACAGAAGCAGGATTGTATTCAAACATAATCTATAACATTTTCCCCAGGATATTCCATCAGTCTATAAGTACCATCAAGCCGAGTGATGGTTTAGTGTCGCGTGTGGGTGAACATGCCAAGGTCAGAACCATGTGTACCTAAAGCTGATGACAAACCATTAAAGCAACCGCACTTGCGGGGTTTCATTCCAAACAGCAGAACTAACATCTAATAGAGAGGACAAAATGATCCCAAGACCAACAGATCAGATCTAAGCTCTGCAGTGCTGCCACGTCCAGATATAAATGTCGGTGTACTTGTAAACAACTTACTGGAGGAGAGGACTCCAGAAATATCCCCATCTTAAGTAAAGGAACAGCCCTGCACATCAGTGAAAAATAGAAGGATGGAGTATCTGCACCATCCTCAGCCAGAGGTGTTGAATGGATGATCCACCTCACCCTTGTCATGAATCCCACAGAATCACAGATGGCAGTGTTCAACCAATTCTATTCGCTGCATGTGACATGAAGAAACAGCTGAACCCAGCAGATACGACAAAGACAATGGGCCCTGACACCATTCCTTCAATAGGACTGAAGACTTGTGCTGCACATAAACTGTGTCCCTGGGGAAGCTGCTTCATTCCAGCTCCAACTGTGACAACTCCCTGAAAATGTGGAAAGGTACTCAACTATATCCCGTCCCCTAATGGATGAATAATTGCATTCTGACAATTTAACACTCCCTCAGTCCCTTCACGATAATGAAATTTGTGGGAGGTCTTTTTGACAGGGCTGTCAAGCAGTACAGAAATAACCTGCACAGTGTGGTTTCGGATAGGTTTCCAATGTGGAGATGGTGCTGTTGTGGAAATGTCACTGGATTACTAATCCAATACAGGATAATGCTCTTGCAGCTGGTGGAAGTTATAAACAATTAATACAATATCAAGATCTAGAATCTGGTGTGAGTAAGAGTGACCTTCCACCAGTGTTGAGTTTAAACTTCGATCTCCTACCCCAATGTACTTTCAGGAAGTGAATCTCCCATGTTTTCCTGGTCTGGCCTACGAGTGACTCCAGACACACAGACATGTGATCAACTCTTCAATGTTCTCTGAAACGGTCAAGCAAGACACTATTGTATCAAACTGCTCTGAGGTCTTAAAGGATAAAACCGGGCAGAATACCCAGCCCCAGCATCGGTACCGGAAAAGGGAATGGGAAACACAGACCTTTTGACCCTGCAGAGACCTCACCTCTGAGAGCTTGTGACAACATTTATAGAGCTTTCCCACAGACTGCACAGAAACATGGGGAAAGGAGTAGGCCATTCGACACATTGAGCCTCCCCCATTCTTGTTCATGGAGAAAATCTCCTCAATGCAGTTTTCCCGACACAGTGTTCATATCCCGCAATATGTTTAAACACTGTTAAATATAAAATAAGAATTGCTGTCGTCTCTTTGGTCCATCAATTTTGCTCCTCGATTCAATATACAGGCAGTTCTCTGATAGCGCGTGTTTATTAAATACGATTTCGCTGCAATGCGATTCGTGAATTGCGCACCTTTTTCTATAAAGTGAACTCCCGTTCACTGTGACGCGATTCCTTGCCAGGCACCAGCTGAACAATAAAACCCAGCCTCAGAATCCTCTGTCTGCAAAATGCACAATCAATGTGTTCAGCTAAAACAGGAATGTAATCGCTCTGCAAACCTTGAAACTGAGCCTGAAACTGGGAATATTAGTCTATATTTAGAAAGGACTTTATTTAAAACCGGAGGAGAATCTTGGGGAGAACTGGGTACCGCATCAGCATCACGTGGTCGGTCAGCCCTGAATGCCTTCTGCTAAAGAGCTTGGTGAAAGGTACAGGGCTGTAGTCAGTGACTGTAGTGTGAAAGTGTTACATTCAGAGCACTATTGCTTTAAAATATATGATTTAAAGGTTTACTTAGACTGTGCTAGTGTGTGTATGTTAGACTAACTTTAATTTTTGATTTTTACTGATATTTTGTGGTTTGCTCCTTCCTGTTTTATTCCCATTGACCCTATTATTAATATTGCACGATTATCTGTAACATAGTATTGCACAGATATACAGCTACCGTGACATTGGAGAATGACCTGTAAAGATATCTGATCCTCTATCTTCATACCATACTCTTGCTCGCTCCATATCCCTTTACTGTATAGAAATCTTTATTTATATTCAGTGCCTTGGTTTACACAGCCTGACCTGGGAGACTATTCCCCAGGTTCACCAGTCTCTGAGTAGAGACATTTATTCTCATCTCAATGCAGAGTGGCCTGTCTGTATCTAATAATGTAGCCCCTTGTTTTTGATGTCCCACCGAGGGAAATTATCACCCCTGCTTCCAATCTGACTCGTCCTGACAGAATTTTCTGTATTTCATAGAGATCTCCACTAATTTTCGTAAACCCATTGGAATACAGGCCCAGCCGCACCAGACTCTTCTCCCACAACAAGCCTGCCATTCCAGAGATCAGTCTGGTCATTCTTCGCTGGTCTCCCTCAATGTCAGGTTTGTCCTTTATAAGACAAGGAGACCAAAACTGCACACAATACTGCACAATGTTCGAAATGAGATCTCACCAAGGCCCTGTCCAGCTACAGTAATACACCATTATTCCTGTATTCAAATACCCCTGAAATGAAGGTGAATACACGATTTATCTGCCTACCAGCTTTCTGTTCCTGCAATATTGCTTTCAGTGACTGGTGTACAGGGAGATCCAGATCCTTTTAAATGTTACAGCTCCCCACTTGTTGGGTCTGTGTATACTGGTCAGCGTGCCAATGCCATTCCCAGTATTGACTTCTGCTTTCAGATCTCACTGCCCTGCACTGACCTCGGAGGGCTGCAGAGAAGGAAACAAGAATGCAGCTTAAGTTCCTTTATAGATAATCGTTTTTCAAAAAAATCCCTTTTCAAATGATAGGCTCCCGTCTGTTATTCCCATCAAAGGTCACAACATCACATATCCCCCGCTCCCCCCATTGCTCTTTATCTGCCACGTATTTGTCCAGACACTCCACTTGTCTCAATCACCTTGCAGTGTTTTTGACATCCTGCTCACCCACTCACAATCCGATATTGTTTAGTGCCATCAGCAGACTTGGACATATTGTATTTGATCTCCTCAACCAAATATATGATGTGTATTGGGAATAGCTGGGGCCCAAGCCCCAGTCCTGCTATATCCACCAAGGATTCCACTCGAAACAAAACTTGTTTATTTCTACTCACTGCTTCCTGCCAGCTCTCCCATTCTAAAACCGTATTAGTTCCAATCCCATATGATTTTAATTTGCATAAAAGGCTTGGGACTTTATCAAAAGTCTTCCTGAAAATCGAATCGTATTGTATTTATTGCTTCTCCATAAGTATGCTAAAAGTCACTTTCTCAACTATGATTCCCATTTGATAAATATCTGTTGACCTTGTCTGTGCTCATTACTTTCAGTTACAATACTTCCTCTAAAACTCTTTGGTTGCTAATTTCATTCTATTCTCTTTTTTTCAACAGACTAATGTTCGCCAGTATTGTTGGGAAGTTTTCTTTTTTGTTTTGTTTTCTTCTGTGAAGACATAACTGAAGTATTTGCTCCATAGTTCTGCCTTTTCCCTGTCCTCAATTCTCTGTTATCAGACTGTAAGAAAGCTGCACCTTTTTCCACTTAATTTTGCCATTGACATATTTTCAGAAGATATTACAAGTTCAATCTTAAAACCCTTGTTAATAAACTCTTCAGAAGCCCATCAATTCCTATCTTAAACTACTCAATGATTGACCTTCCACAGCCATGCAAACACAAAAGCACAGACTTTGTACCATCAGAAATATCGCACGGTCTACATTAGTACCACTTTCCGACACAAGACCCGTAGCCGTGAATCTTATGGCAGTTCAACTGCACAGCCGTATATTTTATGATGGTTGTGAAGTTACTATGACAACTCCTCTCTCAGGAAGGGCATTCCTGACCCCAACACCCTCTGGGTGAAAAACAAACCTCAATTCCTCTCCAACTCTCAAACACATCACTTTAAAATGTGCTCCATTGTTCTTGGACCTTTGACTGAAAAGAACAGCTGCTGTCTATCCATGTCCCTCGGAACACTATCCTTCCGAATCACGGCCCACTCAGCCTTCTCTCCTCCAAACTAAACAACCCGTGCTGATCCAGCCTCTCTCTATAGCTGATTTGCTCTATCCGTGGGAACATCCTGGTGAATCTCCTCTGAACCCCCCTCCACTACAATCAGATCCTTCCCGTAATGTGGTTCCCAGAACTACATACAGTATTCCATCTTGGCCAAACCAAAGTTCTGCACAGCTCTTATAATCTATGTCCTGGTGAATAAAGGTTATGTTTACGTCCCGGATGCTTTCTCAAATTGTGTATTAACCTGTTTAGTCACATTCAGGGATGTGTGGAGAAGCACCCTCTAAGCATCCTCCTGTGCTGCCATTCATTGAGTACTCCCCTGTCTGGTTCCTTCTTCTAAAGTTTATCATTTCATATTTATCAGGGTTACATTCCATCTGCTATTGATCTGTCCATCTGACCATTCCATCTGTATCTTCCTGTAACATAAGGCCTTCCTCCTCACTGCCAACCACCTGGCCAATCTTTGTATCAAACATAAACTTAGTTGTCATACTCCCGCCAACCCCGTCTGTATTCAAAGCTGCATCATTTATGAGTACCACAAATAAGAAGGTTATAGTTCACACAACACCAGGTTATAGTCCAACAGGTTTATTCGGAGGCACTAGCTTCGAAGGGCTGCTTCTTCATCAGGTGTTATCACTTTGAAAGCACGTTCCTCTGAATAAACCTGCTGGACTTCCACCTGATGTTTTGTGATTTTTAGGTTTGTGCACCCCAGTCCAACACCAGCACCTACGAATCACAAATAATAAGGGACACAGCACTGATCCGTATGTTACACCATTGGACACCGGTCTCCAGTCACACGAATAGCCTTCAACCACTACTCTCTGTCTCCTTACACTAAGTTAATTTGGATGCAAATTGACAAGTCACTAATGACTCCTACCTGTTCCCTTGTTATTCTTTCCTGTTTGACACACTTGCAGAATATCTGGGGTTTCTCCCTAATCTTACCCTGCCAGCAGGTTTCTATGCTCCTGTTTTAGGCAGTTCTCACCGAGTGTTGAATTTCCTCATTATTACAGTCTTAAGTGGCCAATCCCTTATCTTGCTTTTATTTGCACTGAATGAGGACTAGACAGCCAGGGAAGCGTTCTGTTCATTTCCAAATTGTCATAAGCTTTGTGAATTTTCTAAATTTCACTGTGACCCACCTCTCATTCTTTGAAACTTTGGAGAACATAGGTCGAGTTTCCTCATCAGGCAACCTCGCCATCTGTGGCATTAATCTGAAGAACGTCCATTGCACTTTTTTTTGTGGTCAGTATATTCTTTCTCAGATTGGGTCACCAACACTGTACACAATGGATGCAGGTTTGCAATGTTCATTTCCAGGCATTTCATTACCTTACTAGGTAACATCTTCAGTGGACCTCAGACGAAGCAATGCTGAAAATTCCTGCTTTCTATTTGTATGTTGAGGTTTCTTTGAGTTGTTGATGTCATTTCCTGTGGTGATGTTATTTCTTGTGGTGAAGTCACTTCCTGTTGCTTTTCTCAGGTGGTGGTAGATGGGGTCTAACAACCAATAGCACATCTAGTTAGACATCTGTCAGAAATACATACGGATTCTCTCCAGTGTTGCTGTTAAGTTCTAAATATCCAGTATCACACGCTATATAATAGATTCCAATAGTTTCCCTTCAGATGTCAAGTTAATTGGTCGGCAGTTCTCCAAACTATGTCTTCTTCCCTTTATAGATGCTTGGATCCTTTCCATTAATCTTTCGTGCTTGGACCCTTACCATTAATCTTTCCTGCTTCGACCACGTTTACTAACTTCCATTTATCCGCAATGGATTCCGGTCTCTGCAGAATGCACAGGAAATTAAAACAGTCTCGACAGTGCATTTAATACTTCTATTACTGATTTATGCCTGACATTTTAATATGAAGTACATTAGGCTTGTCAGACTTAGCAATGCTCAATCCAGTTACACTTTCAAATATTACCTTGTTACTGATATGAATTCACTTTATGTCTTTAGTTGCACAAGCCCCACAATATCACTGGGTATTACTGGGTGATTTGTGGATCTTCCTCCATGAAGACAGATGCATAGTAACTGATTATTTTCTTGACGATTTCCCTGTTCTTCACAAAAAACTCTCCTCTCCTGATTACAAATTTCCATATTTGACCTTGCTTTTATTTTGTTTCCTTTGAAATACAGATTGTAGATTTGTGGAGTGTTTTTGTTCCTGTTTGTTAGCATTCATGTTCTCTTCCTGATCAGTTTCAAGGCCCTCGTTTCTGGATCGTGAATTTCTGAAAATTCTCAGGTTTCCACAATGACTGAAATTCTTCTGAAGCCACTTCCTATGATTAATACATTTTCGAATTTGTTATGTTAAACGTCATTGTGTCACTTTTCCTTTCTTTAGTGTTTGTACCTGAAATAAATAGACGTATTTTTCAGACTTTGTATTTGTATGAATCTCCTGGTCTGACCAGATATATTCAGGAACACTGCAGGAGGACAGAGAAGGAATTGCAGGAGCCCTGGCTGATAGTTTTGCATCATCTCTGATCAACGGGTGAGGTCCCGGAGGACTGGAAGGTAGCGAAACCTGTGTCCTCTACTCAAGAAGGTTACAAAGAAAAACCTGAGAACTATAGACCAGTAAACCTAAAATCTGTTTAGGTATCTTAATGGAAAAGGTTCTGAGAGATAAGATATACATGCATTTGGAAATACAGGGTGTGATTAGGAATAAGATTAGAGTAGTGCTGGAAAAGCACAGTAGGTCAAGCAGCATCCGAGGAACAGGAAAATCAATGCTTCAGGCAAAAGCCCATCATCAAACTCAGCACGGCTTTGTGCATGGGAGATCATGGCTCACAAATTTGTTCGAATTCTTTGATGATGTGACTAGCAAATTTGAGGAGGGCAGGGTGGTATACGTAGTCTATATGAGTTCCAGTAAGGCCTTCAATAAGGGGTTCCACATGGTATGCTACTCTAGAGGGTTAGATTGCATGATATTTAGGAGGAGCTGCCAAATTAGATACAAAATTGTCTTGATGGTAGGAAGCAGAGGGTCAATGTGGAAGGATGCTTGTCAGACTGGAGGCCTGTGAGTAGTGGAATGCCTCACGGGTTGGTGCTGCGACCACTACATATTACATATATCTATGATTTAGATGAGAATATATAGGCATGATTTGCAAGTTTGAAGATGACACGAAAATAAGCAGCATCGTGGAGAGTGAGGAAGGTTATCAGAAATTTCAGAAAATACAGCAGTATCTTTATCAGCTGTAGAAGTGGCTGAGAAATGGCAACTGGATTTTAATATAGATCAGTGTAAGTTCTTGCATTTTGGAAAGTCAAATCAAGGTTGGAATTTCATCGTGAATGGTTGGGTCCTAAGGAGTGTAGTGAAACAGAGGGACCTTGGAATTCAGGTGCATGGCTCTCTGAAAGTTGATTCAAAGGTAGACATGGCAGTGAAGAAAGCTTTTGGCGCACTGGCCTCCATCAGTGTATATCACTAAGTATGTAAATTAGAGAGTTACGTTGCAATTATACAGGATGCTGGTGAGACCATACTGGGAGCGTTATGATCAGTTTTGTTCACTTTGCTATGGGAAGGATGGTATTAAACTGGAAAGAGTGCAGAAGAAATTTACAAGAATGTTGCAAATGACTCAATGGTCTGACTTATAGGGAGAGGTTGGACAAGCTAGGACTTTTTACTTTAGATGTATGAGGCTGAGGGGGAATCTGATAGAAGTGTATAAGATCATGGGCGGGATGGACAGAGTGAATGCACTCAGTTTTTTTCCCAGGATTAGGCAATCACGGATAAGAGCGCATCAATTTAAGGTCAGAGGGGAAACAATAAAAGGGAACCTGAGGATCAACTGCTTTTCACACAGGGGTGATACGCATATGGAATGATGTGCCAGCGGAACAGGTTGAGGCGGGAACATTTGCAACATTTAAAAGGCATTTAGACAAATACACGGATAGGAAAGGATTAGAAAAATACAGGGCAATGGGATTAGGGTGGTTGGACATTTTGGTCGGAATGGACCAGTTTGGGCCGAAGGGCCTTTTCCGTGCTGTCGGACTCTATGACTCTAACAACCATTGCTTGTGTACTACTGAATGTTATATTGTACTTTCCTAATTCACTGGAGCGAACTTCACCCTCCAGGTTACCATGATGTTTGACCAGAATGCTCAAGCATTCTATTTGATATGCAGACACCGTGTAAAATGCACCTTATTAATATCACTATTCCTTAAAAGCTGTTTCAGAGCAAGGTTATTACTTCATCCTTCTGGTCACACAACACCAAATCCAAAATAAACTGCTCTCTAGTTTGCTTCACAACATACTCTTCAACCCATCTCATATGCACTTACCGAATTTACCTTTCACAGGGGGAGCAGTCACTTAGTTAATGCAGTTTAGACGCAACTTGAGACTAACCAACAAAACTGCAGTATTCATGATACTTGCATATCTAATTTCCAGAGCATAGGATGCTCAGATTTCCTGCAACCGTTTTGGTTTCGATATATAACACACCAATATTTGCATCTCCTGGCTATTTTTAAGCTCTAGCTAAACTGATTCTGTGAAATCTGACGGTCAGCTCTGTGTCATTATTAATGGTAGACTTGGACAAGTCATTCAGGGAGGCTCACCTCGACACTGAGATGATCTGAAGAAATACAGGGCAAGCATTAATAACCTTCCCACTCTGTCAGGATAAAGGTCACCATATTCTCTCTGCTCCCTCACACTCACTGTGTATCTGTTATAGCACCTACCCCCAGACAATCCTCATGCTCTATTTCCAAATAAGGCTCAGGCAGTACCACTCTCACTATTGATTTCAGCAACTTCCTTCCCACATTTTCTCTGTCACCTATGCAATACACCCCACACTAATAACACTATCGACTGACACATTCCGGACACCTCACAATTCCCCCGAGCCCCACCTACACCAGCACTAACTGCAGGGCCACCCACCCCTGCCCTCCCTCCATCCCTCCCTTTCTCCCATTCCAAGAGATACAGCTGGGAATAGGACAGAAATGGCCAAGCCAGGGAAAAGACTTTGTCTATTTATCCTACCCATGCCCCTCAGTGAAGAATAAAGAGTTCCCAATATCTATTCCCTCACCCGCCCATCACCGCCATATGGAGAGGACCCTAGTACAAGATGGACTGGGATAACTCGTGTGGAGTTTCTGAAACATCCATATCCCACTGACCGATTAAGGAGCAGTGCTCAGTGAAAGACAATTCTCACTTTAAACCCACTGGCAGTTCCAACGACAGTCCTTTCGTTCCCCCCCATCCCACCCCGCTAAATATAGATGCAGACACTGAAATCCACAGAATTACTGGTAAACATCCCAACATACGAACAAACAATACATACGGGCTAAATTGCCCGTAGTGTTAGGTTAAAGGGGTAAAGTAGGGGTATGGGTGGGTTGCGCTTCGGCGGGTCGGTGTGGACTTGTTGGGCCGAAGGGCCTGTTTCCACACTGTAAGTAATCTAATCTAATCTAATACAAGGGGACAGGCAGACTCACAAGTAGAAACACACACAGACATATAGAATCACACACAAATAGACACAAACACAGATAAAAAAAAAAATCCTTCACTGCCTGTGTGTTGTAAGAGGGGAAACATGTCTTGACATTTATTCCAGGGAACTTCTTATATCAATATGTAGCAGATACCAAAAAGGGTGCCAGAAGAGCGGTGAACGTGTAGGGCTAAACCCAAGAAAGTTAGTAAAAGAACAAAAATGGGGTTAACAAAAGCATTTGCAGGCAATAGTTTCAATAATCTAAAGACATTTTATCGGTTTATTAAGGGCAAGAGGTTAACAAGAGAAACAATAGGGAGTATTTGGGCCCGAGGAAGCAGCCTTTGCACAGAGCCAGAGAATATTTTAAACACGGATTACATATCGGTGTTCACTTTGGAGAAGCAGTTCCTGGATTCACTGACAGTCCCTAATAGAGTGCTTTGACCAAATTGACACACAAGCGAGGAAGAATTGGAAGTTTATGCAGGATAAAAAGCGGGCAAGTCCCTAGATCCGGATGAACTGTACCTTAGGCTGATGTGGAAGATGATGGCAGAGATTGCAGGCTCCTAAACTTCGGGTTTTTGATTTTGCATCTGGCCACAGAGGTGTTGTGATCGAATAGGACAGCATTTAACGTATGTTCAATTTCCACGCAGTGCTATAAAAAAAAGCCATGGGTTTAAAGAACACCAAGTCTCACATCAGTGGGAGCGAAACAACTGTAGAAAATTGTGAAGGCAATTGAGGCTGGATCACTAAATATCTTCAAGGCTGAGACGGACAGTTTTTTAAACAAGTGTTACGAGGAAAATGCAGGAAAGTGGAATGGAGGGTTATCAGAATAAATATACGCTAATTAAAATGAAAAGCAGAATCAGTGATCGGATTGGCATAGTGCCACTCATGACCAATGGTCAGCTTTTTTTTCCAATAGCCTGTATTGAGTGGAATTTCAACCTCTCTCCCTGGGGAGTGAGACACAGTTTGGAATGCAATCAAGAGATTCAAGGTATTCATAAATGCAGTACCATTAGGCAGAAAATACCAGAGGACTGCGACAACGCGGATTGGATGTCAGGGGGAGTATTTGCTTCAGCGCAGTCACCACGACCAGAAGGAAGACCTCAGTAAGGCACCTTCTAAGGTCAAGAAGTGACCTGCACTGACGAAAAGGTGTGTGTATGTGGTGTGAAGGAGTGCTTAAGACCCAATCACTACATCACTGTAGTGACTCCCTTCTTCCCTCGCCAAAACTAAATGTGGAGCGGTCCATAGATATGCTATCAGGAGCAGAGTAGGTCGTCGTGCTTTGATTTGAGCGGTTTCAGTGAGCAGCAGCTCAGCAAACGGTGCCGATAAGTTCAGGTAAACTCCTTTTAACTCTAGTCTTACAGCAGTCGAGATGGCAGTTAGGGCAGTCGCATGTTCTTCCTGCAGGATTTGGGAGTTAAGGGAGATTTCAATTTTTTGATGAGTACACGTGCGTGGGAAGTGCACCCAGCTGCAGCTCCTGGGAGACCGCGTTCAGGAGCTGGAGCTGGAAGCACTCCCGATCATCCGAGATACTGGGAACTTCATAGTAAAGGCTGGAGATGATACAGAGAGGTGAATGCAAGTCTGGAGATGTCACAGAGATAGGAAGTCCAGGCCGGATGTCTTATAGAGAGAGGAAAGCAAGGCTGGAGATGTTACAGAGATAGGAAAGCAAGGCTGGAGATGTTACACAGAGAGGAAAGCAAGGCTGGAGATGTTACAGAGAGGGGAACGCAAGTCTGTAGACGTTGCAGAGATAGAAAAGCAAGGCTGGAGATATTACTGGGACAAGAATGTAAGGCTGGTGACATGAAAGCATTGTGGTAATGTTAGAGAGATAGGAATGCCATGCTGGAGATGTTACAGAGAGGGGAATACAAGTCTGGAGATGTCACAGAGATAGGAAAGAAATGCTGGAGATGGTACAGAGAGAGGGAAGCAAGGCTGGAAATATTGTTGAGACAGGAATGCAAGGCTGGAGATGATACAGAGATAGGAAAGCATTCTGGTAATGTTCCAGAGAAAGGGAAGTAATGCTGGAGATGTTACAGAGAGAGGAAAGCAAGGCTAGAGATGTTAAAGAGATTGGAATGCAAGGCTGGATATGTTACAGAGAGAGAGGAAAACAAGTCTGGAGTTGTTACAGAGATAGAACGCAAGGCTGGAGATATTACAGAGAGAGGAAAGCAAGTTTGCAGATGTTACAGAGATAGGAAAACAAGGCTGGAGATGTTACAGAGAGAGTAAAGCAAGACTAGAGACGTTACAGAGAAGGGAAATCAAGACTAGAGATGTTACAGAGAGAAGAAAGCAAGGCTGGAGATGTTCCAGTGAGGAAAGCAAGGCTGGAGATGTTTCAGAGATAGGAAAACAAGACTCGAGTTGTTACAGAGAGTGAATAGCAAGGCTGGACATATTACTGATACGGGAATGCAAGACTGGAGATGTTACAGAGATAGGAAAGCACTGTGGTAATGTTACAAAGATAGGAAAGAAAGTCAGGAGATGTTACAGAGACAAGGAAAGCAAATCTGGAGAGGTTACAGAGATTAGGAATGCCAGGCTGGAGATGTTAATGAGATAGGAAAGCAAGGCCGAAGATGCTACAGAGATAGGAAAGCAAGGCTGGAGATGTTACAGAGAGAGGAAAGCAAGTTTGCAGATGTTACAGAGATAGGAATACAAGGCTGGAGATGTTACAGAGAGAGTAAAGCAAGATTAGAGATGTTACAGAGAGGGGAAAGCAAGACTAGACATGTTACAGAGAGAGGAAAGCAAGGCTGGAGATGTTCCAGTGAGGAAAGCAAGGCTGGAGATGTTTCAGAGATAGGAAAACAAGACTCGAGTTGTTACAGAGAGTGAATAGCAAGGCTGGACATATTACTGATACGGGAATGCAAGACTGGAGATGTTACAGAGATAGGAAAACACTGTGGTAATGTTACAACGATAGGAAAGAAAGTCAGGAGATGTTACAGAGACAAGGAAAGCAAGTCTGGAGAGGTTACAGAGATTAGAAATGTCAGGCTGGAAATGTTAATGAGATAGGAAAGTAAGGCCGAAGATGCTACAGAGATAGGAAAGCAAGGCTGGAGATGTTACAGAGAAAGTACATCAAGGTTAGAGACGTTACAGGGATAGCAAAGTAATGCTGGAGACGTTACAGTGATAGGAAAGCAAGGCTGGAGATGTTACAGAGATAGGAAAGCAAGGTTAGAGATGTGACAGAGATAGGAAAGTGAGGCTGGAGACGTTACAGAGATAGGAGAGCATTCTGGTAATGTTTCAGAGATAGCAAAACAAGGCTGGAGATGTTAGAGAGAGAGGAAATAAGTCAAGAGATGTTACAGAGATAAGGACAGCAAGTCTGGAGAGGTTACAGAGATAGGAATGCAGGCTGTAGATGTTAATGAGATGGGAAGGCAAGGTAGGAGATGTTACGCAGAGAGTGCAAAGCCAAGCTGGAGATGGTACAGAGAGGGGAAAGCAAGGCTAGAGATGTTACGGAGTGGAAAGCAAGGCTGGAGATGTGACAGAGAAAGTACATCAAGGTTAGAGATGTTACAGGGATAGCAAAGTAATGCTGGAGACGTTACAGTGATAGGAAAGCAAGGCTGGAGATGTTACAGATAGAGGAAAGCAAAGCTGGAGATGGATCAGATAGTGGAAAGCAAGGCCGGAGATGTTATAGATAGAGGAAACCAAGGCTGGAGATGTTACAGAGATGGGAAAGCAAGGCTGGAGATGTTAAAGAGATTGGATTGCAAAGCTTGAGATGTTAATCAGATAGGAAAGCAAGGCTGGACATGTTACGGAGAGAGAGAAAAAGAAGGCTTGAGATGTTATAGATATAGGAAAACAAGTATGGAGGTGTTTCAGAGAGTGGAAAGCAAGGCTGGAGATGTTACAGAGATAGGAAAGCAAGTCAGGAGATGTTACAGAGAGTGGAAAGCACGACTGGAGAGGTTACAGAGATAGGAATGCAAGGCTGGAGATCTCACGGAGAGAGGAAAGCAAGGGCGAAAATGCTACAGAGATAGGAAAGCAAGGCTGGAGTTGTTAGAGAGATAGGAAAATAAGTCTGGAGATGTTGAGCAGAGTGAGGAAAGGAAGGCTGGAGATGTTAGAGAGAGTGAATAGCAAGGCTGGAGATATTTGTGAGACAGGAAAATAAGGCTGGAGATGTTACAGAGATAAGAAAGCATATCTGGAGAGGTTACAGAAATAGGAATGCAAGGCTTGAGAATTTCAAGAGATAGGAAAGCAAGGCTGGAGATGTATCAGAGAGAGGAAAGCAAGGCTGGAGATTTTACAGAGGGAGAAAAGCAAGGGCGATGATGCTACACAATTAGGAATGCATGGCTGGAGTTGTTACATAGAGTGGAAAGCAAGGTTACAGATTGTACAGAGATAGGAAAGCAAGGCTGGAGATGTTACAGTGATAGGAAAGCATTCTTGTAATGTTGCAGAGATAGGAAAGCAAGGCTGGTGAAGTTACAGAGAGAGGAAACAAGTCAGGAGATGATACAGAGATAAGGAAAGCAAGTCCGGAGAGATTACAGAGATAGGAATGCCCGGCTGGAGATGTCAATGAGATAGGAAGGCAAGGTAAGAGATGTTACAGAGTGAGGAAAGCAAGCCTGGAGATTTTACAGTGGTAGGAAAGCAAGGCAGGAGATGTTACAGATAGAGGAAAGCAAGGCTGAAGATGTTTCAGAGATAGGAATGCCAGGCTGAACATGTTAAGACATAGGAAAGCAAGGCTGGAAATGTTACGGAGAGAGAGGAAAGCAAGGCTGGAGATGTTACAGAGAGGAAAGCAAGGCTGGAGATATTACAGAGATGGGAAAGCAAGGCTGGAGATGTTACAGAGAGAAGAAAGCAAGGCTGGAGTTGTTACAGAGAGTGGAGTGCAAGTCTGGAGAATCTATACTGGGTGGGCCATTTCAAATCCATCACCCAGAGGGGCTCAGCAGCAGCATTGCTGATCGACATGGTCGTGTCCATAAGGTCATAGCTGCTTGACTGGGTCTGCACCGGGTCGGGAGGGAATGACTGACAGGGAGAACCATACTTTACCTCATCTTCTTCAATCTACCGGCTGCGGACACATTGATGGCCTTATTGGTAACAGTGACTACTGCACACAGTATTTCTGGAGACAAATCCCCACTTTCACATTGTGAATATTGTGTTAGTGTGTGTTTGTGTGTTTGTGTGTTTGTGTGTGCGCACGTGCATGAGCGCACATGTGAGTGATGCTATCACTATTCTAAACGGAACAGATTTCAGAGATCTCGAACTCAGCACTGGCCTGTGTGAGGTGATGTGGGTTGTTACCTACAGAAGCAGATTTGTACTCTTGCATAATTTTCACTGTCCATGCCTGGCATATGCTCCACTTTACCCTGACCATCAGGCCAGGGGATAAACCCTTGTTCAATGGGGAATACAGGAGGACGATCCAAGAGCAGCACCAGGTACACCTAAAAATGAGGTGACGTTACCAAACAGGACCACTTACTCACCAAATAGCATAAACAGCTAATGAAAGACATACCTAAATAACAAATCTGACCTAATCTCTGCACTCCTGCCACAGGCAGTCAGGTTGAATTGTTTGGTCAATCAAACAACTCAATAGAGAAAGAGGATCCCACATACCAACTTCCTCAATGATGGAAAAGCCTAGAACAGCAATAGAAAAATTTAGGCTCAATCATTCACAATAATGTTCTGACAGAAGTATCAATGGGATGATCAATTTTAGTCCCCTCCATGTGGCATTCTTCAGCTAATTCGATACACTGTATGTGGTATTTACAAACGACTGGAGGGATTGGAGAATGCAAAGGCTGTGGGCCCTGATAACATTCCAATCAATCTGTTCCTGCTGGGATACAGCACTGGCACCTATCTGACAATGTGGGAAACTATCCGGGTGTGGGTTCAATGATATGGTCGGTCCAGTTCTAGATAACGGTAATCCCTGGGATATTGCTTGGTGGGTGCTCAGTGACGGTGGCATTGAAATTGGAAGATATGGGTGTGTCCGGGTGTGTCCTGTACACACACTGTCAAAACATCAGGCAATCAATGATTGCTCTAATCCCAATCATTAATAAAGTGATGAATATGTCATCTACAGTGGGATCAAGCAGCACTTCCTCAACACCAACCTGATCACTGAAGCTCAGTTTGGGCTCTCATCCCTTGGGATCATTGAACCCTGGGTTTAATGATGCACAACAAGAAAACACACAGCTGAAATCTAGAGGGGAGGCGACAGTGACTGCACTTAACATCGTCATAACTGCATTTGACCAAATGTCGTATCTAGGATTAACGGCAAAACTGGAGCAAATAGGAATCATCTGCACTGGATGAAGTTATACCTGAAAGGAAGGTGGCTGGGGTTGATGGGGAGCAGACATCTCAGCTCCAGGACAGCTCTGCAGCAGTTTCCCGGGAGAGGGGTTTCTGAGTAAACCTGTAGATCAAAATTGGAAATGTAAGGCACCATACTCCTACAGGATGATAGGGCTGCTCTCTCGTTAAACAGAGACGACTGGTGGCAGTTTATCTGGACAGTCATCATGCCTCAAGTAAGGGAGAGATTGAGTAGGACAGTCCTTTAGTCACCCCAGTCAGTGAAGAAAGTAAATCCACACTGTTAGCATTAATATCTAGCCGTCCAATTGATTGAGCTAACCAAGTCCTCCCTCAGCTTCATGGGGAAGATACTGTAACATTATTCTGCTCAGATATGTTGTTAGTCACCTCTGGAGCAGGTGTAACTAGACGCAAGCTTCCTAGCTCAGACAGAGGGACAGCATCAGTGAGCTCTCAGAGTGGTCTCTACCCCAGGTCCAATCATAAATGACCATCCCAACACTGCAAAGTCACAACTGGGGATGGTTGCCAATGATTGGACAATGTCAACACCATTCGTGATTTACTCAGAGACTGAAGCAATCCTTATCCAAATGCAACAAGGGCCTGAAATATGAAGGAGTTTGCTTAACATTGACAAGTGCCATTTCCATTACACACGTGCCAGACAACGATTACCTTTAACAATAGAAAATGTAATCATTCCTACCAATGTTCAATGCCACCACCATCACTGAACACCCACCTAGCAATATCCCGGGGATTCCCGTTATCCAGAAAAGGTCTGACCATATAATTTCATTACCCATTCCTGTGAAGGGTTTATACTCAATCGTCGACTCTTCTGTACCGCAGATGCTGCCTGACTTGTTGTGCTTTTTTCCAGTGCCACAATGTGATACATATAAATTGATTGGCAACAAGAATATGTCAGGAGCTAGGAATCCTGCAGGAATAACTCACCTTGTGGTTTCCGAAAGCCTGCACACCATCTATAAGACACACATTGAATGTGTGTGTGATGGAATAGCCACATTTGCCTGTGTGAGTGCAGCTTCAACCCTCATCCACTGGCACTCAGTAGCAGAAATGTCTGCCATCTACACGGTGCTCTGCTGAAATTTACCAAGGCTCCTTACAATGTACTTCCGAAACCAAGACCATCAAGAAGGACAAGGGAAGTAGACACATGGGATCATCACCATGTTCACGTTCCATTCAAAGCCACCCAACATCCTGATTGGGAAGCATATTGCGGTTCTTTCAGTGTCACTGTTTCAACGTCCTTCCGTAATGCACATCTACAACACATGGACTGCAGCTGGTCAATGCGGCAGCTCACCCCCGCCTTCCAAGGGCAATACGGGATGGGCAATAAATACCATCCCAATCATATTCCATGAATAAATTAAAATGAAAAATATTGTCATGCCCAATGCTGGACACTGTGCTTTGTTTTTTGTCTGCTCAGGCTGGTGAGGTCCAGGCAGTAACTTGCTTTTCGTGAACAGCTGAAGGAAAATAATGTTTGAAACAATCTGTCCATCTCTCAGATGCATGATCTACATACCGAGCATTACACAGACACTGAAATTCATATCCCACATTAATGAGCTCTGAGATAGACAGAAGCAATTCAAAATGTACCCCCATCAGACTGTAACTTGTTTAAACACACAGTGATATTGTTGCCACGAAAATGATTGAGTGCGCATTCACAGGGAGAAAGTGAACACTGCAGATGCTGGAGATCAGAGTCAAAACGTGTGGTTCTGAAAAAGTACATTCGTTCAGGCAGCATCTGAGGAGCAGGAGAGTCGACTATTCGTTCACAATATTAAGATAACCGAAAATAGTTGCATATTTTCAAAGTCCTTGTACTTAATAATAATGTGGTCTTGGTAGTGGTAGTGTTGGGCACTGTTTTCATAATATTGTTGTTATAAAAGTGAACTGCATAAAGGGGGGATATAATGTTTATTGGACAATCTAAAAGTTGGTATTAATAAAGGCTGTTAAACTTCAGCAAAGAGACTTTACTGTTCAATGTGAGAACAATGCTGCAATCATTTACACAGAGATTTCCAGCTCAAGTTACAAACAAGGATGTTGGGCTGGGATCATACCGTCCATCAATGGAGCTGCACAATTCTGTTTGGATACTGACATTGTGGGGCTAACATACACTGGATATGGTTTATGAGGGATTCAATGTAAGATGCCATGTGCTGCAGGAGCCCACTACCTTTATAACACCTTCATTCAGGATTGTGTCTAAGGTATAGGATTACAGAGTTTAGGTGGCACACAGAAGAGATGCTTGTTTACAGGTCATTGTTACAAATGTTGGACTGCGTCTGGACCAGCGACATGTGCTAGTCCATTGACCAGTATGCCCCACACATATCTCCCCGTTGTTCAGGTATGTCTCTAACCAGTCTGTTGTGAGGCATTGTGTGAGTAACAGCCCAGCTCCAGTTTAGAAGCTCTCTGAACAGATTGTGAAGATGGCCAGTGTTTTGGAGGTCATGATGAGGCTCAATAACACTGTGTCTGAATTCAGGCTTTTTTCTCAAAGTCATTTTCGACAGCTTTGCTGCCTGCAAGATGGTGTGTTCACTGATCTGAACATGAATCGGCTGTTTACTACAGTCACTGAATTGTGTAATAGTTAGCTGTGTACTCTGGTATTTTAATTATTGTTCACTTCAATTGTTTTCAACGGAAAAACAATGATGTTTGGTTTATTTAAAAATATGTAAGAAACAAAGCGATATTAACTCTTCATTATACAAAATGTAAAAGTGACCTGCTGTATATTTCTCTCAGAGTAACCAAGCAAAAGTTAAAAATTGCCTCTGAAGCAGGATTATGTGAACAGGACTTTGTCCCAGGCAACATCACCATCCTCTCTGGTAGGGTCTGTCCTACGAACAGGACACAGCCAGGCAGAGAGGGCAACTTCTTGGTAAATAGTCAATACAGTGCTCAGCATTGATGCTGGATACTGTGGTTGCTAGACTGCTCTGTGGCAGGTTATGGGGAAATCAATAAAAGGGAAACATATCATTGACCACATCGTCACCGATCTGCCTGCTGCAGATACACTTCTCCATTTCATATATCGGTAAGAATGGTCACTGCACAATGGGAAGCTAGGGCACATTTTGCAGACACTCCTCATGATATGAAGCCCTCTGGGCAATGAATGGGATAAACTTTAAACAGATTGAGCAACAAATTGATGAGGCATCCATGAGATGCAATGGGCCATCGGCAGCAGAAGAATCGTGCTCTGTACAACTCATACAGTCTGCAACTCCATGGCGCGACATACCATCTAGTGCACAGTAATGATCACGGTTCGACCTACCTCCATCAGTACAATAACCAGCACGGCCCGACATACCACCCACTGTACAGTAACCATTACGGCCCGACATACCTCCCACTGTACAGTAACCATTACGGCCCGACATACCTCCCACTGTACAGTAACCATCACGGCCAGACATACCACCCACTGTACAGTAACCATTACGGACCGACATACCTCCCACTGTACAGTAACCATCACGGCCCGACATAACTCCCAATGTAAAGAAACCATCACGGCCCGACAGACATCCCATTGTATAGTAACCAACACGGCCAGACATACCTCCCAATGTACAGTAACCGCCACGGCCCGACATACCTCCCACTGTACAGTAACTGTCACGGCCAGACATACATCCCACTGCACAGTAAACATCATGGTCCGACATGCCTCCCACTGTACAGTAACCACCACGGCATGACATATCTCTCTCCGTACAGTACGCGTCATGGCTCGAAATACCTCTCACTGTACAGTAACCATCACGGTCCGACATACCTCCCACAGTACAGTAACAATCACCACCCGACGTACCTCCCACTGTTCAGTAACTGTCACGGTCCGACATATTTCCCACTGTACAGTAACCATCACCACCCGACATACCTCCCACTGTACAGTAACCATCACGGCCCGACACCCTGTACAGTAACCATCACCACCCGACATATTTCCCACTGTACAGTAACCATCACCACTCGACATACTCCCCACTGTACAGTAAACATCACGGCCCGACACACCTTCCACTGTACTGTAACTGTAACAGCCCGACATGCCTCCCACTGTACAATAACCGTCATGGCCCAACATTACCTCCCACTGTACAGTAACCACCACGGCACGACATATCTCTCTCCGTACAGTAAGCGTCACGGCTCGATATACCTCCCACTGTACAGTAACCATCACGGCCCGACGTACCTCCCATTGTACAGTAACCATCACGGACCAACACACCTCCCACTGTACAGTAACCATCACGGCTCGACATACACCCCACTGTACAGTAATCATCACGGTCCGACATATCTCCCACTGTACAGTAACCGTCACGGCCCGAAATACCTCCCACTGTACAGTAACCATCACGGCCCGACATACACCTCATTGTACAGTAAGCATCGCGGTCCGACATATCTCCCACAGTACAGTAACCATCAAGGCCCCAAACACTTCCCACTGTACAGTAACCATCACGGCCCGACATACCCCCCACTGTACAGTAGGCATCACGGCCCCAACATACCTCCCACTGTACAGTAACCATCACGGCCCCATATACCTCCCACTCTACAGTAACCACCATGGTCCGATAAACTTCCCATCGTACAGTAACCATCACAGCCCAATATACCTCCCACTGTACAGTAACCACCACGGGCCAACATACCTCCCACTGCACAGTATCTATCACGGCCTGACGTATCTCCCACTGTACAGTAACCATCACGGCCCGGCATACCTCCCTCTGTACAGTAACCTTCACGTCCCGACATATCCCCCACTGTACAGTAACCGTCACGGCCCCAAATACTTCCCACTGGACAGTAACCACCACGGCACGACATACCCCCCACTGTACAGTAGCCATCACGGCCCCAACATACCTCCCACTGTACAGTTAGCATCACAGCTCGACATATCTCCCACTTTACAGTAACCATCACGGCCGGAGATACCTCCCAATGTACAGTAACCATTACGGCCCGAGATACCTCCCACTGTACAGTAACCATCACGGCCAGACATATCTCCCAATGTACAGTAACCATCACGGCCAGACATACCTCCCACTGTACAGTAACCATCACGGCCAGACTTACCTCCCAATGTACAGTAAAGGCCACGGCCCGACATACCTCCCAATGCACATTAACCATCACGGCCGACATACCTCCAACTGTACAATAACCGTCATGGCCCGACATACCTTCAACTGTATAATAACTATAAAGGTCTCAAATAACTTCCACTGCAGAGGAACCATCACGGTCCCAAATGCAAACCACTGTTCAGTAACCTTAACGGCCGGTATACCTCCGACTGTACAGTAACCATTATGGCCCGACATACTTCCCACTGTACAGTAACTGTCACGGCCAGACATACATCCACTGCACAGTAAACATCATGGTCCGACATGCCTACCACTGTACAGTAACCACCACGGCACGACATATCTCTCTCCGTACAGTATGCGTCACGGCTCGAAATATCTCTCACTGTACAGTAACCATCACGGTCCGACATACCTCCCACTGTGCAGTAACAATCACCACCCGACGTACCTCCGACTGTACAGTAACCATCCCCACCCGACATAGCTCCCACTGTACAGTAACCATCACCACTCGACATACCTCCCACTGTACAGTAACCATCATCACCCGACATAGCTCCCACTGTACAGTAACCTTCATAGCCCAACATACCTCCCACTGTACAGTAACAATCACCACCCGACATAGCTCCCACTGTACAGTAACCTTCATGGCCCGACATACCTCCCACTGTACAGTAACCATCACCACCCGACAGAGCTCCCACTGTACAGGAACCATTACGGCCCGACATACTTCCCACTGTACAGTTAACATCACGGCCCGACATACCTTCCACTGTACTGTAACTGTAACAGACCGACATGCCTCCCACTGTACAATAACCATCATGGCACGACATTACCTCCGACTGCATAGTAACCACTATGGCCCGATATATCTCTCTCCGTACAGTCAGTGTCACAGCTCGAAATACCTCCCACTGTACAGTAACCATCACCTCCCGACATACCTCCCAGTGTACAGTAACCATCAGGGCCCGACATACCTCCCACTGTACAATAACCATCACCTCCCGACATACCTCCCACTGTACAGTAACAATCACGGCCCGACATATCTCCCACTGTACAATAACCATCACCTCACGACATACCTCCCATTGTACAGTAACCATCACGGACCAACATACCTCCCACTGTACAGTAAGCATCACGGTCCGACGTATCTCCCACTGTACAGTAACCGTCACGGCCCGACATACCTCCCAATGTACAGTAAGCATCACGGTCCGACTTACCTCCCACTGTACAGTAAACATCACGGCCTGACATACCTCCCACTGTACACTAACCATCACGGCCCCATATACCTCCCACTGTACAGTAACCACCTCGGGCCAACATACCTCCCACTGTACAGTAACCATCACGGACCGACACACCTCCCACTGTACAGTAACCATCATGGCCCGACATACTTCCCACTGTACTGTAACCATCACGGCACGACATGCGTCCCATTGTACAGTAACCGTCACGGACCGACACACCTCCCACTGTACAGTAACCATCACGGCCCGACATACTTCCCACTGTACTGTAACCATCACGGCACGATCTGCGTCCCATTGTACAGTAACCGTCACGGCCCCAAATACTCCCACTGTGTAGTAACATTCACTGCCCGACATACCTCCCACTGTGCAGTAACTACCACGGACCGAAATACCTTCCACTGAGCAGTTACCATCACGGCCGGACATAGCTCCCACTGTACAGTAAACATCACGGCCCGACATACCTTCCAATGTACTGTAACTGTAACAGACCAACATGCCTCCCACTGTACAATAACCATCATGGCCCGACATTACCTCCCAATGCACAGTAAAAACCATGGCCCGACATATCTCTCTCCGTACAGTCAGTGTCACGGCTCGAAATACCTCCCACTGTACAGTAACCATCACCTCCCGACATACCTCCCACTGTACAGTAACCATCACGGCCCGACATACCTCCCACTGCACAATAACCATCACCTCACGACATACCTCCCATTGTTCAGTAACCATCATGGCTCGACATACACCCCACTGTACAGTAAGCATCACGGTCCGACATATCTCCCACTGTACAGTAACCGTCACGGCCCGACATACCTCCCACTGTACAGTAACCATCACGGCCCGACACACACCCCACTGTACAGTAGCCATCACGGCCCGACATACCTCCCACTGTACAGTAACCATCACCTCCCGACATACCTCCCACTGTACAGTAACCATCACGGCCCGACATACCTCCCACTGTACAGTAACCGTCACGGCCCGATATACGTCCCACTGTACAGTAACCGTCACGGCCCGACATACCTCCCACTGTACAGTAGCCATCACCTCCCGACATACTTCCCACTGTACAGTAACCATCACGGCCCGACATACCTCCCACTGTACAGTAACCGTCACGGACCGACAAACCTCCCACTGTTCAGTAACCATCCAAGCCCGACATACTTCCCACTGTACTGTAACCATCACGGCACGACTTACGTACCATTGTATAGTAACCGTCACGGCCCCAAATACCTCCCACTGTGTAGTAACATTCACTGCCCAACATACCTCCCACTGTACAGTAACTACCACGGACCGAAATACCTTCCACTGTGAAGTTACCATCACGGCCGGACATACCTCCCACTGCATAGTAAGCATCACGGTCCGACATGCCTCCCAATGTACAGGAACCGTCATAGCCCGGCATACCACCCAATGTACAGTAACCGTCACGGTCCGACGTCCCTCCTACTGAACAATAACCACCAAGGCCCTACATACTACCCCTCCACTGTACAGTAGCCATTACGGACCCAAATACCTCCAACTGTGCAGTAACCATTCACAGCCCGACATATCCCACACTATACAGTAATCATCACGGCCCGACATACTTCCCACTGTACAGTAACCATGACGGCCCATTATACCTCCCACTGTACAGTAACCATCACGGTCCCACATACCTCCCACCATACAGTAACCATCACGGCCCCATATACCTCCCACTGTACAGTAACCAGCACGGGCCAACATATCTCCCAATGTACAGAAACCATCACGGCCTGACATACCTCCGAATGTACAGTAACCATCATGGCCCGGCATACCTCCCTCTGTACAGTAACCATCATGACCTGACGTCCCTCCCACTCTATAGTAACCATCACGGCTCCCAATACTTCCCACTGTACAGTAACCACCACGGCCAGACATACTCCCCACTGTACAGCAGTCATCACTGCCCCAACGTACCTCCCACTGCACAGTAACCATCACGGCCCCATATACTTCCCACTCTACAGTAACCACCACGGTCCGATATACCTCCCATCGTACAGAAACCATCACAGCCCCATATACCTCCCACTGTACAGTAACCACCTCGGGCCAACATACCTCCCACTGTACAGTAACCATCTCGGCCTGACATATCTCCCACTGTACAGTAAACTTCACGGCCCCAAATACTTCCCACTCGACAGTAACCACCACGGTCCGATATACCACCGAACGTACAGTAACCATCACAGCCCCATATACCTCCCACTGGACAGTAACCACCACGGGCCAACATACCTCCCACTGTACAGTAACCATCACGGCCCGGCATACCTCCTTCTGTACAGTGACCTTCACGTCCCGACATAGCCCCCACTGTACAGTAACCATCACGGCCCCAACATACCTCCCACTGCACAGTAACCATCACGGCCCGAGATACCTCCCACTGTACAGTAACCATCACGGCCCGACATACCTCCCAATGTACAGTAACCATCATGGCCCGACATACCTCCCACTGTACACTAACTATCACGGCCAGACATTCCTCCCAATGTACAGTAACCGCCACGGCCCGATATACCCCCCACTGCACATTTACCGTCATGGCCCGACATACCTCCCACTGTACAGTAACCATCACGGCCCGACATACCCCCACTGTACAGTAACCATCACGGCCCAACATACCTCCCATTGCACATTAACCATCACGGCCCGACATACCTCCAACTGTACAATAACCGTCATGGCCCGACATACCTTCAACTGTATAATAACTATAAAGGTCTCAAATAACTTCCACTGCAGAGGAACCATCACGGCCCCAAATGCAACGCACTGTTCACTAACCTTAACGGCCGGTATACCTCCGACTGTACAGTAATCATTATGGCCGGGCATACCTCCCACTGTACAGTAACCGTCACGGCCAGACATACAACCCACTGCACAGTAAACATCATGGTCCGACATGCCTCCCACTGTACAATAACCATCATGGCCCGACATTACCTCCCACTGCACAGTAATCACCATGGCCCGACATATCTCTCTCCGTACAGTGTCACAGCTCGAAATACGTCCCACTGTACAGTGACCATCACCTCCCGACATACCTCCCACTGTACAGTAACCATCACGGCCCGACATACCTCCCATTGTATAGTAACCATCACGGACCAACACACCTCCCAGTGTACAGTAACCATCACGGCTCGACCTACACCCCACTGTACAGTCAGCATCACGGTCCGACATATCTCCCACTGTACAGTAACCGTCACGGCCCAACATACCTCCCAGTGTAGAGTCACCATCACGGCCCGACATACCTCCCACTGTACAGTAACCATCACCTCCCGACATACCTCCCACTGTACAGTAACCAGTACCTCCCGACATACCTCCCACTGTACAGTAACCATCACGGCCCGACATACATCCTACGGTACAGTAACCATCACGGCCCGATATACCTCCCACTGTACAGTAACCATCACGGCCCGACATACCTCCAATTGTACAGTAACCATTACTGCCTGACATGCCTCCGACTGTACAGTAACCATCCCAGCCCGACATACTTCCCACTGTACTGTAACCATCACGGCACGACATAAGTCCCATTGTACAGGAACCGTCAAGGCCCCAAATACCTCCCACTGTGTAGTAACATTCACTGCCCGACATACCTCCCACTGTACAGTAACTATCAGGGACCGAAATACCTTCCACTGTGCAGTTACCATCACGGTCGGACATACCTCCCACTGTACAGTAAGCATCACGGTCCGACATGCCTCTCAATGTACAGGAACCGTCATAGCCCGACATACTTCCCAATGTACAGTAACCGTCACGGTCGACGTCCCTCCCACTGAACAATAACCACCAAGGCCCTACATACCACCCTTCCACTGTACAGTAGCCATCACGGATCCAAATACCTCCCACTGTGCAGTAACCCTTCACAGCCCGACATATCCCACACTATACAGTAATCATCACGGCCCGACATACCTACCAACATACAGTAACCATCACAGCCCCATATGCCTCCCACTGTACAGTAACCACCACGGGCCAAGATATCTCCCACTGGACAGAAACCATCACGGCCTGACATACCTCCGAATGTACAGTAACCATCATGGCCCGGCATACATCCAACTGTACAGTAACCATCATGACCTGACATCCCTCCCACTGTCCAGTAACCTTCACGTCCCGACATACACCCCAGTGTACAGAAACCGTCACAGCTCAACATACCTCCCACTGTACAGTAACCATCACGGCTCCAAATACTTCCCACTGTACAGTAACCACCACGGCCCGACATACTCCCCACTGTACAGTAGTCATCACTGCCCCAACGTACCTCCCACTGTACAGTAACCATCATGGCCCCATATACTTCCCACTCTACAGTAACCACCAAGGTGCGATGTACCTCCCATCGTACAGTAACCATCACAGCCCCATATACCTCCCACTGTACAGTAACCACCACGGGCCAACTTACCTCCCAATGTACAGTAACCATCACGGCATGACATATCTCCCACTGTACAGTAAGCTTCACGTCCCGACATATCCCCCACTGTACAGTAACCATCACGGCCCCAAATACTTCCCACTGTACAGTAACCACCACGGTCCGATATACCTCCGATCGTACAGTTACCATCACAGCCCCATATACCTCCCACTGTACAGTAACCACCACGGGCCAACATACCTCCCACTGTACAGTAACCATCACGGCATGGCATATCTCCCACTGCACAGTAACCATCACGGCCGGCATACCTCCTTCTGTACAGTAACCTTCACGTCCCGACATACCCCCCACTGTACAGTAGCCATCACGGCCCCAACATACCTCCCACTGTACAGTTAGCATCACAGACCGACATATCTCCCACTGTACAGTAACCATCACGGCCCGCGATACCTCCCACTGTACAGTAACCTTCAGGGCCCGACATACCTCCCAATGTACAGTAACCATTACGGCCCGACATACCTCCCACTGTACAGTAACCATCACGGCGAGACATATCTCCCAATGTACAGTAACCATCACGGCCAGACATACCTCCCAATGTACAGTAACCATCACGGCCAGACTTACCTCCCAATGTACAGTAACCGTCACGGCCAGACATACCTCCCAATGCACATTAACCATCACGGCCGACATACCACCAACTGTACAATAACCGTCATGGCCCGACATACCTTCCACTGTATAATAACTATAAAGGTCTCAAATAATTTCCACTGCAGAGGAACCATCACGGCCCCAAATGCAACCCACTGTTCAGTAACCTTAACGGCCAGTATACCTCCGACTGTACAGTAACCATTATGGCCCGACATACCTCCCACTGTACAGTAACTGTCACGGCCAGGCATACATCCCACTGCACAGTAAACATCATGGTCCGACATGCCTCCCACAGTACAGTAACCACCATGGCACGACATATCTTTCTCCGTACAGTAAGAGTCACGGCTCGAAATACCTCTCACTGTCCAGTAACCTTCACGGTCCGACATACCTCCCACTGTACAGTAACAGTCACCACCCGACGTACCTCCGACTGTACAGTAACCATCCCCACCCGACATAGCTCCCACTGTACAGTAACCATCACCACTCGACATACCTCCCACTGTACAGTAACCATCCCCACCCGACATAGCTCCCACTGTACAGTAACCATCACCACTCGACATACCTCCCACTGTACAGTAACCATCCCCACCCGACATAGCTCCCACTGTACAGTAACCTTCATAGCCCAACATACCTCCCACTGTACAGTAACAATCACCACCCGACATAGCTCCCACTGTACAGTAACCTTCATGGCCCGACATACCTCCCACTGTACAGTAACCATCACCACCCGACAGAGCTCCCACTGTACAGGAACCATTACGGCCCGACATACTTCCCACTGTACAGTTAACATCACGGCCCGACATACCTTCCACTGTACTGTAACTGTAACAGACCGACATGCCTCCCACTGTACAATAACCATCATGGCACGACATTACCTCCGACTGCATAGTAACCACTATGGCCCGATATATCTCTCTCCGTACAGTCAGTGTCACAACTCGAAATACCTCCCACTGGACAGTAACCATCAGGGCCCGACATACCTCCCAGTGTACAGTAACCATCAGGGCCCGACATACCTCCCACTGTACAATAACCATCACCTCCCGACATACCTCCCACTCTACAGTAACAATCACGGCCCGACATATCTCCCACTGTACAATAACCATCACCTCACGACATACCTCCCATTGTACAGTAACCATCACGGACCAACATACCTCCCACTGTACAGTAACCATCATGGCTCGACATACAACCCACTGTACAGTAAGCATCACGGTCCGACGTATCTCCCACTGTACAGTAACCGTCACGGCCCGACATGCCTCCCACTGTACAGTAAGCATCACGGCCCGACATACCTCCCAATGTACAGTAAGCATCACGGTCCGACTTACCTCCCACTGTACAGTAAACATCACGGCCTGACATACCTCCCACTGTACACTAACCATCACGGCCCCATATACCTCCCACTGTACAGTAACCACCTCGGGCCAACATACCTCCCACTGTAAAGTAACCATCACGGACCGACACACCTCCCACTGTACAGTAACCATCATGGCCCGACATACTTCCCACTGTACTGTAACCATCACGGCACGACATGCGTCCCATTGTACAGTAACCGTCACGGACCGACACACCTCCCACTGTACAGTAACCATCACGGCCCGACATACTTCCCACTGTACTGTAACCATCACGGCACGATCTGCGTCCCATTGTACAGTAACCGTCACGGCCCCAAATACTCCCACTGTGTAGTAACATTCACTGCCCGACATACCTCCCACTGTGCAGTAACTACCACGGACCGAAATACCTTCCACTGAGCAGTTACCATCACGGCCGGACATAGCTCCCACTGTACAGTAAACATCACGGCCCGACATACCTTCCAATGTACTGTAACTGTAACAGACCAACATGCCTCCCACTGTACAATAACCATCATGGCCCGACATTACCTCCCAATGCACAGTAAAAACCATGGCCCGACATATCTCTCTCCGTACAGTCAGTGTCACGGCTCGAAATACCTCCCACTGTACAGTAACCATCACCTCCCGACATACCTCCCACTGTACAGTAACCATCACGGCCCGACATACCTCCCACTGCACAATAACCATCACCTCACGACATACCTCCCATTGTTCAGTAACCATCATGGCTCGACATACACCCCACTGTACAGTAAGCATCACGGTCCGACATATCTCCCACTGTACAGTAACCGTCACGGCCCGACATACCTCCCACTGTACAGTAACCATCACGGCCCGACACACACCCCACTGTACAGTAGCCATCACGGCCCGACATACCTCCCACTGTACAGTAACCATCACCTCCCGACATACCTCCCACTGTACAGTAACCATCACGGCCCGACATACCTCCCACTGTACAGTAACCGTCACGGCCCGATATACGTCCCACTGTACAGTAACCGTCACGGCCCGACATACCTCCCACTGTACAGTAGCCATCACCTCCCGACATACTTCCCACTGTACAGTAACCATCACGGCCCGACATACCTCCCACTGTACAGTAACCGTCACGGACCGACAAACCTCCCACTGTTCAGTAACCATCCAAGCCCGACATACTTCCCACTGTACTGTAACCATCACGGCACGACTTACGTACCATTGTATAGTAACCGTCACGGCCCCAAATACCTCCCACTGTGTAGTAACATTCACTGCCCAACATACCTCCCACTGTACAGTAACTACCACGGACCGAAATACCTTCCACTGTGAAGTTACCATCACGGCCGGACATACCTCCCACTGCATAGTAAGCATCACGGTCCGACATGCCTCCCAATGTACAGGAACCGTCATAGCCCGGCATACCACCCAATGTACAGTAACCGTCACGGTCCGACGTCCCTCCTACTGAACAATAACCACCAAGGCCCTACATACTACCCCTCCACTGTACAGTAGCCATTACGGACCCAAATACCTCCAACTGTGCAGTAACCATTCACAGCCCGACATATCCCACACTATACAGTAATCATCACGGCCCGACATACTTCCCACTGTACAGTAACCATGACGGCCCATTATACCTCCCACTGTACAGTAACCATCACGGTCCCACATACCTCCCACCATACAGTAACCATCACGGCCCCATATACCTCCCACTGTACAGTAACCACCACGGACCAACATATCTCCCACTGTACAGAAACCATCACGGCCTGACATACCTCCGAATGTACAGTAACCATCATGGCCCGGCATACCTCCCTCTGTACAGTAACAATCATGACCTGACATCCCTCCCACTGTAGAGTAACCTTCACGTCCCGACATACACCCCACTGTATAGTAACCGTCACAGCTCAACATACCTCCCACTGTACAGTAACCATCACGGCTCCAAATACTTCCCACTATACAGTAACCACCACGGCCCGACATTCTCCCCATTGTACAGTCGTCGTCACTGCCCCAACGTACCTCCCACTGTACAGTAACCATCACGGCCCCATATACCTCCCACTCTACAGTAACCACCACGGTCCGATATACATCCCACTGTACAGTAACCATCACGGCCTGACATATCTCCCACTGTACAGTAAGCATCACGGCCCGAGATACCTCCCACTGTACAGTAACCATCACGGCCCGACATATCTCCCTCTGTACAGTCCCCATCACGGCCGGGCATATCTCCCACTGTAAAGTCACAATCACAGCCCGATATATCTCCCACTGTACAGTCACCATCACGGCCCGACATACCTCCCACTGTACAGTAACCATCACGGCCCGGCATACTTCCCACTGTACAGTCACCATCAAGAACTCAGTGCTTTGCACTGCTGCCTCACCTCAGTCCTAGTTTCAATTCTGGCCTTGGGTGACTGTCTGTGGTGTTTTCACATTTACCCCGTGTCTGCGTGGGTTTCCTCCGGGTGCTCCGGTTTCCTCCCACAGTCCAAAGATGCGCAGGTCAGGTGAATTGGCCATTCTAAACTGCCCATTGTCTTTGCTGCATTAGTCAGGGTTCAATATCGTGCAAGGGAATGGGTCTGGGTGGGTTACTCTTCTGAGGGTTGGTGTGGACTGGTTGGGCTGAAGGGCCTGTTTCCACACTGTAGGGAATCTAAACTAATCTCCAAGGTTAAAGACAGCAATGTGATGGAATAAACACTTGTCTGAATGATTGCAGCTCCAACAGTACTCTAGTATGGACTTACTCGCAACAGGCAACAAAGTTTTGTGGGGAATATCCTGTCTTACAAACTTGATTATTTTGGGGAAGTGAGACAATTGAATGATGAGGGCATGGGGCTGGATGTTGGCGTTTTGGACCTCAGCAAGGCCTTTGATATGGTTCCTTATGGCAGGCTCATACAGAAGGTGAAGTGAAGTTGGATAGTTAGTAAGATGGATAGAGAACTGCTTGGTCATAGAAGACAGAGTATTGGTGGAAAAGTGTTTTTGTGACTGGAGATCTGTAAATAGATTGGTGGAGTTGCAGCTTGTGAGGATGATTGCCAGAGAATACAGCAGGATGTCGGTCAGCTGCAGACTTGGACAGAGAAAACACAGATGTAACTTTATCTGGACAGTTGCGACGTGATGCATTTTTGAAGGTCTAATGCAGGAGAGAGGTACAAAGTGGATGGAAAAACTAATGGCTGCATCAACATCCAAAGGGATCTAGTTGTACAGCTTCACAGTTCCCGGAAAATGGCAACACTGGTGGATAGTGTGATCAGGAAGACTGATGGCAAACTTGCAGACAGGCATCGGAGTATGCAATATGAAAATTAGCAGGTCATATTGCAGTTGTAGAGAAGCTTAGTTCGGGCACATTTAGAAAATTGTGTACAGTCCTGGTTGCCACACCAGCAGAACGATGTGGAAGTTTTGGAGAGGGTATGGGAACGTTTTACCAGGATGTTGTCTGGTTTGGATGGTATTAGCCAGAAGGAGAAATTGAACAAACATGGTTTGTGTGCAGCTGGGCATCATTGGCTATGGGGCTACACGATAGATATTTACAAAATTATCAGAGACATAGAGAGAAGGACAGTTAAATACTTTTTCCCAGAGTAGAAATATCAATTACTCAGGACTTAGGTAAAGGAGAAAGTTCAGGAGATATGCTTGGCAAGTTTTTTTTTGCTTTTCCAGATAGAATGTGAAAGTGACTGGAATACACTGATAAGAGGGGAAGAAGCTAATATCGCAAGGTTTAAGAGGCATCTTGATACAGAGTAGAGACAGCAACGAATTGAATTACATAGAATGTGTAGAAGCAAAACCTTTCGTTTTAATTTTAGAAGGGCATCATGTGTCATTATAGGATGTCTGGGTTGAATGGCCCGTTCCTGTACTTAACTGTTCGTTAAATAAAGATTTGTGCAGCAGCGAGATGCTCAGTGAATGATTACTGATTATCAATAACCACATTATTGTTGATCTCTCCTCATCAACTTGCAGGTTTATGTCCTCCCTTCCACTGTCGGGAAACTCATTACGGAGAATTTGACGTGAAAGTCCGAGCTGGTAACTGGTAATTCCATCTCGCCCCTCGCTCCTACGGCCTTCTATCTTGGACCCCAACGTCTCAGGGGACACTGCACTAACAGAAGCTGCACATATGCCACATCCCCGACGTTGGCATCTGGCATATGCCAGCCTCACCATGCCATCTCAGCACATCTCCGACCCACTGACAGTACACGTGTACTTCAATGCTGCAGCTCAGAGTGCACTGACAACTCTCATTGCAATGCTGCTGCAAGTACACTGTGCTCAGGGACACAGACCCAGCTCATGGGCTGCTCAGTTCTTGTCCGTACACATTCACTTTGAGCTGACTTGAATGCTCAAAGAATTATTGCCTTGCCTTACCCTGCCCTCAGCAGTGTTTCCCCTCAGCCAGAGCTACCAGGCTCACCCGCCTGCTGTACTGTCGTGGTGTTTCTCACAGACACAAACCAGGAAGCTTGATATCATTGTCCACAGTCAGTCACGGTGCCCAGCACAGTGAGTCAGGGGGAGTCTCAGATCCCAGTCCGGGAGCTTGGACACGGTCAGTCAGCCTATCGTGGTTGTTAGGGTTGGATACATCCCCTGTGAGAGGGTGTGGAGCTGAATGTTGGAGAGACCCTTAATCCTCTTGGCTCTTTCTCTCCTATTGTGGGATGGTTCCATCTGGAATGTGAAAATTAGCAAGAGGTATTAAAGGAGATGGAAACGGTTGGTACAGCTGTTAGTGCTGAGACAGCTGAAGGAAAGGTGGGGAGGTGTCCTGAGTGAGTGAGTGGGCAGCACAGACACCAGGCAGAGTTGGGGAGAGGGACCGAGAGAAGGTGCTGCATTTAGGGAGAGTGGGAGAACATGGTGGGAGGTGGGTGCAGTAACAGAGAGAGAGTGAGGGAGAGGGCACGAAGTGTAAATGGTTGCACTTACCCTGGTGGAGGGGAGAAGGTCACTGACCTCCTTCCTGAACTGCTGGGCATTCACCCAGAAGGCTGGCACCTCACTGACCCATGGGGCAGCTTCGGACCAAACAGGCAGGGTCTGGTGTTGTGGCCTCCCCTGCCAGTCCTGGAGGAAGATAATGTCCCTCTCCTGCACCATGCACTCCACCAGGAGCTCAGGGATTTGGCCACAAACTGGGGCCCCAGGTTTACCGTGTCTGCCATGTCCAGGCCAGTTTTGAATTGTCAATCTAAGATTGTACTGTCATTTTAATAATGGCACCAAGAACAGCGAGGCGGGTTCATTCTGGGATATCCAGCAGTGGGCAGTTGTTATGACGAAGGGGAAAATCATTGCATTAGTGTCAGATGAGAGGAAGACTACCTGGGCATGGAGGGTAGTTAATGAGTCAGATTGCGGATTGTATCATGAGAAAGTGCACTTCACCTTGTGGAGAAAAACTCTCCATGAAACTAGACTAAAATGAGACTTGACCAAATCATAAGATGGTTCAGGCTTCTGTCTGTCTGAATCAAAATAGGGATGCAGTGTTAAATATTGGGAACGACAAACTTGGAGCGGAGAACTTTATAGAAGATTCATATCCTTAAAATGGGGTAACACAATGTTCCAGACTGTTAAAAGAAGCCGGCGAAAATTTCCTTCCTTATAGTTAACCACGTTATCCAATCCTCACTGGATGCAGGGATGGTGCCGGTGGACTGCAGAAAGGCTAACACCGCACCTTTGTTTAATGTGGAGCAAGGGACTGACTGAAAATATCGAGGCTGGAATTCTGAGACAGTGGATAAAGTGTCACTGAGGTAGTCCCACGGACTCCAGGACAGTCGGTCTGGATTTATTCAAGGAAGTTCGTGTGCAATTAATCTGACTGTGTCGGTTTGAGGCACTAACCTGTAACTGCATGTGACTTACTTGGATTTAAGGAGAGACCCCATGGCAGACTGTTTAAAAACAGAAAGTATGGGGTCCAGGTGAATGTAGCGAACAACCCAGCGAAGTGCAAAGCAAGGCATTTGGGGACATCGACAATAGAGAGAAATGTACAATAAATGAGAGTATGGTCAATGTGGGCAGATAAATTAAGGTAGCTGGAAACACTAATAATCTCGTTAATGTAGCAAATGGCATTATTTCCTCTATCAGACAAAATAATGAACTTCAGAGCAGGAAGCTGATGCAGGAACTGTATAAATAATGAGTTCAGTCACAGCTTGGGGACTGTGTACAGTTCTGGTCACTCCATCACATGGAAGGATGGAATTGGACTGGAGAGGGTACAGAGGAGATTCTTCACCCTGTGACAGTGGAAGTGCAGTTATGGGGAAAGATTGGAACGGAGGATGCTGAGAGGAGATTTGATTGGGGTGCACATATTGTCAGGGACCTGGGTAGAAAGGGAGACAACATCTTGTTGCTGTTAGAGAGCTCAGTTACCAGCGGTGAATCTTTAATGTAATTGGATGAAATATTAGAGAAGTGGTGAGGAAAGTTGTTATTTCACCCAGAGTATGGTCGGGATCTAGGAGTCACACATGGAAGCGGAGTCGAGGCAGAAATTCTCAAACCATTTTATAAAGGTGCCGGGTTCTGCACCTGAAGACCTACACTATCCGGGGAGACAGAACTAGGGCTTTAACAAACGTTACATCTTGTCCAATGCAGACAGTGGACAGAGTCATCTCCTCTATACTGTGCTATTTTCTGAAGTTTTCAAAGGTTACCAATATCTGATAGCATCAATACGCAGTGATGATGGATGAAGACAGGGAGGAGCAGTGTGTGAATTGATTAGCATCACAATAATACTGATCCCATCCTTTATACACAATGCTACTTCACTGCGTTGGCCTATTTACCCTTCCTGTAGAAATGGGGAAAACCTTTGATTATCCAATTCTTAGTCGTGGTCACACTGCAGCCCCATATCCATAATCCCAGCTCAATCTGACCTGGTTCACACTATTTAAAGCTACCATTTCACTGGCCTTGTTGACAAGTTCCCAGCTTCATTCTTGCTCCATTGAAGGTTGCACTCAGTCAACTAATGTTTCTCACTCTCAATTATTGCATATCATTCTCTACCATCATGCTGAACTTTACAAAAAAAAAGATCACTGCGCCCCAAAACGTTCCCCTACTGACACTAGATCCACTTGCCCCACCTCGTTCCCAAGGACCAGTTCCAACACTACATGCTGTCTTAGGCTGGACACATACTCCTGATGTGAGCTCTCCTTCATGTAATCCATGGGCGTTGGCCCCTCATGACCCTGCACCAACAGTAACCATGTCAATATCTGGATAAATTAAGTCTCTCAGTATAACTAATCTGTAGTATTGTCATCGCTCTCAAATGACCCTGCATATTTATTCTCTTCATCCTTTCCAATGGTTGCTGGCTGATAGACTGTACCTCACAGTTTAATTGTAAACTTTTTGTTCTGTAGCTCCAACCAAATTCATTATGTCCTTGGATGGATGCTCTTTCTCTTGGACTCCTTAACTAACGCTAATCTCAACCAGTACTTCTACCTTCATCCTTTCTCTTCCCTTCTATCATTTTGGAATCCTTTATCCCCAGCAATATTTAACACCCAGTCCTGCTATTCCTTGAGCCAGCTCTCGGTGATCAGTACATCAGATTTCCACACACCAAACTGCATTTGGAACTCCCCACTTGGGAATACAGTAAGGAATATAATCTAAACTCTCCCTCTGCGTTCCATTTTACTGTCCCTAAATATATCCATAAACAGCCCCAAACCCTTCAAACCTCCAAGTCTCCGTGAGCTCCCACAGCTCCAACAATACCACACCGATCCTCCAAAGGGTAACTCACCCAGACCCACTTATCGCTGACAATGCACCTAACACTATGGGCAATTTAGAATGACCAATCCACCTGACCTGCACATCTTTGGATTGTGGGAGGAAACCGGAGCACCTGGAGGAAACCCACGCAGACATAGTGAGAATATGCAAACTCCACACAGATAGTCACCCAACGCTGGAATCGAACCTGGGATCCCTGGCACTGTGAGGCACCATTGCTCACCACTGAGCCACCGTGCTTCCCCAAATTGCAGAATTACATGACGAGATATTGTTTGAGGTGCTGGGAGGGCTGTCGGGAGTGGAGGAGCGAACAGAGATGTGGAATGCTGTTGCGGCTTGGAAAGGGTCCGGAAGTGTTAATACAGATAAGGAGGTCTGTTAGGGATGGGAGAGGTCGTGTGGTGCTATAGGCCAGGAGTGTTTTAGGGCCTGCAGAAGGTTACAGTGATATCATGTTTCCTTGGGGATTAAGGAAGGTACACAGGTGGGTGCTTTGGTCCAGGCTGGAGGGTTTTACAGTGACGGGGGCACTGTAAGTATTGTGCAAGACTACAGAAATCGGGATTATTGTACTGAGATTAGTGAGATTGGGCATGTTATCGACACTGGAGCAATTTACATATAGGGAGAGTCGTCAGCATTGGAGTAGGTTTCAAACATACAGCTGGAATATGGGAGGGGTGGAGGTTACAGAAATAGGAACATTTCTGGGAATAACAAGCATTCAAGACAACACGTTGGACCAAAAGGCATGTTTCTATGCTGTATAACTGCATCACACGACAAGAGACAGCGTGAGGAGGGAATACAGAACAGAAAGATCCCAGTTTCAACACCATCTCATTGAGAGAGGTCTGCTTCCCCCTCTGTTGAACTGATCCTCACTAAGACAGCACAAGCCTGGATTGTTAACTGTGAACTTCCTATATTGTCAGATGAAGTCTCAGTACAGCAGAGACGAAAATTAACAAAACGGTGGGGATTGAGCCTGGGACCATCATGCTCTGTGTTCGTTCTTCAACACCGTATCTGTGTCATGTCTTCTGGACCAAAGTTAGATCCCTTAAATGCACTCTGTTCTGTTCACTGTGAGTGATCTTACCTATCTGCAGGATTTACTGAAGGCTCCAGATCTCTCTCTCCATCTCTCTCTGGCTCACCAACTGTCTTCAATGTGGTGATGAAGGAAACAGGAATTTGGAATTCTGCTGAGTCAGGAGCATTCTCAGTACCTACAGGATACAGAGCAATGAACAGAATTGGAAATTAGACTGATGCAGTCAGGATTACCCAGGGAGAATGGCACTGAGTCTCACAGAGATCTGGAAAATCCCAGTCTCCATCCCTGGCCTGTGCTGCCCGTCTCGATGGAGTGGAGAATTCTGTTGCCACAGAATCTGGAGTAGCTGCAAAAGGTGCAGTCACTGGCATCAATTAGACCCTCACAGTGACAGATACCACACGGAGAGATACTGAGTGATATCACGAGAGTGCAGGAAGGTCTCAGGATCAAACCACGGTCAGGAAGAAGGGTGCACTGGGAGCAGTACCCAGGGATGAGGGAGCTATCAGTTGTCCAGGCAATTGCCTAGTGTTACTCTCACTCGACTGTTCATCCAGAATTTAATGCCAGTAGCAGGGATACCCATCTGACTGCTTAATACCCTTTAAGTAAGGAAATCTGTTATGGGCTGCCGGTCTGGCCTACATATGAATCGAGACCCAGAGCAAGGAGGTTGACTCTCAACTGCCCCCTGAAATGATCTGGCAAGCCACTCAGCTCAAGGGCAGCTCGGAGGTGGGCATGAAATGCTGGCCAGCCAGAGACAGCAAAATCCCACGAGTGAATTAAAAACAACACTGCAGGGAGCAGTGTCCTGGCCAATCATGTCGGTAGGTTTATGGACAGGGCTTTAAACTGACAGAGAGGATGCAGGGACAGGGTTCAGGTGAATGGAGCTTTCCAAATCCGAAGAGAAAAGGTGACCCATCAGAACAGCATAAGGACGTGACTGAATACAAGCAGAAGGGAACGGGAAAGGGACAGAGTTTAACTAAAACTGTACACCAGTGAATTCGACTTTGACAGCAATTTCTGGGTAAAAGTTTTTTTTTGGAATTGTCAAAGTATCAGCAATAACTTGTGACAGAGGGATAAATAAGATTTGGTCACCAGAAAGATGTGATTACAAGAGAAACTGTGCTGTGTTCTAAACAAGGAGGGATACAATGGCAGGAAGAGGTTTCAGGAGGCTGACAAGGATGAGATCTGAACGAATAGACACAATTAGGAAGATTTGCTCGGAGTGCCAGGGGTAACAGAAACACCAATGGCCTGATCTGAAACAGATGACCCAGACTGGGATGGGTGTGGGGATTGGAGGTGGCTTCAGAGGGAGGGTTTTGGGGGCGGCCGGGGTGTTCTGTTTGAGGCGGGCGGAGGGTGATGTTGGATGGGTTTGGGGCGGGTTTGGTGCTCTGTTGGAGGCGGTGGAGGGTGATGTTGAATGGGTTTGGGGGCGGGCGAGGTGCTCTGTTGGAGGCAGTGGGGGGTGATGTTGGATGGGTTTGGGGGCGAGCGAGGTGCTCTGTTGGAGGCAGTGGGGGCTGATGTTGGATTGGTTTGGGGGCGGGCGAGGTGCTCTGTTGGAGGCAGTGGGGGTTGATGGTGGATGGGTTTGGGGCGGGCGGGGTGCTCTGTTGGAGGCGGCGGAGGGCGATGTTGGATGGGTTTGGGGGCGGGCGGGGTGCTCTGTTGGAGGTGGGCGGAGGGTGATGTTGGATGGGTTTGGGGGTGGGCGGGGTGCTCTGTTGGAGGTGGGTGGAGGGTGATGTTGGATGGGTTTGGGGGCGGGCGGGGTGCTCTGTTGGAGGTGGGCGGAGGGTGATGTTGGATGGGTTTAGGGGCGGGCGGGGTGCTCTGTTGGAGGCGGGCGGAGGGTGATGTTGGATGGGTTTGGGGGTGAGCGGGGTGCTCTGTTGGAGGTGGGCGGAGGGTGATGTTGGATGGGTTTAGGGGCGGGCGGGGTGCTCTGTTGGAGGCGGGCGGAGGGTGATGTTGGATGGGTTTGGGGGTGGGCGGAGTGCTCTGTTGGAGGATGGCGGAGGGTGATGTTGGAGGGTTTGGGGGCGGGTCGGGTGGCAAGTGGAGGGTGGCGTTGGGCGGTGTTTGTGGTGGGTGGCTGGTGTGGGTTGGTATTGGAAGGGTTTGAGAACGGGTAGGGGCGATGTTGAGGTGTGGGTGGGGGGGTGTTGGAAGGGTTTGGGGGCGAGTAGCGGGGTGTTTGTGGGGGTTGGCGGGGCTTGAGGGCTCACGCATGGTTTGCTGCTGCCTAGTCACCTCAACAGGGACTAGACATTACCGAAAACTCCGAGCCCCAGAGGAAAGGTATGGAATTGATTAATCGAGTGACCAATTATCTGAATGTACTATTGCCCGCTCATCTCGTTCAGATAATCGAGGTTCCTGTGTAAACCAGCTGGATGTTAACCTGGTGTTGTGTGATTTTTACCTTCACCCAATGAACCCTTGATCGATCCTTCTGAATGGCTCCAATGTTGGCCCTGTTCCAGTTTAAGACCTTAATCTGTGGATCTGTCTGATCTTTTTCCATAACTATGTTAAAAATAAGACAGTTGTGGTCACTGGACCTAAAGTGCTCTCTGACTGACACTACAGTCATTTGCTGGAAATGTGTTGCTGGAAAAGCGCAGCAGGTCAGGCAGCATCCAGGGAACAGGAGAATCGACGTTTCGGGCATAAGCCCTTCTTCAGGTTTCCTGAAGAAGGACTTATGCCCGAAACGTCGATTCTCCTGTTCCCTGGATGCTGCCTGACCTGCTGCGCCTTTCCAGCAACACATTTCCAGCTCTGATCTCCAGCATCTGCAGACCTCACTTTCTCCTCACTACAGTCATTTGCCCGACCTCGGTTTCTGAGGGGTGATCCAGTGTTGCCCCCGCCTGGGTAGCATAGAGCCCTCTCCATCTTGATTTAGGAAACATTCTTAGACATATTTGACAAATTCCACCCCGTATGGTCCTTTTACACTCTGGGTGACCCAGTCAATCCATGGGAAGTTAAAATCTCCATCCAATACGACTCTATTATTTTTATAGGTACCTGCAATTTCACTGTGCATTTTTTCCTCTCGTACCCGCTGGCTATTTGGGGGACTAGAACACCATCCCAGCAGACTCATCCCCCCCCCCCCTTTTTGTTTCTAACTTTTAAAAATATGGCCTCTTTTGATGACCACTTAACAAAATTGTCTCTCAGCACTGTTTTTCTGTCCTCCCTAATCAAAGGGACAACTTCCCCTCCTCACTTACTTGTCCTTCTGTCACGCCTGTAGCTTCTGTATCCTGGAACACTGTGCTGTCAGTGCTGCCCTTCTCTCAGCCATATTTCTGATATAGCTGTAATATCACAGTCCCCGGAGCTAATCCATGGTCTGAACTTGTCTGCCTTACCAGTCAGGCCTCGTGCGTTGAAATTAATGCCCTTTAAACCAGAAGTATTTCCCCTCCCTATACTGTGCCCAGATATCCTGGATAGGAAACTTGCACTCAATGGCTCATGTATCTTCCCCTGATTAGTTGATGGCCCCTGTCATATTCAGAGTCTCAACTCCCTGCCAAACTAGTTTAAATCCTTCCGGGTAATACTAGCAAATCTCACCCAGGGATACTGGTGCCTCTCTTCTTTCAGTGCAAACCATCCCCCTGGTACACGTCACCTCTACCCCAGAAGAGATCCCAATGACCTAAGAACGGAAAACCCTACCCCCTATACTAGCGCCTCAGCCACACCTCCATCTGGCCGATCTTTCTAATTCTATCCTCACTGGCACGTGGCACTGGGAGTAATCTGGAGATGATTAACCTCAATATCCTGTTTTTTAACTTCTTACCTAACTCCCTCTACTTATTTCATAGGGGCCTATCCCTTTGTCTACCTCGGTCACGTGGGCCGGTGTGCACAATGACCTCTGAATGTTCACCCTCCCCTTCAGAATGTTCAATAACCTCTCAGAGACATCCTTGACCCTGGCACACTGGAGGCAGCACACCATCGGGGGTCTCTTCTGCAGCCACAGAGTCTCCTGTCTGTCCCCCTCACAACTGAGTCTCTTTTCAGTATTGCGATCATTAGACAGGATCTGGTAAACAGACAGGGAGGAACTTCCTGCAGTTGGGTCGATATGAGGAAAGTGGGAGTATTTAAAAGTGATGCTGTGAAAACTTGGGGCCAATGTGTTCCTTGAAGAGTGAATAGTAAAGGCAGTAGGTCCAGCGAATACTGATCAAGTGATGTCGTGAGTTTGATAAAGAAAATCCAGTTCAATAAAATCAGGAGAAGCCATTCACAAGTATAGAGAGGGCAAGGGGATTGTAGAAAATGAGGGACAAACATTGGTTATGAAGTACATTTGGCAGATACAACTGAGGAAAAACCACAAGGTGTTTCATCACCATCGTTAGCATAAGAGGCTTCCCAGCTAAAGAGTGGGGCCTGTTAGAAACCAGGCACGGTGGCACAGTGGTTAGCACTGCTGCCCTGCAGCGCCAGAGACCCGGGTTCAATTCCCGACTCAGGCGACTGACTGTGTGGAGTTTGCACGTTCTCCCCGTGTCTGCGTGGGTTTCCTCCGGGTGCTCCGGTTTCCTCCCACAGTCCAAAGATGTGCAGGTTAGGTTAATTGGCCATACTAAATTGCCCGTAGTGTTAGGTAAGGGGTAAATGTAGGGGTATGGGTGGGTTTCGCTTCGGCGGGTCGGTGTGGACTTGTTGGGCCGAAGGGCCTGTTTCCACACTGTAATCTAATCAAATCTAATCTAAAACCAAAGGGACAATCTGTGCATGGAGCCAGAGGATGTAGGTGAGGTCTTCAATGAATACTTCCCATCTGTATTCACACAGGAGAAAGGCATTGTAGCCGGGGATTTCAGTCGTGATGGTGAGGTTCTAGAACATGGTAAGATCAATAAGGAGGAGGTATTAAATGTTTTCACAGGCATAAATAGGTGGAGAAATCCCCAGTGCCCAATGAAATGTACCCCAGGCTGCTATGGGAGGTAAGGAGGGAGTTTGCTGGGGCCCTGGTGGATATATTTAATAATCTGCTGGCCTGAGGTGAAGTGCCAAATGACTGGAGGATCGCTAATGTGGTTCCTTTGTTCAAGAGCAGCAGGGATAGGCCAGGTAATTACAGAGCAGATAGTCTGACAGCAGGGGGAGGTGAATTATTGGGAACAATTCTGAGGGATAGTTTGAATTCATAACTGGAAAGGCAGGGATTGATTAGGGTTAGTCAGCACGGATTTGATACAGGAAGATCTTGTCTGGTGAAATCAGTTCAGTTTTTTGAAATGGTGTCTGAAAACATTGATGAGGGCAGCGTAGATGATGTTGGTTCCATGGAGTTCATTAAAGCCTTTGACAAGGGCCCACATGGACGGCTGGTCCAGAAGGGAAGAGCCCATGGGATCCAAGGCAAGTTGGCAATTTGGATCCATAATTGCTGGAGGGTTGGTTTTGTGATTGAAAGCCTTTGCACAGCGGGTGTACCACAGAGATCTGTGAAGGAGCCATTGCTGTTCCTTAGGGACGTTAATCACTTGGGTATGAGAACAGAAGGTATCATTATTAGGTTTGCAGATGACATGAAAGGTGAGGGGGTTGTCCACAGTGAGGGGAATGGTCTCAGGCTACAGTATGAAGGTTGAGGCTGGGACAGAATTTCAACAGAGTCATTTCAATTAATAACCAGGCTCGAGCACAGCAGGCAATGAGGGAAAACTGATTAATTAAATTGCATTTATTTTGATGTAAAATGCCTGACAGGTAAGGCAGATGAACGCACGGCATGGATGCAAACATAGGACTGGGAAATGCCAGGAATTACAGAAACACAGCTGAGGGAGGGACAGGGCTCGCAGATCATTGTTCCAGGGGACAGATTCAACAGGAAGGATAGAAGGGGAGGCAAGGGAGGAGGGGGAGTGGAGTTTTTGATCAGTGAAAACATCACTGCAGCACTGAGAGAGGATATCCCTGGGGATCGCCCAGTAAAGCTGTTATGGAACTGAGAAATAAGAATGAATAATCAGTTTGATATGACTGTACTATAAGCCTGCAGTAGTCAGCGGGAAATTGAGCAGCAAATATGTCGGAGATCTCAGATATCTGTAAGAAGGATAGCGTTGTAATGGTCAGGGATTTTAACTTTCCAAACCTAGACTGGGGGGCTGTCAGTGTGTTCACAGCTTGGTTGGGAGGGATTTGTTCAGTGTGTTCAAGAAAACTGTCTCGATCAGTATGTAACTGGCCCGACTGGAGAAAAGGATAAAACCTGACCTCCCTTAGGGGAACAAGGTAGAGAAAGGGCTGAAGAGTTTGTGGGGAAGCACTTTTGCAAAGTCACCACAATTCTATTAGTTTGAAAATAGCGATGGAAAAGAACTGGCCTCGTCCACAAGTTAAAGATCAAAGCTGGCCTTGCCCCGTCCAGAAGGTATTAGGCAAGACTGTCCAAAAATTGATTCCTGGACGATATTTGCAAGTAAAAGAACGTCGGGCAAGTGGGACTCTTTCAAAAGAGAGATAAATTAATATTTCAGGGCCAGCATATTCCTGTTAGTGTGAAGAACAATGCTGACACAAGTGGGATACACTGGATGACTGGGGATATTGAGGTTCTGGTCAAGACAAAAGGGGGCACATGTCCTATATAGCCAGCTGGATTAAGTCAATCCCTTAAAGAACATTGTGGGTGTAGTACTACTCTTAAGATGGAAACCATGAGGGCCTAAAGGAGAACTGACAGCGCTTTAGCATAAAAGGTTCAGGAAAATCCAGAGAGATTCTAAAAGTATATTAAAAATAGAAGATTTTGGGACTTGGGACAGAATGTGACCCCTTAAAGTCATCTATGTATGAACCCACAGGAAATGGGTGAGATCCAAAGCAAACACTTCACGTCAGAACTTACTGTGGAAAACACAGTGGGGAAGCAGGGAAATAAACAGTGATATTTTCAAACGAGTCCACATTGGAGAACAGGAGGTGCTGAAGGTTTTCAATCACATTAAAATTAGACAACTCCCTGAGAACCAATCAAGTATATCCCAGGACATTGGGGTAAGTTAGGGAAGAAACTTACAATGATATTTCTATCACTGACAGCCACGGGTGGTGAGCTCGGAGACTGGAGGTTGCCTAATGTTGTGCCAGTATTTAGGAAAGGCTACGAGGGAAAGCTAGGGACATAAACACCAACTGGCTTGATGTCAGTGGTGTCAATGTTGTTGGAAGCAATTCCGCAGGACAGGACTTGCATGCATTTGGAATGGCAACGCTTGATTAGGGAGAGTCAGCACAGCTTTGTGCATACAAAGTCATGTGTCTCAAATTTGATAGAGTTTGTTGAAGACGTGACCAAGAAGATGGATGAAGGCAGAACAGTAGACGTTGTCTATCTTGACTTCAGCAAGGCCTTTGACAGGGTTAAGCGTGGTGCACTGGTTCGTAAGGTTAGATCACATGGGATCAGGGAGAGCAAGACAAACTGACACAAAATTGACTTGACAGTAGGAGACAGAGGATGGTGGGAGAGGGTTGTTGTGCAGACTGGGGGCCTCTGACCAGCGGTGTGCCATAAGCATTGGTGCTGGGGTCACGCATGTGCATTATTGACATAAACAAGAATATATAAATTATTGTTAGTAAGTTTGTGGATAGTAAAATAAGTCTTATAGTGGGCGGTGAATACAGTTATCAAAGGTGCTCTTAACCAACTGAGCCAATGGGTCAAGAAATGAAAGATGGAGCAGAATTCAGGTATTGGATTTTGTTAAGATAAACCAAGGACGATTAACACAATTAATGGCAGAGCGCTAGACAGTGTTGTTGAACAGAGAGAGACCAAGGGGTGTAGTTACATTGTTCCTTAGAAGTGGTGTCACAGGTGGACAGGATGGGGAAACCAACATTTGGCACACTGGCCCTCATTGGTCACAGCATTGAGTACATGAGTTAGTACATCATGATACGGCTGTTTCAGACATTGCTGGGACACCAGTTGGGGTACTGTGTAGAATTCTGATCCTCCTGCTTTAGGAAGCATATTCTGAAACTGTAAATGGAGCAAAGATTGACGAAGATGTTACTGATACTGGAGCGTTTGACAGAAACAGAGAGGCTAGATAAGCTGGAAAGCAACATGGGTGGAAGGAGATAGATTTGGCAGATAAGGTTAAGGAGAATCCAAAGAGATTCTACAGCATACAAGTACAAAAAAGCTACTAGAAAGACAATAGGGCCCCTCAAAGATCAATAAGGTCATCCATGTCTGGAATCACAGGAAATGTGCGCGACCCGACATCAATTTTTCATGTCCGAATGTACTGTGGACAAAGACTAGGAAACAAAAGGAAATAAATAGTGATGTCTTGAAAAGAGTCCCCATTACAGAAAAGGTGGTGCAGGGGGTCTTAGCACACAAAGGTAGAGAAAGCCTAGGTCCTGAACAAGTGTATCCCAGAACATTGTGGCAAAGTTGCAGTGGGGACCGTGGCAGAGATATTTGTATCATTATCTTTCGTATTTCCATTGGGTGTAGGTGGCTGAGGGGTGACCTTATAAAAGGTTTATAAAAACATGAGGGGTATACGTACGTTGAACAGTGAAGGTCTCTACAGCAGGGTAGGGGAATCCATAACTAGAGGGTAAAAATATGAGGTGGGAGAGGAAATACTTAAACACGACCAGAGGAGCACATTTCCACACAGAGAATGGTGCACATATTGAATGAGCTGCCGCGGAAGTGGTAGAATAAAGTACAATTACATCATGGAAAAGACATTTTGGCAGGTACATGGAGAGGAGAAGGTTTGACGGGATCGGGACCAAACTGGTGGGCGGCACGGTGGCACAGTGGTTAGCACTGCTGCCTCACAGCGCCAGAGACCCGGGTTCAATTCCCGACTCAGGCGACTGACTGTGTGGAGTTTGCACATTCTCCCCGTGTCTGCGTGGGTTTCCTCCGGGTGCTCCGGTTTCCTCCCACAGTCACAAAGATGTGCGGGTTAGGTGAATTGGCCATGCTAAATTGCCCATAGTGTTAGGTTAAAGGGGGTAAATGTAGGGGTATGGGTGGGTTGCCCTTCGGCGGGTCGGTGTGGACTTGTTGGGCCGAAGGGCCTGTTTCCACACTGTAAGTAATCTAATCTAATCCAATCAAACGCAGGCAAATGCGACTCGTTCAGGAACCGTGGTCAGCATGGACGAGTTGGATCGAAGGAATCGTTTCTGTTCTGCACGGTTCTTTCTCCAGTTATTGGAGGAGGAGACTACTGAGATAAGGCATGTTGTAGGCACTGAAGCAAGTTACAGAGATAGAGACGGTAGTCTGGAATGCAGTATATTTCAAATATGTGGAGGGACTATCGGGAAGCGAGGAGGTTACAGGGACAGGAGTTAAAAAATATTGAAGACACTGGTCCACGAGTCATTGTATACATACAGTTGGGGAAGACAGAGCAGAAAGATCCCAGGCAGCATTCCCACACACTCATAGAAACCTGCTTTCCCCTCTGATGTTCGCTAAGACATCACAGGCCTGGATTGATAATTGTGACACTCCTGATGCTTTCTCAATGCAACAAAACTTACAGTAGGGCTGGTGATTGACCTGGGGTGTGTCTGTACTGTGCTCCCCCTCCAGAACTGTATCTAAGTGATATCTTGTTAGCCGATGTTTGGAGCCCTCTCAATGCTCTCTGCTCTGTTCACTGAGTGATCTTACCTCACTGCAGGATTTATTGAAGATTCCAGATTTCCCTGCCCTTTGTCTCTCTGGCTGACCAACCATCTTAAATGTGGTGATGGACGAGACATACTGTAGTTGGGAAGTCTTTTGTGTCAGGAACTTCCGGATTACCTGCAGGAGACAGAGAAATAGACAGGATGGGAAATTAGACTGATGTAGTGAGGATTACACATGGAGAATCGTCCTGAGTAAAACAGAGATCTGGAAAATCCCAGACTCCGTCCCTGGCCTGTGCTGCTGAGTCTCTCTGGAGTGGAGAATTCTGTTGACTCAGGATCTGGAGTAACTATAAGAGCGAGGGAAATTGACAGAGGCAGCAATTCGATCCACACAGTGAGGGATACCACATGGAGAGAGATACTGTGTGATATCACCAGAGTGCTCAAACAATCATGTCAGAAGGCCTCAGAATCAATCAATTGTGTGGGAAGAAGGGGTTCCGCTTCATGATGGTATAACTGGTCAGGAAGGAGCAACCAGTGAGCAGGCGAAGTGATGGCCCAGTGGCATTATTGCTAGAGCATGTGTCCAAAACATCAGCTAATGTTCGGGGAGACATGTTTGAATCCCACCATCAGAAATGGGGGAATATGAAAACAATACTTTTAAAGATAATAATTAATAATCCATAAATAAATATAAGAAAATTGCTGATGTACAAAAAATACAAACACTTGTCATTTCGAGAAGGACACCTGCCTATCCTCACGTGGTCTGCACAAAATACCCACAACAAAGTGTTTGTCTCTCAATGACCCTCTGAAATGGCTGAGCCAGTTACTCAGTTCAAGGGCAGCTAGGGCTGGGAAAGAAAGGCAGGTCAGACAGAGAAACCAACATCCCATAAGTTAATAAAAACAATCCCGTTGAACTGGGCCCCACTGGAACCATGATGGAACAAGTGCCCTGGCCAATCATGTCGGTAGGTTTATGGACAGGGCTGTAAACTGACAGAGAGGATGCAGGGACATGGTTCAGGTGAAAGGAGCTCTCCAAATCCAAATAGAAAAGGTGAAGCATCAGAGCAGCATGGGAATGTACCTGAAGACAAGCAGAAAGGAACAGGATTGGAAAACATTTAGTTAAAATTGTACATCAGTGAATCGATTTGTGACAGGAAATTGTGGGAAAGAGTAAGTTATGTTTTGTTTGGAATGGACAAAGTCTCTGCAATTGGGTAGATGGATATGTGACACAGAGATAAAAAAGATTTCGACAGCAGTGAGACATGGTTCCAGGGTGATCAAAAGGTGGAACATAAATATTCAATGGTTCACAACATTGTGGAAATTCAGGCAAAATGGGCAACGCTAACAATTTTGGCTAACAAAGGCATTTCAGAGAAAGCATTTGGCATCAGGTCATGAAGTAGAGTCAGTCTGAATGTAAATTCTGGCTACTACTTGCCAAGGACACAAGCAGCAGAACAGTTTTAGCCACCGAACAGCATTTCATTGCTCATCATTGCAATAAACAGGACTCAATTAGAATTTTTAATAAAAGCATTGTGATAATTTTGGGAAACTTCAATATTCCCAAAATCTGGGACATTCACACTGACAAAAGCGATATTGAAAGAGGAGTTCAGAGATTCTTTTCAGTGTTTCTTTGAATAAAACATTGTGGAACTGTCTAGGGATGTAACTATCTCAGAGCGACCGTTGTGTGATGAAACGTAGTGAATGAGTAATGTCACCTGGAGAGATCCTCTGGGAAATTGTGAGAAAGTGCAGTTTAAAGAAATATATAGTTTTAAAGTGAATCACAGAAAGGACAAGCTACAACTAGAAACAAAAACAGCCAATTACATGCGTTTGATTGGAGAATTGACCAAGGTAAACAGGCGAAACATACTGAAACATGTGTCTGTAAATGAACAGAGGAAAACATTTGAAGGAACAGTGTAAAATATTCAACAAACGGACATTCCATTGAAACAGACAAAACCTCAGCAAGAAATTCCCTCCCATCCCTCATTAAGGACAAAATGGATCATATTAAAATTATGAGGCTGAGAAGATCACTACAAAGTACTTAAAATCCTGAAGTGAGAGAGTGTTTTAGGAGCATGTTTAAAAGGGATTGCAGCCGGTCTGCTAGCAGGAAGGAGGCAGGGGGAAGGGGAATCATTGTCAAGGCTTAATGACACGATATGAACAGGGAGAGATGAAGGTGCTGGAGGTGGTGAGAGTGTTACAGAGAGTGCTCAGGGCCTGAACGGTGTTACAAAGCCAGTCCGGATTGCTGCAGCTGGAGGGGTTTGCAGAGGTAGGGAGGGACATATGTATTTTTATTTATTCATTCATGGGATGTGGGGGTAACTGATTGGACCAGTATTCTTTGCCCCCACTGCTAATTGCCCAGAGGGCAGATCAGAGTCAGCTATATTGCTGTGGGTCTGGATTCACGTGGAGGCCAGACTAGGTTAGAATGTCAGATGTCCTTCACTAAAGGAGGTAAGTGAACCTAATGAGTTCTTGCTGCTGATCAACAATGGTTTCATGGTGGTCTTGCCAATGTCTTTTACAGATACAACATGACATCCTTCTCCTGCTTTCAATGCTCTGACCAATGAAGGTAACCATCCCAAACGCCTACTTCACCAGCCTGTCTACCTGTGACACCACTTTCAAAAGAACTGTGAACCTGCGTCCCTGGGTATCTGACGGACAACATTACCCAGGGCCCGAACATTAACTGTACAAGTCCCACCCTGATTTGTTTCACCAAAGTGGAACACTTCACATTTATCTAATTAAACTCCATCTGCTATTCTTCAGGTCACTATCCCAGAAGTACTGGTCATCCTGTTGAACCACAGATAACCTTCTTCACTGTCCACTTTACCAGCAATTTCAGTGCCACCCAGAAAACTTACTTACCACAAAACCAATATTCCCATCCAAACCACTTATCCAAATGACAAACAACAGTGGGCCCACTACACCGCTGGTCACATGCCTCCAGTAAGAAAAACAAAAATGTCTCTCATCACCCGCTGTCTCCTACTGTCAAGCCCAATTTTGTATCCAGTTCCCTCGCTCCTCCTGAATGCCATATCCTTTTACATTGATCTGAGCTTATTACTCAGTTTACCATACAGGCACAGAACACAGAACAGTACAGCACAAGACCCTTCGGTCATGATGCCATGCCAACCCTTTACCTAACTTTTTGATCAAACTAACCTACATACCCTTCATTTTATTATCATCCATGTGCCTATCCAGAAATATATTAAATGTCCCGAATGCATCTAATTTTACTGCCACCACTGGCAGAGCATTCCACTCACCCACTACTCTATATGTAACGAACCTACCTCTGAAATCTCCCCTTTACCATCTGAGAATCACCTGAAAATTATACCCCCCTGTAATAGCTATTTATGTCAGGGTAAAAATAGCTATTTATTTCACTATTCACTCTCTCTTTGCCTCTCATCATCGTATTTACCTCTACCAAGTCACCCCTCAGCCTTCTTCACTCCAACGAGAAAAACCCTAGCTCTCTCAAGCTTTCTTCATAAGACATGCTCTCCAGTACAAACAGCATCCGGGTAAATCTCCTCTTTACCCTCTCTCAAGCTTCCACATCCATAATGTAATGAGAGAACCTGAACTGAACACAATATTCCAAGTGGGATCTAACCAGGGCTCTATAGAGCTGCATCATAACTTCACGGCTTTAAAACTCAATCCCCCAGCTAATGAAATCCAGCACAATATATTCCTGCTTAACAAGCCTATCAGCTTGGGTGGCTACTTTGAGGGATCTAGGGACTTGGAACCCAAGATCCTTCTGTTCCTCCACACTGCCAATGATTCTCCCTTTAACCCTGCATTATGCATTCAAATTCAGTCTTCCAAAATGAATGACTTCACATTTTTGCAGATTCAACTCCATCTGCCACTTCTCAGCCCAGCTCTGCATCCTGTCATTGCCAAGTTGCAACCTACAATAGCCCTCCACACGATCAGCCATTCCACCAACCTTCGTGTCATTGTCGAACTTACTAACCCACTTTGCCACTCACACATCTAAGTCATTTATAAAACCACAAAGAACAGAGGTCCTGTAACCTCTCCCTGCAGAAGACCACTGGTCACTGAGATCCAGGATGAATGCTTTGCATTCATCATCCTCGATCTTCTATGAGCCAGGAATTCTGTATCCAGACAGACAGGTTTCCCTGTATCCCCTGTCTCTGTACTTTCTGAATGAGCCATAAAGGTGTTTTGTCACATCGCCAAAGGACTCAATAAGATTTGTAAGGCATGATCTGCCCCTCACAAAGCCATGCTGACGACCTCTAATCAAACTATGGTTTTCCAAGGAATTATAAATCCTGTTTCAGAGTCCTCTCCAATAATCTTCACACCACAGACATAAGACTGACAGGTCTGAAATTCCCAGCGTTTTCCATATTCGCTTTCCTGAACAAGGGAATAACATTTGCCGCCCTCCAACCATCTGGTACAACTCCAGTGGTCAGTGAGGGCACAAAGGTCATCGCCAAGTGCACAGCAATTTCTTCCCTCACTTCCTGTCGTAACTTTGGACACATCCCGTGTGGTCCAATAGACTTATCTATCCTTATGTTTTACACAATACTCAGCACGTCCTCATTCTTAACATCAACCTGTTCACATGTATCAGCCTGTTTCACGCTGTCCTCACAAATAACAAAGGCCCCTCTCAGGAGTGAATACTGAAGCACAGTATGCATTAAGGAAATCCCCTACCTCCTCCGACTTCAGGCACAAGTTCCCTCCACTATCCTGATCGGCACTACCCTCACTCTGGCCATGCTCTTATTCCTCACATAAGTGGAGAATGCCTTATGGTTTTTCTTAATCCTTCTCAATAATGCTTTTTCATGTCCCCTTCTAGCTGTCCTAAGTCCATTCCTCAGTTCCTTTCTGGCTACCTTCATAGAATCCCTACAGTGTGTAAACAGGTCAATTGGCCCAATACCTGTTTATCAACCCTCCAACCTGTACCCCAACCAGAACCATTCTCCCAACCTAATTCTCTCCATTTGTCCCGGCTAATTCGCCAAACCTACACATCCGTGAACACTATGGGTAATTTAGCATGGCTGAGTCACCTGACATGCACATCCTTGGGCTGTAGGCGAAATTGGAATTCCTAGGGGAAACCCACGCAGACACGGGGAGAATGTGCAAACTTCACACAGACAGTCACCTGAGGCTGGAATCGAAATGGAGTCCATGGTGCTATGAGGTAGCAGTGCTAACCACTGTGCCGTCGTGCTGCTCCATGTTACCCTCTAGCAACCTGTCTGATCCTTGCTTCCTCAACCTTAAATAAGCTTCATTCTTCCTCTTGACTTGATGTTCTACATCCCTTCAAACTATGTTAAATGCTTTGCTGAAGTCCATGTGGCCAACGTTGACAATCTATCTCTTGACGACCTCCTCAAAGAGTCTATCCAGTTTGTGAAACACGGTTTTCCACTCACAAAGCCATGCTGACTATCTCTAATCAGACCTTGTCTTTCCAAATATATGTAGCTCCTTTCTCAGAATCTCCTCCAACAATTTCCCCATCGCTGGGCTCACTGAGCTGCAATTTCCTGGCTTTTCCCTGCAGTCCTTAAGTGACGGAACAGCATTGTCCTCCCTCCAGACATCCAGTACCTCACTCTGTCTGTTGATAATAGAAATATCTCTTTTCGGGACACTGCAATCTCTTCCCTAGCTTCCCACAATGTTCTAGCATAGAGCTAATGAGCTACTGAGGATGAATCTAGCTTTATCTGTTTTAAGATTCCAGCACTTTCTCTTCTCAGTTGAGGATTCTTTCCAAGACATCACTATATTTTTCCCCATGTTCCTGAGCCTCCATGTTTTTCTCCACAGTAAATACTAACAAGATTGTTTTTGTCCAATATGTCACCCTTCGCCTCTGGTTCCACACATAGCTGACATTATTGATATTTAAGAAGCCCCATTCTCTACTAAGTTACTCTTTAGCCCTTATTGAAACTTGCGTAAAGGCTTCTGAAAAATCAAATACACCATATCCCTCGTACCACTACACCCCTCCTACACACTTACAATGCTGCCATTTATACTCACACCAACAAATTAAATCCAACAGGCTCAAAAACACATTCTCCTTTATAAAATGTGTTTCTAAGGGTCCAGTTATTTTTTATTTTATCCTTTCTCACTCATTTCAGCACGCTCTTGACTTACAGTCGGGCTAACACTGTTTGGTTTCAGACTGGAAGCAGGTTGTGGGAGTCTTGTTGATCAATCTGAAAAAGGTAGCTAACAGGGTCAGCAGGCAATAGAAAACGCAAATCAAATGCTGCCTTTTATTACAGAGGGAAATGGAGTTGAAACTAGGGAGATCTTGCTAAAATGACGCAAGGTACCAGTCAGACCACACTAGAATATTATGAACAGTGTGAGTGCCCGAAGGAAAGATATTGTCGCATTGGAGGCAGGGCAGAGAAGGGTCACTCGGCTGATTCTGGGAATGGAGGGATTTTCTAATGAGAAGAGGTGGAGTAGATTGAGGTTGAACCCATTGAAGTTTAGAAAATGAGAAAGAAATGGAATGAAACATGCAAGATTCTGAGGGGCTCTGATCGGGAAGATGCTGGGAAGTTAGAAAATAGAACAGTAGAGCACAGCAACAGGCCCTTCGGCCCACCATGTCTGTGCTGTCCATGATGCTATTCTAACTCATCCCATCTGCCTGCACATGGTCCATATCCCTCTATTCTCTGCCTGTTCATGTTTCTGTCTAAATGCCACTTCAAACTTTGCTCACATTTTTGCTTCCACGACCTCCCTCGATAACTTCCACTCTCTATGTAAAAAATAAACTTGCCGCACACATCGCATATAAACTTTCTCTTCTCACCTTAAACCTATGCGCTCTAGTATTTAAAACTGACACATTGGAAAAGAGATTCTGACTATCCATATTATCTGTTCCTCTCCTAATGTTTATTCCCGTACCTGGTCACCTGTCACCCTCTGATAATATCGCAAAATAATTCAACTTTGTTAAATTTCCTCTTATACCTAACACACCCTTAAAAACCCTAACACAGGCAACAAGCTGATAACGCCTTTTGCACCCTCTCCAAAGCCTCTCCATCCTTCCTATTGTGTGGAGATGAGAACTGCACACAGTACTCCAAATGTGGCCAAACAAACATTTTATACCATTACAACATCAGATGCAACCCACTATACCCAATGTTGTGACCGATGAAGGCCAGTGTTCCATTTGCTTTCTTTCCTATCTGAAACACGTCTGTTGCCATTTTCACGGAATTCCTGACTTGTACCAATGTCCCTATATATCAATGTCCCTCAGGATCCTAACTTTCTTCTTGACTTTGACATGACCTCACACTTGTCCAGATTAAACTCATTTTGCCATTTCTATCCACATCTTTCCAACTGATCAGTAACCTCCTGCAACCTTGGATCTCCTTGCTCATTCACCCCAACTCCACCAATATTCATGTCACCTGCAATAATCATATATGTCACTTCTTTCATTTCAGTTGCGTGAGAATCTGTAGCCAGAGGGCATAAAACCCCAGCAAAGGCTCACCCATTGAAGATGGAGAGGAGGAGGAATGTCTTCATTCAGAGGGTAGTGACTCTGTTGGAATTCCTGACTGCAGGGGGCTGCCGAGGCTTGGTAATTAAGAATAGTTACAGCAGAGATGGTGAGGTTTTAATGAATCAGGGAAACAAGGGTTTTGTGGAGAAGGCAGGGAAGTAGAGTTAAAGATCATCAGGTCAGCCATGATCAGATTGAAGGGCAGAGTATCCTCAATGGGCCAAATGGCCTCAATTTACTCCTACATCTCATGGTCCGAACTCAAACTCAATATGTACTGCATAACATTATGGGTCTCTGCTCACAAAACTCCTTTATAATGGGATTTTTAGATACTTATTATTACACAACATTTGATCTTTTAGACTATTTTGTTGATGGCTCCTTGATTTGATGTCACAGAAAACCATCACGTATCCAATTCAGGATTCCATTCAATACATCCCTGACACTCAATAGTTATCCAGTCGGGATGGAGACCACAGTCACACACAGTTACTGTACTGCCCTTGCTACAAGTACATTCAGTGTCCTGACTGTAACCATATTGGCATTACCATCACTGTCTGGTGCCGAGAAAAGAATTCCTGCTAATGGTTGCTGCTCCTTGTTATTCTCAGCTCCATCCAAATAAAATGCAAATTTTGATCTTCACTTCCATGTGGCTATCTCATTTATGCATTAACCTATCCTTTCTTCACAACTTGTTGATTTTCTGCCTAGTTTGTCTCTTGGGATTACATTGGGTTGGGATATCTGGTCGGCATGGATGGGTTGGACTGAAGGGTCTGTTTCCATGCTGTACATCTCATTGACTCTTTGACTGTATCCCAACAACCCTTCAATATTCCCTGCCCAGCGACGGTCATTCTGCATCTACATCTCCGGAATGACAGTTCCATCATATTTGTTCACTGTCATTCCATCTGCCTTATGGCAAATGCAGTTAGTCAATCCTCAGTAGTGGGGAGTTGAACGGATGGGTAGAGGTTACAGAGATAGGAAGGCTTACAGGGGCTCGAGGATGTTTGAGTTAAACAGAGTTACACCTGGTCATGAATGTCAGTGGGACAAAGGGGTTTGAGGATTGGAGGAATTTACAGAGATAGAGGGAGATGGATTATATTCTGGAGATAGGGATAGACAGGACTGTCGGGGGTTTGCACGGATGAAGGAAATTAGTATCTACTGGAGAAGGTTAGGGATTAGGGCGTTAGGGGTTAGAGAACCTGACAGTGACAGAGAGCATGTTGTGGACTAGAGGCAATTCCAAATAGACGAAGGATTATCGGGACTGGAGGATATTACAGAGATAACTAATACAGCATGGACCAAGATTGATGCCTGCGATCGCCTGTGCTGTCTCAAGAAGGCCCAATACAGTAGAGGTGAGAGCAGGACCCTCACAAGATGGTGGGAATGAAGCCTAGAATGTTGCTGTTCCTTGCCCAGTTCTGTATCTATGTCCTGTCTCCCGGGTCAGAGTACAGAAGGCCACTAACTCCTCCCTGTGCTGTTTACTGCGAGTGATCTTACGGGCTGCAGGATTTACTGAAGGCTCCAGATCTCTCTCTCCATCTCTATCTAGCTGACCAAGCGTCTTTAATGAGGTGATAGATGAGACAGGAATTAGGAATATCCTGATTACCTGCAGGAGGCCGAGAAATAGACAGAATGGGAAATTAGACTGATGCAGTGAGGATAACTTGTGCAGAGTGGCACAGAGTCCACCAGAGGTCACGAAAATCCCAGTCTCCGTCCCTGGCCTGCGCTGCTGCATCTCTCTGGAGTGGACAATTATGTTGACTCAGGATATCAGACGAGCTGTAAGAGGGAGAAACGCTGACAGAGGCAGCAAATAGTACCACATGGAAGGGGTACCACGCAGCAAGGGGTACCACATGGAAAGAGACTGAGTGATATCACCAGAGTTCAGGAAGGTGTCAGTATTACACAATGGTGTCAGAAGACGTGGTTCTGATGCAGTGGGAACTGCTAACAGTACTCAAGGAGGGGTCAACCATTATATTGGAATGGGCTCCACTGGTACTGTGCTTGGGCCAATGTCCTTGTCAATCATATGACCAGGATTATGCAGATTGCTTTAAACTGACACAGAGGAGGAGGGACACGGCATAGGTGAAAGGAAATTCCCAAGTGCAAAGAGAACGGTTGAAATATTGGAACACCAATATGAGGTGAGGGATGCTCCTGCAACATGTATGAGGTGAGGGATGCCATCGACGTCCCTGCCGATTACACTTGCAGGAAGTGCACCCATCTCCAGCTCCTCCAAGACCGTGTTAGGGAACTGGAGCTGGTGTTGGATGAACTTCGGATCATTCGGGAGGCAGAGGGGGTCATAGATCAGAGCTATAGGGAAGTAGTAACTCCAAAGATGGCAGATAGATGGGTGACAGTGAGGGGGACTGGGAGGAAGCAGCCAGTGCAGGGACCCCCTGCGGCCGTTCCCCTCAAGAACAAGTATACCATTTTGGATACTTGTGGGGGGGATGACTTACCAGGGGTAAGTAACGGGGCTCAGGTCTCTGGCACGGAGCCTGTCCCCGTTACTCTGAAGGGAAGGGTGAAGAAGAGCAGAGCAGTAGTAATTGGGGACTCGATAGTTAGGGGCACAGATAGGCGGTTTTGTGGGAACGAGAGAGACTCACGTTTGGTATTTTGCCTCCCAGGTGCAAGGGTACGTGATGTCTCTGATCGTGTTTTCCGGGTCCTGGAGGGGGAGGGGGAGCAGCCCGAAGTCGTGGTCCATATTGGCACCAAGGACATAGGTAGGAGGAGTGCCGAGGATGTTAGACAGGCTTTCAGGGAGCTAGGTTGGAAGCTCAGAGTTAGAACGAACAGAGTTGTTGTCTCTGGTTTGTTACCCGTGCCACGTGATAGAGATTCGAGGAATAGGGAAAGAGAACACTTAAATGCGTGGCTACAGGGATGGTGCAGGAGGGAGGGATTCCGGTTTTTGGATAACTGGGGTTCTTTCTGGGGACGGTGGGACCTCTATAAACAAGATGGTCTACACCTGAACCTGAGGGGCACCAGTATCCTTGGGGGGAGGTTTGCTAGTGCTCTTGGGGGGGGGGGGGGGGTTAAACTAACTCTGCAGGGGCATGGGAACCCAGATTGTAGCTTCAGGGTGCAGGGCCTGGAGTGTAGTGAGGTTAGGAACATGGCATCAATTTCCAAGGAGGGTGTCTGTAAACAGGAAAGTGGCTTGAAGTGTGTATACTTCAATGCAAGAAGTATACGAAATAAGGTAGGTGAACTTGCAGCGTGGGTTGGTACCTGGGACTTTGATGTTGTGGCTATTACGGAGACATGGCTAGAACAGGGACAGGATTGGCTGTTGCAGGTTCCAGGATTTAAATGTTTTAGTAGGGTCAGAGGTGGGGGTAAAAGAGGGGGAGGTGTGGCATTGCTTGTCAAAGATAGTATTACAGTGGTGGGAAGGACGATGGATGAGGACTTGCCATCTGAGGTAGTTTGGGCTGAGGTTCGGAATAGGAAAGGTGAGGTCTGTTAGGAGTCTTTTACAGCCCTCCCAATAGTCCTAGAAACGTAGAAGAAAGGATAGGAAAGGTGATTCAGGAGATGAGTGACAGTAATAGGGTGGTTGTTATGGGGGACTTTAACTTTCCTGATATTGATTGGGAAAGCTATAGCTCAAGTTCGTTAGATGGGTCAGTGTTTGTTCAATGTGTGCAGGAGAGTTTCCTGACACAATATGTAGACAGGCCAACAAGAGGTGAGGCCATACTGGATTTGGTTCTGGGTAACGAACCAGGCCAGGTGTTAGAATTAGAGGTAGGTGAGCACTTTGGGGATAGTGACCATAATTCGGTGATTTTTACTCTCGTGATGGAGAGGGATAAGTGTGTACTACAGGGCAAGAGTTATAGCTGGGGTCAGGGAAATTATGATGCGGTGAGGCATGACTTAGGATGTGTGGCTTGGAAAAGTAGACTCCAAGGCAAGAGTGTAAATGATATGTGGAGCTTGTTCAAGGAGCAACTATTGAGTGTCCTTGATAATTATGTACCTGTCAGGCAGGGAGGAAAGGGTCGTGCGAGGGAGCCGTGGTTTAATAAGGAATTGGAATCCCTTGTTAAATGGAAGAGGGCGGCCTATCTCAAGATGAAACGTGAAGGTTCAATTGGGGCGATTGAGAGTTATAGGGTAGCCAGGAAGGACCTGAAGAGAGAGCTAAGAGCAGCAAGGAGGGGACATGAAAGGTCCTTAGTCGGTAGGATTAGGGAAAACCCTAAGGCTTTCTATAGGTATGTTAGGAATAAAAGAATGACTAGGGTAGGAATAGGTCCAGTTAAGGATAGTAGTGGGAAGTTGCGTATGGAGGCGGAAGAGATTGGGGAGACACTGAATGAATACTTTTCTTCAGTATTTACTCAGGAACAGGGCATTGTCGTCGATGTGAATACTGAGTCACAAATAAGTAGAATGGATGGCTTTGAGGTATGTAGAGAAGAGGTGTTGGAAATCCTGGAAAAGGTGAAAATAGATAAGTCCCCTGGGCCTGATGGCATTTATCCTAGGATTCTCTGGGAAGCAAGGAGGAGATTGCAGAGCCATTGGCCTTGATTTTTATGTCCTCTTTGTCTACAGGAGTAGTGCCAGAAGACTGGAGGATAGCAAATGTGGTTCCCTTGTTCAAAAAGGGGAGTAGGGATAACCCTAGTAACTATAGGCCGGTGAGTCTCACTTCTGTTGTGGGCAAAGTATTGGAGAGAATTGTAAGGGATAGGATTTATGCACATCTGGATAGGAATAATGTGATCAAGGATAGTCAGCATGGTTTTGTGAAGGGCAGGTCGTGCCTCACAAACCTTATTGAATTCTTTGAAAAGATGACGAAGGAGGTTGATGAGGGGAAAGCGGTAGATGTGGTATATATGGATTTTAGTAAGGCATTTGATAAGGCTCCCCATGGTAGGCTACTGCAGAAAATACGGAGATATGGCATTGAGGGTGAGTTGGAGATTTGGATTAGGAATTGGCTGGCTGGAAGAAGACAGAGGGTAGTAGTTGATGGCAAAGTTTCTTCATGGAGTGCCGTCACTAGCGGTGTTCCGCAAGGATCTGTTTTGGGACCATTGCTGTTTGTCATTTTTATAAATGACCTGGAAGAGGGGTTAGAAGGTTGGGTGAGCAAGTTTGCGGATGATACGAAAGTCGGAGGAGTTGTTGACAGTGAGGAAGGATGTGGCAGATTACAGCAGGATTTAGAGAAGCTGCAGAGCTGGGCAGAAAGATGGCAAATGGAATTCAATGTAGCTAAATGTGAGGTGATTCACTTTGGGAAGAATAACAAAAAGATGGGGTACTGGGCTAATGGTCGGATACTTGGTAGTGTGGATGAGCAGAGGGATCTTGGTGTCCATGTACACAGATCTCTGAAAGTTGCCACCCAGGTAAATAGTGCGGTGAGGAAGGCATATGGCGTACTGGCTTTTATTGGTAGAGGAATTGAGTTCCGGAGTCCTGAGGTCATGATGCAGTTGTATAAGACCCTGGTGCGGCCGCATCTGGAATATTGTGTGCAGTTTTGGTCGCCATACTATAGGAAGAATGTGGAGGCACTGGAACGGGTGCAGAGGAGGTTTACCAGGATGTTGCCTGGTATGGAAGGAAGATCGTATGAGGAAAGACTGAGACACTTGGGGCTTGGTTTTCATTAGAGAAAAGAAGGTTTAGGGGTGACTTGATAGAGGTGTACAAGATGATTAGGGGGTTAGATAGGGTTGACAGTGTGAACCTTTTCCCGCGTATGGAGTCGGGTATTACAAGGGGGCATAGCTTTAAATTAAGGGGGGTAGATATAGGACTGAAGTTAGGGGTAGGTTCTTCACTCAGCGAGTCGTAAGTTCATGGAATGCCCTGCCAGCAGCAGTGGTGGACTCTCCCTCTTTATGGGCATTTAAGCGGGCATTGGATAGGTATATGGAGGATAGTGGGTTAGTATAGGTTAGGTGGGCTTGGATCGGCGCAACATCGAGGGCCAAAGGGCCTGTACTGCGCTGTATTCTTCTATGTTCTATGTTCTACCATGGGATGTGGCTAAAGACAAACAGAAAGAAACAGGAAGGGACTGCATTTAACTGAAATTGTACATCAGCATATAGGTTTGTGGTGGAAATTGAGATAAAAAAAGGACATTACTGTTTCTTAATTTGAATGCATGAAGTATTTGTAATAAAGTACATGCACGTGTGACTGTGATTTCTGTATACTCACAATCAGGGTGACATTTTCACAGTGAACAAAAAAGGTGAGTCATTAATATTCGAGGTCAGACAACATTGTGGAAATCCAGACAGAATGGGAAGCAGGATGGGGAACTCCCACACAGTTAGATGTTACAATGGGATTACCAGCAAAATATGTGGCCTCAGATTATCAAGAATAGGAAACCAAATTCTGGGCAATAAGGGTCAGAACATAAAAGTGGAAGGACGGTGTTAAAGCCCCTTTATCGCATTACATTATTAGACACTACATTAACAGGGAGTTATTGGAATTTGTAACAAAGGTACTGGGATAATTGAGATGGAATTCATCCTTCCTATCTCTTCATCTCATTGGTGATGGGTCACAGACGAGGCTGACTCTCTCCCACTCTCAGGTGGTGCCTGTAGGTAGCTGTACAGACCGATGTGACCTTCCACAGACTCTGTTACACTTGGCGTAGCAGGTTGCCATGGGAAGAGGGTGGGTGGGGCGTTGGTGTGGCAGCACGCTCCTTCTGCTGTTTTCTTCTGGATTCCCCTTTTTCCCAACAGCAAGTCTCGAGGTACTCGATACCGTCTCAATGCTCCTCCCCCACTTCGGACGGTCTTGGCCCCGTAATTCCCAGGAGTTACCAGAATTGATTAAGAGATGAAAAAAAAAACTATCAATTCTGAAGAAGCCAAAGTTTAGAAATGTGGACGCATTTGTTAAAGAGATCGCTAGGGAGTCTCCTAGCAGGAGGAGTGCAGTAGAAAGAAGAAACGTTGCCAGCGTTTAATGAGAGTATCGGAACAGGGGGAATTGAAGGTGCTAGAGGTGGCGAGGCTGTTACAAAGAGAGGCAAAGGCCTGAACAATGTTACAAAGCCAGAATTGCTGCAGCTAGAGTTGTTTGCAGAGGTAGGGATGGACATATGTATTTTTCATTGATTCATTCATGGCCTGAGAATGTCACCAGTTGGACCGGCATACATTGCCCTCCTGCTAATTGCCCAGAGGCAGCTCAGCGTCAGCCATATTGCTGTGGGTCTGGAGTCACATGTAGGCCAGACCAGGTAAGAATGTCAGATGTCCTTCACTAAAGGATCTATGTGAACAAGATGAGTTTTTCCAGATAATCAACAATGCTTATATGGTGACCTCATGAATGTCCGGTACAGATACAATCTGACATCCCAACTCCTACTCTCAATGCTGTGACCAATGAAGCTAACTATCCCAAACGCCGGCTTCATCAGCCTGTCTAACTGTGACGCTACTTTCAAAGAACTGTGTACCTGGATCACTGATTGACAACACTACCCAGGGTCCTAACATTAACTGTACAAGTCCAGCCCTGGTCTGCTTTACCAGAATACAACACTGTGCATTTCTCCACCTGCTATTCCTAACCTCACTGGCCCAGCAGTACTGTTGATCCCATTGTACTCTTCGATAACTCTCTTTACTGTCCACTTTACCACTGATTTCAGTATCACTCACACACTTGCTAACCAGGACTCCTGTATTCTCATCCAAATTGTTTATATAAATGATGCACAACAGTGACCCAGCACTAAACCCATGGCACACCGTTGGTCACAGGCCTGCAGTTTGAACAGCAACCATCCATGAATACGCTCTGTCTCCGACCATCAATCCAATTTTGTAGCCAGTTGGTGGTTGCTCCCTGGTTATGTGTGATCTAAACTTATTAACCAGTCTGACATGCAGAGTCTTGTCAAAGACCTTGGTAAAGTTAATGAGGACATCATGTACTGCTCTGCTTTGATCTGTCATTTATCTACCTCTACACTCAGGTTTGAGGCACGATTTCCCATACACAAAGCCATGCTGACTACCGTTAGTCAGTCCTTGCCTTTCCAAATGCATGATAATCCTTTCTCTCAGAATCACCTCCAAAAACTTACCCAACTCTACCATCAGTCTCACTGGTCTGTAGTGGCTGTCGATAACACAAACATATCAGCGAGGGACCCGGTATTTTCCTCGCTAGCTTCTCACTAGGCAGTGGGATACATCTGATCATGTCCCAAGGTTTTATCTAAAGTTTTGCATTTTTAGCCATCCAGCACCTCCTGTTCTCCAATGTGAACTCTGTTCAAGACATCACTCTGTATTTTCCCAAGGTCCCGAGCTTCCATCTCTTTCTCCAAAGTAAATCCTAATGCAAAATACTTGTTCAGTATCTCACCCATCAGCAGTGATTCCACACAGACAGCCTCATTGACCTTTCAGGGGCCCTATTCTCTCCCGATCTAATTTTTAGCCCTTGTTGAAACCTGTCAAAATGCTTCTGAAATTTCAAATATCCTCCTAGCGTTACAAGCCTCCCCCAGATTTAACTATTCTGCCATTTATGGTCACACCAAAATATAGAATGCAACAAATTTAAAAATATTCCCCTTTTATAAAATCATGCCTCTCCCATTGTTTCTCAGCGTCCAGTTATCATTTTTTGTCATATCCTTTATCACACAGTCCAGCACGTTCCCGACTTAGTGTCAGGCTAACACCGTTTGGTTTCATACTGACTGCACAAAGGGTTTTGGGAATCCTTGTGGATCATTCTAAAAAAGGTAGTTTACAGTGTCAGCAGGTAATAGAGAAGGCAGATCAAATGCTGGCATTTATTACAGGGGAATACAATCTAAAATTAGGGAAGTCTTGCGAAGACGATGCAAGGTGCAAGTCAGACCACACCGAGATTATAATGAACAGTATGAGTGCCGTAAGGAAAGACATTCTTGAATTGGAGGCAGGCCAGGGAAGATTCACTATGCTGATCCTGAAGATGGCGGGATTTTCCAATGAGAAGAGGTGGAGTAGATTGACCTTGAACCTACTGGGGTTTTGAAGGATGGGAGAGAAATTGAATGAAACATCGAGGATTCGGAGGGGCTTTGACAGGGAAGATGCCGTGAAGTTAGAAAATCGAACAGTACAGCAGAGTAATAGGCACTTCGGCCCCCATGGCTGTGCTGACCATGATGCTATTCTAAATTAATCCCATCTGCCTGCACATGGGCGATATCCCTCTATTCTCTGCCTGTTCATCTGTCTGTCTAAATGCCACTTCAAAACTTTGCCCTCGTTGCCACTTCTCCCACCTCCTGAGCAGCGTCCACTCTCTCTGTCAAGAAAACTGGCCTCCTTCATCTCACATAAAACTTCTCACTCTCACCTTAAACCGAGGCGCCCTAGTATTTGAGATTTCAACATTGGAAGAAGGATTCCAACTATCCACACTATCCATGCCTCTCCTAATTCTATAAATCTGTATCAGGTCACCCCTCAGCCTCCGATACTCTCGCAAGACAATCCAACTGTGTTTAAACTCCTTACAGTAAACACATTCTGGTAAACCTCTGTTGCACGCTCCCCAAAGCCTCCACACCCATCCTGTAGTGTGTCGATGAGACCTACACACAACATACCAAACATGGCCGAATGAAGTTTTATTCAGTCACAACATGACATGCAAACGTCTGTACTCAATACTGTGACCAATGAAAGGAAGCATGCTATACTCCTCTTTTACCACCACATCCTGCTGTGTTGTTATTTTCAGGGAGCTACGGATTTGCATCCAAGGTCATCTGTTTATCAATGTTTCCAATTAGTCAATTGGTGTAATTCTCTCTTCCATCTGACTTCATAAATGCATCACTTCACACTTGTCCCGATGAAATTCGATTTGCCATTTCTCTGCACAGCATTCCAGCTTATCGACACACTGCTGCAACCTTTAGCACTCTTCCTCACTATCCACAATTCCTCGAACTATCCCTAATCATTACATGCCTTGCCAAATGTCGTCTGCAAAATTACCACTCAAACTGCTGACCTTATCATCTTATTCACAGAGACAAATTACAAACAGATATCGCAGCACTGATCCTTGTGAAACATCATTGGCCACAGATGTCCAATCAGAAATTCACCACTGTACGTGCCTCTGTCTACTATCACCAAGAAAATATTGTAACCAACTTACCAACCACCATGGATTCCATGGATTGTGGTTTGATCTTCCAGATTTCCCTTGCTATTTGAAAGTTGTCCATTCAACATAACTCTAAATTTTGATTGCCAGATTAAATTGGCTGTCTCACTAATGCACTGACTGCCTCCTTTCTTCACAACAAAACTGGGCCTTGTTTGGTTTTTTACTGATCCTGCCTAACTCCCAACAACCCCTCAATAATCACATCCCAGCCATGGTCATTCTGCAACAACATCTCCATAACAACATGTCGATCACATCTGTTCTCATCAGTTCATGCTGTCATTCCATCTGCCTTGTTGCAAATGCATGGCGCGTGTCACCGAGATAGGGCCTTTGAGGGATGGATAGAGGTCAGAGAGTTGGAGATATGTTTGGGAGTGCGACGATGTTGCAGGGTTAAGTATAGCTTCGGTTGCTGGCGAATATTCACAGGAGAAAACATTTTACTGTTTGAAGGAAGTTAGAGACAGAAAGCGTCTTTGATTAGATTCCCGAGATAGAGATGTGTGTAGGGTTGTGGATCATTACATGGACTATGCTGATCAGGGTGTAGAAACATTCGCATGATTCCAGGATGTGGTACATTTAACAACAGTTGTGGGATCTGGAGAATATCACAGTGATAGGGAGGTTGTATGGGCTGGAGAATATTACAGGGAAAGGGAGGGTGGTATGGACTGGAGAATGTTGCAACCACATGGAAAACTGGAGAATGTTGCAGGGATAGGGAGGAAGTTGTGGACTGAATAAACTTGAAAGGAGAGATGATTTTATGTTCTGGAATGTACTTCAGAGAGAGTGAATGGCGTGCATGCTGCAAGTTACGACAGGTATAGGGAAGCATGTAGAGACTGGAGGAAAGAGTCATAGAGAGACTGTGAGAGACCAGATTCACTTATGAGCATAGGATGTGCTACATTGAGCAGAGCCTTTTGCAGATAAAAACGAGGATACAATGGCCACAAAGCAGTCACACCTATACATAGGTATATAGGAACTGAAGGAATTGAAGAGATTACACAGACTGGGAGTGTGGTGTGCTGTGGAGTAGATTAAACTGATAGGGATGGCTTTAGAGACTCAACAACGTTAGGAAATAATGGGGGTTGCAATGGTGAGAGCAGGTTTCTGCACGTTGGAGGATATAGACCTGAAGGAACTTTCACAGATAGCGATGGCTTTCGGGTCTGGTGGGGGCTGCAAAGTAATGGGGATTGTAGAGACTGGAGGTATTTACACAGAGAGGGAGAGTATTATTGATCGTCAGAATTCACAAAAACGGGTCTGCAGGACACAACAGAAATCAGAAGGGTTGTATCAACTTGATCGTGTATACAGGCAGGAAAGCTTGTGTGGTTTGGAGCAGCTCAAGATGATAGGGAGGGGCATGGAGATTGGAGATGTTGCAGAAAGATTACTATGCTTAATGCTTTAGAACTCCACATATGTGTGTCCTGGATCCTTCTTTATGTTTCTGAACCGCTGTCAATACGCTTCTGGTGTTAATCCGTAAGCGCTTAGAATAGCCTGTTTGACATGTGCATAATCACTTGACCACTCATGAGAGCGTGCTGCAAATACCTCACTGGCTCTGCCTAATAGCTTAGCCTGAATAGCTTTACTCACAAGACCTCAGGCCACTCCATCTGTCTACCCAATTTTTCAAATGAAGGACAGAGGTCCTTGAAAGGAGAGTCACAGGTAGATAGGATAACAAAGAAGGCACTTGGTATGCATTCCTTTATTGGTCAGTGTATTGAGAACAGGAGTTGGGAGGTCATGTTGCGGATGGACAGGACATGGTTAGGCCACTTTTGGAATACCGTGTGCAATTCTGGTCTCTTTCCTATCAGAAGGATGTTATGAAACTTGAAAGGGTTCCGAAATGGTTTCCAAGGATGTTGCCTGGGTTGGAAGATTTGAGCTACAGGGAGAGGCTGAAAGGGCTGGGGCTGTTTTCCCTGGAGCATCAGAGGTTGATGGGTGATCTTACAGAGGTTTATAAAATTATGAGGGGCATGGATAGGATAAATAGGCAAAGTCTTTTCCCTGGGGTCGTGTTCCAGAACAAGAGGGTATAGGTTTAGTGTGAGAGGGGAAAGATATAAAAGAGACCTAAGGGGCAACGTTTTCATACAGGGTGGTACGTGTTTGGAATGAGCTGCCAGAGAGGATGGTGGAGGCTAGTACAATTGCAACACTTAATAGGCATATGGATGGGTACATGAATAGGAAGGGTTTAGAGGGAGATGGGCTGGGAGCTGTTTGGTTCGACTGGATTGTCATGGACAAGGTGGACAAAAGGATATGTTTCCATGCTGTACATCTCTATGATTCTCTGACTTTAATTGCCGAAGTTTCAAATCACTGCAGGCAGCTAGAGACCGAAATAGAATTGTAAGGTCTTTTGGAGTTTCACAGTTCGGGAGACGCTCAGGGGATTACAGAGATATGGTGGCCAGTGTTCTCTCGGGGAAGTTTCATGTAGAGAGTTAGTTTTTGGAACTGTTGGACTTTGGAAAGATAGGTAGATTTGGAGGGGCTGGAAGGGTTTACAGATGCATGGAGAAATGTAGTGACTGGAGCATATGGAGATGGTGAGGGCTGTAGGAGATGCAATAATTTGGATGGACTGCAGAAGCTGGAGGAGTTCTCACAGACAAGGAGGATTGTAGGAATGTGAGGAGTTTACAGAGATGGGGGTTGGAGCATTCTCAGTAATTAATGGTTTGGAACACTGTCCAGACTGGGGGAGGCTTCAGAATGATGGAGGGGTCGAGCGAAAGGAAGTGGTTGCAAAAATTATAGAACATAAACATGTCACTTCGGTGCTGTGCCACTGAGGGTCATCAGAATGACAGTCTTCCTCAATAAAATGTACAGATCCTCAGGGGAATGGATAGGTGGATGCTGAAAGGATGCTTCCTTCTCCTTATCGGAGAGAGGCAGACAACGAGACTCTGTTTGACAAAGATGGAGAAGAGGGAGTTGTCTTTTTCTTCCAATGGCCTAAACCTACTTCAGGTTGGTTCTCACACAGCTCATAGGAAAGCAATGCGATAACAAAGAGCAAGGTCGGTTGGGACTGCAGGCGATATGAGACGAAGGCCAGGTTTGAAGGGCTGGAGGGAGTGAGAGAGAAGGGAGATGTTCAACAGCTGGAAGTGTTAACAGGGAGTGGACACTGTCAGGACTGGAGAACATGACACGCTCTCTCATGAGAGGGAGATAACGAAATGGCACAAGGTCAAACACAGCAGAAGGATCCCAAGCTCCATACCTGTCATTTATTCAAGGAGCCGCTCTCACCCAGTCTGGTGCCATGCCCCACAAACAAACAGCATGAGGTTTCCCGGTTCCTGGTGCTCAGAGCCCAGTGCACTCACCTCTGAACCAGTCGGTGAAGTAGTTAAACAGTTATACATTCTCCAGCAACATTGTGTCCTAGCTGACATAAACTGGTAAATTCACACTCTACCAGGCGAAGACCATCTGCACTCAGATTCCCTGGTGATACAACCCTCTGAGTGACAGTCTGCACAGAACAACAAAATCCACGAATCCCCATTGCATGGGCCAGGGTCAATGACAAAAGTTTCATTCTTTCAAAAATGACAACTTCTCAATTCCTGCATCTCACAAAACTACCATTTAAAATGTTAAAATAAAGAACATTCCAAATGAAGGCTTTGATGCGGTGAGCTCTGGTCAGTAACATCGATCTGGATGATACCAGATGCACGGAGAGTGCTTTCTACCAGAGCACCACCAGGTTAGTATCAGGCACACAGACAGAACGGAAAAACAGATTCACATTGGAATTCACATCTCCCAGCCTGGGAATTTGAAGCTGTGCTCACCAATTCCGGTAAATATCTATAGAAACAGGACATCAGAACCAGAAGACTGGAGGTTGGCTATCGTGTTGCTACTATTTAAGGAAGACAGTAAAGAAAAGCCAGGAAACTATAGACTGTTGAGCCTGACATTAGTGGGCAAGTTGTTGGAGGGAATCGTAAGGGACAGGATGTACATGTATTGGGAAAGGTAAGGACTGATTCGGGATAGTCAACATTGCTTTGTGAGTTGGAAATCATGTCTCACAAACTTGATTGAGATCTTTGAAGAAGTAACATAGAGTATTGATGATGGCAGAGCGGTGGATGTGATCTATATGGATTTCAGTCAGGTGTTCAACACGGTTCCCCATGGGAGACGGGTTAGCAAGGTTAGTTCTCACGGAATACAGGGAGAACTAGCCAATTGGTAAAGAACTGGTTCAAAGGTAGAAGACAGAGTGTGGTGGGGGAGGATTGGTTTTCATGCTGGAGGCCTGTGACCAGTGGAGTGACAGAAGGATCGATGATGGGTCCAATACTTTGCATTATTTACATAAATAATTTGGATGTGAGCATAAGAGGTATCGTTTGTAGGTGTTCAGTTGACAACAAAATTGGTGGTGTAATGGTCAGTGAAAGAGGTTACTTCCGATTACAATGGAATCTTGATCAGATGGACCAATGGGCTGAGAAGTGGCAGATGGAGATTAATTCAGATAAATGCGAGGTGCTGCATTTCGCAAAAGCAAATCTTTGCTGGACTTATACACTTAATGGTAAGGTCTGACGAAGTGTTGCTGAACATAGGGAAATTGGACTGCAGGTTCATAGCTCCTTGAACGCAGAGTCGCAGGTAGGTAGGATAGTGAAGAAGGTGTTTGGTATGCTTTCTTTTCTGAGTATTGAGTACAGGAGTTGGGAGGTCATGTTGTGGCTGTACAGGACATTGGTTAGGTCACTTTTGGAATATTGTGTGCAATTCTGGTCTCCTTCCTATCGGAAAGATGTTGTGAAACTTGAAAGCGTTCAGGAAATATTTACAAGGATTTTGCCAGGATTGGAGGGTTTGAGCAATAGAGAGAGGTTGAATACGCTGGGGCTGTTTTTCCCGGAGCCTCGAAGGCTGAGGGGTGACCTTATAGAGGTTTATAAAATCATGAGTGGGTAAGGAGACAAAGTCTTTACCCTTGGGTGTGGCAGTCCAGAACTGGAGGGCATAGGTTGATGGTTAGAGGGGAAAGATATAAAAGAGACTTAAAGAGCATTTGTTTCCCCCGCAGAGGGTGCTACGTGTATGGAATGAGCTGCCAGAGGAAGTGGTGGAGGCTGATACAAAGACATCTGGATGAGTATATGAATAGGAAGGGTTTGCAAGAATGTTGACCAGAGATGCTGGTAGGTGGGACTAGATTAGATTGGTATATCTGTTCGGCATGAACGGGTTGGACCGAAGGGTCTGTTTTCATGCTGTCCGCCTCTTTGACTCTAAGAGGGGCTGAATGGTCCAATCAAAAATGATCTGTGGTTCAAATCATAACTTGCTTCAGGTTCCACAATCCATTCTTGGTTCCATCTTGCAGGCTCTATGAATCCCGCTCCATCTACACTCCTACAGGACCCATGGCCCTTCCCATGTTTGTACCATCGTCCAGGTTCTGCAGCCCTTCCTGCCTCTGTAACATGGCCCGGGCTCTACAACTCTTCCTTCCTCTGCAATGTTCTCCAGAAGGGCATTGGAGGCCGGTGGCATTTACAGAGTTCGGGAGAGATATCGGGACTGGAGGATTTTGCAGGCATTAGGAATATCGGGACTTGAGGAGGTTTCACAGTTTATGAGTGTTGTAGGGACTGGAGGAAGTTACAAAGATAGGGATGGTTTCAGATTGGAGGATTCTGCAGAAAAATCACTTTACATGGGTAATGGCAGGATACTTAGCAGTGTGCACAAACAGTGTGTCCCTGAAGTTACCACCCATATGAGAGGGTGTTAAGAAGGCGTATGGTGTGTTGGCTTTCATTAGCGGGGGATTGAGTTTAAGAGTTCCAGGTTTTTGCTGCAGCTTTATAGAGCCCCAGTTACACCACACTTGCAATACTGTGAACAGTTCTTTTCACCTCATTATAGGAAGGAAGTGGAAGCTTTAAAGAAAGTGCAGAGGATACTTAGCAAGATGCTGCCTGGACTGGAGGGCATGCCCATTGAAGGTAGATTGTGGAAGCTCGGGCTTTTCTGATTGGAGTGAAGAAAGAAGAATGGTGGCATGATAGAGATGTACAAGGTAAAGAGAGGCTGAAGATCTGTTGCTGGAAAAGCGCAGCAGGTCAGGCAACATCCAAGGAGCAGGAGAATCGACGTTTCGGGCATGAGCCCTTCTTCAGTCATCTTCAGGAAAGAGAGGCATCAATTGCGTGGATAACCAGAGACAACTTCCCATGGCAAAATGGCCATCACAAGGGGACATATTTTTTAAGGTAACTGGCGGAAGATTTAGCTAAGATATCAGAGGTAAGTTATTTATACAGTGTGGTGGGTGCGTGGAATGGACTTCCAGCCGTGGTAGTAGATTCAGACACATTACAGACATCTAAGCAACTCTTGCATAGGCACAGCGATTATAGCAAAAGGTAGGGTATGTAGGTTAAAAGGTCAGCACAATATCGAACGCTGAAGGACTTGTCCTGGGCTGTCCTATTCTATGTCCTAAATAGCGAGTGTTATGAAGGCAGGAAGAGGTTTCGTGAAGCTGTAGAGGATGAGGTCTGAATGAAGATACACAAAGAGGAGGCGTTGCTGAGGTTGTATGAGGTAACAGAGACAGAGGGTTGTGGGGACTGGAGGTATTTCACAGGGAGGGAGGAGCACAGCGCCACAGCGGGTCAAAGAAATGTGGAGAGCTGTAGGGCCTACAGGGGTTTCATGGAGCTGGGGAGTTTGGGATGGATCAGTTTACAGGGATAAAGATGTTGGTAGGATGGGTTGTTTTACACAGACAGGAATGTTTCAGGTGAATGGAGCTGAGTACAGAGATAAGGTGGGTTGTACAGATTGGAAAAACAAACAGACATATGGAGGATAGTCGTGACTGAAGGTGTTTATAAATACAGGAAGGCTTAGGTTCTGCAGGTTATTTAGACATGGAGGATGTGGAATCATACAGATTTTCCAAGTGATAAAGACAGCAATTTTGCTTGGAGACAGTTTCACAGATTAGGGAGCATTTGTAACCTCCTCCAGTTTGTTCAGAGTGGGAAGGATTGTTGGGGAGGGTGATGATTACACATGTAAGAGCTGGAGAAGATTATCGAAAAGAGCAGATTGATGGAGATACTGGTGGAGCACACATTGACAGGGTGGGTGCTGGCAATGAAAAGATAGCACATAGATAGTTGGTCTTGTAGGAACTGGATCGGAAGAGTCACAGGCATTGGAATGACTTCTGCAGATTGAGAGTGTTACAGGGACTGAGAGGATTGTAGGATCTCCACAGATTAATCACGTCTTTAAGAATGGAAGAGTTTATGTAGGTACGGAAAGCTTAAACCCAACGCATGCAGTCTTCATTTCAAGACCAGAGCTATATTTTCCCTCATCAGCCAAGGATCCCTAAACCTGCCAGCTTTTACCTTTACCCCAATGGGGCATACTGTCCTGGATTCCTGATATCACACATTGAAAAGCCTCCTATTTGCCAGTTGTTCCTTTTCCTTTAAACAGACTCACCAAGCCGATTGGAATCATAATGTGGAGGTGCCGGTGTCAGACTGGGGATGTACAAAGTTAAAAATCACCCAACATTCGATTCCAGTCCAACCGGTTTATATGAAAGCCCGAGCTGTCAGAGCACTGCTTCTTCATCAGGTGGTTGTGGAGCACAATCCTAAAGCACAGAATTTATAGCAACAGGATGGCAGGGTCATGGAATATAATATCAAACATACTTAGTTTAAGCCTTTCATCTGTTACAATGATCAACAACGCTTCCAAAGCGAGTTGGACTACAACTGGCTGTTGTGCAATTTTAAATTCACGGCATTGACGCTGGCCAGATCCTGCCTAATGGCACCAAATCTGGCCCTGTTCCAGTTTTCCTCTTCAATCTGTGGACCTCTCCTTTCTTTTTCCTTAACTATGTTAAAACGAAGACAGTTGTGGGCACTGGACCCAAAGTGCTCTCCGACTGACACTTCAGTCACTTGCTCAACCTCGTTTTCTGAGGGTATGTCCAGTGTTGCACCTGCCTGAGTAGAGTAGGGCTCTCTGGCATATTGATTTAGGAACATTTCTTGGACACATTTGAAAAATTGCTCTCCTTCCAGGTCTTTTATACTCTGGCTGGTCCAGTCAATACAGGGAAAATTAAAATCTCCAGTCAATAGTTATCTGCAATCTCTCTACACATCTGCTCCTCTGGTATCTGTTGGGTTTACAACAGTCTACAATACAGTCCCAACAAAGTGACCACCCCCTTCTTCTTTCTTACTTCTAATCATGTGACCTCATTTGATGACCACTTAAGAGTATCCTCTCTGAACACTGTGGCTATGTCTTCCTTTATCAAAAGGACAAATCTCCCTCTTCACCCCCTCACATACTTGTCCTTCTATCACTCCTGTAGTTTCTTTATCCTGGAACACTGAGCAGCCAGTCCTGCCCTTCTCTCAGCCATGTTTCTGATATGGCTATAATATCCCAGTCCCCAGAGCTAATCCATGCTCTGAGTCCATCTGCCTTACCAATCAGGCCTTGTGCGTTGAAATAAATGCCCTTTAAACCAGAAGTCTTCTCCCTGCCTTGACTGTGTCCCTGGATATCCTGAATAGGAAAATTGCTCTGGATGGCAGATGTCTTTTCCCCTGATAGGTCGATGGTCCCTCTCTCATTCAGAGTCCCTACCCCTTTCCAAACTAGTTTAAACCCTACCGGGTAACGTGAACAAATCACCCTACAGGGATGCTGATGCCCCTCTGCTTCAAGTCCAACCTGTCAGCTCTAACCCAGAAGAGGTCCGAATGATCCATGAACTGACAAACCTGCCTACTTTAAGAGCTCCTCAATCACATAGCCATCTGGCCTGTCTTTCCATTTCTATCCTCTCTGGCACACGGTACTGTGGGTAATCGGGAGATCTCTTCCCCTGAGATCTTGCTTTTTAACTTCTTACAAAACTGCGTAGGGCTCCTCCGGGTGCTCCGGTTTGCTCCCACAATCCAAAGATGTGCAGATTAGGTGAATTGGCCAAGCTAAATTGCCCATAGTGTCAGGTGCATAAGTCAAGGGTAAATATAGGGGAGGGGAATGCGTCTGGTGAGTTACTCTCAGTGTGGACTTGTTGAGCCAAAGGGCCTGTTTCTACAATGTAGCGAATATAATCTATTCAAACTAACTGTGCACATTTCACAAGACTCCATCCCTTTGTTTAACTATGGCATGTGTACCAATTGCATAATAACCTCTGGCTGTTCACGCACCACCTTCAGAATGTTCTGCAACTGCTCAGAGACATTCTTGACCCTGGAACCCGGGAGGGAGCAGAGCATCCTGAGGTCGCTTCTCCAGTTATACAGTCTCCTGCTTGACCCCTCACAACGGAGTCACCTACCAGTATCAATAATATCAGTATCTCCTATCAGTATCATTAGACAGAGACTGTGAGGACCGACCTGCAGTTGGGTCTATATTCGGAAAGTGGGAGTATTTTAAAGTGATACAGTTAGAATTCAGGGCCAGCGTGTCCCTGTCGAGTGAATAGTAAAGGCCACATGTCCAGCAAACACTGATTCAGCGATATTGTGAGTTTCATAAAGAAAGTACAGTGCAATAAAAACAGGTGAAGCTGTTCAAAATTTCATCGAGTGAAAGTGGATTGTCGAAAATGAAAGGCAAACAACAGACAAGAAATATATTTGGCAGATATGATTGAGGAAAAGCCACAAGGTATTTTATTAGCTTGTTCGAGTAAGAGGATTACTGGGGAAAGAGTGGGGCCTATTAGAAACCAAAGGGACAATCGGTACATGGAACCAGAGGAAGTAGGTGAGGTGAATGCTTCCCATCTGTTTTCACACACGAGAAAAACATTGTAGCTGGGGATTTAAGTGGGACGGTGAGGTCCCAGAACATGTTAAGATCAATAAGGAGGAGTTATTAAATATTTTCACAGGCATAAAAGGTGGATAAATCCCCAGTGCCCACTGAAATGTATCTCAGGCTGCTGTGGAAGGTGAGGGAGCTGATTGCTGGGACCTGGCAGAGAAATTTAATACTTTGCTGGCCACAGGTGAAATTCAAGAAGGGCGCAAGGATAGGCCAGGTATTTAGAGTGTATAGCCCAACATCAGTGCAAGGGAAATTATTGGAAATAATTGTGAGGGTCAATTTGAATCAATAATTGGAAAGGCAGGGATCGATTAGGGATACGGATTTGGTAGGAGAAGATCCTGTCTGATGAATTCAGCTAATCTTTCTTTGAAATTGCAATTAAAAATATTGATGAGGGCAGTGCAGATGATGTGGGTTCCATGGAGTTCATTAAAGACTTTGACAAGGTCCCACATGGAGAGCTCATCCTGAAGGGAAGAGCCCAAGGGATCCAAAGCAAGTTGGCAAATTGGATCCAAAATTGGTGGAGGATTGGTTTTGTGATTGAAAGCCTTTCCCTAGCGGGTGTACCACAGGGATCTGGGCAGCAACCGTTGCGGTTTATTATATACATTAATGAGTTGGATGTTAAAGCAGAAGTTATCATTATTAGGTTTCCAGATGACATGAAAGGTGAGGGTGTTGTCCACAGTGCGGGGGATGGTCTCAGGCTACAATCTGAGGGTTGAGGCTGGATCAGAATTTCAAGAGAGTCATTTCAATTGACAAGGCAGGCAAGAGCACGGCAGGCGATGAGGGAAAGCTGATGTATTAAGCTGCATTTACTTTGATATAAAATGCCTGACAGGAAAGCAGATGAATGCACGGCATGGATAGGAACATGGGACTGGGATAATACAGGAATTACAGAGGTACAGCTGTGGGAAGGATAAGCCAAGCAACTTAATGTTCTGGGGTACAGATGCTACAGGAAGAAGAGAAGGAGAGGCATTTGAGGAGGAAGAGGAAGATGTTTTGATCAGTGAAAACATCACTGCAGAATTTAGAGAGGATATTTCTGGCGATCACTCAGTGAAGCTGTAATAGTGCAACTGAGAAATGAGAATGGGTCGTCAGTTTGATATGACTGTACTACAGGTCCTCAGCAGTCAGCAGGAATTTGAGCAACATATATGTGGGAGATGTCAGATATTTGGTCCACAAGACGTGACATTGGTCCAGTGTTGGAGGGACAGCACAGTACAGAAAGTTCACAGTCAGCATTACCACTCATGGTAAGCCTGGTTTCCCCTCTGTTGTACTGATGCTCGCTAAGACAGCACAGGCCTGGATTGATAACTGTAACACACCCGGTGGCGACTTATACAACAAAACTTACAGTCGGGGTAGTGATTGAGCCTGGGGTGTGTCTGTACTATGCTCCCCCTCCAGCACTATATCCATGTCATGTCTTGTTAGCTGATGTTTGGAGTCCTCTCATGGCCCTCTGCTCTGTGCACTGTGAGTGATGTTACCTCACTGCAGGATTTATTGAAGGCTCCAGATCTCCCTGCACTTTGTCTCACTGGCTGACCGACTATCTTCAGGAGACAGAGAGTACCTACAGGAGACAGAGAGATAGACAGAATGGGAAATTAGACTGGCACTGAGTTCCACAGAGATCTGGAAATTCCCAGTCTCCATCTATGGCTTGTGCTGCTGCGTCTCTCTGGAGTGAAAAATTCTGTTGGCTCAGGATCTGCAGTAGATGCAAAAGTGAGAGGCACTGACAGAGGCAGCAATTAGACACTCACAGTGAAGGATATCACATGGAGAGAGACTGAGTGATATCACTAGAGTGCATGAAGATGGCAGGATCGCACAATTGTGTCGGAAGAACGGGTTTTGCTTCATGATGCACTAGTATAACTGGTCAGGGATGAGCAACCAGTGAGCAGGCGAAGTGATGGCCTAGTAGTATTATTGCGAGAGCACGTATCCCAAACCTCAGCTAATGTTCAGGGGAGGCAGGTTTGAATACCAACATTTGAAATGGTGGAATTTTAAATGAATATACATATTAAAAATTGGAATTAACAATCCATAAATAAGTATTGATAAAAATCCAAACACTTGACCTTCAGAGAAAGACAACAGTTCACACTCACGTGGTCTGCAGGACATACCCACAGCAAAGTGTTTGCCTCTCAATTGCCCACTGAAATGGACGAGCCAGCTGCTTAGCTCAAGGGCAGCAAGGGATGGGCAATAAAGGCTAGTCAGCCAGAGACATCCACATCCCATACCTGATTTTTAAAAAAATCCATTCAGGTTGTTCCACTGGAACTGTGCTGGGACCAGTGTGCTGGCCAATCACGTCGGTAGGTTTATGGACAGGGATTTAAACTGACAGAGAGGATGCAGGGACAGGCTTCAGGTGAAAGGAGCTTTCCAAATCCACAGAGAAAAGGTGAAGCATCAGAGCAGCATGGGAATTGGACCGAAGACAAAGGAAAGGAACAGATGGGACAAAGTTTAACTAAAACTGTACATCAGCAAATCGATTTGTGACAGGAAATTGTGGGAAAGAGTAAATTATGTTTTATTTTAATGGACAAAGTCTCTGCATCAAGGTAGATGGATTTGTGACACAGAGATAAAAGAGATGTAGACACCAGGGAATCGTGGTTCCAGGGTGAGCAAAAGGTGGACATAAATATTCAATGGCTCACAGCCTTGTGCAAACTCAGGCAAAATGGGCAATGCGAACAATAATGGGTAACAAAGGCATTACAGAGAAAGCATTTGGTCTCAGATCATGAAGTAGAGTCAGTCTGAATGTAAATTCTGGCTACTACTTGCCAGGGACACAAACAGCAGAACAGTTTTAGACCACCGAACAGCATTTCATGGCTCGTCACTGCGATAAGCAGAAATTCAATGGAATTTTTAATAAAGGCACTGTGAAAATTTAGTGAAACATCAATATTCGCATAATCTAGGACAATCATTCCGACAACAGTGATATTGGAAGAGGAGTACAGAGAATTTTTTTTCAGTGTTTCTTTGATTAACACGTTGTGCAACTGGCTCAGGACATAACTATCGCAGAGTGACCGTTGTGTGATGAAACTTCGTGAATGAGTAATGTCACTTGGAGAGATCCTCCGGGAAATTGTGATAACGTGCAGTTTAAAGAAATATAAAGTTTTAAAGTGAATCACAGAAAGGAGAAACTACAACTAGAAACAAAAATAGACAATTACATGAGTTTGAGAGGAGAACTGACCAAGGTAAACAGGCTGAACAGACTGAAAGATGTGTCTATAAATGAACAGTGGAAAACATTTGAAGGAACAGCGTAAAACACTCAAAAGGTCATTTCACTGAAACAGACCAAACCTCAGCAAGAAATCCCCACCGGTCCCTCACTCAGGACAGAATGGATCATATTAGATTATCAGGTTGAGAAGATCACCACAAAGTACTTAAAATCCTGAAAAGAGAGAGTGTGTTAGGAGGAAGTTTTGAAGGGGTTGTAAAGGGTCTGCTAGCAGGGTGAGGGCAGTGGGAAGGGGAATCATTGTCAGGGTTTAATGACACGATAGGAACCGGGAGAGGTGAAGGTGCTGGAGGTGGTGAGAGTGTTACAGAGAGTGGTCAGGGCCTGAATGGTGTTACAAAGCCAGGACAAATTGTTGCAGCTGGAGCGGTTTGCAGAGGTAGGGAGGGACATGTGTATTTTTATTTATTCTTTCATGGGATGTGGGTATCACTGCCTAGACCAGCATTCTTTGACCCCATGGTAATTACCCAGAGATTGCTGGGGCCCTGGTGGATATATTTAATACTTTGCTGGCCACTGGTGAAGTGCTGAATGACTGGAGGATCGCTAATGTGGTTCCTTTGTTCAAGAGAAGCAGGGATAGGCCAGGTAATTACAGAGCAGAGAGCCTAACAGCAGAGGGAGGGAAATTATTGGAAACAATTGTGAGGATGAATCAACATTTACAAAGGTAAGGATCAACTCGGTTTAGTCAACACGGACTTGGCAGAGGAACATACTGTCTGAGGAATTCAGTTCAGTTTTTTTTTTAAATGGTGCTTAAGTATATTGATGAGGGCAGTGCAGCTGATGTGGTTTACATGGACTTGAATAAGTCCTTAAACAAGATTCAACATAGAAGGCTGGTCCAAAAGGACTGGGTTCCAAGGCAAGTTGGCCAATTTGATGCAAAATTAGTGGATAGCATACTTTCACCAGTGGATGTACCACAGGGATCTGTGCAGGAACCATTGCTGGTTATTCTGTCAAATAGTAACTTTGAAGTGAAAGCAGAAGGTATCAAGAGTCGGTTTGCAGATGACATGAAAGGTAAGGGTGTTGTTCACAGTGGGGAGGATGGTCTCTGTCAGCAGTCCAATGTTGATCGGATGATAATCTAAGCAGAGTTTAGTTCTGACTGAAGTGAGGTAATACTCTGTGGGATGTACGATAAGCGAAGGAGAGACATAATGAACGGTAGGTCCTTGCGGAGTACTGAGGAATACAGGGACCTTGGTGGACAAGTCCATAGATCCCTGAACGTGTCATCACAGGGAGACAGGGAAAGGCATCTCAACTGGGAGCAGTAGAGGGACTCATATCCTGGTGGAGTGAATTGCTTGAGCTGCTTTAGAGGATATAACCTAGTCTGGCAGGTTGTTGGACCTTAAACAGTCGTAAGGCCAGAAAGAAGATTGAGGCTGGTACACAAGTTAAAGAGTGTGATTTCAAAAGACAAGGCAGGCAAGAACGTAGCAGGGAATGCGGGAAAACTGGTTATTAAACTACATGTATTTCAATACAAGTGGCCTGACAGCTAAGGAAGATGAACTGAGGGCATGGACTGAAACATCAGACTGGGAGATTATATTTATCACAGAAACACAGCCGAGGGAGGGGTAGGACTGGCAGGTCATTGTTGCAAGGTAGAGGGACTGCAGGAAACATCGAAGGGGAGGCAAGAGAGGATGTGTGGTGATGTGTTTTGATTGCATGAATCATCACAGCAGTACTTAGAGAGGATATTCCTGTGGGATTGCCCAGTGAAGCTATGTTAGTCGAACTGAGAAATAAGAATGAGTTATCACTTTGACACGACAGTACTGCTGACGCCTAATAATCAGTGGGAGACTGAGGAACAAATATGAGAAACTGAGGAGCTCAAAAATGGTCTGAGGAGAGCCAGGAGGGGGCACGAGAAAGGCTTGGCAGAACGGATTAGAGAGAACACAGAGGGATTTTACACTTATGTGAGGAATAAGAAAATGGTCAAAGAAAGAGTAGGGCCGATCAGGGATAGCATAGGGAATTTGTGTATGGAGTCTGAGGAGGTAGGAGAAGCCCTAAATGAGATTTTTGCTTCTGTCTTTACGAAAGAAACGAACTTTGTAGTGAATGAAATATTTGAAGAGCAGGTGTGCATGCTGGAATGGATAGAGATAGAGGAAGCTGATGTGCTGAAAATGTTGTCAAACGTTAAGATCGATAAGTCGCTAGGCCCGAACCACATTTGTCCTCGGCTGCTTTGGGAAACGAAAAATGCAATTGCTTCGCCACTTGCGAAGATCTTTCCATCCTCGCTCTCCACTGGAGTCGTACCTGAGGGCTGGAGAGAGGCAAATGTAACTCCTCTCTTCAAGAAAGGAAATTGGGAAATCCACGACAATTACAGACCAGTAAGTCTCACGTCTGTCGTCTGCAAGGTGTTAGAAAGGATTCTGAGGGATAGGATTTGTGACCATCTGGAAGAGCATGGCTTGATTAAATGCAGTCAACACGGCTTTGTGAGGGGTAGGTCATGCCTCACAAACCTTATCGAGTTTTTTGAGGATGTGACTAGAAAAGTTGATGAGGGTCGAGCTGTGGATGTGGTGTATATGGACTTCAGCAAGGCATTTGATAAGGTTCCCCATAGTAGGCTCATTCAGAAGGTCAGGAGGAATGGGATACAGGAGAACTTAGCTGTCTGGATACAGAATTGGCTGGCCAACAGAAGACAGCGAGTGGTAGTAGAAGGAAAATATTCTCCCTGGAAGTCTGTGGTGAGTGGTGTTCCACAGAGATCTATCCTTGGGCCTCTACTGTTTGAAAATTGTATTAATGACTTAGATGAGGGGATTGAAGGATGGGTCAGCAAGTTTGCAGACGACTCAAAGGTTGGAGGTGTCGTTGACAGTATAGGGGCTGTTGTAGGCTGCAGCGGGACATTGACAGGATGCAGAGATGGGCTGAGAGGTGGCAGATGAAGTTCAACTTGGATAAATGCGAGGTGATGCATTTTGGAATTTCAAATTTGAAAGCTGAGTACAGGATTAAGGATAGGATTCGTGGCAGTGTGGAGTAACAGAGAGATCTTGGTGTGCAGGTACATTAGTCCCTTAAAATTGCCACCCAAGTGGGCAGGGTTTTTCAGAAAGCATATGGTGTTTTGGCTTTCATTAACAGAGGAATTGAGTTTAAGAGTCGTGAGATCTTTTTGCAGCTCGAGAAAACTTTGGTTAGACCGCACTTGGAATACCGCGTCCAGTTCTGGTCGCCCTATTAAAGGAAAGATGTGGATGTTTTGGAGCGGGTTCAGAGGAGGTTTACCAGGATGCTGCCTGGACTGGAGGGCTTATCTTATGAAGAGAGTTTGACTGAGCTCGGACTTTTTTCATTGGAGAAAAGGAGGAGGAGAGGGGACATAATTGAGGTATACAAGACAATGAGAGGCATAGATAGAGTCGATATCCAGAGACTATTTCCCAGGGCAGAAATGACTAATGCGAGGGGTCATAGTTTTAAGGTGGTTGTAGGAAAGTTCGAGGGGATGTCAGAGGTGGGTTCTTTACACAGACACTTGTGAGAGCATGTAATGCATTGCCAGCAGCAATTGTGGAAGCCATGTCATTGGGGACATTTAAGAGACTACTGGACATGCATATGCTCACAGAAATTTGAGGGTGCATACATGAGGATCAGTGGTCGGCACAGCATCATGGGCTGAAGGGCCTGTTCTGTGCTGTACTGTTCTATGTTCAATGTTGTCTGTTCAAAAGGAAAATGTTTTCTATGTTTGTGCGGTCCCAAACAAGTTTTTAATATTGTGGAAGATGGGAAAGGATTTTTATCACTGAGAAGGAAAAATAGCCGAATCATTAAATGTATTAAAAAACGAAATATCTTTTTTGATGTACTTGCTTTGATCAAAGGGAATCGAAAGAAAGCAAGAATACGATGTTGCCATAAAGCATCACCAATGACCATATTGAATAGTGGAGCAAGCTCAAAATGATTCCGTGCTATATTTTTTCCACCTCATCTCGATGATTCTGTATTCAATTCGAAGGGGGTCACTGATTCATTTCTTGTGCCACTACTCCATCAGTCACTCCAATTTTAAACATACCCAGTTTGGTGACATTGGAAAACCTGCAGGTCTCAGACCTATCTGGTTCAGCGCTAACAAATCTGTCAAGCTTACTTATTTATTCATAACCACAAGACTATTACCTAGCAAAGCCTACGTAACCAAAGATACAGGAACTGCTCTCCAGATGGAATGTTGAATGAAGGCGACAATTTGCTAATTTAAATGATAGTCCAGGTATCCATTCACCTGAGCTATCAAGAATGTAGACTAATATGTTTCGCAGTTTATGACAAGCCAACTCCTTAATATCAATAGACAGTGCCACAATTCAACTTAGTCACATGCTATTCCCATATGCCTGTCGATTTTGTTTTGAACAGCAAAAGCTCTTTATTGTTAACTTGGAAACAGTTCGACAAGTGAGAGTTGCAGACATGACAAAGACGAGGTAACAGATTGTACCTGGTGTTGTTAAGATGAAGTTCTGCTCACACAAGATGCAGGCGCTGCATGCTCACCAATGAGCAGTTGTATTTGCTGAAATACTTGTGCTCCAGCTGGTGGGCTTGATCTTAATGCGTACTCCACAGAAATGCGTCAAGAGTGTTAAATATGACTTTGGGATTCTCTGCTATCCATGTTGCTGGAAAGAAAGAGAGAGGGCTATGAGCTGTTGCGTCTCAGGCAGGAAAATAATTCTCCCTCTCTGAGTTCCAACATCTAAGAATTACTCCACAACCCCCGACTAAATTTAATGAACTGCGTCGAAAATTTCCCAGAACAAAAAATACTCCCTTTATGGAAGTGCTACTTAATTTTACGTGGGTCAAGAAATTTTTATGTGATTCATGTTTTATAACATTTGTATGAAAATGCGGTTTTCTCTGGGTTTGGGCCACTGAACAAGAAGAACTAACCATTCTGACTATCCAATCTCCTCAAGGCCAGTATGGTTCAATCAGATTACTTCTCACTTTCAGGCCAAACGAACTAAACTGTGATAATATAAGCGCTTCATTACAGGAATGAGTGCAGATAAAGTACACTGTGCAGCTTCTAAAGCCATTATGTCTTTATGTTTCACTTAAAAAGATGACATTGCAAACAGTCTCACAAATGCCCTCTACAATGCAGTAGAACATGGCTGTGTTCATAGAACTTTGAAAACTACAACACAGTACAGTAACTTCGGCCGTTGATGTTGTGCAGATAATTTGTCCTATCTAAAATCAAGCTAACTTGCATACCTTTCATTGTAGGATTGCCCATATGCCTAGCCAAAATTCGCTTACGTATCCAAAAATATCTGATTCTAGTACCACAACTGGCAATGCATTCTACGCAATCACCATTTTCTGTGCAAATAACCCAGCTCTGACACCTCCCGTAAACCTTCCACCAAACAACTTAAAATTAGATCCCTTCATGGTAACCATTTTCACCATGGGGAAAAGTCTCCGTCTATCCACTCTATCTCTGCCGCTCATCATCTTTTACACCTCTAGCAAGTCACCACTCACCCTTCTCTACTCCAATAAGAAAACACCCTCGCTCCCTCAACTTTTCTTCATAAAGTCCAGGCAGTTTCCTAGTAAATCTACTCTTCAACCTCTCTAAAGCATCCACATCATTTCGATAATGAGGCAAACAGAACTCAACACAATATTCCAAACTTGATGTAACCAGGGCTCTGTACAGCTGCAGCATCAAAGCACAGCTCTAAAACACAATTCCCCTGTTAATTAAAGCCAATACACCATAACTCGTCTAAAAAACCATGTCAACTCAGGTGGCAACTTAGAGGGAACTCTGGGCATGCATTCCAAGATCTCTGTTTTCCTCCACACTGCCAGGCTTCCTGCTTTTAACTATGTAATTATAAATCAAATTCGCACTAGCAAAATGAAGTACTTCACACTTTTATTTAAGATTGTCATTTAAGAACTTCACTCGATGCCAACGGTCTTTTCGCATCAGAGAGCGGCGGGAGCTGCGCGGAAGTGAAGGCAGAGCGCAAAGTCGGTCGGGAAGGTAAGTGATTGTTATTTTAGAACTTCCCTCGACATCCAACGGTCTTTTCGCATCAGAGAGCGGCGGGAGCTGGGCGGAAGTGAAGGCAGAGCGCAAAGCCGGTCGGGAAGATAAGTGATTGTTATTTGAGTGGGTAGTACATGTCGGGAAGAAGAGGAGGAACATACTACAGCGGGACTTCGGAGAACTAGGAAGAAGACTGAAAAGCAGGACGTACAAGTTGGTTATCTCCGGTTTGCTTCCAGTTCCTCGGGCTGGTGAGGCCATAAACAGAGAGACAATGGACTTGAGCTTGTGGCTGGGGAATTGGTGCAGGAAGCAAGGATTTAAATTCTTGGATCGCTGGGGTATGTTCTGTGGAATACATAAATTCTACAAGAGAGACGGCTTGCACCTTAATAGGTTCGGGACCAGCATTCTGGCAGGCAGGTTTGCTACTGCAACACAGCTACGTTTAAACTAAGTAGCGGGGGGTGGGGACAAACTGGATGTTTAGAAGAAAATTGGAGGGAAAATTAGAACAAGGGAAGTCAAGAAATACAACTGTATCAATAAGGCAGAAAACTCAGAAAGGGATCATGCTGTTGTAAGGTTGAGTGAAATAGGAGTTGATGGGAAGGGTGAGGGCAGTAACAAATTAAAAATACTATCCATGAATGCACGAAGCATTGAAAATAAGACGGATGAGCTTGAGGCTCTTTTGGAACTTGGCAGATACGATATTGTGGGGATAACTGAAACGTGGCTTCAAGTGGACGGGGCCTGGAAAATGAATATTCAAGGCTACATGTGCTATCGTAAGGACAGACTGACGGGCAGAGGGGATGGGGTGGCCATGTTGGTAAGGGATGATATTCAGTCCCTTGCGCGGTGGGACATAGAATCAGGGGATGTAGAGTCAGTATGGATAGAGCTGAGAAATACTAAAGGTAAAAATACCCTCTTGGGAGTTATCTACAGGCCCGCAAACAGTAGTCTGGATGTCGGATATAAGTTAAATCAGGAGCTGAAATTGGCCTGTCGCACAGAATGTTACTACAGTTGTTATGGGGGATTTCAACATGCAGGTAGACTGGGAGAATCAGGTTGGTATTGGACCTCAAGAAAGAGACTTTGTGGAGTGCCTCAGAGATGGATTCTGAGAGCAACTGGTGCTGGAGCCGACCCGGGAGAAGGCAATTGTGCAACGAACCAGAATTGGTCAGGGACCTCGAAGTGAAGGAGCCATTGGGAAGTAGTGACCATAATACAATGAGCTCCAATCTGTAATTCGAGAGGCAGAAGGTCAATCGGAAGTGACAATATGTCTGTTGAATAAAGGGAACTATGGAGCTATGAGGGAGGAGCTGTCCAAAGTTCAATGTGCAATACCTTAGCAGGGATGACAGTGGAGGAACAATGGCGGATATTTCTGTGTATAATGCAGAAGTTGCAGGATCAGTTCATTCCAAAAAGGAAGAAGGATCCTAGGAGGAGGCATGGGTGGCCGTGGCTGACGAGGAAAGTTAAGAAACGTATAAAGTTAAAAGAGAAAAAGTATAACATAGCAAAGATAAGTGGGAAAACGGTGGACTGGGGAGCTTTTAAAGAACAACAGAGGATTATTAAGAAGAAAATACGCAGAGAAAACATGAGGTACGAAGGTAAACTGGCCAATAATATAAAGGAGGATAATAAAAGCTTTTTTAGGTATGTGAAAGGCAAAAAAAAAGGTAAGACTAAAATTGGGCCCTTGAAGACAGAAACAGGGGAATATATTTAGATAGATTACTTACAGTGTGGAAACAGGCCCTTCGGCCTAACAAGTCCACACCGACCCGCCGAAGCGTATACCACCCAGACCCATACTCCTACGTTTACCCCTTCACCTAACACTACGGGCAATTTAGCATGGCCAATTCACCTAACCTGCACATTTTTGGATTGTGGGAGGAAACCGGAGCACCCGGAGGAAACCCACGCAGCCACGGGGAGAATGTGCAAACTCCACACAGAGAGTCGCCTGAGGCGGGAGTTGAACCCGGGTCTCTGGCGCTGTGAGGCAGCAGTGCTAACCACTGTGCCACCATGCCGCCCACAAATAATAGACTCCAGCATCTTTCCCACCACTGGTGGGCGGCACGGTGGCACAGTGGTTAGCACTGCTGCCTCACAGCGCCTGAGATCCGGGTTCAATTCCCGCCTCAGGCGACTGACTGTGTGGAGTTTGCACGTTCTCCCCGTGTCTGCGTGGGTTTCCTCCGGGTGCTCCGGTTTCCTCCCACAGTCCAAACGATGTGCAGGGTCAGGTGAATTGGCCATGCTAAATTGCCCGTAGTGTTAGGTAAGGGGTAAATGTAGGTGTATGGGTGGGTTTCGCTTCGGCGGGTCGGTGTGGACTTGTTGGGCCGAAGGGCCTGTTTCTACACTGTAATGTAATCTAATCTAATATTACGGGGAACAAAGAAATGACAGAAGAATTGAATTGGTACTTCAGATCTGTGTTCACTGGAGATTACACAAGCAATCTCCCTGAGGTAAAAGTGGCTGAAGGACCTGGACTTAAGGGAATTTATATTTGCCAGGAATTGGTATTAGAGAGTCTGTTAGGTCTGAAGGTTTATAAGTCCCCGGGGCCTGATGCTCTACATCCCAGGGTACTGAAGGAGTTAGCTCGAGAAATCGTGGATGCATTGGTGATTATTTTCCAACGTTCGATAGATTCGGGATCAGTTCCTACGGATTGGAGTGTGGCTAATGTTGTACCACTTTTTAAGAAAGGTGGGAGAGAGACAGCAGGAAATTATAGAACAGTTAGTCTGACCTCAGTGGTGGGAAAGATGCTGGAGTCTATTATAAAGGATGAAATTACGACACATCTGGATAGCAGTAACAGGATTAGTCAGAGTCAGCATGGATTTATGACGGGGGAATCATGCTTGACTAATCTTCTGGAATTTTTTGAGTGTGTAACTCTGAAGATGGACGAGTGAAATCCAGTAGATGTCGTGTACCTGGACTTTCAGAAAGCTTTTGATAAAGTCCCACATAAGATGTTAGTGATCAAAATTAGGGCGCATGGTATGGAGGGGGGGTACTAACTTGGATTGAAAGTTGGTTGGCTAATAGGAAACAAAGAGTAGTGATAAGTGGCTCCATTTCGGGATGGCAGGCAGTGACCAGTGGGGTACTGCAGGATAAGTACTGGGACCGCTGCTTTTTACAATATTTGTTAATGATATAGACGATGGTATTAGCAATAACATTAGCAAATTTGCTGATGATACTAAGCTGGGTGGTAGGCTGAAAGGTGATGAGGATGTTAGGAGATTGCAGGTGACCTGCACAAGTTAGGTGAGTGGTCAGATGCATGGCAGATGCAGTTTAATGTGGATAAATGTATGGATATGGTGGCAAGAACAGGAAGGCAGATTACTATCTAAATGGAACCAATTTAGGTAAAGGGGCAGTACAGAGAGATCTGGGTGTTCTTGTACACCAGTCAATGAAGGTAGCTGAAAATGTGTTGCTGGAAAAGCGCAGCAGGTCAGGCAGCATCCAGGGAACAGGAGAATCGACGTTTCCTGCATACGCCCTTCTTCATTTCTAGTCAATGAAGGTAAGCATGCAGGTACAGCAGGTAGTGAAGAAGGCTAATAGCATGCTGGCCTTCATAACAAGAGGGATTGAGAATAGATTCAAAGACGTTCTTCTGCAGCTGCACAGGGCCCTGGTGAGACCACACCTGGAGAACTGTGTGCAGTTCTGATCTCCAAATTTGAGGAAAGACATTCTGGCTATTGTGGGAGTGCAGCGTAGGTTCACGAGGTCAATTCCTGGAATGGCGGGATTACCTTACTCTGAAAGACTGGAGCGACTGGACTTGTATACCCTTGAGTTTAGAAGACTGAGAGGGGATCTGATTGAGTCATATAAGATTATTAAAGGATTGGACAATCTAGAGGCAGAAAACATGTTTCCGCTGGTGGGTGAGTGCCGAACCAGAATACACAGCTTAAAAATACGGGGTAGACCATTTAGGACAGAGATGAGGAGAAACTTCTTCACCCAGAGAGTGGTGGCTGTGTGGAACGCTCTGCCTCAGAGAGCAGTGGAGGCCCAATCTCTGGATTCATTTAAGAAAGAGTTGGATAGAGCTCTCAAGGGTTGTGCAATCAAGGGTTATGGAGATAAGGAAGGAACAGGATAGTGATTAAAGATGATCAGTCGTGATCATATTGAATGGTGATGCAGGTTGGAAGGGCAGAATGGCCTACTCCTGCACCTCTTGTCTATTTTCCACACTGCAATCCATCTGCCGCTTCTCAGCCCAGCTCTACATCCGTTCAGTGTCCGGATTGGAGAATGTTATTAGAGCAGCCATGTTCCTTTATTACACTCTTTTCTGTTTTTTTTTCCTAATCATTATCCTATTCAGATTCCCACTCACATTTAATCAATGATAATCTGTTTCCTAAACAAGTACAATTAAATTACAATCGATCACATTTTGTTCTGATTCACCTATAATCATTAAGTTATCCAACTCAAAAACAGGCCCTTTAGTTCTCTGCGTCAAAGAACTGACTGGAATTCAAAATATGCGCTCTTCTGTTTCCGGCCCAGTTTGCTTTACTTTCCTTATAAATACCGATGCTTTCTGAGCAACAACATATTTTTCCAGATGCTGTACTCCGAAAATTCCCAAAATAATTTGATGATAATCCATAATGATCAAGGTTAGCATGATTATGGACGGTCGCTCTGCTACGTCCCCCAATGCTTCCTTCAGGGACCACAGTGCATTCCATTCAAACTGCGTAAATATTATGTTTTACTGTGATAGAACAGGTGTTTGTTTGAGAGGGGTTAACTGGAGCTGCTTACTCAATAACTTTAATTAATCTCAATTTATAACAGTGTCGCTGGAGATTTTCTCTCTTGTATTAATAAACGATTCATTTCAATGTGTTATTCCATAATGATAGGAGATCATCACCTTCAATAGTCGCCGAGATCAACAACTCCAGAGAGCGGGAGAGGAGAGATTGGAATCAGAGAACAATAGACTTGAACGAAACAACAATGGGCCGGAGTTTATCCTGGGATCTTTACTGGCTTTCACAAGACTGGGCCTGGTTGGATTTGCGGATAAGAGCTGTACTTTGGGTGATTCAAGCTGGTTACTATCCCACCCTCGCTGTCGTTGGTGTTCCTGGTAAGATTATCTGAGCATTAACTCCATAAACTATGTTGCATAGGAATAGCATTCTAATTAGTTAAATTATGAAAGGATTGAAGCAACTGCTCTAGTTTCCATCAATAGACTCTATGTTTTTGTCAGGTAGGTAAAAACAATGACTGCAGATGCTGGAAACCAGATTCTGGATCAGTGGTGCTGGGAGAGCACAGCAGTTCAGGCAGCACCCGAGGAGCTGTAAAATGAACGTTTCGGGTAAAAGCCCTTCATCAGGAATACAGGATTTCTGATGAAGGGCTTTTGCCCGAAACATCGATTTTACTGCTCCTCAGATGCTGCCTGAACTGCTGTGCTCTTCCAACACCACTAATCCATAATCTATGTTTTTGTCAACCAACTTTAATACCTATATCTAAGAATGAAACAAACTGACATACAATCCCCAGGCGTGAACTTGCCCTGAGTTTATATTTGTCACCGCACTACCAGCACTGCGCTCTATCAAGTGGACAATACCCTTCGTCTTCACCTCAGTCTGACTGTCGATACTGAATCTGTATGCTTCTTAAATTCAGATTTCGGTATTCCAATTTCCTTCCACCTACAATTCTTAATTGCAACTAATTCAATCAGAAATATTTATTGCTCTGCTGTCGACATATGTTGATATCCTGGGGAGACATGAGACTGCCACAGTATTGATGCACTTGAAACCCACACCTCCAGGCTCAAACCGTGGGACATGAGTGGAACTCCACCCCATCCCCTTGCAGCTTCTGTAATTTAAAACAAATACCTGCTCACCAATACCAATATTTTAGTGATTTTACTTTCCTCATCCTGCCACGTTTATGTTCGTTTGGTGCAGGATATTTCTTTCCTTGCTGAGTTTGTTCTATACGCGACTTCACAGCAATACAAATGTCAGTGGCTCTGAACTATCCTCGAGAATGGCCGAATAAGCCACGCAATTCAGGGAAAATCAGGATAGATCACAAAATCTGGTTTTACCTATATTGCATATGTCACAAAAGATTTCTTCAAAAAAGATGAATCCCTTTCCTCTGTTATCACAATTTTTTTTCCTGAAAATCCTTTTTCATTCACATATGTACCTAATTCGCTTCTTAAAGTGTATCCCATTCTCTATGTTTCTCCAACTGACTTTGGCGTTTCCCTGCACAAAACCGTTGGGCGTGATTCTGACCGTCAGAAAATGGTATGAATTCCACTATCAAGTATTTCATTGGAGAGATGAAGTGTCCAGTCTTGCGGGTTGCTGAGATTAATTGGACATCTGAAAGATCTATATTAGAATGGTGAAAAACAGAATGCACCAAAGACAGGAAAGAGGAGTATTCTGATCAACACCGAGCTGGACACCTCTGTATTAGTGGAATGTGACGTGATGACTCATTGGAAAGTTGGTGCAGGTATTGTTAAATTTTCCTCTCAGTTGTGCTGGGGATTCAGTGACGATCTGCAAAGTCACTGACAAAGTGAGGAAATACCGTTGATACGGAGAAGGTCTGTGAGGAGGAAGGAAGATGAGGTTGGAGAGGTCAGGGAGCAGAGGCAGTTTGCACTTGTCTGACAAATCTTGAATTTTCGAGGAAGACTTTCCCAACAAATTCATAATCCAAGAAGAGAGAATGAGGCAAGCCTGGTTCAATTATGAGGCGGTGTCAACATTCCGTGCCTCAAGTTTAACAAACATTGGGTGTCACATCAGGATGAGAACTATGCTCACATTGGCCAGGTAGGTCATAGTTCTGTACAATTTCTACGACCAAGAACATTCCAGGCAGGTTTGGGTGACATTTTCGTTAAATGTCATGATGCTGTCAATCGCGATGCTCATTAGATAGTAGAGTTCACCACTTCTGGGCGAGGGACACGTATTCTTTCTGTCTTCATGGGCGGGTGACAGAAAGTCTTGCAGAAATGCCATTGAACTGACTAAATTGCATAGAGTTGCAGATATCTATGGGATTTTGGTGTCTTTGTCTTGGCCATATTTTATTGTTCATTCCAAGTCGACTGGATGAGATGCTAGTCGGTTGTTTTGTTGATCTACTGCAGTCTGGCTGGTGTAGTCGGAACCTGAATACCGTTCAGAGGGAGATCCAGGAGTTTGATCCTGCAATCCTGAAGGACGGTGATATCTATTTCAAATCAGGTTGACAAGTGGTTTGGAGGGGAACTTGCATGTGACTGTGTTCCCAAGTATCTGCTGCCCTTGGACCTATTTGTAGATTGAGAAGGTGCTATCGAAAGGACTTCAGTATCGTTCTGCAGTGATCATTATAAAGTCTATAACAAGTAATTATGGGGAATTGCATGAAGGTAATATTGGTGAAACGCAGGTCGTCCAGATAGCATTTGTACAGGAAAATGCCAGGAGACTGGGAACTGAAGTGGTCCATTTGGCCTTTCCAGTTCTGACATTCGACAAGACCGTGACTAATCCAATTCTGATTTGTCATCAGCTTCTCCTTCACCTTCAAATATGCTTTACAGCCTTTTTAACAGGAATATATACACCTTCCCCTTAATTGTTTACGAATACTTCACCTCGACCATCTTTAGTGTTTTTAACATGGTAACGATGGGTCAGGTGAGTGAACCAGAATGCGGGCAAATGGATAAATGAGGGTTAATGTGAAATTACCCATTAGCAGAAATAATATTTTTTTTTAATTGCATTTATTAAAATGACGAGAGATGACAGAGCATAAGTTACAGAGGGATCAGGGCATCCTCGAGTATGGAATGCAGAATATTTGAGTCAAGAGGAGTGGAGAACGTTCACAGGACTGGATGGTAGCGCCTGCCACACAGTATGATCTAACTCTTATCTCGCGAAGAAACTGTGAGTTGACTCGTAATAGTAATAACTCATAATGCTTATTTATTTAACACAACTAATATTATTATAATAAAATACACTCCAAACAAACAGATTACACTATAAACCTGTTCAACTATCTTATGTTTTATCTTAACTCTGGATACTCCAATACCACCACACGAGATCTTGGCCTTGATCCATGAATTATGATCGCCTCGTCTTCGTCCCGTGCTCCTAGGCATGCCTTACCTTCTCGGTGGTTGACCGAGAGTTGCCGCTCCTGAAGGTGGGGTTACAGTGATTCTTGTCTGTAAACCTGATTGCTCCCATTTGGGAGGGTTGTCGCTATCCTCCAATCCATAGATCAGTGTTCGGTGACCTTGATTAAATGAACCCAAACAGGAGTTGACATGTCGATGGCAGGGTGGTCCTTGAGCACCCATTCCTGGAAGTTTTAGTTGCACAAAGGTGAACCCTCTGCAAATAAGCGTGTGAGGTGCCGCTGTGTCTGGTAAGCAATTCCATATTGTGATTGATCTGGGCAAGGCATTCAGGTCAATTACATCAATTTAAATTCAAGTGAATATTGTGTGATCTGCAGCGGTTTCGTCAGTTACATGCTGTCAGTCTGTTGCTGCAGGTTGTGTGGGTTCCACAGCTTGTTGATTAGCACGATCACTTTGGGCAACGCTAGGCTGAATTTCCCAACATGCCTCCCCTTTTGGCGATTTTTTTTTTTGTAAATCCATCAGTTTGAGTACTGTCCGCCCACAGAATTTAGAAGCTTTCGGGGTAATGTTTCAGTGATGCCAAGCACTTGGTGTCGGTTACTTCAGTTGGTTAGAGACGGTTTTAAAAGCAGAATAATTGCAATGACATGGGTACTCCTCGCCATGTCTGTGTGAGTTTACAGCTTAATTGATTGGAGTATCTCCACAGGGAAGATTTTATAATGGGCAGTGAAGCTTTAAGAAACTTTTTTTTTCCGATGACGACCTGAAACTAGTGAGGCGATATAATGAATTCCAGCACAATGACTTGAGCAATAAAAGTGAATGCACGAACTCCATATTTGTAAGTGACACAGACGGAAGGAGAAGGTAAATGATGAAGATGACGCAAGCAGTTTATCATGGGATGAAATATCTGAAGTGACTGTGCAAAAATTGGCATCTGTCATATAAAAATTAAAAGTTTGTGATGACGCACTGTTTTCAATAAAACGATTACGATTTATTTGCGAATGATTCGAGAAAGCCATAGCACAGAAGAACTTCAGTTTCTGTATTGACCAACAGAAAACTTCTCGCAGGTTACAGGAAATACAAATTTACCAATGGCAATTATTTCAAACATGGTGATGTCTAAACACACACAACTTTCCTTGCAGATCGCGCCTGCAATAATATGAACTGTTCTGCACCTCTTTTCTTCGGGTATGGCAGATGCAATGGCAGCGGGTGAAAGAAGGTTCACAAAACAAATCCAGACAATTGAGGCGTTTTCTTATGAAAAGAGGTTGAGTTGTTTACTTATGCATTCACTGCACTTTGGAAAAATGAGAAGAAATAGTTATGAAAAAAAGTGTGCTTGACCGGTTAATTGCCAAATAAAAAACGTTGTTTCTGTTTGCAGGAGAACCGAGGACCAGAGGGCACAGCTCATCCTAAGGGATCTTTTTTTTTAGGCGAGATGAGGAGGAAATCTTCCCTCCGAGGGTAATGTGTTACTGGCTATCAGTTAGTATATTGAAGACCAATGTAGGGCAAATTTTTCATCAGTATGGATTCGAGGGCTGTTGGGATAAGGCGAAATTCTGAATATGAAGATTAACAAATGAGCCATTATGATACTGAATGACACAGCAGACATGATGGGCTAAATGTCATGGGTTAAAATCGAGCTCACCCTAAACAGCGATTTGCTTCCCTTTCAGTGGTTGGTGAGACTTTGCCATTCTCTGCCTTAAAATGTGGTGGAGACAAAGTCTTACATTTTATTTCAATTCAAAGGCAGATAGACTCAAGGCCAGCGAGAGGGGAAGGATTTTCGAAGTTAGAGAGGAATTCAAAGCTACAATCATATCAACTATGATCCTATTAAAACAGGGTACTGTTGGGCTGGACGTTTCTGGTTTTATGTGATAAAGTGTTAATAAATTAGATAAAATACATCCCTGGCCTTAAAATATAAGTGATAGTTTAAAAATGTGAGTGGACTTACCAATAAGCTTCATCATAATTTTCACACATGCATTGCGAGCGGGAAGTCATCAATTCACTCCTCAGTCCTCAGCAGACGGCTGGAAACAAGGCCAGCTTGCCAACTTTCCTCATGAGACTATCTGTTCATACAAGCCATCAATTGGCTAAACTTCCTCTGGACTGCCCCAGTGTTATTTAAGTATTTACAAAAAAAAACATACCTAATCCTAACAGAGTATTCATGATGTAATCTCATGGATGTCTTGTAAAACTGTAGTGTAGCATCTTTACTGTAATGTTCAATTCCCCCACACAGATAGAGACAATGAGGTTTTCGCTGTGATCTGTTAATTGATCATAATGAGCCAGATTTGGTGATTAATCTGATGGAACTTATAATATTGCCCAAAGGGTGAATTATATAATAAATGGTATGTCCTAGTAATATAAATTCATTTCTATTTCTCCCTCATGTTCCACAGACATTTTATGCACTAATCAGTACAGAGTGTGCTATTAAATCATAGGCAGCAAGCGAGGAGCAGGAGAATCAATGTGTCGGCGGAAGTTATTTGTCACTGAATCGCACAAGCCTTTGTCATCATTACCCACCATAATCTCCTCTCATAGCCGATGTCTGAGCGTTTTTATGTAAAACCACAGCAAAATATCTTACACTACTGTGCGTTTCCTACCACTTTTCAATTCCATCATCAAGACTTTCATCTATTTATGCATCCATTAAATCCTCCATCTTTGCCTATGCCTCAGCTCCTCTCTTGCTGAAACCTTCATCCAAGTCTTTGATAGCTCCAGAGTCAAGTATTTTCATGTCTCATTGCTTCCATAAACTTAAACTCATCGACAATGCTGCTGTCTATCCATCAATCCACTCAGAGTTCCATTCACCATCAGTGTGATACTCACTGACCTGCAAAGTCCCATTCACACATCATCCGTTTACTCACTAAACTACATTGTCCCGTTCAAAAATAACTGACCTACCCTTTCCTATTCACCCTTACTTCTGTACTCACTGACAACACTGCCTGGTTCACCCATCAACCTGTAACCATGACCTATACTGGCTTCTGGTGTGCTCAAATCCCATTTTATTGATTTAAATCATATGAGGATCCCACTATGGCATTACGTCTCCAATGGTCTGCCTCCCAAATCATTTTTAGTATGTTGCTCAGACCTTCCCCCTTCCCGCTCTGTCCAAATGTCTATTTAAAGCAAATGTCTTTGCCTCTGATTCCCGCCCTGACCATGATTTTAACTGACTGTAGAGTTGCTGCCATAATGTTTTTTATTTGTGTTGTCTTTCACTTCCAAGTGTCTCGTACTTGGTGCTCAATGTTGGATAGGGCATTTTAGGAATTTTGACGGGCGTGTATAAAAGTTGTTTTGTGCCTACCCATTGAAAGACTGTATTTGGCACTGTCATTTGATGATGTTTTTACCTACATGAGGAAGCCCGACCTCCACCACCACACCATGGGAAGGTTGAAAAAGACCAGGAGTCTAATTAGTCCTTTTGAATTAATTGTTGAATAAAGTGATTTGGCAAGGTGAACGAAGGGATGTTCAGTTGACGAACGGTGGTAAATGTTAGTCACATACTTCATAACAATCAAAAAAGCAAAACGCAATTGATGAAACGATGAAACTTTCATAATCAACAAATGTCATCAACGTGAGTACCCAATACAAAAAGATCAGACACACATCATCATGAAAACTGCTGGTCGGCGAGTCGTTTTTCTTTTTTACAATCAAATACTTGACTGAAGTAAAACAAATAAAGTGGGAGAAAATTGATAGGAAATTACATTGCAAAAAGATATCAGGAGAAATAACATGTGGTTGTACGTGAGCATGTCAAAATGCAAAAGAGTAGCTCAAATCTATTTGGGAAACTAGGAATTGACACTGGGGACTTTTACACAGGAGCAATGGGGATAGCAGATAATTCAAATCATTATTTTGAATTGATGGTCTTAATGGTGAGATACAGAAACACCCCAACGTATGTACAGCTCTTAACAACAGGAACAATCTTCAAAAGGGCCTATTTTCGTGGCAAAAGCAATGAGAAGAGAGACAAACTATCAACCAGCAACTGATGGTCTGTTTCCACTTTTTAAAAATAATTTACCACAGAGTTATTTCTGGCATTTTTAAGATGTCATTGAAATCACAAGATACCAGGAGGTTTCTGGTAGATTCAAAAAAATTGCTCACGGGATTGCCATCTTCAAGGAGGCAGGAAAGACAGAAAGGTAAAAACTATAGATCTGATAGCCTTATATCTCTGATGAGGAAACTGAGTCTGTTCGAAGAGAAACTGTTCAGCAGGGCACTTAAAAAAAGGAATGGATTCAAAAGTCAACCTCGTATTCTGAAAATTAAGTTGTGTCTACAAACGTGTTGAGTTGTTTGAGGATATGTCAAGCGGTGACAAAAAGTAGGCTGCGTATTTAGTTTTGTTAAGCGATTTGCAACGTACAACATAAAATGTGTATTGCAGAAGCTAGACTCTTGTGTGTTTTTGTCAGAGATTGAACAACCGTTAAGACACAGAAGAGTGAGTCAAACTGTTTCTCTTTGTTTGTAAGGATACATTTAGTGCATTACCACAGCCATCTGCCCTTGGACGCTCATTAATTACTCACTATAATAATGAATTGGAGGAGGAGGCAAAACACAATCTTTCGACAGTTGATGATGACATAAAATAGTTTAGAGTGCATGGAATGATAATGATAACAAAAAATTGCTAAAAGCGAAATAGGTAGATGGTGCTCATTGGAACAAAATAATGAGTTCGGGATAAGTACACCAAACAAAAAACACTATAGTTTTCACATGCAGAGAGATTCTAAATAAAAGAGCAGAACAGAAAATCTGTGTTTTGCTGTGCATGGAATTTAAAATGTTAATATGCAGGTGCATCAAGAATCTAGGTCAATTTACTCGGCTGATCATTGCGTTAAAGAAGTTGACTTACAGTTAGAGTCAGAGACCATGTTCTCTGTGACCACAATCGATAGTTCCGAAGGTCGTGTTGACGCTGTGTTTTCGGGATATCTTATCTAGTTTCTAGAGGAAATTTGTGTGGGAGCGAAAAGATCCAGTGGTCGTGGCGCACACCGGTACAAATGAAACAGATAAAATGAGGGCAGAGGCCTTGACAAGGTGGTGCGGTGGGGCTGGGGTCGAACAGCTCGAGGATAAACTAAGAAAAACAAAACCAAGAAGGTATTGTTTTCTGGATTACGACATAAGCCACGCGCTAATTGCCACAGGCTCACGAAAATTAAGTAAATAAATGCTTGAATCAAAGATTGGTGTGGGCTAAATGGATATGAATTCTTGGGACATTGGCACCAGTACTGGTGAAGAAGGGAGTGTTCCAATGGGATGATCTTCACTTGAACCATGTTGTGACCAGTGTTCTGGCAAATCACATAACTGAATGGCCTGCACAGAATAGATATTAGGAAGATGTTTCCATTAGTAGGAGAGACTCGCACCAAGGGCACCGCGTTAGAGAAGAGGGAAAACCTTTTATATTGGAGATAAGGAGAATCCTCGTCAACCAGCGAGTGATGAATCTATGGAATTCACAGCAACAGAAGGCTGTGGTGCCCATTTAATTGACCTATTTAAGAGTTAGATAGATAGGTTTTTGTGTATCAAGGGGATCAAGTGTAACGGCCAGAAACAGGGAGAATTGGGTTGAGAAACTTATCAGCTTTGATTGAATTGAGGAGCAGTTGCAACAGGCTGAATGGCCGAATTTTTGCTCCGTGGTCTTATAGTCTTATGGTATTACCAACGAGGTAGTTCTTTAATCCTTGTTTCGGAGCTACTGGTATTGGACTGGTGTGGACAAAGTTAAAAATCATATAACACCCGGTTATTGTCCAACAAGCTTATTTGAAAGTACACGGTTTCGAGTTCTCCTTCATCAGGTAGTCACAGGCACAGAATTATAGGACACATAATTTATAGTAAAATATATTTACTGTAAATGTCGTATTCTATGATGCTGCCCCACTCGCTACCGATGAAGGAGCAGTGCTCCGAAAGCTGGTGCTTCCAAAAAAGCCTGTTGTAATATAATTTGGTGGTGTTAGAATTTTAATTTTATTGTTTGTGGTAGAAAGGAACGAAGAAGCATATTGTTAAAATCCGTGAGATTCAAAGGGTGTTTGACAAAGGAATGTTGAGTAGATTTTTCCAAACCGACTGAAGTCTGGGACTAGGGGCGACTTATTTACTGATCTCGGGATACTCGTTTTAAACTGGGATGCAATGGAATATCTTCTCTCAGAAGGCAGCGAGCCTGTGATCTCTTGAACCAAGAGATTTCTGGAGACTCAATCACTGAAAATATTTTCAAAAGCAAGTCGATTGATTTTTTGTCCTACTTGAGTTGAGCAATACAAGGAGTGGCATGAAATTCGATTAGATGACTGGAGTATGTCAGGTTTGATCATAATGAATGAAAGGTTGAAGTTCTCAATGACATAATCTTGTTCCTATTCCTTATGTTCCTCTGTACTGATTTTGAATAATCAGTGTTTTGCTCCTGGAAGTTGTGTTGTGAAATGCTGCATTCAGGCGGACCAAATGATCAGGTGATTCAAGTCTGGGCGAAGTTATGTGCTGCATTCACAGTCAAACTAGTTAGAACATGCAACGTAGAATAGTACAGTACAGGAATAGGCCATTCGTCCGACAACGTTTTGCCGACCGTGACGCAAAATTATCTACGCCCTTCTGCCTGCCGTTATTCCATAACTCTCCACCCTTTTCATATTCATATGCCTGTCAAGACGTTTCTTACACCTCCCTTTCACCTCTGTCATCACCACCACCCATAGCAGTGCGTTCCAGCCTCCTGCCAATCTCTTTTGAACTTCCCCACAATCATAAATGCATGCCCAATAGTTTTTGATATTTCATCACTGTGACAGAAATTCTGACCGTCAACTTTCTTTAGGTATCTCATAATTTTCAAGAATTATATCAAGTCTCTCCTCAGCCTCTGTACTCCAGAAAAACAGCTCGAGCTGCACCCGCTCCAAAATCTCTTCATGCTTCCTGTCATGTAGCGGCCACATTTGAACGCAATGCTCTTAGTGCAGCCAACGGAACGCTCTTATGAAGCTGCAAGATAACATTCAGAGCCTTTTACTCAATTTCCCGATCAGAGAAAGCAGGCATGTCATATGTCTTCTTTACTACCCTCTATAATTGTTTGATCACTTAAAGGGAGTTGTGTGCTTGAACGCCAAGATCCTTCTACACATTAATGCTGTTCAGGGTTCTATCACTAATCGTGGACTTTTTCTCGACATTTGATATCCCAAAAATGCAGTACCTCACATTTACCAAGTTAAAACTCAACATGCCATTTCCCCTCCCATACCCCCAACTGATATATATCCCACTGTATCATTCAAAATTATTCTAAATTATTCTCCTTTGAGCCAGCCACTTATGAATCCACGCAGCCAAGTCACCGTAAATCCCATGTATTGTAACCTTCTGAAAGAGCCTTAAAAAGAGAGTTGCAGTGGTCGGGAAGGTACTGCCAGTGGTGGTGTTGGTGATGTTAGATGCGATAAGGACGGTTAAGAACATTTCGATATGCACATGAAATGGAAGAAACGGAGGGTTATCGGCCAACGGCAGGCAGAAGGGTTTATTTTTATTTGGCGTCATGTTCAATATAACTTTTCTAAAGCCTTATTAAAATCCGTGCCGGCAACATCCACTATTCCACCCTCATCAATCATCTCCGTCAACTCTTCAAAAAAATCAAACAAGTTAATAAACATGATCTGTCCAATAGAACGCCAGGCTGACAGTCCTTAGTTAGGCATTGTTTTTCGAAATAATCGTAATTCCTATTCCTGAGAATTCTCTCCAAAAACTTCCCAAGCACTGTTGTGAGATTCATGAGCCTAGACTTTCCTATATTATTCCTGTTTCCCTTCTTGAAAAAAACGAGGACAACATTAGCTATGCGTCAATATTTCGGAACCTTCTTTTATTGAATGGAGTATTGAATACAAACGTTATCAGGACATATTTCAATTGGATAAGACTTTGGCCGGCCACATTTGGAATATTGCATTCAGTTCTGGTCGCCTCAATACCAAAACGATGTGGATGCTTTGGAGAGGTTGAAGAGGTCGTTCACTAGGATGTTTGCTGGTGTGGAAGGCACTCGCTGTGAAAAGATGTTGAATAGATGAGGATTACTTTCATTAGAAAGACAGAGGCTGGCGAGAACCTGACTGAGGACTCCAACACCATGAGTCGTATGGACAAGGTGGATTACAAGAAACAGTTGATCCCATAGTGGGGGGATCAATTACTTGTGGTAACGAGTTCAAAGTGAGAGAGGAAAATAGTACTGTGCGTAGAGGTTGGTGGGTGCCTGCAATCTGTTGCCAGCGGAGCTGCTAGGGACGGGTGCGGTAGCGCTACTTAATATGTATCAAGACAGATTGGAGAATGGGTGGGGAGAAAGGGGGCACAGCCGATTAGAAAATATGCGACAGGTTCAGAGAGAGAATCTTGATCAGCACAGGATTGGAGGACCGAAGGGACTGCTCCTGTGGTGAAACTTTCTTTGTTCTTTGTGCTTTGATGCATGTCTGCATTGCTGGACTTCTCTTTCGACCCCAGATACTACTCTGAGCACGTGATGGGCTAAGACCAGGCTCGGTGGTCTAGTGGTGTGGTCTCCTGTGGGAAGAGAATGGTCTGCCTGTGTGTTGATCCATCCACCAGGACCTCCGTGTCTCTATCGACAAATCATTGTGTGATTGTCCCATATATGCCTTGCTCAGGTTAAACTGTGCAGGCAGCTCTCAACTGAGAAAGTTCAATCCTGTGCCCGTTGGCCTTTGAAGGTTGGCATCAGTTTCAGGGATCACAGAACATTCAGAGACATCTCAGGGATGGTGAGTACCTCCAGCCATGATGGATGGGAGAATCGGGATGCACATAATGAGAGTGACACCATGGTGTGAGGAGGGTAGCTAATGAGCTGAGTTCGCTCAGATAGCTCCAGGAAACTAGCTCGGCCTCGTGGAGATAAATCCTCTGTTGCACACAGTGAAAATGACACTGGGGCACATTACTCTTAAATCTAGCCCAATGAACCGAGTATTCTGCTTACTCCACTTCCAGTTAGAAAGCTTGCAGAACAAATTCTCATTCAAGACTCTTCAGCATCTGACCACACGCCAACACCTCATTCACACGTCCTTCCGAGAATCACTGACTCATGTTGCAGGATACTATCGACGCATTTATATTTCATCATTCTAAAACCTGTGAACATGTCCTGCCACTGACATTGTTTCTCAGTCTCTCATTTTCTGTCTATTTCCCACAGTTCTCCCATATGTTGGCATTTCAACGAGTTTCCTGCCATCTCTCTCTGGCAGTGATTTTCACACCCACAACACCCCTAGTCATGGCACAACGGAGATACCGAGCTCTACATGGATGGGAGCTGCACAACCTGTCACTTCCACTATCGGTTGTAAGTTTCCCCATGCTGACCAGTGATGGAACACACTGTTAGCCAACAACGCACTGGTCGTGGTATTCACTGCTCTCCATGCTGGGAGGATAACTGATCCTTGTTCATAGATTAAGTGACTGGCGTCCGTTGCACAGCTGTATTCGTTGGATATACCTCACCTGGGTTTTTATATCTGTACACTGGTGAGGTCGGCACAGATGCCAGTGCAGGACAGATTATCTGAAACAGGTTTATTGATCAATGTGTTTGAGATCTACACAGGTTCAAATACTCGACAGATACCTAGTCCACGTTTATAGGTTAATGCACGAAAATCCTTACTTGGTCTGAACTACTTGTGATTCCGACGCAGACTCTTAACTGCCTCTGAGAGATGAACAATGAACGCTGGTCCAACCATTGATGCCCCCTTCGTGTGAGTGAATTAAAAAAGACGTGTCTGCGCAGGTTCTGTGTGGTGGATTGATAACGTGCTATTGACTGAATGATTGATTGATTTAGTGTCATGTGAAACCAAACTGCAGTGAAAAAATTTGCTAATGAGCAGTGCCCACAGGTCATACCAAGCAAGGATATATAGATCAGAAGTACTTAGACTGAGGGACAGTGGTTTACATGTACAGGTAGTGGAACAGGCAAGAGCAATGCCAGGAAAATCAGCAAAACCTGAGGAGAGAGACTGCATTCATTCATCTAATAACAGCCTGGAAGAATTTGTTCCTAAACCACTTCTTTAAAAGCTCAGGCTTCTGTGTCTTCTTCCTGATGGGCTGTGTACCACCCTGACCATCACGGAAGCCAACCTGCCATCCATGAACACCAGTAGCACTGCTTATTTCCATGTAAAGTCTGCCAACATTATCACGTACCACGCCCAAACTAGCTTCTGTAGTTTCTTATGGTCCTGTGCACAGCAGTTGCCATAGCAGAGGCTTTCGGTTCCGGATAATCTGCACCCACAGCCCCTTCCTGCACGTGCAGCACAACTGTGATTGTTCTGGCAATTTCCAAATGAATGTCATCTACAAATTCGCTGACACCAGCACCACAGTGTTCTTCCAATGATGCATAAGTTGTTGAGAGTCTTATGGTCACGCCGAATTTGCTGAGGCGTTTGAGGAAGAAGAGACGTTGTTGAGCCTTCTTGACCGTTGGATCTACGTGGGAGTTCCAGGACACATTGTCGGCTATCATCATTCTGAGGAACTTAATTCACCCTTTCAACCTCAGTTTCATTGATGTGGATGAGGCCGTGTCCTGCTCGTTTCTTTCGGCAGTCAAAGATTAGTTCTTTAGTTTTGCTGACGTTGAGAGCGAAGTTGTTCTCATTGCATCACGTCAACAAGCCCTCGACCTTATTTCTGCATTTTGCTTCGTCTTTTTCATTTATACTTCCTACGATGGTGCTGTTGTCAGCAAACTTGTCGATGGCATTCCATTGGAAATTGTCAACACAATCACGGTTGTACAAGGCGTGCAGGCAGGGGCTGACGGTCCATCCTGCGGGAGCCGCAGTGTTGAGTGTTATCATGAAGGAGGTGCAGTTACATCTTCTCACTGATTGCGGTCTGTGAGTCAGAAACTGAGGATCCACTTGCAGTGAGCGGAGACGAGACCAAGCTCACGCAGTTTTGAGACCAGTGTGGAGGGGATAATGGTCTTAATCTAACTAACCATTTCAGCTGATCAGGCAATGCCTTTATTCTGTATGCACATCACTGTGATTCGGCCTTCCATGTTTCACTCTATTAATGTTGCAGTATGACCATGCACAGTACATCATGTTGGTGAATTATCACTCTCCTGGCAGCAGCCGTGGCTTCTTCATTCAGAAGCAGTGAGCCCTTCCAATTCTCGTCGAGTCTCCACGTTGAAAGGTGGTTTCTCGTAAAAAGGCCATCCACTTGAGAAACCGCTCAAAGCACTCGCCCCCCCTCAGGACTCTCCACTGCCAATCAACCACATCAAAATGTCCCGTGTGTACTGAGTGCAATGGGGCCAATGGGGACATCAGGGAGCAGACCATCAGGAAGATGGAGCAACCCTTTCCATGTCTGAATGGGTCAGGGTGAACCCTCCAGTACACACTTTATCACAAAGTCCTGTAACCTCTCCGCATTCTTGAAATATACATCCTTTTCATTCTTATGGAAAATTTACAGGTTCAGAGTTACTCGTATTATATTCCATCTGTCAAATTATTGTCCATGCTTATCCATTCACAGACTCTTTACCTCCACTGGATTAATTAGTTCCCTCTCTATCTTTGTGTCATGAAAATTTAGTTCGAACTCAGTTGTTCCATGTAACTGAACCATTGATATAGATTGCAAATAATGAAGGGCTCAGCACTGGTCACTGTGTCACTGCAGTCATGACGTTCTGTTAAACTGAAAAACACTAATTTTTGCCAGTTGACGGTATCTTCTATATGAGGCCGTGACGTTCCCTCCACCAGGACTGTGTGCTGGGTACTTCTACAGATACTGGTAAGGACATATCCATCTGTGTCAAGTGGTTTGTGAGAATGGTTTCCTCTTGTTGATTCGCTCATTACTTCCCACATTCTGGCTACTGTATAGTTGATGCGTGTCCCTGCTCAGTCAGTGGTGGCCCCGTGGAGACACTCTCGGTGATGGACATTGAACTCCCACACACAGATTACATCATGTGCCCATGTTAAGTTAGTGTTTTCGCTGATTTATTTTAACATCAAGGGGAACTGATTTATCACAGAGGGCAGTAGATGTTCATCATAGGTGATTCTTCGACCAACTGTCACCTGCTACCATGAGATTTCCCGGCTTCTGGAATCAATGTTGGGGAATTACACAGTAACACCTTCCCTGACTGCATCCCGCGATGTCCCCACCACTGGTGGGTCTGTCCTGCCAGTGGGCCAGGATCCACTCAGGAATGGTGATGGGCTTCAACTAACATTACCCACCGGGTCTGATTCTGTGATAAGATTGTGTCAGACTGTTTTCTCACTCATCAAAATAAGGAATAAACTGAAAAATGAAGCAGGGAATAACAGCTTAATAACGGCTTAAAATGAAAGGCAATCTATCGGAATGGATGTTTTATTCTCAAACAAGAATGATAATTTCAAAACATACATTTGTGGAAATGAATATGGTTTAAAGGCATTAGAGAGGCAGAGCTGCCTGGTATCTGATATGGGGCACACAATATCCGGAAGACTTTACACTTAAGTGCGTTATACAAAAGTGAAAAAACTGAGGTAAAGGCAATCTCTGAATAAGTACGATATGATATTCAAGCAAGATCTTACATCAAACGACCGTGGTATTGGCTTAATCTTATCGTTTTATACTGCAAAGAGTCAGTTTACTTGCGTTTGGGAAGATTCGAACCTTGAGGCTGAGTAGATCTCACCAATCGTAATGGGCAGAATGGCCTTTATGAGATGGATTTTTAAGACTCTCTCACATTTCATAACTGACATTTCCCGGAACGTTCTATCCCTGACATGATTTGTGAAAGGACGAATGTTAGTGGATTGAACAAAAGAGAAGGTCCCGAGGGAAGTGATCCCGTTCCAGAGAGATCCCGTCAGGCAATGAAATGGGTAAATATGCTTTCCCTGTGTTGTCATTTCTTCAAGACAGAAGATCGCCCACAACTTAAACTAAAACACAACAATTTCCCACCTCCGTTTGTCTCAAAGGAACAGAGAGAGGGCAGCAACTTTTTCTACTACAAACCAACCGACTCCCACAGCTACCTGGACTACACCTCCTCCCATCCTGCCCCCTGTAAAAACGCCATCCCATTCTCCCAATTCCTTCGTCTCCGCCGCATCTGCTCCCAGGAGGACCAGTTCAAAATACGTACAACACAGATGGCCTCCTTCTTCAAGGACCGCAATTTCCCCCCCGACGTGGTCAACGGTGCCCTTCACCGCATCTCCTCCACTTCCCGCTCCTCCGCCCTTGAGCCCCGCCCCTCCAACGGCCACCAGGACAGAACCCCACTGGTCCTCACCTACCACCCCACCAATCTCCATGTACAGCGCATCATCCGCCGTCACTTCCGCCACTTCCAAACAGACCCCAGCACCAAGGATATATTTCCCTCCCCTCCCCTATCAGCTTTCCGTAGAGACCACTCCCTCCGCGACTCCCTTGTCAGATCCACACCCCCCACCGACCCAACCTCCACTCCCGGCACCTTCCCTTGCAACCGCAGGAGGTGCAACACTTGCGCCCACACCTCCCCCCTCACTTCTCTCCAAGGCCCCAAGGGAAACTTCCATATCCGCCACAGATTCACCTGCACCTCCACCCACATCATCTACTGCATCCGCTGCAGCCGGTGTGGCCTCCTCTATATTGGGGAGACAGGCCGCCTACTTGCGTAGCGATTCAGAGAGCACCTCTGGGCCACCCGGACGAACCAACCCAACCAACCTGAGGCACAGCATTTCAACTCCCCCTCCCACTCCACCGAGGATATGCAGGTCATTGGACTCATCCACCGCCAAACCACAACAACCCGACGGTCGGAGGAGGAGCGTCTTATCTTCCGACTGGGAACCCTCCAACCGCAGGGTATGAACTTGGACTTCACCAGTTTCTTCATCCCCCCTCCCCCCACCTTGTCTCAGCCGGATCCCTCCAGCCCGGCACCGCCTTCCTGATCTGCAGTCTTCTTCTTGACCTCTCCGCCTCCATCCTACTCCGACCTATCACCCTCACCTTGACCTCTTTCCACCTATCACATTTCCAACTCCCCTCCTCCAAGTCCCTCCTCCCTACCTTTTATCTTCTCCTGCTGAACACTCTCTGCTCATTCCTGAAGAAGGGCCTGTGCCCGAAACGTCGAATCTCCTGTTCCCTGGATGCTGCCTGACCTGCTGTGCTGTTCCAGCAATAAAGTTTCAACTTTGATCTCCAGCATCTGCAGACCTCACTTTCTCCAGCAACTTTTTCACCCACCAAATTACAAACTGGAAAGAAGTGACCTATGTCTGCTCTCGGGTGATCGAGTGTATGGGAATGTCCTCGAAACGTTCTTATGGATGTGTTGCTGTTTGCTTGTGGAGGCAGGGTTTCTTACGGATTACCTCACATTTCTGTGAATAATTCAGAAGTTAACATTTGTTATTTCAGCTCTAATTATTTCAAAAAAAATCTCTGAATACAGTGACTCATATGAAATTCTCTCTCTATTCTCATTCAAACTGATAATTCTGCTTCCAGGCTGATGGATAATGTGTTTGTTTTCCTTTCTCACAGTTAACGTAGTGACGATCTACGTCCTGCTTTGTAAAGATTGTGGATTGATTCCATGTATCAGACGTTATCTGGGGGCCATGGCAGTGGCAGACATTCTGGTCATTATCCTCGACCTGATATTGAGACACATTCCCATCCTTTATTATAGCCGGTTTTCTTCCGTGAAGTCCATCCCCGTGTGTAATATCCACGCCGTGCTGCTTTATGCAGCCACTGACTGTTCGGTCTGGTTCACTGTCACTTTCACCTTTGATCGGTTTGTGGCCATTTGTTGCCAGAAGCTAAAAAGAAAATATTGCAATGAGAAAACGGCGGCTGTGGTTCTGGGAACAGTGACTGTGCTGAGCTGCTTAAAAAACATTTTCTGGTATTTTATGTTGACAGCTTGGTATCGCCTGGCGAACTCCCCCTGGTTTTCTAAAGCAAGGAGCGATACTTCTGACTCTCCTGTCTGGTTCACTATCGAGTTACTCCATTACATTCTAACTCCGGCACTTCCATTCCTCCTGATTGTGCTGCTTAATGCCTTCACCGTCAGACACATTTTAGTGACCAGCAGAGCCCACAGAAGGATCCGGGCTCGCGCCAATGTGAACGGTCAATGTGACACAGGATTGAAAAATCGAAAAAAGTCCATTATTTTGCTGTTTGTGATCTCGGCCAATTTCATCCTGTTATGTTCAATGTTAATGATTTTTTCTATATGCAAACGGATGTGGTTTCTTGGGGATACATCAATATATCTGGATTATTTTGTGCTGGAATTAGGCTTCATGCTGCAGCTCCTCAGTTGCTGCACAAACACCGCGATTTATGCCGCGATCCAGATTACATTCAGACAGCAGCTGAAGAATATTCTGAAATATCCCTTCACCCAAATTCATCAATCAATCAAATTCATTCAGTAAAGTTTCCACCCACGATTATCTCCTTTCCGTTCAATTGGTTCAGCAATTTATAGGCCAGTGAGCTTAACATGGGAAGTGGGAAAAATTCTCGGATCCATTACGAAGGACATTATAGTGGTGTATTTAGAAATGAATGGCAGAATCCGACAGAACCAGTATGGATTTTGACAGGAAAACCATGGTTGACAAATATGTTGGAATTCTATGAAGATGCACCCAGTACAGTTGACAATTGGGAGCCAGTCGAAATGGTATATTTTGACTTTGGAAACGTTTGCCAAATTCCTGCAGAACAGATTATTGTGCAAGATTAAAGCGCATGGGATTGGATGAATGTATGGAGTTGGATGGAAAACTGATATATTCAGGCTGTGGTGAAACACGAGGCACAACACGCATAGTGTCTCACGCCCACTGTCCTCCTCTTTCCAAGGCCAGAAAGACCATATGCTGAGGGATGCGAAGGTAACTATGATTTTTTTCTTTTTTTTTTCATTTCATCAATGTCTGTTGGTAATTCAGAGCAGAGGGGATGGAAGCCAGTGCAGTTGCATTCTCATCTTGCAGGATGTGGGACGTAAGGGTTATACTGCTCTACCTGCTGACTAAGGGCTACGGGGAGAACGCTGGTAAGTGGAGCTGAAATGCGCATCAGCCATGATTGAATGGCGGAGTGGACTCGATGGGCCGAATGGCCTTACTTCCACTCCTATGTCTTATGGTCTTATGGTCTTATGGTCTTACATCCACGAGATGTGTACCTGAACTCAGCTCCTTACAGCCAACGTGGGGGAACTCGAGAGGGAGTTGGATGAACTTCGGATATTTTGGGAGGCTGAGAGGGTGATAGGGAGAAGATATGGGGTGGTCACATCGAATTCACAGGATAAATGCAGCTGGGTGAATATCAGGAGAGGTAAAGGGAACAGGCAGGCAGTGCAGGGATCCCATGTGGTCGTTCCCCAAAATAATATGTATACCGTTATGGATACTGTTGAACAGCTTATTAAGAGGGGAAAGCTTCAGCGGCCACATTTCTGGCAAAGAGCCTCGCTCTGTACTTAAGAAGGAAAGAAGGGAGACTGTTGGTGATATGAGATTCAATCGTTACAGGAACAGACATGAGTTTCTGCAATCGTCAGAAACACGTGGTTGAGAATGGCCTCCATCTCATCTCATCTGCTTCCCACACTCCTGCACTGGACCCCCAACCTTCCTACCACAAAAAGTACAGAAACACCTCGCTTCTCCCGTTCCAGCTCAACAAGGTCCATATACACCGCACCATCCTCCGCTATTTCATCCACGTAAAAACGAACCATACCAACAGAGACATATTTCTGTCCTTACCGCTATCAGCATTTTAGCGAGATCAATCCCTTCACAACTCTATCGTTAGATCCACGTCACTCACCAGTCCACAACCGACTTCCTCTACCTTCCCCTGACACCGCAGAAAGTGCAACCTCTGCGCCCATGCCCCCCATTTCCTCCAGTGATTCTTCCACTTTCTACAGAAACTTACGTGCACCTCCACTAATATCAGTTACTCTGTTAATTGCACCCCATCGGCGTGACAGAACGCCAATGTGTGGATCATTTCAGAGAATATCTCTGGGACACCAGCACCCACTGCCAAGCACACGATGGCAGAACACTTCAATTCCCTTTCCTAAACAGAAAAGGGCGTGCAGGTCCTCGGCATCTTTCATCACCAAATCCTTACCACACGACGCCTGAAAAAAGAACGCCTCATATTTCGCCTTGAGACCCTGTCACCACAACAGATCAATGCGGATTAAATCAGTTTCCACATTTCTCCTCCCCCCACTTTATCCCAGTCTCAAACGTCAAACTCAGAACGGCCCTCTTAACCAGTCCACCACGTTTCCTATCTATCCGCTCCAGTCTCCTCTCTGACTTATCATCTTCTCCCCCACTACATTTACCTATCCCATTCCCAAGTTCATTCGCCCCAACCCCAGCCACCTTCCATTTATCTCTCATTTCATCTCCCCAGTCTATGAGCGTGAATGCTGTTGAAGGGCTGATGCCCAAAACTTCGATTCTCCTATTTCTCGGATACTCCCGGACTTGCTATGCTTTTCCAGCACCACTCTCTCGATTCCGAACTCCAGCAACTGAAGTTCTTGCATTCTCCTCGATAGGAAGATATATAGAATTTGCTGTTTGAAAACCAAGTAAGCCAGGTGTTAGACCTCGCTTTGGGAGAACATTTTCCTGACAGCAATCACAACTCCCCGACTTGTATTATCGTCATGGAGAAGGGGAGAAGCAGGCAGTATGGGTCAATATTTAATTCAGGAAGGTTGGAATTACAATGCTATGAGACAGGGACTGGGACACCAAACTTGGGAACAGACGTTCTCAGGGAAGTGTACAACTCAAGTGCGCAGGTTGTTTTGGAACACCTGCTGATAGTTCTGTACATGTTGTCCTCCAGAGGCAAGGAGTGTCAAAACGGTGGTTTACAATGGATGTGGCACATCGTACCAAGAAGGAGAAATAAGCTTCTTTGAGGTTGAGGACGCAAGGATCAGACAGGACTTTAGATGCTTACATGATAGCCAACAAGGAACTGAGGAAAGAACTTAGGAGAGCTAGAATGGGGAATGATAAAGCTTTAACGGGTAGGATGAAGTAAAACACTAGGGCGTTCTACACTGAAGTGAGGAACAAGAGGATGTCCACAGTGAGGGTAGGGCCGATCAGGTTTCGGGGAAGGAACGTTCACCTGGAGTTGGAGAAGGTAGGGGAGGTCCTTCATGAATACTTTGCTTCAGTATTCACTAGTGAGAAGGATCTTGACATTTTTGAGGACAGCGTGATACAGACGGAAATGCTGGAATTGGTTGATTTTCGGAAGGAGGCTGTGCTGAAATATTTGAAAAAAACAGAAAAATCGATAAATCCGCTAGGCCACGTGGGATATGCCCCAGGTTACGACAGGAAGTGGGGGAAGAGACTGTTGTGCCTTTATCGATGATCTTTGCATCCTCACTGTCCACTGGAGAAGTACCAGATGAGTGGAGGGTGGCAAATGTTCTTCCCTTGTTCCAGAAAGGGAATAGGGAAATTTACAGTGTAGTTCGTCAAACGTCAGTGGTGGTTAAATCATTCGGGAGGATGTTGAGAGACAGGATTTATGATTACTTCGAAAAGCGCAGTTTAATTAGAGATAGTCAGAATGGCTTTGTGAGGGGCAGGACATGCGTCACAAATTGTGTTGATTTTTTCAGAATGTGTCAAAACATGATGATGAAGCTAGAGCAGTGGTTGTGGTGTGCATGGATTTTGGCAAGGCATTTGATATGTTTCCCTATGGTAGGCTCATTCAAAATGTAAGGCAATATAAGAATGAGGAAATCCTCTCTGTCTGGATACAGAATTGGCTGGCCCATGGACCATAGAGGGTTGTAGTTGGTGGAAAGTATCCAGATAGGAGCTTGACGACGATTGTAGTTCAAAAGGCCTCAGTTCTGGGACGTCTGATCTTTTATAAGCGCATTGGATTAGGAAGTGGAAGGGTGGGTTAGTAATTTTGCCAATGACACAAGGTTTGGTTGATTTCTGGATCGTATGGAGGGCTTTTCATGTTGCAATGAGACATTTATGGGATGCAGAACCGGGCTGATATGTGGAAGATGGAGTTCAACCTGGAAAAGTGTGAAGATTTCACTTTTGAATGTCGAATTTCAAATCAGAACATAGGGTTAACGGCAGGATTCATCGCAGTGTGGAGGTTCAGAATGATCTTGATATCCAGGTCTATAGATGCCTCAAAGTTGCCACCCAAGTTGATAGGTCTGTTCAGAAGGTGGATGGTGTGGTGCATTCATTAGTTGTGGTACTGATTTTAAGAGCTGCAATGTAATGTACTACAGCACGATGGTGAACCCTTCTGCTAAGTAACCCAAACACACAGAAAAACTTAACTCACCTCGTAATCTGTTGACGTACGAGTGACAGAGAACGACCAAAATTCCACTATTTAAAGAAAAAGTAACAATATTACTCTTTAACTCCAATAAACAACACTAAACAACAACTATTAACAATTCTAAGCCTTCTTTCTCTGAAAGGTCTGTTAACTACCTTCTACTCTATAACAATATACATGATCCAACAAAGTAATTCTTAGATTTGCAGCAAAATCAATTTTCAAAACGAAATCACACCTGTCGTCTGTGGTGGCAAACTCCCTCTGCCGATAGATATCCCTGGGGCATCTTCAGTCTTCTGCTCTAAAGATTTTTCAATGAACAAGGTAACTTTAAGAGAGAGAGGGTTTGCACGGGGTTTGTCTAACAATGGCAGGCGGTGCTCTTACTCTGGCTAACTGTCGAAATCTCCGGCATATTTATACCCCAAATCATGGTTTTGTTTAATTGGTTCAATGTTTTCAAAACAGTAAAATTCAAATTCGATTGATTTTCAGTATCTTGGGCCGTAATTTAAACTGATTGGTTAAATTCGAACTGCTACAAAAACATCACAACCAAGCTCAGGTACTGTTTCAAAGCCAAAGATTCCACACTTGTAATTTTCCAGTACAGGCTGACATTGCTGTCAATCATGTGACAGGTGCTTGCATTCACCCTCTCTTAAAGGTGCAGTGCACGTCTTCAGCTTTGGAACACCTCTGTCTTCGTAAAATAATGGATCATCATCATGAAAAGATAGTTTATTTTTGTTCTAATTCCGATGAAATATAGAGGACGTTAATATCTGTTCATATTAACTTCTGCATACACGTATACATAACATTTGGAATCTGTTCAATCTTATCTATACTTTATGTGTTAAATCCGTGTTGCCGCAACTACTATCACAACCTTACGATCTGCAATATGTCCAATTTGTAAATAAAACATCTGTAACATAAACCTCCAAAGAAATAGTCTCATATTCTTGTCTTTAAAGCGTTCCAAAAATATAAGAAGATTGGGATCCATATACACAACCATCTACGAAACATGATTCACATTACCATTAAAATGTTGGAAGGCCAGTATCAACTCAATAGTTAATTTTGTATTGTGCAGTATTTTCTCTGGTGCATATTAAGCTTCTTTGAAAAGTACCAACTGACAGTTCAATTTCATCGGCATCTTCCTTTTCTAGTACAATTCGAATTCCTATGTTGCCAGCATCGATTGCAATTTTAAAGTGTTTCGAAGCGTTTTGTGTAGCTAAAATTGGTGCGGTGGTTAATACTGCTTTTAATTCTCAAATATCTTTTCACATCGTTCTGTCCAGAAAGAAATGGTGTTCTTCTTCACCAAATCTCTTAATGGTGCCACTATGCTACTGAAGTTTGGAACAAACTTCCAATAGAATCTGCTTCCTCCCAAAAGTCGGAGCACCTCTTTTTCCAAAGTTGGTCGTGTAAATTCGTCGATGGCCTTCGTCTTCGTTTTCGTTGAATTCAGTGTTCCATGACTGGAGATATTTCTCAAGGATGCCACCTCTGCGTTCGCGAATTTTGTTTTCCATAATTTTGGTACAATTTTGCTTTCCTTAATCGTTCAAAGACACTGCCAACTGTATCTGGTGATCTTTCCAGGACTCACTAAAGATCACTATAACGTCCAAATAGACGGCTCAGCTTGTTAACTGAGCCACAACTCTGTTCATGTGTCATTGGAATGTGAACAGGTGGGGGGAGGGGCGGTGGTATGTTCTTCACTCGAATGGGTATCACGTTGAATTGATGTAGCCCGTTTGGTGTTACCAATGCAGAAATTTCTTTTGCTTTCTCTGGTTAAGGTCCCAACCAATAACCACCCAGTAAATCCAATTTTGTGATTCACTAGCTTCCTTAACGTTCTCTAATCAGTCCTCCAATGTCGGTATTGAGTATGAGTTCAATTACAGCATTGATATTCCAACAGTCCACGCAAAATCATTGAGGCCCGTCAAGGTTGGGAAGGAACACGATCGTCAAAATTTACTCACTCTACCTCGGTTCGATGATATCATTGTTGAACATTGCCTTCGTTTCTTCTCGACCAATCCAGCTTTAAAAGAATTGAGTCTGTAGTGGTATTGTTTTATTGGAACAGCAATCACCACGTCAAGCTCATGCGCAATTACATTAATCTTCCCCAACGTCTTCCTGCATATGTCCTAATACTGCTGCAACAACCCTTTCAAATGTGTTCTTTGTTGCTGAGACAGATACTTTGTTAACTTTTCCGATTGTTTAACGTATTCCGTGGTGCACCAACTGCACAACATTTGGGTTTAATTCCTCAGTCTGTGACGCAGTCACCAGCACATTGTTTTTCCAGTTCCTACTTTATTATATTGAGGTTTCAAAATGGTCACATAACGTCTGATACAGTATTTTTTTTATAACTGGCATCTGTACACGTTAGTTTACATGACTCAACTTCTTCTCTGTTATCCATTGATCTCGTCTCAATGGTTAACAGGAATGCGCCATCTCCACAGGAATACGTCAGAATTTCAGATCCTCTATCTGGCACCTGCTTCATCCTAAATTCTGCTCTCTTCAGGTGCATTTCTAGCTAACTCACATACTCTATTTACTCTCTCTCTCACCTCTGATAGATAATCCAAGTGCGAGGCCTCCCAATTTGGCGCTGTCAATTTGTCTTTAATTAATTTTAAGGGCCTCTCACTTCACGTCCGAATGTTAACTCTAAGGGAGTAAACTGAGTAGGTTCACTTGGGGCATCTCGAAAGGCAAGCAAAACGAATGGGATACCTTCATCTCACTCATTCGGGTAATCCTGACAGTACGCTTTTAGCATTTCATTCAGTGTCTGATGCCATCTTTATAATGCTCCTTCGGGTTCAGGATTTTGCACACTTGAATGTATACATAAGCCATCTATGACTTCTTTAAACAACCCAACACCAAAAATAAGACCCTTGATCTGATTGAGTCTTTCTGGGTGGCCCATACCAAGTGCAGAATGCTACTAACTCCTCTACCATCCATTTTCCTTTCATGCTCTGCAATGGAATTGTCTCTGGAAATCTGGTAGATACATACATTATGGTTCGCAAGTATTGGTTCCAACTTGTTACTCACGGGAGGGGAACTGCACAATAATTTATAGCCCGCGTGAATGGTTCTTCAAATGCAGGATTTCTCAACAAAGGTGCTGGTTTTCTTATCGCCTGTGGCTTACCTACCATTTAGCATGTTTGACACGTACAGCAAAATTTAACCACATCCTTGTGCATTCCAGGGCAAGAGAAACGGGTTTGTACATTAGCCTTACTCTTCGATGCATCTCGGTGACCTCCTATATGTAGTTCATGTACAACCCGTGACATTTCATCCGTGTACACTACCAGCAACACAAACAGGTGCACTTCGGCCCATTTCAACCCTGCACAAACCTGCCGTGGTCTCCAGTTTCGTCTCTAGATTTCATTTTTAAGATAATAACCATCAGGATTCATCTTTGCCTCCATTTTGAGTATGCATCAATATATGTCTATCTTCTTGTCTCGTCTTTTTGTTCTTAGTGCATTACCCTTTCTGAACTAATCTCTTCTGCTTTAACCTCTGCCTATTCAGTTTTTCATGCACCATTGCACCAAAAGGTTTGCCCGCTAACTGAATCTCAACTCCCTCACCTTACTCTTTAGATTTTGCACTGTGGTATGAATTATGGGAGTGGTACCTTGTTACTATACAATCTGATAAAGGACCAGGGAATCTTTGCTTTAACTCCTCAGTTTGGTGGTCTTCCCTCGGCTTTTCCACGACAAGAGCATTCACTTCCTAATTGGAGACTTTTCAATTGTTCCAAAAAGAAACTGGGTTCCGGGAACTGACGCTCTGTCAATCACACCCACTATTACTTCCCCAGTCTTCCGTTGGCACTCCAACCTGATCTTATATCGGGGAACACTGAACATCTGCCCATCTATCCCACCAATTACCACTCTCGGATAACAGATCAGAAAGAGTGCAAATACGTACATCTCTTACTATTAGAGACTGGTTCGATCCTGTATCGCTCACAATTATAATTTATTGCCCTTCTACTCCTTTCTGAGTAAATTTTACCCACAGAAGCGAACTATTTACAGAAATCAGACAAGAGTTTCATACCCAGTCACTACTTTGGTTGTGCACTCTCCTGTAGCTCCTCGAACTTTCATGGGATTTTCTTTCCGACCTTCAGAAATGCCTCTGGCTTTACTTCTTTTCCCACGTCTTTTCCCACAGTGCCTTTCTTTAACGACCAGCGCTATGAGTTTACGTGAGTTTACAACAGTGGAAAACACCTAAGATCTTTCACCTCCATTCCATCCTCTTAGGCTTCCTTTGTAACCTATAGGAAACGTTTACCAGTGTTCTCTACTCTTTGTTTCGTAGTGCAGGATCTCCCCTTCTCGCAACTTCTATCCCTCTCAGAATGAATGTCTTGCTGGAAGCTGGAGTTTGCCTTCTGTTTGAATGTATATTCGTCTGCCATCGCTGCTGCTCTTCTCACTTCCTGAATTTTGGGTTCATTCACTTGAATTCGTATCGTGTCTGGAAGGGGATTTTTTTAATACACCTCCAGTGGAATAACCTGAACTTAGAGTCTCATCGGTCTTAACTATTTTTAAGGCCCGCACCCATTTATCAATATGACAATGTTTAGTCCTTTCGAACTCAGCAAAGGTCTGACCTGATTCCTTATTTATGCTTCTGAACGGCACTCGATGTGCTTTAGATACAAATTCATGATCCCTCGAAACATTCTGTTTAACATTTGAATCATCCATTTCCCCTCCATCTGACAGTGTTGCAAAGGCCGCTTTCGTCCGACTTTCCTGTTTATTCCGAATTAGAACTGCCCACAAATCCCGTGACCAATCCATCTGTCTAGCGATTTTTAAAAAATGAAATAAAGAAGGCTTTGACATCTTTCTCATTAAAATGTGGCAGTTTTGACCATGTTTGTATATATCACTACCTTCTCCCTTCATCTCCATCCTGTTAATTTGATTTTTCTTGCGAAGTCACGACTTCCGAAGTTTAATCTCTATTTCTCTATTACTCTGTCTGTTCTCTTTTTGTCTCTCTCTCTCTTTCTTCTTTACCTCTTGCTCAGCTAAGTACCTTCTGTCTTTCTTCTTCCTCTCTCTTTCCTTTTCATCTCTCTCGCTTTCTTCTCTCTCTTTCTCATTTCTCTCCATTTCTTTATCTGTTAACTCGGTTTTCCTTAAATGCAACTTACGTTTTCCTAACTCTCCTGCACTTGTCTTTTTCTCTGAATCATCGAAGTGTTTGAGTAATTAACTTCGACTTTCCTCTTTACGTTTGCCCTTGTTTAGATCCAATCCGAAACACTTTGCTAATTCTTTTCTTTCCTTCTAACGTTTTTTGGAAAAATTGTTAATCGTCTTCAAACCCCAGAACGGTTTTAGCAATTTTCAGAGCCAATTCTCTCACTTTTAACTTAAAAAACCACAAGTAACTGAAATTAAACGGATTGTCTCCTCTACGTTTTAGTTAATGATCTAGGACACTAATTGGCGAGTCTTTAAACCTGATCGAATGTTTTAATCCAAAAGTGTTTAAATCTTCCCAAATATCAGCTGGGTCTGTCTACACCTGGCCAAATTTATGGACTCGGCTTCCAGACTCTTACGCCGCGATCGGGAACCCTTCTGCTGCCTCGCAGCGCCAGAGACCCGGGTTCAATTCCCGACTCAGGCGACTGACTGTGTGGAGTTTGCACGTTCTCCCCGTGTCTGCGTGGGTTTCCTCCGGGGGCTCCGGTTTCCTCCCACAGTCCAAAGATGTGCAAGTCAGGTGAATTGGCCATGCTAAATTGCCCGTAGTGTTAGGTAAAGGGGTAAATGTAGGGGTATGGGTGGGTTACGCTTCGGCGGGTCGGTGTGGACTTGTTGGGCCGAAGGGCCTGTTTCCACACTGTAAGTAATCTAATCTAATCTAATCAATCAAACTAAACGCACAGAAAAGCTCAGTTCGCCTCATAATCTGTGAAAGTACAATTGACAGATAACTACCTACATTCCTCTATTAAAGAATAAATAAATAAAACTATTATTTAACTACAAAACAGAACATTAACCAACAACGTTTACAACTCTCAGTCTCTGTTCTCTTCAAGGTTTTTGATCTACCGCCCACTCTTGTAACAGTATGCTGATACAATAAAGCCGCAATAAAATTTAAAGTAGAATCAGTTTTCAAGACCGAACACAGCTGTCTTCTCCGGTGTCCTACTCCCTGTAAAGATCTCCCTGGGTCTTTTTCGGTTTCCTACTGCAGAGATACATCTTATTTAAACGTTACCTTCTGAGAGAGAGTTTGCAGGTAGTCTGTCTGGCGGTGATCTTTCTCAGCTAACTTTCCAAAATGTCGGCTTTTCATATTATCGGATTATCGCATTGGTTCAATGTTGTCAAGATAGTAAAAATCAAATTCGATTAGTTTTTAATATCTTGGGGCACAGTTTTGACTTATTGGTTAAATTCAAATTTCTGTGAAATCGGAGCAACCAAGCTCAGATATTTGCTTCACAGCTCAAGGTTCAGACTTTCAAGTTTCAAGTACACGCTGAAACTGCTGTCAGTAACATTACAGGTATCTTCATTCAGTCTTTCTCAAAGATACAGTGCACACCTTCAACTTCATAACATACGCTGCAGTTCTACAGAATCCTGGCTACTTCACACTTGGATTATTTTATTCAGTTCTGGTCATCTCGTTATGGGAAATATCTGAAAGCTTTCGGGAGGGATAAGAGAACATTAACCAGAAAGCTGTCTTGACTGGGGGAAATGTCTTCTGAAGAAAGATTGAGGGAGCTACGTCTTTTGTCATTGAAGCGAAGATGCTTTAGAGATGACTTGACAGATGTGCGCAATGTGTTGAGAGGCAGAGATAGAGTGAATAATCAGAGACATTTTCACATCGTGGAGGAAATTGTAGGAAGGTTTACCGGAGATATCAGAGGTGAATTCTTTACACAGAGATCGGTGGGTGCCTGGAATGTTCTCTCAGAAGTGATAGTTGAGTCAGATATTTTATGGACATTTGAACGTTTCTTGAATAGAACATGGAAGTCACGAAAATGAAGAGTATGTAGGTTCGTCTGATCTTAGAGTAAGGTCAATGGTGGCACAGCACTGAGGGCTGAAGGGTCTGTACTGTGGTGTCCTGTTCAATGTTCCATGTTCTGTGTAAAATTGGTTGGCAGAGAAGAAACAAAGAGTATAAATGAATGTGTCGTTCTCAAATTCGCAGGAAATAACTCGTGAAGTACCATGGGAATCGGTGCTAGGACCCAACTATTCACAATGTATATCAATGATTTGCCAGGGAACAAAATGTAATTCCTCAAAGCATGCACATGATATGAAGTTAGGTACAAGTAAGAATTGCGATGAGAATGCACATTTACTTCAGCATTATCTGGAAAGATTGGATGAAAGGCAAGTAAATGTCAGATGTAATATAACTAGTAGAATTATATTGCTCACCTTGGAAGCACAAACAAGAAAGTAGATTACTACCTGGTTGGCTATAACTTGGGAGACAGGTGCCTGCAGCAGGACCTTGTGCACCAGCCATTAAAGGTAAGCATTCAGGTTAAGCAGACGATAAAGGTGGCAAATGCTATGTTGGTCTTCATTCGAGTAAAGGAGCAGGGACGTGTGCTAGAGTTTAATAGGGGCTTGGTGAGGCCACACCTCGAATAATGTGACAGTGTTGGTCTCCGTTTCTGAAGAAGGGTGTTCTTACTCTCTAACGAATGCAGCAATTACACCGGCAGATTAAGGACATGATGTAATTGCCATATAAGGTGAGAGTGATTGGGTTAGGGATTGTTCTCGCTGAACTCCAGGCGAATGAGGGGTAGTCACATGGAGACTTGTAAACCTCTAAGAGGAGTAGACAGGGTAGATACAGGGGAAATGTTCCAATTATGAGTGTGACCAGAGCCATAGATCACAGCCTGGGGATTCGGGCTGGATCATTTACGATGGAAATGAGGAGACAGTTCTTCACCCAAAGAGTAGTGAGCGTGTGGAATTCATTACCGCAGGAAATAGTCGATTTCAAAACATTGAATGAATTCACAAGGCAGATAGATATAGCACTTGGGTGAATGGGGTCATAGATTATGGGGAGAAAGCAGGGTTAATCTGTTGAGTGGACGTTCATACATTATCGTGATGAATTGTGGCGCAGGCTGTTAGGCTCCAAAAGCCTCATCCTGTTGGTATCTTCTATGTTTCTACGTTTCTATGATGCAGCCTGTCGCTATAGTAACAGACTGCGGGTCGTGCTTGTTTGTCCAATCTTCTCCTACAGGGTGTTACGGGGATACTATTCAACTTTTCTCTCAACTCAGGGGCCTTTGCGAAAATGCATCATCCCACTTACTGTATCTATCGCTTCAATGTGCAAAGAATAATAATCTCCGTTAAAACTTACTGCCAAGCAGCAAACAGAATTATATTATTGTTTGTCTTTGTGTTGAAGAAGCTGTACTGGAGCGACACAGTCTCAAGCCCAAGTTCTGGTCCTCAGGAAAGGGGAGGTGAATGGGCCTGAGCTCTTACATTAGGGTGAAGTCACTCTGTCATTGTTTTCAGTCTCGCTCCATATCATCTTCTTTCCTACTCTCCTTATGTTCTCCATAATTATCTTCCTCAAATCCTCTCTCATCTCCTGTTGTCAACGGGAAGTGTAGTGTGTGACCACACGCTTTTGCTGAGTGAAATGTGTAGAGCGGGTCCACTGCCTGATGCAAGCTGTACAGATTGGCGATCGGTTGACAGGATATTGCTCTGGGAACAATTTGGGGATGGGTTTACAGGCCATTGCTATGGACAACATAACTCCACCGAGACCGGAACTCACCGATTATTTTGGAAGAAAAAAAATCTGAATCAATAATGCTCTTAATCGAGGAAATCTGCCATCGTCACCTGGTATCCTCACATGACCATACATTTACAGAGTTGTTCCTTAACTTTAGTCTTGAAAGGGTTTCGGCTTATTGTTTATTAAATAAACAAGCAAGTGTCGTCCGATATCCAGAAGATCAAGGCGCCTTTGTATGTGTCTAGCCCTGCAAATTCCATTCTTATTTCATAAACTTTCATTCGCTTCGATTCTTCAGGAAGAGCGCACTGGGGTTGTGTCACTTTACTTATTCGCCGTTATACCCTTGCTATTCAGCTATCATTTTGATGAATCTGTGCTGCAATCAAATTCACGCAGTTTCAGCTGGCATGCAGTTTGTTTTAAATCTTGTATCTAGCAAAGAAATTGCGAGTTGACTCTTAATATTAATTAACGACAAAATTCATTTAGTTAACGCAATGAATACAATAATAACAAAATACGCGATAAACTAACAATTTGCACCATAAATCTAATCAACTGTCCTTTGCTTTAACTGAACTCCGGATAAACGTATACAACCACACTCGACTTTAACCGTGGTTAATGTGGCGATGATCATCTGGTCTTCTCCCAGCAGTCTCAGGAGTGTCTTCTCTTTTCGATGGTTGGTCTCAAATTACGGCTCCTGAATGTGGTGTTGCAGTTTTCCCTATACTTAGAAGTCTTGGCAACAATTTAGGAGGGCCCTCAATATTTATCACTAAATTGACCAGAGCTCGATCACCCTGAAAAATCGGGCCAAACCAGGTGCTGCGATATCAAAGGAAAATTGGCTCTTGGGCACTCATTCTTGGAGGTACTGGGTGCACGTAAGTCCTCTCATACTTTCCAAATAAGGGTGTCAGGTGTCCCTGTGCCTGAAAAACAACTCGACTTTTCTGGTTGTCTTGGGAATGGCATTCAGGTTGATACTTCTCAATTGAAATTCAAATATATATTGTACTGTCTGCAGCTTCTGGATCAATTAAATACTGTCTGAATTTTGCATCATGTTTATTAGCACATACACTTTGATGAAGGCTTGCCTCAATTTACCAGCGTGTCTCATTTATTGTGCATTCATCATAAATCCATCATAAATCCGTCATTTCGAGCAGCCTATCTAGCCGCATTCACTCCTGTTGTGCATGAACGCGAAGCTTGATTGATCATATAATCACAAAACCAATCTCGATGCAGTGATTAGGTGAGCAGCCAGGCTCAGGGAAATCGCAACATAAACTTAAATAGATAGACTCTTATAAGTAGCATATTCGAAAAACACACCGAGCTGCATGTCAAGCAAGCAAAATCAAACTATGTCGAAAAGGAACAAAAATATCGTAGAACGGGATGATGAGGCGAACGTCGTAAACTAAAAATAAATAATAATTTGGCGAAATGAACAAATGCAATAAAAAATCACAAGAGAAATCAAACACACATCGTAAAACTGGAGAATACTTCACATAAAGAATAGGACAGTATATTTTACACAAACAAACAGAAAATAATATTTAGTAGGTTAAACAAATAATTAAACAATTGCAATCGCATTTAATAGGCTCGTGGAGACAGTAAAATCAGTGAGGAATCCAGATTGAGTCTTTCTGATATTTCTATTTCACAATAGGCAGGGTTGACTGTGAAGATAGTGAGAATTGCTTAAATATCTGTATTTTCCACACTGGCATCATTGACCTGCTGAACTATCTTGGCGATAGTTCTATGGACTGTGCCCAGACAGACTTGAATCTGATGGAACTCATCCAGAAGGAGCTGGAGACAAATGGTGTACTTCTTCAGGTAGTCCTCCAGAGTTTGCCGAAATTCCTCACTCACATTGAATTCCACCCTTTCGGTTTTGTGTATATCTATTAGCTGAGTTGGCACTACCCTGACAGGCATGTGTGGCCTCAGACGGAAGTTGCTTTGGTGATCCGACAATATCCCGTCCCATATTGATATGTGTTAAGTGAGCATGAGGCAATATTTCCTTTCCCGCGTTACATGGATGCACAGATTGCAAGCCTCCATGTACGACCCTGTCATGGCAAGTACTGAAGACATGCCAGAGTGCCTATAAGGATACCACGATTACACACGGGGACAACATGCACCATGTAGTGATAGGGGCTCATTGGACTCGGCCAAAGTGGTCTATTTCATACGCTGCAAGCAACGATGCCCTGAGGTGTGGTATATTGTTGGGACTAAGCAAACGTTACAACAAAACATGAATGGGCACCGCAAAACAATCAGCAGCAGAAGTATTCCCTCCCAGTTCAGGAAAACTTCAGTGGTCTGAAACATTCGGTCTCGGACATTCCAGTGACCTCTTGCAAGATGGACTTCGGGACAGGGAACAACGCAAAGTGTCCTAGCAGAGGCTGATAGCCAAGTTCGGTGTCCTGGAGGATGGCCTCAACTGGGGCCTTGCGTTCATGTCACACTGCAGGTGATCACACTACGTTCTACACTGTCTCTCTCTCACACACACAAATACACTCTTACATGCTCAGACTCTCATGCAGGCCCTCTCTGATTTGCAAGGTTTCTCGCGTATGCACACATGTACACCACCAATACTCTCACCCACTCACGCATCCTCTCACAAACTTATATCACTTCACACTCACACACACATTTTGGCAGGCTTGCACACATACGGACACACACTCTCTCAACTGCACTCACGTGCATACATATGCTGTCGCTAAGTCATTGAGCATTTCCCTTTCTGTCGCTTCTCTGCTCTGGGTTTGACCTTCCAGTCAACTGTCCTTAACTTTCGTCCCAATCATCTATGAGTCTAATGGAGATATAGTCGTTTTAAGTGGGGAAGAGTACAACTATGTCACTTAGGGTTCTGCTAAATTTATCAACATAGTTAACATTTTATGCTAGATGATAGTAGAGAGAATTTTTCCAATTGGGTTAAAATCTAATCTGTTTTATAAACCGGGGGTGGAGTCAGGAGAAGTGGATTGGGTTTTAGGCCGTCCCGAGTTGCATACAAAACGACCTTGCACTCTACGATTTCCAGGGCAACGCTGTCCGAGTTCCAAATCCCTTATCTGAGTAGTATGCGAAGCATCTCATCTCAGGGCACACGTTGGTTGAGAATCCCCAGCAATCATATGTAATTTCTGTGCTCAGGTAACAATCGGCTGAGCTTCAATTTGTGTTTTTATATACTTATATCCAAATATATATATATATATATATATAAGGATTTAACCATAACAGACCATCCTCACATTTGCCTTCATCCATTGCGCCAAACCTTGTTTATCATGGGTATACATCTCTTGGTCTGTTAGATGTTATTTTTTGTTGCTTCCAGGGTTGATGATTATCCCGATGAAGTAGATCTTTACGATGTTATATGTGGTCGTGTTTGTCCTCTTGAGAGATCAACTTTGTTTCCATAGTTGTCCTTATCTATTGTCAGAATAGTTTAGAGTAGGTGTAATGCAAAACACTGACCACCCCACACTTTTTCTGTGCTGCAATGGGAACCCCATTTGGAATGTTAATTCGGGTGGAGAAGCCAATACTTTCCAAATTCGATTTACAGTGACAAATGGCATGATATTGGAGTGATCAGAGAAGATGCAAAGAAGGTGGTCATTATGCTAAAAAAAATGAAAATGAGGTGGTCGTTGTAGCCTGGGGACAGAAGCGAGAACGAAAATTATGTACAATGAGCGATGTCAGGAAAACCGAGCAACAGTAATCTGGTCAATCCCATCAGTGCGTATAGGAATATAATTTGGCAGAACTGGCTCTGTAGAGGCATGCGAAATTAAGGAGAATTCAGACCATCAGTATCTCTGACGCCTTGCTTTGGCTGCTGTCAGCACCTGTTTCATCATATTGACTAATGAGTTAAATAGGCACCGAAAAGCGACACGTGACTTTGTCACAAGTCCTCGGTCTCTGGGGGCTTGGCAAAATTATATCCTCAGGGATGGCATAGTGGTTAGCACTGCTGCCTCACAGTACCAAGGACACGGGTTCAATTCCAGCCTCAGGCGACTGTGTGGAGCATGCACATTCTGCCCCTGTCTGCCCCAGTTTCCTTCCAGAATCCAAAGATGTGCTGGTGAGGTGAGTTGGCCATGCTAACCAGCCGTTAGTGTTCAGGGAGATTGAGATTAGGCATATTAGTCAGGGGTCAATGAATGACAACAGGGTTGGGGAATACTTCTGGTTGGTTACTCTTCAGAGGTTCGATGTGGATTTGTTCGGCTGAAGGGCCTGTTTCCTCACTGTTGGGATTCAATGATTCCCGGTTCCCATGTCCATGTTCTCTCATTCCCTCCAGTGATCATGTGCTGAATGACGAATCTTAGCATTTGACAGTCTGGTTCAGTCTGCTTTCCTCTGGTCTGGACGAGACTTTTAGTATTGTCACATATCCATGTGGTGGATACACCGTTTGGTTCTTTGTCTTACAGACTTGGCATCTTTCGATTTCCTTTTTGATCAGTGAATTATTGGAGAGTTCTGTCGTGTCCGAACCGTTGGGAGTGTGTAACTTGTTCGTGATGTCAGCCACAAGAGATGTATGCTCAACTGTTAATTCTGTGTTAAAACGGTGTTCTCCATTAAGTCAGTTGGGAGTCCAGAGTATATGGATTGGCTGCAGTCATTGGTCGCTGTGGTTGCGAGTGTGCCCGCGCATGGTGTCCATATTCCTGTGTATAGTGTCCTTTACACCCGCATCGGTAGTACCATGCTAGCTAAAATGTGTTCACTTGCTGTGCCCCTCTATCTTCCCCCGAGATTGGAAGGTGGAACTGGGTTGCTTTTGTAAGGATACGCCACACTTCCTTTATTCGTCCACACCAGGCCCTGGTTGAACTGTTGGAAAGGATATAATTCCCCTCATTTCTCTGTTCTCCTCTTGTTTAAATGATGGGCTTCTTTCTCCAACACCCAGAACGTTCTCCTCAGAACCAATGTCTCATTTTGGTTTGGATCTGCGGGATCGAATTCCACATATGCATTCCTGCTATCTTCAATGGCATACGAAAATAAAGACCTGGCTTACTTAGCTTAGTTAGCCTCGAATAACTGATCCCTGTTGAAATGCTGTGGTTCTGTTCGCCGAGCTGGAAGTTTTTGTTGCAAACGTTTCGTCCCCTGTCTAGGTGACAGCCTCAGTGCTTGGGAGCCTCCTGTGAAGCGCTTCTGTGGTGCTTCCTCCGGCATTTATAGTGGCCTGACCCTGCCGCTTCCGGTTGTCAGTTTCATCTGTCCGCTGTAGTGGCCGGTATATTGGGTCCAGGTCTATGTGTTTGTTGATGGAGTTTGTGGATGAGTGCCAAGCTTCTAGGAATTCCCTGGCTCTTCTTTGTTTCGCTTGCCCTATAATGGTAGTGTTGTCCCAGTCAAATTCATGTTGCTGTTGAAATCTTCTGAGACTCGGGTAAAGTGCACCCATAAGCGACAGGCAAAGGCAGTCTGGTGATTCCGTTTTTTTTTTGCCAACGCATGTTTAACCCCTCTATGATTTCGACTTTGTTGTAGCCAATTGCCCCTCTTTTTCATTTTTCCCTCTCCCTTTCTTTATCTTCTAACCCCATTTTGCTCAGATTTAATTTAACATTTTGTAACTTTACTGCACTTGCGTGTTTCTCGTCCCACCGAAGTGTTTGACTAATTACCTGAGACATTCAGCTTTCCTTTTGTCCCTGGGTCAATCCAAATCCAACCTCCTTTCCAATTCTAAGTGCATCGCCTCTTTCTGTACTTATAAACTTCCTTATCAAACTTGACAATTGTCTTCAAACGCCAGAACGTCTTATGTAATTTTAAGGGCCATTTCTCTCACTTTTAATTGAACCAAACACAAGCAACGGAAATTAAACAAATTGCCTCATCCACGTGTTATTGAAAGATTGAGGGCACTCATCGGCATGTCTTCAAATCTACTGGGTTATATTACTCAAATCTGCTCAACTGTGTCTAAATTTCAGACTGTTTGTTTCTGAACCTGTCCAAATCACGGACCGAGCCTCTCTCCATTCCCACCATTGGTTACCTATGTTGCAGACCCAGATACAATGTAAATGCTGAAAACAGACCTTGTCCAGAGTGGGATAACCGTACCCTGAGGGATCCCTTAATGATTGCAGCATGCAACAACAAAAAGACGAGAGCATCATCTGCAGAACCTTCACTGAATTTCTAGTCACAAAAGTAAGTCAAATTGGTGTATCCCTGGTTAACCCACTCAGTGCCTCCCTCTCGTCAGTTAATGTTCCTGCCGGATTGAACATTGCATCTCTGCACAGGCTCAGTGACCTTAAATATAAAGAGTACAATTCTCCATTGAGGTCGTTGACAATATACCTGCACAATTTTCTGTACATCAGTCATGATCATAGCAATACCACTGTTGCCGTCCAAGATGAATGGTGTTGCTGTGGAAGCGATGGCTCATCAGGATGATGTCTCGGGTATCAATCAACTGAAACAGATAAATATCCAGGCCTCGGAATTGAATCCCACTACGGCTGATTTTGTAATTTGAATTCGTTATGTAACTGGAATTAAGAATTAATGACTCTCTCTTCTATTGTCAGAAAACACATCTCGAGCATTAATGTCCTTATGGAAAGTAACCAGACACCTTCACCTCGTATGGCCTGGATGTGACTCCTGACCCTCGAAATATATCAGTGACTCTGAACTGCCTTTCGAGATGGGCCGCGACTCAATTATATTAATCACTATAAGATCAACAGGAGATCGATCCAGACAGACATAGGAACCGGCGATTTACAGCGCGTGGACTGCAATGGTTCAAGGCTGCAGCTCAGGAATACCTTCACAAGAGCATCTCGAAACGGGCAATAAATGCTCACCCAGCCAGGGAGATTCACGACCATCACTCAATAAAAGAAGACGACCATACGAAGGGAGTAGGAAATGAGGGACATAAATCAGTTTAAACAGGTATTTGGAATAAATAACAACATGATAGTGATATGGGAAATTGAAGAAAAAGAAACGAAATTGGTCACACATGCTATTTCCATCCTAGCTGATACTCCACACAGCTCTGTTTGCTTCTGGGTTTTTTTTTTCTCAGTCTGTGTTACTCCATATAATCAACTCACACCTTCTCCACTTTCAAACAAGCATCCCTGTCACCACAATCAATCGCACGATTTTCCAGCTGCTGTCCGTTCCGATATATGGTCTGTGGTTTGGAAATGGTAACTTTGGTCTTCTCTCGTCTGAACCTGCTAATCCTCGCAATGTTCCAAGCACTTTCTCTTTCTGTTTCTCAGATCTCTTTCTGATCTTCCAGATCTCTAGCAACGTTCTTCGTTTGATTTGACTTTTTATTTTAATACTACATAGGATGTCAGCATCATTGGCATTGGCAGCATTTGTTGACCATCAGAAATTGCCCTTGGCTGTGACCTTTCCACAAGGCAATATAAAGCCAAACACATTGTGGTGCGTCTGATCTCTCTTAACCCAGACCATGTAACACTGTTAAAACTCATTATCAAAGGACATCAGCGAAACAGACAGGTTTTTTTTGACAAAATGATGTTGGTATTATGGCTGCTATTAGTGAAATGTATTTGCATACAATACTTATCATTTGAATTTAAGTTCTGTCATTAGTTGTAGGAGCATTTCAAAGCTTGTAGTTAATATAATAGTCTGTGCCTCTGAATTACGCACCCTGGGACATTATTACTGTGAAACGTTGTCCCTCTCATAAAGTTATTTGAGAGACAAGAACAAGATTGTGGTAAAAATATTTGTAATTGGACAAGTGGCCAGTTGAGCCCTGTAACCATAAAGTCTGAATTTTACCAATGGGTTTTTTAGCAGTGGTTTTGCTAAATAGTTTATTTAGCAAAAGCACTGACATGGAGGTGGAGATTGGGGATTTCTGGAGCTGTTATGAACGCGCTTGGTGATGAGAGAATAATGCAACATAATTAAGTTTATGGTAAAAAGCTCCCTCGAGGTTGCAAACAGGCTTGTTCTCCGTCTCTTGTGAGAGCAAGGTGGGAATTCCTGTATAAGGAATGGAATTTGTCATTGAAACTGAAGACAATAGTTTCTGTCATTGCCAAATGTGGATAAAGTACATAGGAATGATGTTCAATTGGTATTAGCAATCAATAAATCAACAGAGATAGCGAGACTTACCAGAAACACCGACAACAGCGAGAATGGGATTGCAAACCGTATGAATATTCATCAGTACCCCACATATCTTGCAATGGAATGTTCCCCTGCAAAAATAGTGAAGACTTCAGAATAAACTCCTGTCCATTGTTGTAACATTCCAGTCTAATGCTCTCAGATTCTGGTGCATTTTTCGAACATTCCAAGCTATTGTTCTCAGATTCTGATCCATTGTAGGAACATTCCAGTCGAAAGCTCTCAGATTATAAATGTTCCTCCCTCTCTCTCTGCAGCTGCTGTTCCCTGTTATTGTCCGAGGTGATACAGCTGCTTCTACAATGAAATAATGCATTCGAATAAGCCCCTTACGAATAGCAGATGGAAACCCTCCAATGAGACAATTAGAATCCATGAAGATTAGCATCAATCACTGGTGCTGAACAAACAGTTCCAGTTAACACCTTACACGACGGCACTTTCAACTTACAATAATAACTGGACTGGATTGGATGTTGATGTGGCTATTTGGGCTTATCTCGCATCACGAATTGCTTTAATGATGTCATTGGTGAGGGAACGCAATGGTTGTCACTTTTCATCGCCTAGACAATTCTACTGTGGTGTACATGTGTAATACTGCAGCTGCCTGCACCACTGCGCCTCCCCCACATAAATGTACACAATTAGAAGATCTTCACTGGGCATGGTTGCCCTGACCATTCACAGGAAATGTAGTTTTCGCTAGAAGTTCTTCACACTTTGTATCTTCAACACGCAATGTTTCTAAGGTCATTGTAGTTTATTTGCTTTAAGCAGTAACATGTACATGTCTTGACTTCAATCCAAAGCCAAACGTGGCATATAGAATGATCGTGTTCATTAAAACCCATGGCTTAATGAATCAGGGACAGAATGAATATGGCATTGAGTCGGAGACGGAAAGGAATGGGGCAAGTGGCTGTGGAAACAGGAGAGGAGTACCGTCATATTTCCCAGACACCATCACTCTTTCCAAAAGATGGAATGAGATGTAATCCGCGCAAGGAAACAGTTGACATTTCGGAGCTGGAATGTTGAACGACAATGTGAACAGAGAAGCAAATTTTCAAATGTGATGTGGAGAATTATATTTTACATGTACTGGTTAATCACAGAGTAAACAAGCTGATAATTTTCTTCATATCTGCACAGGATAGTCAGAATTAAAAGCAGGGGCAGACGGCAAAATGTTTTGGGTACAGGGAATGTTCAGGATAACATCAGTAGAGATATACTTCAGTCCAAGCTGGCACAGAGACGATGGGCTGAGTGAGCTTTATCTTTAGTGTAATGATTCCGTGATATGCAAGACAGGTTTTAAGATCCTGAAGACGTGAACATAATCGGTGAAGACTACAGATTGTGCCATCATCATCATCATCATCATCACCATCATCATCATCATCATCATCATCATTATCATCAACATTATCATCATTAACAACAATCATCCATTGCTTTTGTTTCGTGAAGTGCAACTGCCTCTAAAATGTCTATTCAGATACAAATTTCCAGAGATTCATACATTTCGTGGGATATTCGCAAAAATGATTTTTTGGGGATATAAAGAAGCAACAGACTCTGGTGTTTTACAAATGTCATCGGCACAACAGCTCTAATGCGAACAGGGATGGATCATATTCTCCAAATCAAGTCAAGCTCAACATCTAGACCTATCAAGAACAGAGGAAATGGAAGTCTGTGTCCGAAACGGAAAATGGTGCAGCAGTATTTGAAGGCAGATTCAGAATTAACGTATCGAATCTGATATGAGCCTGTTCTGAAAAAAAGCCAAATTGGTCTAAAAAAATTGCTGTTTCCCTCTGCTCTGATTTTTCCCAGATCTGATATGTTTCTGCAGCACTTCCTTTTTTGAATCTATTGAACTTGGGCAATTTGTCTGATCTGAACTGGAATACTGAAGCTGACCTTTTATTTGACTCTCACGTATTTGGTTATGGATAATAAATGAAAAATTACAAACAACCTGCATTTGACACGTCCCTAAATATCAATGATGTGTTGCATTGTGATAACTCGCCACGAAAATGTTGAACTCAGTGACACTTACATCGCATGATCAATCGTCTGTTAGATTGAAACTGATGGGAATCTTTAGCTCAAAGTCATGTTATGTTCCTGATGTCGCATGGCTCATAAGTATCCAGCAATATCTTACCTTTCTGATACATTACAGCAAACTGCAAAAACGTCAATATATTGTTAATTGTAGCAGGAGGTTTACGGGGTTTTTGTCAGTACTGGCCTGGGTTGGATTTATTTGTCATCCCCAACAGTTCTGGAGAAGGTTGCAGAGAGCTGTCTTCTTTAACCATTTGTCTCCCAGTGGCGCAGGCATTCGCAAAGCTGATTTGGAGTGGATTCCAACAGTTTTAACAAACAAAGAATTACTCTCTCGTCAGGATGGCAAGTGACTTGGAATACAACATGCAGGGACTGGTTTTCCCATTGCTCAGCCGAGGATATTACCAAACTCAGGATTGTCTCCAAATCCTATTGATCACAGTTTTGTTCAGGATCTTTGGTGCCACGCTCCGTCAAGATCTCCTTTGATGGCAAGATAATTTACTGAGATATCACTTCAAACATTCGGGAAAAAATACTGCAGATGATGCAGTCTGTACTGAAAGCCACCAGTGCTGAAGAAGACAGCGGGTCAGACAGCATTCAGTTCTCTTTTGAATCCACATTCCTAACTCTCCCAGGCAGGGCATTCCAAATTCTGACAACGCCCTGAATAAAGAAGTTTCTCCTCATCTCACTTTTAGTTTTTTCACTGAAAATCTTAAATTACAATTTCTAAATACTTTTTTCGGAATATTCTTCTTTTTATACCCTGCAATTCTTTTCATACTGTGAGCACCTCAATATTTTCACATCTTTTTCTTCCTGGAGCAGAAAACACTAAGCCTGTTGATCGCATTAACCTTTAATTTCTGAACTGCTGCTTGTAAAGCACAACCGCTGGCTGTTCATACTCCCCCTTAAAAATGCCCTCAGCACTATCAGAGACATCCTTGACCCAGGTATCAGTGACACATCTTCTGAAGAATTATTTATTGTGCTATTGCAACACGAGGTGCTGAGTTTGCTGAGCGTTTGCACCAACTTCTCGCTTGTCCCCAATGATTATTGCTTATTGATCAATATCTATGCAACAGAGACTTGGAAAATTCTGAATTTAATCATGTAGTGGGTGGTTTGTCTACGGCATGAGCTGTCAGAGGAAGTGGTGGAGGCTGGTACCATAACAACGTTTAAAAGACATCTGGATTGGTGTGTGGATAAGAGCGTTTCAGAAGACATAGGCCAAATATTGGCAAATGGCACGAGGTTAATTTACGATAACTGGTCAGCATGGACGTGTTGGACAGAAGGTTTCTGTTTCTGTGCTGTACATCTCTATGGTTATTTTCAAACACTCCATGAACATCATCTAGTTCACTTCACCAGTTCAAGAACTGGAAAGATATTCACAGCATTTCGACGTCTGACCACTTGGAAAATACCGTATAAATTCATAGCCTTATCAGAATATCATTACATTCTGTAACTGCAACAATTCTTTGTATTTATTCCAATTCGGTCTGCACACATATATATATATATAACACACACACACACACACACACACACACACACACACACACACACACACACACACACACACACACACACACACACACACACACACACACACACACACACACACACACACACACACACACACACACACACACACACCACAGAACTTCACGAAAGAATGTAAGTAACTTTATCAATAATTAGAATGCTAACTGGAATGAAGGACTTATATGAATGAGAGGTGAGAGAAGCGTGTTCAGAACGGAGTGATGGAAGAGGATGAACAGTCAGAGGTCGTGGTACATATTGGTACCAATGATATAGGCAGAAACAGCTCTACAGAAGAGTCATTTAGTCTCGAGGAGTTAGCTTCCTCTGCCTCCATGAATGCTGTCTGACCCGCTATGTTCTTCAGGATTTGTTGTTTACAGCCACCTCAAATAATGCTGGTACATCAGTGTAAACAATAAACGTTGACAGGCCGATGACGGCAGAGGCCATTCGAGACTTGGTGCTCGGAAACGATCCGGGGCAGGAATCAGATCTTGCAGTGGGAGAGCATTTTGGTGATAGTGATCACAACTGCCTCACATTCTATATAGTTATGGAGAAGGAGAGGATTTGGTAAAATTGGAGAATATTTAATTGGGGAAGAGGAAACTATGATGAGATTAGACATGAGTTAGGAAGCATGAACTATGAGCAATTGTTCCATGGTAAAGGCACTATAGGCATGTGGAGACAGTTGTTTCGAGTGATGAATAAATATGTCCCTCTGAGACAGGCAAAAAGGGGTAAGATAAAGGAACCTTGGATGATGAGAGCGGTGGAGCTTCTTGTCAAAAGGAAAAAGGTAGCTTACATAAGGTGGAGGAAGCTAGGCTCAAACTCAGCTCTAGAGGATTACAGGAAGGCGACGAAGGAGCTCAAAAATGGTCTGAGGAGAGCCGGGAAGGGGTTCGAGAAAGGCTTAGCAGAACGGATTAGGGAGAATAAAAAGACATTTTACACTTATGTGAGGAATAAGAGAATGGTCAAAGAAAGAGTTGGGCCGATCAGGGATAGCACAGGGAACTTGTGTGTGGAGTCTGAGAGGGTAGGGGAAGACCTCAATGAGTTTTTTTGCTTCTGTATTTACGAAAGAAACGAACTATGTAGTGAATGAAACCTTTGAAGAGCAGGTGTACACGTTGAAATGGATAGAGATAGAGGAAGCTGATGTGCTGAAAAGTTTGCCAAACATTAAGATTGACAAGTCGCCAGGCCCAGAACAGATTTGACCTCGGCTGCTTTGGGAAACGAGAAATGCGATTGCTTCGGCACTTGCGAAGATCTTTGCATCCTCGCTCTCCACTGGAGTCGTACCTGAGGACTGGAGAGAGGCAAATTTAATTCCTCTCTTCAAGAAAGGAAATAGGGAAATCACCGACAATTACAGACCAGTAAGTCTCACGTCTGTCATCTGCAAAGTGTTATATAGGATTTGTGACCATCTGGAAGAGAATGGCTTGATTAAATTCAGTCAACACGGCTTTGTGAGGGGCAGGTCGTGCCTCACAAACCTTATCGAGTTCTATGAGGATGTGACTAGAAACGTTGATTAGGGTCGAGCTGTGGATGTGGTGTATATGGACATTAGCAAGGCATTTGATAAGGTTCCCCATGGTAGGCTCATTCAGAAGGTCAGGAGGAATGAGATAAAAGGAAATCTTACCTGTCTGGACACAGAATTGGTTGGCCAGCGAGTGGTAGTAGAAGGAAAATATTCTGCCTGGAAGTCAGTGGTGAGTGGTGTTCCACAGGGCTCTGTCGTTGGGCCTCTATTGTTTGTAATTTTTATTAATGACTAGGATGAGGGGATTGAAGGATGGGTCAGCATGTTTGCAGATGACACAAAGGTTGGAGGTGTCGTTGACAGTAAAGGGGGCTGTTGTAGGTTGCAGGGGGACATTGACAGGATGCAGAGATGGGCTGAGAGGTAAAAGGTGGAGTTCAACCTTGATAAATGCGAGGTGATGCATTTTGGAAGGTCGAATTTGAAAGCTGAGAACAGGATTAAGGATCGGATTCTTGGTAGTGTGGAGGAACAGAGGGATCTTAGTGTGCAGGTACATGGATTCCTTAAAATGGCCACCCAAGTGGACAAGGTTGTTAAGAAAGCATATGGTGTTTTGGCTTTCATTAACAAGGGGATTGAGTTTCAGAGTCGTGAGATCTTGTTGCAGCTGTATAAAACTTTGGTTAGCTTGCACTTGGAATACTGCGTCCTGTTCTGGTCGCCCTATTATAGGAAAGATGTGGATGCTTTGGAGAGGGTTCATTGGCAGTTTAATAGGATGCTGTCTGGACTGGAGGACTTATCTTATGAAGACAGTTTGACTGAGTTCGGACATTTTTCATTGGAGAAAAGGAGGAGGAGAGGGGACCTAATTGAGGGATACAAGAAAATGAGAGGTATAGATAGAGTCGATGGCCAGAGACTATTTGCCAGGGCAGAAATGTATAACACGAGGGGTCATAGTTTTAAGGTAGTTGGAGGAAAGTACAGAGGGGATGTCAGAGGCGGGTTCTTTACACAGAGAGTTGTGAGAGTATGGAATGCGTTGACAGCAGCAGGTGTGGAAGCAAGGTCATTGGGGACATTTAAGAGACTGCCGGATATGCAATTGGTCACAGACATTTGAAGGTGCATACATGAGTATCAATGGTCAGCACAACATCGTGGGATGAAGGGCCTGTTCTGTGCTGTACTGTTCTATGTTCTTTAAAAACACACACAGATAGTACCCTTTTTAATAATGTGCGAATTACCCTCACAATATTCAAAAGATAATTGATACAAGGACGTCTGTTTCGATGAGGGAACGTTTGTTATTCTTGTTTTGACTCTATTTGTTTCGTTGCTGTGATAGAGAAGCAGAAAGAGGCTTCCATCTGTACTATGGGAAGAAAATCATCCCGTTCTCGTTGCATCAGACAGTGGCAGACACACATTGCTGCCTGTTCCTATTCGAAATAAACCATTCCAACCTTATCATTCATTGATAAAGTACAGCAAAAATAAATCTGCAGCTTCCATCATTCTGTTTGAAGAGCAAAACCGCTAGTGAATTATCTCAAAATTTTCTTTTCATTTATTTTGCAATATGAAGAACAGTCGGTGTTTTATATTATAATTTACTTCAAATTCAAGGTAGGAGAAAGTGAGGACTGCAGATGCTGGGGATCAGAGCTCAAAATGTGTTGCTGGAAAAGCGCAGCAGGTCAGGCATCATCAAAGGAACTGGAGAATCGACGTTTCGGGCATAAGAAGGGCTTATGCCCGAAACGTCGATTCTCCTTCTCCTTTGATGCTTCAAATTCAAGGTAGGCATGTGATTGTGAGTTGATCTCCTACAGTATGAATGTTCATCCACATCAGTCTCGCTCTTTAAAGCCAACTTAACGAGTGGTTCTGTGTCCATCCAGCGGATGGAAAAATCCTTCTGCTTTGACTATTGCAGGAATTGTTACAATTAACGTGCTTCAGCTGCACGTAAAGTGCAAAGGTGGAAGTGCAAGATACCAAAACCGAGTGCAATATTCATGACGTGCAAGCCTAATGAATAAAAATTGCAAAAGTGCAGAGTGCAAAGGGAGAATTTAGCTCCATCTCCAAAATAAGACTTGATGCTCACTTCGAAAAGAACTCGACTGCATCAGTGTATTAATCCACGAACAGAAGTAAAACAAGGACTGAGATTTTCAAATCTTCCTCGATGAACAACACCTGGAAACCAGAAAGAAAATAGAGGATTTTTCATGATATTCAAAAACGATAAGGATGAGAATGTGGAGGATGGGGAGGAGTGAACAATAAATAACTTTGAGGGTGACACAGACATGAGGCTGATACTTCACATTGAGGAGGAAATTCATAGAACATACAACATGTAAAATTACAGTACAGAACAGTCCCTTCAGCCCACGATATTGTGCCGAGGATTAATCCTAATGTGAAATAAAATAAACTAACCTGCACACCCCTCAATTCACTGCTGTCCATGTGCATGTCCAGCAGTCGCTTAAATGTTCATAATGATTCTGCTTTCACCATCAATGCTGGCAACGCATTCCATGCATTTACAACTCTCCACATAGGGACGCTAACACTGACGTCCCCTCTATACTTTTTCTTCTAATATCTTTAAACTATGACTCCTCGTGCCATTCAATCCTGCCCTGGAGAAAAGTCTCTGGCTATTGCCTCTCACTACCTCGTGTGGGTCGATCAGGTCACCTGTCTTCCTCCTTCTCTGGAAAAAGGAAAGTCCGAGCGGAGTCAACCTCTCTTCCTACTACAAGCCCTCGTGCAGGCAACATCCTGGTAAAATTTCCTTGCACCCTCTCCAAAACCTCTGCATTGTTTCTATAGTAGGGCGACCAGAACTGGACACATTATTCAAAGTGTGGTCTCACCAAGTACTTAGAAATGTGTTGCTGGAAAAGTGCAGCAGGTCAGGCAGCATCAAAGCAGCATGAGAAACGACGTTTCGGGCATGAGCCCTTCTTCAGGCCTATGCCCGAAACGTCGATTCTCCTGCTCCTTTGATGCTGTTTGACCTGCTGCGTTTTTCTAGCAACACATTTTTAATCTCTGACCTCCAGCATCTGCAGTCCTCACTTTCTCTCACCAGGTATTTGTAGAGCTGTAGCAAAACCTCGCGGTTCTTAAACTCAATCCCCCTGTTAATGAAAGCCACTACACCCATGTGCTTTCCTAACAACCCTATCTGCTTGGGTGGCATCTTTAAGGGTTCAATGTACCTCAACACCAACATCCCTCTGTTCCTCCACAATGCCAAGAATTCTGTCTTTAAACCTATATTCAGCAATCGAGCACGACCTTCCAAAATGCATCACTTCGCATTTCTCCACGTTGTACTCCATCCTCCATTTCTCAGTCCCGCTCTCCATCCTGTCTACGTCGCGCTGCAGCCTGCAATAGCCCTCCATACTATCAACGGCAGTACCAATCTTTGTGTCATCTGCAAATTTACTGACCCACCGCTCAACCTCCTCATACAAGTCATTTACAGAAACTACAAAAAGCAGAGGCCACGAACAGAGCCCTGCGGGACACCACTCAACACTGACCTCAAAGCAGCAAATTCCCATCTAAAACCACTTTCTGCCTTATGTCCGCAAACCAATTCTGATTCCAGACAACCAAACCCCCCCTGTATACCATACCTCCTGACTTTATGAATGAGCCGACAGTGGGGAACCTTATCAAATGCCTTGCTGAAGTCCATATCCACCACATCCACTGCTCGACCTTCATCGGCCTCTGTTGTCACCTCAGCAAATTACACAATAAGATTCGTGAGGTATAACCTGACTCGCACAAAGCCTTGCTGACAATCGTTAATCACGCTATGCATTTCCAGATAGTCTGTAATTACAAGGGATTTCCCTATTATCCTTCTTGAAACAAGGGACAACATGTATCTCCTTCCAATCCTCCAATAACTCCTGGAATATCATCTCTCACTGAATCTAGGACAGCCCAGCCATCCCTGCAAACCTCCAGGATAATTCACGTTCTCAGTGCAAGCATAATTCCGCACCAGCACCAATATTAGTCCAGCTGTTTGCCACTATTATTTTAAGTATTCCAATAACATGGATACAGATTTTCCTTCATTGTAATACAGACTTTTCGCTGAAAGGTTGTCTTTTATCAAAGCAAAATAAAGCCCTTCTTCCCGGGTACTCTCTCTGAGAATGGGTTTGTGTTCCTAAAAAATATTAAATCCCCAGCCCAGAGCTAATGATCTTGGTGACTGTTTCCATGGTTAGGTTCTTGTCACTTGAGTATATGGTTCTGAAGAGAATGTTTGTATTTGGACCAGGATTGCGAATGCTCGCAAACGAACAGTCCACACTGAGACGGGAGGAAAATACTACCTAAAGAACTGAAATTCATTCCCTAACATCAATTCTCAATTCTCAGATACTACTGCAATCTATGTCACCATTCCCCGAAATTTGTGGACATTATTCAGGTTTTGCGGATAAGCGGCAAACAAGAATATTTCTTCAACATGATCAGGTAGTAAATAGCTTCAGAAGGAGAGAATACAAACCCCACATTTGATATCGGTGATATAACCAATCTCCAACTAAAGATATCTGTGTATAACTATTGACCAGAAACTGACCTGGACAAGCCATTTAAAACTTCATTTCAGATGCTGACAATTATGTGGCATTTAATTCATCTCCAGAATTCCACAAATCCGACTCATTCTCAACATGGCACCAGGCAGGAGTGAAATTGAAGATCCTTTGTTACCTGGATAAGCACATCTGCAACAACTTTTATCGAGAGGAAAGTAGAGGGCTTAATTAACTCTCCATCCTTATCCAGAAATAGTTACTCCTGGCAACACTGACACACAAGATGCACTGCTATGTCTCCCTCCCAACAGCACTGTAGATGCACCAACAGTAACCAGCCATATTAAAATCCCAAATGAATTAATACGAACATCCGATTTACTAATAATTATTGACAAAGGCAGACATTCATTTCATTGATTGGCTGACCATGTCGCTGTGCACAAATTTGTGATCTATTTGCAGATTTCATGGCGTTCATACATTTAAACAAAATACCAACTGACAGCTGAGATCAAGATAATACAAGACAATGAAGCTGGAAAAGATAATGAACCGCTGAAGAATCAATTGGATGAGCACTTCAAATATCAGTGCTTGATAGGCTATCGATCTCGAGTTAAGTCGGATTAATACAGTTTGGTGGCATTTGGCTGGCATAGACATGTTGGGATGAAGGGCCTGGTTATATGCCCGAATATAGAACATAGAACATTGCAGTGCAGAACTAGCCCTTTGGCCATCGATGTTACGCCGGCCTGTGAACTATTTTCACCTCGTTCCCTACACTATCCCAAAATCATCTCTGTGCTTATCTAAGAATTGTTTAAATTTGCCGAATGAGTCTGAGTTGACTACATTAGTCGGTAGGGAGCTCCACACCCTTACTACTCTCTGCGTGAGGAACCTGCCTCTGACACCTGTCTTAAAACTATCACCCCTCAATTTTTTTTTATGCTCCCTTGTTCAAGATTACGTCATCATCATAGGAAAAAGGCTTTCACTGTCCACCCTGTCTAATCCTCTGATCATCTTCTATGTCTCTATCAAATCCCCTCTCAACCTTTTTATTTCCAAAGACAACAGACCCAAGTCTCTCAGACTTTCCTCAAAAGACTTTCGCTCCAGACCAGGCAACATCCTGGTAAATCTTCTCTGCACCTTTTCCAATGATTCCACATCCTTCCCGTAATATGCAGACCAGAACTGTACACAATATTCCAAGCGTGGACCCACCAGCGTTTTGTATATTTGCAGCATGATATTGCGGTTCCTGGACTCAATCCCTCTACCAATGAAACCTAACACACCGTATGCCTTCTTAACAGCACTATCCACCTGGGTGGCAACTTTCAGAGATCTAGGTACATGGACTCCAAGATCACTCTGCACATCCACGCTAACAAGAGTCTTCCCACTGACCCAGTATTCTGCCTTCCTGTTATTCTTCCCAAAGTGCATCACCTCACATTTAACTGCATTGAACTCCATTTTCCACCTCCGAGCCCAATTCTGCAGTTTATCCAGGTCTCCCAGAAACCTATAAAATTCTTCCAAACTGTCCACTACTCCACCGACTTTAGTGTCGTCTGCAAATTTACTAATGCATCCAACTATGCCTGTGTCTAAGTCACTTATAAAAATGACAAACAGCAATGGTCCCAAAACAGATCCTTGTGTAATACCACTAGTAAGCGGAATCCAGGCTGAATATTTTCCATCTACCATCACTCGCTACCTTCTTTCAGAAAGCCAATTTCTAATCTCGCCTGCGAAATCACACTCAATTCCATGCCACTGCATTTTCTCCAACAGCCTACCATGTATAACCTTACCAAAGGCTCTACTGAAGTCCTTGCATACCACGTCAACTGCCCTACCATCATCGACATGCTTGGTCACCTTCTCAAAAAACTCGATGATGTTTGTGAGACACGACCTGCCCTTGACGAAACCATGTTGACGATCTATAATCAAATTTTTGCTTTCTAGATGATTATGCATCTTACCTTTTATAATTCCTTCCAAAACCTTTCCTACGACAGAAGTAAGGCTCATTGGTCTATAATTAATTGGGTCATCTCTGCTGCCTTTCTTGAACAAGGGCACGGCATTTGCAATCCTCCAGTCCACTGGTACTAAACTTGTAGACAATGACAACTCAAATATCAAAGCCAAAGGCTCCACTATCTCCTCCAGAACTTCCCAGTGAATCCTCAGATAAATTCCATCCAGCCCGGGGTACTTGTTTACTTTCACCCCTTCTAGAATTGATAACACCTGTTCACAACTAATCTCGATCATTTCTCATCTAATATCCCGTACGTCATTCTTCACCTCTACAATATTCTCCTTTTTTTGAGTGAAATCCGATGAGTAATGTTCGTTTAGCACCTCTCCGATCTCTGCAGGGTTCACACTCAGCTTCCCACTTCTGTCTTTGATTGGCCCTATTCCTGCACTAATCATTCTTTAATTCCTCACATACCTATAGAAAGCTTTGGGGTTCTCCTATATTCTATTTGCTGAAGACTGCCCATTTCTTCTCTTTGCTCTTCTTAACTCTCTCTTTAAATCCTTCCGAGTTGATCTGTAATCTCCATCGCCTCATCTGAACGACCTTGCCTCATCAAACCATTAACCTCCTTCTTCTTAACAAAAGAATCAATTTCGATAGTAAACCATGGTTCCCTTACCTTATGACTTCCTTCTTGCCTGACAGGAACATTGCTATCATGGACACACAATATCTGTTCATTAAACTATCCCCACGTTTCCATTGTTTGCATCCCCAACATTTTGCTACCCCATTCAATGCATCCTAATTCTTGCCAATTCGCATTATAATTTCCCTTGCCGCATCGATAACTCTTGACCTGTGGCATGTACCTATCTCTTTCCATCGCTCAACTAAACGTAACTGAATTATGATCACTCTCTCCAAAGTGCTCACCTGCAACTAAATCAAACATCTGGCCATGTTCATTATCAAACACCAGATCCAGTGTGGCCTCCCCTCTTGTCCACCCTTTGACATAATGAGTCAGGAAACCCTCCTGTACACATTGGACAAAAGCTGATCCATCCGACGTACTAGAGTCATAGCATTTCCAGTCAATGCTGGGAAGGTTAAAGTCCTCCATAATGACAACCCTCTACCTTTCACTCCTACCCAGAGTAATTGTGTTCATTCTCACTTCCACCTGCCCGGAACTCTGTGGTGGCCTATAAAAAAACGCCAAGCACTGTGACCTCTCCTCTCTTGTTTCTAACCTCAGCCCATGCTACCTCAGTTGACGAGTCCTCATCAAAAATTCTCTCAACCACCGTTATACTATCCTTAACTAACAAGACCACGCCTCCACCTCTTTTCCCGCCTTGCCTGCAATTAATGAAAGATCTAAACCCTGGAAACTACACCATCCATTCCTCACCCTACTCTATCCATGTCTCCGAAATGGCCAGAACATCGACGCCCCAGATACTTATCCATGCTGCTAGCTCACCTACGTTATTTCGGATACTTCTGACGTTGAAGTAGACACACTTCAAACCTGTTTGCTGTATGCCAGCACATCCTTGTAACCTGAAGTCCTGTCCCTGTCTTTCCTACTCTCAGCCTCCTGTGCACTGCAATTACACCTCCGGTTCCCATCACCCTGCTGAAATAGTTTAAACCAACCTGAACAGCACCAGCAATTTTCCCGCCCAGCACATTAATACCCCTTTGGTTCAAGTGAGACAATTCTGTTTGTACAATCCCTACCTTCCCCAGAATGAGCCCCAATTATCCAAAACCTGAAACCCTCGCCACTGCACCATCCTTGCAGCCACGTGTTCAGTTGATTTCTCTCCCTATTCCTTGCCTCCCTATCACGTGGCACGGGTAACAAACCATAGATAACAACTCTGGTTTTTCTAGCTCTCAGCTTCCGACCGAGCACCCTGAAATCCTGCCTTACATGACTATCCCTCTTTCTACCTATGTCGTTGGTACCTACATGGACAACGACTTGAGGCTGGTTACCCTCTCCCTTCAGGCCCCAAAGATACGATCCGAGGCATCATGGACACTGTACGACATGTGTTGGAGATAACACATCAATCACGAATCTCGTTCGTTCCCAACAAAGCTACTATCTGAGCCGCGAAGTATTGAGTCCCCAATTGCTAACACTCTCCTTCTGTCCCTCTTTTCCTTCTGTTCTACGGGCACAGGCTCTGTACCAGAGACCTGAGCCCCACTGCATAACACTGGTAAGTCGTCCCCCTCCATAGTATCCAAAACGGTACACACTTTTTTTTCAGGGGAAGGACCGTAGGGGTTCCATCCACTGACTGTATTTTCCCCGTTCAAACAATCACTCAGGTTTCTTCGTGCCAAGGAGTAACTACTTCCCTGTAACTCCTATCCATCACAGCCTCTCTCTCCCGAACTATCCGAAGTTCATCCAGTCCCCGCTCCAGTTCCCGAACACGGTCTTAGAGGAGCGAGAGTTGGGTACACTTCCTGCAGATGTACTTGGATGGGTCACTAATGGCGTCCAACACCTCAAGCACCTCAAGCATCATACAGAAGGAATATTGCTCTCCTTGTACTGCCATCCCGGCTAGTTCCTTTATCACAAAGTAAAAAAAAGAAACGCTTACCTAATATGTCCTTGGTCTTTCAGGTAAAAAGAGATGGTTGGGTGGGAGGCCCTACAATTTTAGGCTCTTGGGTTGGGAAAACACTGGGCTATATAGCTGGACGGAAATAAAAATAAGAAATCCCTCCTTTCCCAGAAACCTCTGCTGTCTGACTTCGTGTTCATCAGAATGCTCTCATTATATATCTAAACACAACAGAAATTTTGAAACTATTGTGAGAATTATGCGATTGGATACCTTCAACTAACACTGATATGGGATAAGATCGTGGATGATGCATCGTTGCCTTGAACAAACATTCCACACCACCCCTTATAACGCTGATGTGACATTCTTAGTCAAGTAACTGGTCTGCCTCTGCGTTTAGAATAATCATTACTTGATCCTCCATCGTTCTCTGGGAAGTGATTTTTCAAACACACAATCATTTGAGAGGGTAAAAAAAAAACTTCTTAATTGTGAATATCTTCAGTTTTACATCGATCCATTCGTGGAAGTCTCTCGCAAAATCTGAAAAATTATTTAAGCAATCAAATTATAATATAGTTCGGGTTGAAATATGACCATGTCACATTTTCCTAATTTTCAACATATCCATGGTCAGTCTGGCCAAGATATCCTTCGAAGATTCATGTTCCACAAAGGAACCAGTTGAGAGAATATTCTCTGCCTTGCTTGTAATTTCATTATGCACACAGCTCCCTCGAATAGGTTTTACTAATACCTTGTAAAACTGCAGATAAAACTCCTTACTCGTAAAAACACAACGTCAATGAATTTTTGTTGTGTGATCCAGTTCGTCTGTGTCTTAGTTTTGCAATATGTCCATTGAAATAATACACTGCATTTCCATGTCTGTGCTTCATACACAATATTTGTCCATTCACTTGACCATTAGTTGAGCTGGAAGGTTCATTTTCAAACGTTTCGTCACCATAGTAGGAAACATCTTCAGTGTGCCACTGGACGAAACATTGTTGATGATTCCTGCTATCTGTCGAAATGTTTAGGTTCCTTGGATTGGGTGATGTCATTTCCTGTGTTGATGTCAATTCCTAGAGTGATGTCCTGCATTTTCATGCCGCATCTTATGTTCCTCGGTTCTGGACATACACACAATTGGGAACATCCTCCTTTTATTTAGACTGTATCGTTCTATTCTAATTTTGCAAGTCTCTGTAAAGTCTCCCCTCATTCGTCTGAACGTCAGCGAAAACAATCCTAACCTTGTCAATCTGTTCTCATACGTTAGTCTTGTCATCCCCAGAATCAGCCTGGTTAACTTTCAATGCACTCCTTCGAGACCAAGAACACCCTTCTTTAGAAAAGGAGACCCCAACTGCAGACGATATTTTATGTGTGGCCTCACCAATGTCCTGTATACCTCTGAAACACATCCTTGCGCCTGTTCTTGAAATGTCTCACAATGAAGGTCAACATACCAATTGCCTTCTTTACCCCCTCCTGCGTCTACATGCCTATCTTTAGCAACCGATTTAAAAGGACACCCCGGTCTTGCTGTCGACTTCCATCTTCCAAGATACGACCATCCAGGTAGTTATCTGCTTTCTTGTTTTTGCATCCAAAGGGAATTACCTCACATCCATCCATATTATGCTGTATTTGCCATTGATTTGCACACTCACACGGACTGTCCAGATCATGCCGCAGGGTGTCTACATTCTCATCAGCGTTCACCTTCCCAGCCAACTTATTACCATCTGCAAAATTTGAGACATCACATTTTTTCTCTCATCCAAGTGGTTTAATGTATATTGCGAATAGCTACCTGTGAAGTGGAATATCATTAGCTATTTTCCAGTCCTCTGGCACGTCCTCTGTGTCCATATTCCAGTTAAAATGTTGTGTCAGGGTCTTCCCTCCATTATTTGCAGCAGCAGCCTGTGATACCACACACCTGGACCCGGAGATTTGTCCAGTTTTCTATCGACCAAATCCATCAAACACTGCTCACATTTTATATCAAACTGTAAAAGAACTTTGCTGTAAACTTCTCGATTTCTGTATTTGTATCTTCATTCTCCCAAGTAAAACAGATATAAATCTTTCATGTAACAATCTGCAAGTGTTCTCTAATTTCACGCACAGATTATCCCCTTGGTTTCAAATGGGCCCTAACTGCTCCCTGTTTATTCTCTTCCAATTAATGTACCTGTAGAATTTCTGCGAATTCTCTCTAATCTTACCTGCCAGCACTTCTCCATGCCCCTGTGTTACTCAGTCCCCTCTGTGTGAATTGTCTAAGTTGCACTATGTTTTCCTCTCATTTTTTGAAACTCTGGAGAACACAGACTGAGTTTGCACATTAGACATTATTGCCATCTGAGGGATTAATCTGGAGAATGTTTAATGCAGTTCCCCTGTGATCAGTGTATTATTTCTTAAATTGTAGCACCTAAACTGTTCACTTGAAGTACAGTCTCACCAACACTCGTTGCAATTAGTGCAGGATTTTTTTAAACTTCTATATTCCAATCCGCTTTAAATGAAGTTAAACATCATTTTAATTTAATTGTTTTCACCACTTTAATGTATTAGTTCCTTAAAAATGCTCCTGAATATACAGCTGCACGACATTCACGGTTCATCATTACTTTATCCACAGGAAATATATTCAAACAATTGGAAATAAAAAAAGTTCGTCAGTTATGACTTTCCTTTCTAAGATGAATTATTATTCCTGCCTATTTGCTGTTACTTGCTAAATATCCAATATTACATCATTTATGTGGATTCCAACAGATACTCTATTGTGAATGGCAAGTTTGCTGTAGTTTGCTATTCTCCCTCTTTTTCCGTTCCTGAGCCACCAGATTATGTTAACCTTGGAGTTGTCCACAATAACTTGCTGCCTTTCCAGAACGTCCAGGAAGACAACACAATGATTCATATTCCGGTCAATATGTTCATTGCTGCTTCCTCCGAAGTTCTGGTATGAAGCACAACTCGTCTGCTACACTTCCCAATGCTCAATTCAGCTATGTTTCCAAATGCTATTTTGTGACTGATATGAATGCTATTAGTCTTCAGTTACACACGGTCCATGGTCATGTGGTAGTTCTCTGGAATTTTCCGTATGTTTCACCATGAAGGCAGACACAAAGTAATTGTTTAGTTCCCCTATAATTTCTCTGTCCTCTACAAAAACTTAACATGTTTGTACATTATATTTTCCTCATTTGATCTTACATTTATATTCTTTTCAAATATTCATGTAAGCTCTCCCGCAGTCCTTATGTTTCCCGTCAGTTTGCATTCTTGTTCTCTTTTTGATTTCCTTATTATTTTCTTGGTCCTCCTTTGATGGGTCCTATATTTCTCTCTATCCATGGTTTACCACAACATCTGGCATGGTTCTAAATCACTTCCTTTCATCGAATGCAATCTTTTGTTAACTACCATTGAGTCATCATTCCCTTTTTCTGTTTGCGCGCTGCAATATTATGTACATCTTACAGTGTTTCTACCAATAACAGATATTGCCTCTTTTCCATTAAATATTTCTCATGTACTTTGCGAATTCACTGAAGCCAACGTCTTCCTCATACCTTTATGCGTTGCTTGAATCAGGTTTATAATTGCAACTTCAAAAAAAAAACGAAAACTGTTTTGTGTTCAAATGTCATGCAAAATTCATGATATTATGTCAACTACTTACACTACACCAAAGGTTTCAACTGGCTCTCCTGATCATACAATTGCAAACAATGTGATCTGTAGCTCGGTGCTCAGCATATTGCTTAAGTACATTATGTCATACATGCTCATGGAATCCATTTTTCCAGCATTAACATTCACTGGGGTGAACGCAACTTAGATGAAACTTGAAATTATGTATTGCAACTGCAGGAAACTCTACATGTTGCAATCAATCCTGCCAAGTGGCTACTTAGAACCTCAAGAACTTTTAGCAATCCTCAAAACTTCGTACCACATAGACAGTAGCCACTTCCCTAGTTGTTTCATGCCATGTTGCTCTAAGAAACAATCTCCCATACAATCTGAATATTTCATTGCAGTACACTTGACAAGTTGATTAATCGAGTCAATATGCACGCTCAAACTATCCATTATTAGCACGGTAACCTTCTCAGTCGACGTCCTTATTTCTTGATTGATACTGTGCACAACATCGGAAGTACTGTGCGTCAGATGGGGCGCTGGAAATTGCTCCTCCCAAGTGGCTTCTCCCATTGCGTTTTACTTCCACCAGGACTGATTTATCATGTTGGTCCTTTGTGCCAATTTCACTTCTTAACATATCTTTAATGTCATTAACAAAGCTCCTTCTTGCATTTCCCTTCGCAATGCTGGGTACCCATGGACATGCAACCCTGCACCCCTGACATTCCCGTCACCACATTTCATTAATCGCAACTATGTCGTACCTATTTGTTTCTATTTCTCCCGTTTGGTCATCTATTTTATAGTAAGTACGACATAGAGTACTTTTAAGATTTTTCAATTAGTTCAATCGTTTTGTATTTTCGTTTTTAATATTTTCTTCTGCGCTATGCTTTCCAAATTCTCCACCCTTATTTATGCATCCCTGATCACACTGAGCTCCACCTCTATGTTTACTCCAACCTTCAACTTACATTTTTAGCTTTTATGATTCATTCCCTCACTGTAGTCATAATACTGGCCCTATCTGTTGATCCTATTAACCTTTACTTTCTGACCAGCTGCTTTTCTCTACAGCCTCCTGCTTGATTTGTTTACATCCAACAAACTTGCACTGGCAAACCTCTGCTCCAGGATACTGATGCCCCTCCGGTTAAGATGGAAACCTATTCTTTTCGTACAAGTCTCAGCTGCTGTAAAAGATATCCCAAGGATCCAAACTTCTGAAACCCACGCCACCCAACTATTCTTTATATCTATATTATCTTCTTATTCCTTATCTCAATTCAACGTGTCACAGGAACTGATCTTGGGATGACAAACCTGAACATCCTGATTTTCAATTTATACCTATCTCCTTGACCTCTCCTTGCAGGATGTTATCACTTTTTCTGACTCTGCCATTTGCACCACTGTGGACAAGGACCACTGCCTGTTCATCCTCCACGTTAAATATGCCTTGAGCACTCTCGGAAGCATCCTTGACGCTGGTATCAGTGACCCCTCTTCTGACGAAGTCTTCATTTTGCTTTTGCAACACAAAAACTGCAAGATCTGCTGAGCTTTTCCTTCAATTTCTGATTTGTCATCAATGATGATTCATATTGAGCAAAATCTATGCAACTGAATCTTGAAATATTCTGAATTTAATTTTGCAAAGGGCGCTGCATGTGTGCAATGAGCTGAGAGAGATGCATGTTGGTAGAGTTCCAACATTTAAAAGGCATCTGAATGGAAGCACAAATGGGCAGGGTTTGGAAGGATGTAGATCGAATACTGGTAAATGGACGAGATTACTTTAGGATGCCAGGTCAGCAACGATGAGTTGGACTGAAGGGTCTCTTTCTGTGCTGTGTATCTCTGTGACTATAGAAATAATGAGTCTTTCAGTGATAACAATAATTGTCCTATGGTTTTCTTGATTAAGTTCATGGCCATCATCTTGTTCACTCTACCAATCCAAGAACTAAAGAGATTTATTTTGCATTTTTTGGATATCAGACTACTTGGAAAATGTTTACTCAACAATATTTTTGAATTCAGTTCAAATACAGAGGATTGTTCACAACACACATACACACACAAACAAACATAATGTATTACTTTGTCAACGCATACCAGTAATGTTCTAACGAATAAGAATGATAACTGGAATGAAAGATTTAGAATAAGGAAGAATGGGGGAAATTTGGGTATGTGGTTTCTGCTCTCGCAAGGATAAGATGTGAACGTATTGAGGTGCATTGAAATTGGGAGGAGTGGGAGTTTTGGTAAAATTCTCAGCAATAATGAGGGCCGGATAGCTAGCGCGATTTACAGAGATGAGGAGGGGTGTAGTAGGTGGAGAAGGATGCAAATATATGAAGGGATGCAGTAACTGGAGGATGTTAAAGAGATAGGGAGGATTGTTGTCGATGAAGGAGGTTGCAGAGGTAGGAAGGAGTGCAATAGCTGGAGATGGTTACAGAGATTGGAATGGGTTTGGAGCTGGATCAGTTTTCAGAAATAGGGATGTGTTTGAGGCTGGAGGAATTTACAGAGATATGGAGCAGTGTAGTACCCGAGGTGGCAAAAGAGATAGGGAGTGGTGTCGTGTTGGAGATGTTTACAGAGATAGGGAAGGTGCAATAGCTGTCGGAGATTTACAGAGTTAGGGAGGTTGCAGTAGCTGGAAGTGGTCACAGAGATAGGGCGTGGTGTAGTAGATGTACGAGGTGACAGAGATAGGGAGTGTCATGCAGCTGGCTGTGATTAATACGATGCGGGATGATGCAAGTGTTGTTGGACGTTATGCAGATAAGGATAGATGCTGGACGATGTCAGAGATATCGGGAGGAATATAGAGGCTGGAGGACGTTATAGAGATCAGGAGCAGCGTGGAGGGTGGATGGGGTTTGTAGAGGTCGGGAGAAGTGAAGCAGCTGTAGGAGGTTGCACAGATAAGGAAGGGTAGAGCGGCTAGAGGACGTTTCAGAGATGGGGAGGGCTGTAATTGCTTGTTTACATCGATGGGAAAACATATAAGTGTTGATTGAGGTTATAGGCAAAATAATGGGTACAGGTGCAAGTGGATGCCCGAGATATGGGGAAGTATGTGGAGGATGGAGCAAGTTACAGAGACCAGGAGGGGGTCAGATTCGAACTGTGTTACCAAGGTCAGGGTGATGGAATGGCTGTTGAATGTTATAGGGATTGGGAGTGGTAGAGTGGCTCAAGGATGTGGTTGAGATTAGGAGGAGTGGAGGTGATAGAGAAAGCTGCAGGGATTGGCAGGGATGTTGATGCTGTTGGAGGTGACAAAATAGGGAGGAGTGGAGTTGGAGGACATAACAGTGTTCGGGTAGATTGTACATTTAAGGGCTGGATGAAGTTAAATAGATAGGGAATGTTGTCAAGTTCGGAGTACCTTACAGAGATAGGGAGATATATAGATGCTGGAGGAGATTGGAGAGATTGGGCAAGGACCTGGAGGAGTTTAGAGAGACAGGGAGAGATGCAGGGTTTGGAGGATGTAACAGAGACAGGAACGAGTGTCGGGATGGAGTGAGGTTAGAGAGGCCGGGGTGTCATGTTTGGAGGATGTTAAAGAGATGGGGAGGGTGTAGGGTTTGAAGGAGTTCAGAGAGATAGAAATTGGTTTAGGGTTTGGAGGACGTTAGAGAGATGGGGACGGCTTAAGATTCTGCAGGAATTTATCGTAATAGAAAAGTTGATGAAGGTTATGAAGATACGATGGGTGACTGAGATAGAGATGGGTGAGGCGGCTGAAGGTGATGATGGTGAAAGGTACACATGGACAGGTGGACAGTTTAAAAACAGAGTTGTTCAATTAATTACTGGAGAAAAAAAAACAATGTAGATATCTGTGGAATAGACAACGAAAAGGGAGGAACTGAATGAGTGAGACCTTGGAATGTCCAATCACAAAACCCATGGAGTCAGTGACATGCAGCACAGGAGAGGCCCTTCAATTGATACCGACGAAAAAATTAAAACGGCCCTGTCGAATCTGCATTCCTTCCGATTGCCTGGGGGCTAGTGCCAGAATTGGGCGAGCTATCCTAAAGTTGGCTCAAGCAACAACGTTTCGGAGTAGAGTGGTGCTGGAAAAGCACAGCAGTTCAGACAGCATCCAAAGAGCAGGAAAATCGACGTTTCGGGCCTGATGAAGAGCTTTTGTCCGAAACGTCGGACAAAAACTCTTCATCAGGCCCGAAACGTCGATTTTCCTGCTCCTTGTATGCTGTCTGAACTGTTGTGCTTTTCCAGCACCACTCTACTACAGAATCTGGTTTCCAGCACCTGCAGTCATTGTTTTTACCCTCAAGCAACAACGTGACAATACGAAGCCTGATGGTGTCAGATCACACATTGACACGGAAACCTCCTGCTGACTCACCTCCCTCTGCCACATGATGTCAGATCAAACATTGACACGGAAGCCTCTTGCTGACGCCATTCCTACATCTGATGGATCAGTGTCCGTCCACATTGAACAACATTTTGAGGAAGCACTGAGAGAGTCACAAAAGTGGAAAAATATACTGAGAGGGCCATTTCAATACCACCACCAGGAATGGCTCAGCAGCAGCATTGCTGGTTGATATTGACAGGACCAAAAGGACATAACTGCGAGATTAGGTCTGCAGCGGGAGGGGAGGGAATAACTAAGAGGGAGAAACATATTTGAACTCACCAATCTACCGGGTGTAGACATGTTGATGGATGTCCACATTGGGAATGGTTATTACTGCATGCAGCATTTCTGGAGACAATGTTACATTTTTACTTTGTGAATACCCTGTGTGTCTGTGTGTGAAACTATCACCGTGCTAAGCGGGAGAAATTTCGAATAGACCCACTAACGCAACACTAGGCTGTGCAATATGATCGGGTCATTACCAACAAAGCATATTTGTACTCCAGCACAATGTTCACTAGCAAAGCCTGGCATATGCTCCACTTCACCCTGTCTATTAAGCCAGGGGACAAACCCCTGTTCAACGGAAAACACAGGATGGCTTGCCAAGAGCAACACCAGGTGCACCTAAAAATGAGTTGATGTTACCAAATAGGATTAGTTTCGCACTAACAGCATAAGCAGCTTGTGATAGACAAAACTAAGTGAAACAATAACGAACAAATCAGACACAATCTCTGCAATACTGCCACATGCCGTCTGGGTGGATGGTGTTAGACAATCAAGCAAGTCAATTGAGGGGGTGGATGCAAAATCATCACATTCCTCAATGATGGAAGAGCCCTGCACAACAATAAAAAAGTTAAGGCTGAAACACTCAGGACAGTGTTCAGACAGAAGTGCAAAGAGGTGACCAATTTTAATCTCCTGCAGACGGTATTTTTCAGATAATTTGATTCATTTTGTGTATTATCCACAAGCAGCTGGAAGGATTGGATAATGCAAAGGCTGTGGGCCCTAATAACAGTCCATTCAAGCTGCTCCTGCTGGTTTACAATATTGGCGCATACCTGACAATGTGGGAAACTATCCGGTGTGTCCTGTACAAACACAGATAAAACTTCGGACAATGAATGACTGCCCAATTGGTCTCATCCCTATTATTAATAAAGTGATGAAGGGTGTCATCTACAGTGGTATAAAACAGCACTTCGTCAGCACCAAATTGCTCAGGGATGCTCAGTTTGGGATTTGACAGGGCCACTCACACCTGAGCTCTTTGAAACCTTGTTTTAAAGATCTACAACAAGAAAACATGCAGCTGATTTAAGAGATGAGGCGGGATTGACTGCGCTTAACATCATCATAATTACACTTGATCAAGTGTGGTACAAAAGATTAGTAGCAAAACTGGAGAAAATCGGCATCATGGAAACCTCTGCACTGGTTGAAGTTATACCTGGTACAAAGGAAGATTGTTGGCGTTGGTGGATAGCAGCCATCTGAGCTCCAGTTCCCCAGGGGAGGTATATCTGTGTAAGCATGTACATCAGAAATGGAAAGGCAAGGCCTTTTACTACTACGGGACGATCTGGTTGCTCCCTCGTTAGACAGAGACGACCGGTGGTAGATTAACTGTACGCTAATCTTGTCTCAAGTATGGGAGAGGTTGAGTAGTACAGTCCTTTACAGTCATCTTAGTCAGTGCAGGAACGGAACCCATACTTTTTGCATTAATCTCCACCACAAACAAGCTGTCTAACTGATTGAGCTAACCAAGTTCTCACTCTGATTGTTAGGTTTGATATCGTAATATTAGTCGGTTCACATATGTGAACCTAAACATCTCTGACGCAGGTGAAACTTGAGTTAAGTATCCTTGCTCAGTGGGAGGGACACTATCAGTGCTATATAAGTGTACTCTCTGTCCTGGACCCAACTTCTTTAGCTGCTTCAGAAATGAAAATCCCTCCACTGTAAAGTCACAGGTCGGGGTATCTGACAATGATTGGATAACTTTAAACGCCATTCGTGATTGTTCAGAAACTGAAGGCGACCTTTTCCAAATGCAACAGGGCATGCAAAATATGCACACATACGCTTAAAATGGCCAAGTAACATTTGCATTACACATGTGCGAGACCACGATCAACTCGAACAATGCAGAATTGGACCATATCCTCTGACATTAAATGTCATCGCCATCACTGAACTCTCAACTATTAATATCCTGGGGATTACCGTTAACCGGAACTGGACTGCTCATATAAATTCAATATCCATTCCTGTGAAGGGCTTATGCCTGAAACTGCACTCATTATCATCAAACCTGCACTTGACCAAGTGTGATGCCACAGATTAGTACCAAAACTGGAGAAAATCGGCATCACGGAAACCTGTGCACTGGTTGAAGTTATACCTGGTACAAAGGAAGATGGTTGGGGTTGGTGGACAGCAGCCATCTGAGCTCCAGTTCCCCAGGCAGGTGTATCTGTGAAAGCGTGTACATCAGAAATGGTAAAGTAAGGCACCATACTACGACGGGATGATGGGTTGGTCCCTCGTTAGACAGAGACGATCGATGATAGATAAACTGTACAGTAAGTTTTCCGCAAGTCAGCTGGATCTCGGTTGCTGCCGGACCTCCAGTGCTTTTCCAGCGCCTCACTTTTCGAACCATATAAATTCATTGGCCGGAAGAGTATGTTAGAGGCTCGGTATTCTGCAGCAACAACTTCCTTCAAGGTTGCCTAATGCCTCCACACCATCTATAAGACACAAATTGAATGTGTGTGTTTTCAAATACACATTGCATCTGTGCAACTTCACCCCACATCCGCTGATATTCAGTACCAGCAAGGCCTGCCATCTGCACGATGCTCTGCAGAAATATAACAACGTTCCTGATAAAGTAGCTCTTAAACCACGACCATAAACAAGTACAAAGGAAGAAGTTCCGTGTGAGCACACCCATGTTCAAATTACGTTCCAAGCCACTCACCGTCCTGATTTGGAAATATATTGCTATTCCTTCAGTTCACTGTTTCACGTTCCTGCACGAATGCTGGTATAAATCTACCTACAACACATGGATTGTAGCAGTTCAATGTGTCAGCTCAGCTCCACCTTCTCAAGGACAACAAGGGATGGGCAATAAATACTGGCCTAATCTCATTCAATGAATTAATTAGAATGAAAAAATATTTTTGAAACCTACCCAATCCTGGAAAATGAGTTTTGAGTTTTGTGAGTGCAGGCTGGTTTGGTTCAATTAGTACCTTGTTTGTTGTGAACAGCTGAAGGGATATGCTGCTTGAAACACTCTGTCTTTCGGAGGCGATGGCCGTATACCTAGCATCACACAGACACTGACATTTACAAACCATACTACTGAGCTGTGAGATAGGAAGAAACAATTGAAAATCTACACGTATCTGACTGGAGATTACTCGGACACTCAGTAATATTATTGCCACGAAAGTTGTTATGGGGATATTCGCACGCACATTAGTACAAGGGAAAATAACTATACTTTCAAAGCCGTTGGACTTAATAATAATTTGGTCTTGGGAGTGGTAACAAGACTCATCATTTCAAAGGCACTGAGTGTGAGCTGTGCACTGTTTTCATCATATTGTTGTCACAAAAGTGAACTGAAAAGAAGGGTGGATTTTGTTCATATCAGAAAATCGAGAAGTGAGACTTCGCAAACCATGTCGAACCAACAGTAAAAATACTTTGCTCTTAATGGTTAGAACATTTCAGCAGCGGGATTGAACCGAAACTGTAGTTTCAGTATACAGTAGGTTGAGAGTAGTGAGGTCAGAAATAATGTTCCAAGGTCGCAAGCGGGTACCGGCAAGGAAGACGTTGGTTGGAAGTGTGTCTACTTCAACGCCAAGAGCATCTGCAATAAGGTGAACATGCAGCATGGATTGGTGACTGGGATGTCGATGTTGTGGCCATTTCAGAGACATGGATTGAACAGAATGAATGGTGCAGTTTCCGCGATTCAGAGGTTTGAGCAAGAATAAAGAAGATGGAAAAAGAGAGGGAGGTTTTGGCATTGTTATTAAAGGATCGTATTACGGTTGCAGAAAGGACGATTGAGGACTCGTCCACTGGCGAAGTATGGGCTGAGATGAGAAACAGGAAAGGAAGGCTCACACTGTTGGGAGTTATCTCAAGGCCTCCGAGATTAGATTACTTACAGTGTGGAAACAGGCCCTTCGGCCCAACAAGTCCACCCCCGCCGAAGCGCAACCCACCCATACCCCTACATTTACCCCTTACCTAACACTATGGGCAATTTAGCATGGCCAATTCACCTGACCTGCACATCTTTGGACTGTGGGAGGAAACCGGAGCACCCAGAGGAAACCCACGCAGACACGGGGAGAACGTGCAAACTCCACACAGTCAGTCGCCTGAGGCGGGAATTGAACCCGGGTCTCTGGCGCTGTGAGGCAGCAGTGCTAACCACTGTGCCACCGTGCCGCCCACAAGGCGGAGATATAGAAGAAAAGAAAAAAAAGAAGATGCTCGATAAGAGGGGGAGTGACAGGATAGTTGTAATGGGGAACTTTAACTTTCCAAATACTGACTGCAATTACAATAGCTGAAAATGTGTTGCTGGAAAGGCGCAGCAGGTCAGGCAGCATCCAAGCAGCAGGAGAATCGACGTTTCGGGCATGAGCCCTTCTTCAGGAATGAGGAACGTGTGTCCAGCAGGCTAAGATACAAGGTAGGGAGGAGGGACTTGGGGGAGGGGCGTTGGAAATGCGATAGGTGGAAGAAGGTCAAGGTTAGGGTGATAGAGCGGAGTGGGGGTGGGTGCGGAGAGGTCAGGAAGAAGATTGTAGGTTAGGAAGGCGGTGCTGAGTTCGAGGGATTTGACTGAGACGAGGTGGGGGAAGGGGAAATGTGGAAACTAGAGAAATCCAAGTTCATTCCATGTGGTTGGAGGGTTCCCAGGCAGAAGACGAGGCGCTTTTCCTCCAACCGTCGTGTTGCTATGGTCTGGCGATGGAGGCGTCCAAGGACCTGCATGTCCTTGGTGGAGTGGGAAGGGGAGTTGAAGTGTTGAGCCACGGGGTTGTTGGGTTGGTTGGTCTGGGTGTCCCCGAGCTGTTCTCTGAAACGTTTTGCAAGTAGGCGGCCTGTCTCCCCAGTATAGAGGAGGCCACATCTGGTGCAGCGGATGCAGTAAATGATGTGTGTGGAGGTGCAGGTGAATTTGTGGCGGATATGGAAGGATCCCTTGGGGCCTTGGAGGGAAGTAAGGGGGGGAGGTGTGGGCGCAAGTTTTGCATTTCTTGCGGTTGCAGGAGAAGTTGCCGGGAGTGGAGGTTGGGTTGTTGGGGTGTGTGGACCTGACGAGAGAGTCACGGAGGGAGTGGTATTTTCGGAACGCTGATAGGGGAGGGGAGGGAAATATATCCCTGGTGGTGGGGTCCGTTTGGAAGTGGCGGAAATGACGACAGATGATACGATGTATATGGAAGTTGGTGGGGTGGTAGGTGAGGACCAGTGGGGTTCTGTCCTGATGGCGATTCGAGGGGCGGGGCTCAAGGGCGGAGGAGTGGGAAGTGGAGGAGATGCGGTGGAGGGCATCACATCTGGGTGGAAATTGCGGTCTTTGAAGAAGGAGGCCATCTGGCTTGTACGGTATTGGATCTGGTCCTCCAGGGACCAGATGCGACGGAGACAAAGGAATTGGGAATATGGGATGGCGTTTTTACAGGGGGCAGGGTGGGAGGAGGTGTAGTCTAGGTAGCTGTGGGAGTCGGTCAGTTTATAGTAAATGTCCATGTTGATTCAGTCGCCCGAGATAGAAATGGAAAGGTCTCGGAAGGGGAGGGAGGAGTCTGAGATGGTCCAGTTAAATTTGAGGTCAGGGTGGAAGGTGTTCGTAAAGTGGATGAACTGTTCAACCTCCTCGTGGGAGCACGAGGCAGCGCCGATACAGTCATCGATGTAGCAGAGGAAAAGGTGGGGGGTGGTGCCAGTGTAGCTGCGGAAGATGGACAGTTCCACATTTTCCAACGAGGAGGCAGGCATAGCTGGGGCCCATGCAGGTGCCCATGGCTACTCCTTTGGTTTGCAGGAAGTGGGAGGATTGGAAAGAAAAGTTTTTCAGGGATTACAATAGTTCAAGCACTCCAGATGTGTCAGTATTTGTCAGATGTGTGCAGGAGGGTTTCCTGACACAGTATGTCGACAGGCCAACAAGGGGCGAAACCATATTAGATTTGTTACTGGTTAATGAAACCGGCCAGGTATGCATTTGTAGGTAGATGAGCACTTTCGTGGTAGTTACTGCAATTCGGTTATGTTTACTTCAGCAATGGAAAGGGATAATTATATACCGCAGGACAAGAATTATGGCAAAGGCAATTACGATACGATTAGACAGGATTTCAAATGCGTAAGATGGGTAAGGAAATTGTGGGGGATGGGCATAATTAAAATGTGGAGCTTATTCCAGTAACAGCAATGTCGGTGATAAGTATGTACCTGTCAAGCAGAGAGGAAGTTGTTGAGTGAGAGCCGGGGTTTACTAAAGAATGAGATGCTCTTGTCAAGAGGAATAAGAAAGCTTATGTAAGGATGAGATGTGAAGGTTCAGTTGGGGCTCTTGACAGTTAAAAGCTCGCCAAGAAAAACCAAACAGTAACGTAAGAGAGCCGGGAGGGTACATGAGAAATCGTAGGCAGATAGGTTCAAGGAAAACCAATGGCTTTCTATAGTTGCATCAGGAATAAAATAACAAAACATAGAAAATGGAACATGGAGCAATACATCGCAGAACAGGCCCTTCGGCCCTCGATGATGTGCCGACTGTGAACTATTCTCAGCTCCTCCCCCTACACTATCCCATCATCGTCCATGTGCTTATCTAAGGACTGTTTAAATCTCCGTAACATCAGCAGTTAGGGCATTCCACGCCCTCTCTGCATATAGAACCTGTATCTGACATCTGTCTTAAATCTATCATTCCTCAATTTGTAGTTATGCCCCCTCGATCAAGCTGATGTCACCATCCTAGGAAATGACTAGACTAAGATGAGGGCCAATCAAGGATAGAAGTCAGAAGTTGTGCATGGAGTGTGAGAGATAGTGGAAGCGCTAAATTAATGTTTTTTCATGACTTATCACACTGGTAAAAGACAATGTTCGAGAAGAACACCGAGATGCAGGCTATGAGAATAGATGGGATAGAGTTTCACAAGGGGGACGTGTTTTTGTTTTGGCTCTGGCCACAATGAAGCTTGAGTGGAAAGGCTAGCATCTAATGTAGATTCAACTTTCACAGCGTGCCAGAAACAAGGCATGGGTTAAAGTCCACCAAGTCTCACTCAGTTTAAGGAAAACAATCATAGAATATTCCGAAGGCTGTTGAGGCTGAATCATTAAATACGTTCTAGTCTGAGGGAAGTATATTTTTAAGCAAATGTTACGGGGAAAATGCAGGAAAGCAGAATAGAAGATTATTAGAACAGATAACATCTAATTGAAATGAATTGAGGGGATGGGCACACTGTTGTTTCTCTGTCTTATGGCATCCTTTTTCCAATATATCAAACATTGACATGCAAACCTCCTGCTGACTCAACTCTCTCAGCTGATGGATCAGTGACCCTCGAAATGGAAAGGTAAAGCACCATATTCCAAGAGCTAGATAAGGTTACTCTCTTGTTATACAGAGATGAATGGTGATGGTTTAACTGGACCGTCATGATGACTCAACAAAGGGAGGTTTCAGTAGATCAGACCTTTGTAGTCACGTCAGTCAGTGCAGGAACGGAACACACACACTTTTGGCATTACTTTGCGTTACAACAAAGCTGTCGAATTATTTAAGCTCAGCTTGTTAGGGTAGATTTTGTAAGATTAATCTGTTCTGATATGTAGTAACACACCGCTCGAACAGGTGTAACTTTATGCAATCTTCTTCGCTCAGGGAAAGGGACACTTTCAGTGAGTGCTCTCTGTCCTAGGCCAAACAATATTCAATTGTTTCACAAACGAGTGTCCCTTCTCTGTGAAGTCAAAAGTAGGTGTGATCGCCAATGATTGGCTAATGCTCACGACTTGACAATGTTTGTCATTTCTCAGATATACATTTTGTGTAGGCGTGCGCTGGAAAGCGACATTTGCATTACACAGGTGCCAGTCAATGATCACCTCTAATAATAAAGATTTGGACCATATCCACTAACGTTCAATGGCATCACTATCACTGCACTCCCAAATACCAAGATTACTGTTCACCAGAACTAGACGAACTATATAAATGCATTCCTCATTATTGTGAAGGGCTTATGCCTGAGAAGTCGACTCTTCAGCGGCCTCGATGCTGCCTGACCAGCTGTCCGTTTGCAGCGCCACTATTTTCGACCGATAAAAATTCGTTGGCTACAAAAATATGTCGAAGGCAAGGAATCCAATTGACATCGTTTTCCTCGCGATTTCCGATGACTGTCCACCACTTATAAGACATACGTTGAATGTGTGCGCGATGAAATGCCCTCCATTTCACTCTCTGACTGCAGCCTCACACAACATACACTGGCACTCAGTAGTAGCAATGCCTGCCATCTACACTGTGCTTTGCAGAAATTTACCAAGGCTCCTTACAAAGTACCTTTAAAACCAGGACCATCAAGAAGGACAAGGGCAGCTACATGGGAACAACACCATATTTACGTTCCGTTCCAAAACACCACCATACTTATGTGGAAGTTACTGTCCCTCCAGTGTCACTATTTCTTGTTCCCTCCCCAACAGCAATGTAAGTTTACCTGCAGCACATGAATTGTAGCGATTCAATGTTGCAGCTCACTACCGCCTTCTCAAGGGGAATAGGGCGCGGTCAATAAGACACTGGCGCAATCATATTTCAGGGATAAGTTAGAATGAAACATATTCTCCAACCAGGCCCAGTGCTGGACACGGAGATTTGTGTTTTGTGAGCAGAGGTTGGTTGGGTCCTGTGAACAACTGAAGATATATGCTGTTTTAAACAAACTGTCAGACTTTAATAGGCATATCTTATATACATCGCATCACACAGATACTGATATTCATACACCATATTACTGTACTGTGAAATGGGCAGAAGCAATTGAAAATGTATTCATATCTGTTGTAGAATGTTGAGACACACAGTAATACTGTTGCTATGAATATGATTGTGTGTGAATATTAGCACACAATATTAGTACAAGGGAAAATTACTGCATGTTGCGAAAGTCATAACACTTAATATTAATTTGCTCTTGGGTACAGTAATGAGACTCATCATTTAAAAGTCCCTTACTGTGCTTTGTGCACTGTTTTTATTATATTGTTGACATAAAAGTTAACTGAATAAATGAGTGGATATTGTGCTTATTGAGCAATCGAAAAGTGGGTATTATCCAATAATGTCGGACCTTCAGCGAAGAGATTTTGCTGTTAATAGTTGGAGCAATGCTGAAAACACTGACATAGAAATCGCTAGATTTTGTCTCACACAAGGACGTTGTGCTGGGTCATGCTGGCCATCAACTTAGCTGCACATTTCTGTTTGGATACTGAGGTTGTGGAGCTGATATACACGCTATAGGATTTATGAGGGATTCAGTGCAGGATGCCATATGCTACAGGAGTTTATCATCTTTATATCATCTCCATTCAGCATCTCGTCCAAGATCGGAACTACAGAGTTTAGGTGAAACATCACAACAAATAAACTTGCAATATGTACTTGTTTTGAGGTGAATTGTAGAAGTGTTTAAAGTGCTAGCCCTTTGGCCAGTCTGCCCCACGCATTCTCCTGTTCTTCTGGTATGTCTCTAAATGGTCAGTTGTGACGGATTGTGCAAATAACTGTCCAGGTCCAGATTGAAAACTCTTTGGACAGACTTCCCAAATGGATTTGGACTTAGTAGGGAGGCCCAGTTGTACGATGTCTGAATTCATACTTCTCTCAAGATCATTTTCAGCAGTTTTGCTGCCTGCAAGATAGTGTGTTCACTGATCAGAACATGAATCAGCTTTTTACGACAGTCACTGAATAATGAAAATTTTAAGTGTGCACTCTGGTAATTTAATTATTGTTCACTTCAATTGTTTTCAACTGAACAACAATGGTGTTTGCTTTATTTTAAAATATGTGAGAAATAATGTGATATTAATTCTTCACTGTACAAAATATACGAAGTGTAAATGTGACCTGCTGTATATTTCCCATAGACCAATCAAGCAACAGTCAGATATTGTCTGCAATGATTCTGCAGGTTTCTATGACCAACACTATGTTTTAGGCATCGTCACCACCCTCACTGCGAGGTTCCGTCCACTGATAGGCCAGAGCGAGGCGGGGGGAGGGGGGAGCGGGGGAAAGCTCATTGGTATATAATCAATAAAGTACTCAGCATGGATGCTGGATTCGGTGGCCACTACCCTGCTGTGCGACTGGTTATGAGGGAATCAATAAAAGGGAAATATATAATTGACTACATCATCAGCATTCCGCCTGCTGCAGATACACCTCTCCATTTACTATATTAGTAAGAATGGCCACTGCCCAGGCCTTCTGAGGGGGAATGGCCATCTTCACATTTTGTCGAACACAAAATAATATGACGGAACCTGTGTGCTGAATGGGACACACGACAAACAGATTGAGCAACTAATGACGATGTGTCCGTGGTGTGCAGTGGACCATCAGCAACATCAGAAACATATTCTGTACAAGTCATACATTCTGTGACTTCATGGCCCAGCATTTTGCCCACTCTACAGTAACCATCAATCCCGCTGGGATCCACCCTGTGTCAATGATGAGTGCAGAAGTACATGCCAGGAACAGCACAAGCTAAACCTAGATATGAGGGGACAGTCTGGAGAAACTCTTATTGTCTTCCGCTGCAAGAAAGACTGACTTGCATGATAAACAGCATAAGCAGCAAGTGCTCAACAGCCCTCAGTGATCCCACAATCAATGGTTCAGATCTATCTCTGCGGTCCTCCAACGTGGTGTCATAAAGATAGTGTACACTGAAAGCGACCTTTTGAGAAGAACGCTACTCTCCAACAATGCAATCCCCAGTTGTGTGGGAGCACAGCACATCGGGACAAAATAAAACTACTGAATTTGTAACAACATTCAGCATGAAGAGCTGAGCAGATGATCCATTTCAACCTCCTTCAGTGGGCCCTAGCATCATATAGCTTTATTCCTGATGAAGGGCTTTTGCCACAAAAGTCGATTTTACTGCTTCTCAGATGCAGCCTGAACTGATGTGAGCTTCCTGCACCACTAATCCAAAATCTGGTTTCCAACATCTGCAGTCATTGTTTTTACCTAAAATTATATACCTCAATGTTCAGAAAACTCGATTCACTCCACACAATGTCAAGAAATAGCTGGAGACACTGAAAATTGTGAGTCAACTCCGGAGACTGCCACTTTATTAGCCTAGCTGTTCCAATCCAGCATGAACACTGAAAACTGCAAACATTATGATAAGCTGCCCAAGTATATCCTGTCAGCAAAACGCATGGCACTTGCATTGCACTCATTCACTGATCCAACGGTACACGGTCTACCTTGTAAATGTGAAGGAAGTGTCAGTAATAATCTGATCAATCAGCAATAATCTGCTTAGTGTCATACAGTCAGTGTCCCGTCAGGCTGACTCATCTCCTGACCCCTTGTAAGCTCAGTTCAGACAGTGGAATTCTAAAGGGGCACTGCGAGCATTTGCTCCAAAAATCGAGGCAACATTTAACAGTGTGTGATAATAGATACCCGAATACAATTACAGTTAATCGGAATCTGAGGGAAACATTTTCCTGGTTGAAATTATCAGCAGCAAAAAGGAAAAAAAGGATTGTTCTGATGATCAGTAATTAGAACTGCAGAAGGCCTCTGCACCCATTTCTCGGAAAAGAGAGAACATGGAACATAAGAATACATTACAGGCCCCTTGGCACTCGATTTCGCACCGACCTGTGAAACCAATCAGAAGCTCAATTAACCTACACAATTCCATTGTCATTCTTATCTTTATCCAATGACTATTTAATAGTCTTAAATTTGGCGAGGGTATTACTGTTACAGGCAGGGCGTGGAACATCCCGACCAGTCGCTGAGTCAGGAGACTGCCTTTGACACCTGTCCTTTCTCGATCAGTCCTCAATTTAAAGCTCTGTCTCTACGTGCGAGCCATCACCATCCGAGGGGAAAAAAGGGTCTCACTGTCCACTCCATCTAATGCTCTGATTATCTCATATGTCTCTGATATTTCCTCTCATGTCTGTGTCACACTCCAGTTCCTTCACTGCATTCAAAACCCAGCTCTCCCGTTTCTCATGATTCTGCTCTTCAATGTTTTCACCTCTCGACCTTCTTCTCTTTAATGAGGACAGCCTGACGTCGCTCAGTCTTTCCTCACAATGCAAATTAGTTTTTAAACTTAAAAAGCTTCTTCAAGTAGAACAAGTAGAAAAGAGATATCTACAAAATTCCATGCAAGGACTGCCACAAACACTACATCGGACAAACAGGAAGAAGGTTCGCCACCAGGATACACGATCACCAGCTAACAAGAAAACGACACGACTCTCTCTCCCTCGTAGGCCTACACACGGATGAAAATAGCCACCATTTCGACTGGGACAACACATCTATCCTGGGACAGGCTAAGCAAAAGCATGCCAGAGAATTCCTCGAGGCCTGACACTCCAACCACAACGCCATAAACAAACACATAGATCTCGATGCCATCTCTCAACCCCTCAGAAAACGAACAGGAAATGACATCACCACAAACCCGAGGAACCCCATCCAGGAGAAAGATAAAAAAAGAAAGTAGGAGACAACAGCTTCGCTTCACTTGGAGGTCGTCATTGATGATGTTACCGAACCAGGTAATGAAACGTCTTGATATCAAACCTACAGCTCAGCGAGCAAACCTACACCCTAAACCTCAACCTGAGCTACAAACCTTCACAAACCTTGCATGACATGGAAACCTTTACAGAGTTGGGCTGAGTAGCGGCAGTTGAAATTCAATCTGTATTCATGCCAATGATTCATTGAGGAAGGTCGAATTTGAAATTTGAATACAGGGTTAAAGGCAGGATTCTTGGCAGTGCGAAGGAACAGCCGCATCTTGGGATCCATGTACTGAGATCCCTCAAACTTTTCATTCAAGTTGATGTAGTTGGTAAGAAGACATTTCTTTTCCTTTCATTAGCAAGGCGATTGAGTATAAGAGCCGCGAGCTTTTGCTGCAGCTCTGCATAATCTGGTCAGACCACTCTTGTATTATTGTGCCCAGTTCTAATCGCCTCATTATAGGAAAGATTCAGATGATTTCGAGAGGATGTTGCTTGGATTGGACGGCTCGTCTGACGAATTGACAGTGAGTGAGCTCGGGCTTTTCACACTGGAGCTAAGAAAGAAGAGAGGTGACTTGATAGAAGCAGTGGAAGGGACAGATAGAGGAGAGAGACAGAGTTTTTTCTGGGCTGAAATGCCTGTCACGAAATGTCATAAATTTAAATTGATTGAGGGAAGATGTCAGAGGTAGGTTCTTTACGTAGAGATGTATGGGTTGGTGGAATGCGTTGCCAGCAGTCTGAGAACACTCAGAGAAACTAGGAACATTTCAGCGATTGCTGAACAAGCACATGAATGGTAATAAACTGAGGGATGTGTAGTAAGCTTGACCTTAGATGAAATTAAATGTTCGGCACAACACCGTGGGATGAAGGGCCTGTACTTTGCTCTGCTGTTCTATGCTCTATGTTCTGTATTTTAACTTTTTTTCTCGAAGTGTGTGAAACTGGAAAAGCATAGCCGATCAGGCAGCATCGAAGAAACAGGAAAATCGACATTTCTGGCACAAGACCTTCTTTTAAAATGTGCCATTCATCAGGAATGAAGGGCTTATGGCCACAAAATCGATTCTCCTGGTCCTATGATGCTGTCTGACCGGCTATGCTTTTCCAGCAACACACACTTCGACTCTGATCTCCAGCGTATACAGTGCTCACTTTCTCGCAAGTTGATTTTCATTTCAAAAAGAGATGTGAATTGATTTTTCATTTCATTTTTTTGCTACAGTTGAGCAGACCACTCGGCCCCAAGCAAAACAGAATTTATTTTAAAACTACAGCTAAAACACGAAAAAAGAATGCAAATGTAAATTATAATAACCTAACTAATAGAAAACCCAGCAGACTCAATGCATGAACTTAACCAAGGATCTTTACCAATTCTCGCAATATAAATATACACTTTGATAAAAGATGAATTCAGACACTATTCCTTACAAGTAGTGGAAACCTCAGGGAAAACATTTACCCAAAAATCATATGCTGTAGCATGGAACCTTCTTTCAATGCATTGCAGCAGCTTCTCTGCCAGAACTCAACCAAACTAGACAAAATTGTAAACTGGGAGAACTGGCTACTCCTCTGCCATTGTAGATTTGCCTATATTGGCACCTCTCTCTTTACGAACTCTCTAGAGCAAAAAAGAAAGGGAAAAATAACTTTGTTAAAGGGGCAGAAGCATCACACCTCAATGATCCAATGCACAATTTAAAAATGTGTTGATATTGGCTCGTTATTCCTTATTTTTCTGGGGAATGTGGAACCGTCTGGTTCACCTCATCAAATCAGATTGATCGTCATTAAATTCTTTCCAAGGCGTAGAATAAATTACAAACGGAGCAGAAGCAATAGAATCTCAGCAGGACATTTCACCTTCTCTCCTGTTTATCATTTAAGTAGAATCACGGCCGAAAATTTGCAATACGTTCAAAATAAATCCAGGAAACCAGCCTTTTTTTTGTTTATTATTCACAACGAGTGGAGTCGACCAACAATTATTTATTCTCAATATCTACACCAGAGGAAGAGTGTTCTAAGCTCACTTTTTTCGATCATAACTGCCATTCCTATGTATGAGCACCAACGAGATTGCTTGGAAGGGTTTTTTCAGTAGTTTGACTGAATGTATGGTGATGCGGTTCCACTTCAGAAGAAACGTGTCGAGGAATATGCAAGTGCTGGTGTTTCCATGGGTGCACTCTCATTGACATTCTAAATGCTAACGTTTCAGAAAGTGATGTCAGAAGACACAAATGAGTGAAGTTAGAGCAAAGAAACATGGAAACTGGAGGTTGCATTTGTCCACAGTCGAGTCAAGCATGCTCAGCCATTCATTATGACCGTGACTGATCTTGCATATCAACGCCATAATTCCACATTCGTTCCAAATATCTTGATGAACTTAGTCGTGTTTTCCTTCAGAGAATGCATGTATGGGTTACGTTTTTAAAGATACCAGTGAACTGAATATGATAGCCTGGTGTTGTAGAAAAGTTCAGAGTGACTGAAAATATCTTAAGTCTTCACTGAAATGGCAGACCGCATATTCTGAAATTCGAAGCACTGTAATAGATTCTCCAATCATGGGGAACTTTCTTCCTGGATCTAGTCGGTCGATACCTGCCTTGGTTTTTATACTTTGCTTTCAGAACCTTTTCATTCTTCTCACCTCCGTCCTGGACAAACCTGTACACATCCAAAATACGATCAACCTCAATGTCACCTGATTGAATCTGCACTGGAGCATACTTATTTAATTAAAAACGTGTACACTTGCTCTATATGCATATTATAGAACGTCAATCAGATTATCAAACTATTTAAAGTCCACAATGTCAAAGAGTTTGCATAAAAAGATTTTGCACCAGAGTTCACGAGCGACGGTGACATCAACTCACATGAGGCACTCTAATATACAATAAAAAAGAACAAAAAAACGAAGTAAACGGGTAAGCGATCTAGAAATATGAAAGAAGATTTCATAAACTTTATTTTTGACATATAACCAAGGTAAGGGAAAGTTTAGTGTAGACATTGGACCATTGGAAAATGACACGAGAAGAGTAATGTTATGAACAAGAAACGGTGAAGAACCTGAATCAATACTTTTCATCAGCCTTCATGGTAGAAAGTTAGCATACCAGAAAGGAACGATAGTCAGGGGACAGTGATAAGCGAAGTGAACATCACTAAGATGAAGGTGGTCGGGAAACTGAAAGTTCTGAACGTAGATAAATCACCTGGACCGAAGTGATCCAATCCAAGGTTCTGATAGACATAGCTGTCGAGATATTCGAGGTGCTATTGTTGACCTTTTGGCAAACAATGAGTTCGGGAGGTACCAGTGGCCAAGAAAATGATTAGCGTCACATCCCTGTTCAGGAAGGAAGTGAGGCAGAAGATGGGAAATTGTTGTTAGGTTAGCCTGGCGTCGTCCCCTGTAAGATTATAATGTCAATTGTGAAAGGTGAGATTGCAGATTACATTGAAATGTGTCGTAAAATAGGGTTTGAGAGAGAATAGCTTTTTCAAGGGAAGTTCATGCCTGATAAATCTGTTGGAAAACTTTGACGTCATAGCATCCAAATTAGACAAAGGAGAGCCAGTGTTCACAAACTTTCTTTGAGAAAATGGACCACACAGAAGTCTGTCTAATTTAAAGAAAAAGCCAGTGGTACAAGGAACTGGATTGGCTGAATGGCAGAAGGCAGAGACTGGTCAAAATGGATCCCATTTCAGAATGGCTATCAGTGAGTAGTGGAATTCCACACTGTCAGTGTCAGAACTCCAACTTTGCAAATTGCATCTTGATGATCTGAGCACAGCACCAACAGTATTGCTGCTCAGTTTGCAGATTGCACATTCATGCTTGGAATGTCAAGGAATTTTGGGGAAGCGAGGAGGCTGAAGTACACTTGGACAGGCTAGGATAATAGGTAAAGAATTGATGGATGTAAAACACTGTAGGAAAACATGGACTTGTGCATTTTGCTAGACAGAATAGATGTTCGGACAATTTCGTCAACTGGGACAGGTTTTGGAAACGTGAAGTGTAAATGGACTTAAGAGTTCTACTTCACGATTATCTTACTATAACATCCAAGTTCAGTTCTGTGTTACGGAGGCAAACACTATTTTGACATTCATGTCTCAAAAGAATAGGAATGCACTGCTCAGATTGTATAAATCTTTGATCACGTATATTTGGAAACATATGAGCAGGTTTGTTCTCTATAATTTGGGAAGGATATGCTGTCTTTGTTTGGTCGGTGGATTCAGAACGCAATTACGATATTGATCCCGGGAATGAAATGTTTGTCATGTGAGGTGTGGTAGGGTTTGTACATCAAGGAATTTAGCGGGATGAAGGGAAAGCTCATTGAAATTTACAGAATGCTGAGAAGTCTGAAGAGGGTGGATTTGAAGAAAACATTTTCGCTCTTAGGAGGAACAGTGACCCATTGGCAGAGTCTCGGCGTGAAGGGAAGAATCTTAAGAAATGACTGAACGACATTTACCATTTGCTTCTGGTCAGTGAACATGTGGAACACATTTCCATAGTAGGCTGCACAGGCTAAGTGTGCCTAAGTTACAGACATAAATGCGATGAATTAGTTTGGGGATCAAACATTAAATGGACAAAGCAGGAGGACCAGGTTGTGAAACATATCAGGAAGATCTAATGGTGGAGCAGACTGAGTGGGCCAAATGAACTAATTTGCATCATGTATCTTATGGTCCAAACCGCTACTTCTGAGCTGTACTCGTTCCAAACATTATCATGCGTTCGCCTCAGCATTGGTTCCTGGATTTCATAATTGCCTCTTCGCTGCCCTCACTACACGATGCTATGGTGATCTCATTTTGTTACTTTTGAATAATCATCTTGCTTTACCAAGTTGTTTCCAACTGTTTAACTGAAAATCTAAACAATAAGGTAACGTCAGCGATCAAATAAATACACGACTTAATCTGACGTTTTAGCTGCCAAAAAACATGAGGAACCTGGCTGAAATAATGAGAAGAGATTGTATTCGAAATACTACCCCTCTTCGTTTTCTGCTATCAGCCACTTCGGTGGGCATACTCAGCGTGATTATGGGGAAAGAGAGCCACTGAAATAAACATAATAGAACCCTTCCTTTGTCAATGCTTCAAATGTAAAACAATGTTTTTTTCTGTTTGTTCATTGATCTAAAATTGAGAGCATGATGCAGTTTAATTGCTCCCCTGGAGACTGTCAGATAAAATAAATGAAGGTAACTTTGAATCTTTTACAAAATTAAACAGCTCAAATTCGAAAAGTGTGTTACTTTCGAACGGTCGTGCATGGGCCAGTGAAAGGGCTCTTCTATGCCATTACCTATCCCATTGTTGCCGTTGTTGGAATCCCAGGTAAGAAATGAATTGCAAAGAAAGTACATAGTTATTTGGAAATCTTCACAAAAGTTCTTTTTTTCCCTTGCCGATTTTTCTAAGTTTCACCCCTCTGTAAATATAAGGGATATAAACCAGGAACATATAGAGAGTAGTGCCATTTTGTTTATTGCATGTTTTGCACCATTAAAGAGAGTTTTAGTGCATTATTTGAACTTATATCATCGAGCAACGCAAGACTATATTCAATGATTTATATAACACATTTCTGTTAATAGATTGTGCAAATATGAATTAATGAATAGCATTGCCGAAACAGTAACATTTTGTATTATTCAGAATTAAATTTAACTTTAAACCAAAATAGATTCCAGAAATTTAATGACATATGTGCTTGCAGTTTAGTCAGGTGGTAAAGTGCATTTTCCTGCACTGATCTTAATACATCCACGCTGATAAAGAAGATCAGCCATGAAGTTGTTGAAAGGTACGGTGGAATGGCTGAATCTATCGCCGTATAAATTTCTGCAGGTTACACATTGTGTTGGATGTAATGAAATCAACAGTTGTGTGCAGGGATTGAAATACAAGTCTGCAATCCTATCTCATTGGGTAGTTATTTACGTAAGCTGCAACGGATCAACTACGTTGAATAGTGTAACTAATTAATATTTGATATTTTTTGCAGAGGCGAATTAAAATAAAATGGAATTTGTTTCATTAAGGATTTTGGCTTTTTGTTTGCATTTGGCATTCATCTTGCAAAGTTGAGTTAGTTATTCATCAGTAAGCGATCTATTTACTGTCGAGTTGACGGATTTCTTTCACCTCTTGCTCATACATCTGAACATGGAGTTGCTTTAGTTTGCACATACTGCAATATGAATGTTGTGGTATTTCAAAGGAAGTTGCGTAAACAGGTTTTACACAAAGAGAAACTGGAGAAGATTAAGAAGATGGTGAAATTGAAAGGGTCGAGATAATGTTTACAAGGATGTTGTCAGGGTTGGAGGATTTTAGCTATAGGGAGAGACTGAAGGGTTTGGGGCTGTTTTCACCCGGACGTCGGAGTCTGAGGGGTGACCTTATACAAGTTTGCAAAATAATGAGAGACATGGATAGGATAAATAGACAAAATCTTTTCTCTGTGTTCGGGGAGTCCTGAAGTAGATAGCATAGGTTTAGGGTGAGAGGGGAAAGTTATAACAGACACCTGAGGGGCAACTTTTTTTCACACAGAGGACGGTACATGTATGGAATGAGCTGTCAAAGGAAGTGGTGGAGGCTGGTACAATAGCACCACTTAAAGGGCATTTGCATGAGCAGATGAATAGGAAGGATTTGGAGGGATATGAGCCGGGTGCCGGAAGGTTCTATGAGATTGGGCTGGGATATCTAGTCGGCATGGATGGGTTGGACCGAAGGGTCTGTTTCCATGCTGTGCATCTCTATGACTTTTTGACTTTAAGTTTGGATAAGAGGAGTGATATAGAGAAGGAGGGAGAAAGTGCGCTTTGAAGAAGGGAATTCAATTTCGATAATTGAGCCATTAACGTCACATCTGGAATGTTAAATACCATAATTTTACAAGAGGTTATAATTGGAGAAAAATTGACATCTCAGATAATAATGGGAAACTGAACGGTCACGAGTAGCAAAACGAAAGTGAACAATGAAATTATTTACTGAAGAGAATAAATTGCCACCTGTGGTGTTAATTTGTAAGTTAGCAGAGGCCTAATACCCAATGTTTAAGATGCCAGTTGTGGATAATTCTGACTATTCTACTCACAGTTACCTGTGAACGTTGGTTAGCCCGCGTCTGAAGGTGCCACTGTCGTGGATCAGAAGGGTTTCAGTGTCAGATAGGGCGAGACAGTATATGTTCCTTGCGATCCACTTGTTGACATCTAGGTAATGCCATTCTTTATACTTGGTATTTCAACAAACTATTTAACTTTTTTGTCCATCACAGCCAACTTGGTGGCAATTGCAATTCTGTTCCGAGGGTGGTGCGGACTCTCCAGGTGCATCAACTACTATTTGATGGCCATAGCAATGACAGATTTCCTTGTTACTGTCACCGGATGCATACCTAACCGAATCAGCCGCATTTACTTTAGCTACAGTGTTCTGTCCACCACCCCATATGCAGACTGACTACAATTCTGGTCCGCTGCAGCCGGGATGGCTCCGTCTGGCTAACTGCAGCCTTCACCATCGACCGTTTATGTTCATTTGCTTGCAGAGCCTGAAGATCAGATACTGCACCGAGAAAACCGCCGTGCTCATCATAGGAATGATCTGCGTCCTATGTTGTGTTAAAAATTTCCCATTGTACATCATCTACAGACCCTTCTACATCCTGGATGGGGTCGCCTGGTTCTGTGGTATAAAGTCTATATTTTATACGTTACCAATCTGGCAGGGCCATGACTGGATGGATCACATCTTAACTTCCTTTCTCCCATTTCTCCTCATCCTGCTACTCAATGTCCTGACCGTAAAACACATCATCACAGCCAGCAAACTCCGTAGGAAACTTGTCAGTGCTGAAAATGGCAGTGATCCAGAGATGGAAAACCGTAAAAGATCCATCGTCCTGCTCTTTGCCATTTCCCTCAGCTTCCTGCTGTTGTGGGCCACCGAAGTTGGACATTTCCTGTACTTGCGTATTAAAGGTGATGCATACTTCAACAACGAGAATTTCAAAGTCTTAACCTACGTCCTGCAAGAGACAACGAACTTGTTTCAATTACTCAACTCCTGCAACAACGTATTCAAATATGCAGTATCCCAGAACAAGTTCCGTGAGGAGTTCAAGAAGGTGTTGCTGTGTCATTTTGTTGTGTTCATAAAACGCTGTGAAAAATAAAATTCCATAACAAAACACTGAGGTTTACCAGCGGACCTCAATCCTCCTGACTGAATTTATTTACTTTGCAGTTTTTAACTGAGTTCTAGTTCAGTTAGACAAAGCTAAGTCACAAGAAATGCATGTAAACTGCACCCAGATTTTCTCAACGTTCATTTACTCACATTGAAGAAACTCGGGATTTGAAGAAGAATCATACTGGACTCAAAACCTTGCTGTTGTTTGTCTCTCTACAGATGCTGAGTTTCTCCATCATTCATTCAACACCTCCAATTGCACCTCTCTGATAGCAGCCCTGCGGAAGGAGTTGTACGGAAGTGCTTGTTTCCACGTTGCGTAACTCTATAACATCCTCTTATATCAACTCTCGCACCCAATCATTATAAACAACCCAAAAAATCAACAGTTAACACACTTTCCTCCAATGAAAACAATTCTGGCCTGGAGACTCTTGCCACCAAACTACATTTTTTTCATATCTGGATGTAGTCCAACACAGAGATTTCCAAAGATAATTTGCGAAAATATTGCGAAAATATGGAAATATGTTAAGGAAATACAAAAGGAACATCCAGACACCAACTTCTTAAATACTTAGAAACTCTTTTGGAAGGGAATTCAGAGGAGATAGAGGGGTCAACTGACCAACTTGGCAGAGACATTCAAAGGACCTTCTTTAACAGCCTGAGCCATTGCATCTACTGTTTGGGGAGTCATGAAGTGTTATGATGCATTAAAACTACTTTCATTCCAGCACCTCAGACATTCAAACTTCATCTCGGTTCTGAAACAATGAGGAAATTTAGGAACAGAAAGATAACACTGAAAAGTTCGAAGTAAGAAAGCTCTGATTGTAGGAGAGTTGCTTGCTGTTGACAAAAATGAGTCTTCAGAGCAGCAATATGTATCTTGAAACCACTGACAGACTGTTTTCAGATTTCATTGAAATGGTGGAATTATCTATATTTCTCGTGCGATTGATCAGTATATTCTGCTACTAACCAAGAGGCAAATCTTTCAGTATCCAGTCGTCAAGACCAAGGATTTAAGATGGTGACTCGTCCGTGTAAGTCCTGACCTCTTTGCTCGTCAATAACCCACTCCATCTCACTTAAGTACACATGATGTGTCCTTATGTACAGGATTTCATGGCGACGTGTTCCACAGATTCACTGCCCTCTTGGTCTCAGTTGTAAAGAGTTGTCCATTAACTGTGACATTTTGCCCTTGCATTCCAGGCTGTACAACTGGTGAAACTGTCTTCGCCTAGTTCACTCCATCCAGACTTCTCAGCATTCCACAAACAAAAATCAAGCTACTTTGAGTACAGACCCAGAGCCCTCAACCATTCCTTACATGAAAGCACTTTCATTCACGAGCTCATTCTACGAAATTACTTTGAACATTCTCCAAGGCCAGCTCATCTTTCCTTAGTTGCAGAGTTCAAAATTGTTTACAAAAATGTGAAATATATTATAACCAGAGCCTTATACAGTCTCAGCGATATGTCACATCTGATCTAAGTAGGCCCTCACTAAACGAATGTTCGCTTTAGATTTGCATTCCGAACTGACAACTAACCTACATGTTAACCATAGGAAAATCCAGATTAAACAATGCTAAATCCCTTTTGAACTTCAGATTACAGAAGTCGTTGTCAATTTGGAAAAGTATGTGCCTCTATTCTTCCGACCAAAGTACTGAATTGGGCTTTCCATTATATATTCCACCCGTCAAGGTTTTTTTTTCTTTCATTACAGTCATTCTGCAGACTGCTCGCTTCACTAATGTTACCCGTTCCTCCATATTTCGGTTGGGTTATCAGCAAATTGAGCATAAATCATATCTGTTCCTCCGTATAGATCCTTACTGTTTAACGGATACCTGCAAAACTCGAGTAATCACCTTTTGACTTCCAAAAAAGGAAAACTTTATCTGTCAGTCAACAAATGCTTGAGTTATACCAAAAGCAGCAGCTGATTGGAAAGCTCAGCAGGTCTTTGCAGCATATGTGAAGACGTTAACGTTTCGAGTCCAGTGACTGTTCCTCAGGACAGTGGACCTTCCTCCTTTATCTTTGACAGTTCCATTCTCCGAGTATCTTTCACTCGTATCTCTTTTCAGCTGATACCATGCGGAAGATATTCGATGGCCTTCTGGTAATCCAAAAAAAAGTCATCGGCAGAAGTTGGTACTGCAGACATTGGAGATTAGTGTCAAGATTAGAGTGGTGTTGGAAAACCACAGCAGGCCAGGCAGAATCCGAGGAGCAGGAAAATTGACACTTTGGACAAAAACCCTTCGAGTAAAAGCACCACGCTATTCACAAAAATTGTCATTGCCTCTTCAAGTAAATGTAACAGGTTTCGCAGACATGACTTTTCCTGGAAGTCGTGCTGATCCTAAAATCTTAGCAACAACAGAACTTAGGCTAACTGGCCTTGACTTCCGCGTCTTCTGCTTCCCATCCTACATAAACAAGAATATTGTATTAGCCAATTTGAGTCCTCGGACTCCATCCCTTATTCCAGTGATTTCTTGCGCATGACCAAAAGTGCTTTTGCAATTTATACAGATATCCTCTTCGGGGCTTTTGCCTAATCCATTTGGTTCGAATATTGTATCGATATTCAGACCTTGCAGCTTGCCCAGTACATTGATCGTAGTGATAGCTACGACACACAGCTCTGCCCTGTGACATGTTTGAAGTTCTGGTAAACTGCTGCTAATGCTGATCACCATGGAGACTGTTGCAATATACAATTTCTCTGTTATCCATTATTGCTTCCCCGGCATTATCTCTCAGTTGTACATTGTCCGCTCGTTTCTCTCCCAACGTTTAAACGTACATAAGAAAAACACTTGCAATATTCTTAAATATTACTGGATAGCTTATCATTTCATCTTCTCTTGCATATTGTTTCCTTAGTTGTCTTCGGGTGTTTAAAGGCTTGCACATCATCTGTCTACAACACATTGTGTAAGTTTTCATTTATGTTTATGGTTCCCTGAAGTTTTTGACAATCATCTTTGCCTCGTTCTCCCTTTAGTACGCTTCGTGTTTCTTCACAAATTTACACTTCTTGAATTACCCGATGAAAGTCTGCGATTCCAGGTCTGTAGTTTTCACTGCTCGGCTACACTTGCAATCAACTCTGGACAGCTCCTCCTTCACTTTCCATTCTTTTACATTTGATTCAAAATTCTTCTTCTCAAGTTGACGAGTGAAATCTTAATACAGTATTTCACTGCCGCCAAAGGTCCGTTCGCTTCGCGCTGCCTGATCAAGGCTACCTCATTTCACTTTGCTTAGTTAGGCCACATTCGGGGTACTGCATCCATATCTGGTCGCCACATTGCAAGAAGGATGTGTGGGCTTTGGAGATGATGCAAAAGATGTTTACCAGGATGTTGCCTGGACAAGAGAGTATCATCTATTAGGAAAGACTAAAGAAAACGTGGATAGTTTTCTCTGGAGTATGGAGGCTGAGGAGAGTCTTGATAAGCGCCAAAACCATTATGCGATGCAAAGATTGACTTGACGGCCATAAACGTTTTTCCTCCAGAATTGATATGTCTAAACCTAATAGGCATGCATGTAAGGCCAAAGTGGTGAACTCGCAGGAGATCTGAGGAACACGCTTTATCTTGTACAGGGTGTGACAAGATTCTGGAATGTAATACTGAGGTGGTGTGGTGGAGGCAGATACACAGGGTTGTTTAAAAGTGCAAGTGCATGAAAATTCAAGGAATGGGGGTGGCATGGACCAAGGGCAGGCAGACGTGCTTATTGAGTCGTTTGATTTGGGGCCATGGACAGCACAACATCGTTCCTGTACAGTATAGATCTATGCGCTATGTTCTCGATCTTTAGGCATCCTCCCGTCGGATATGCAGAGTACGTGGACCAACCAATGGAGACAGTGTTGTTCGAGCAGGGTGAAGAGGCTGGGTTTCTGGGCGCATGTTACTGATTCACTCAATCCCGGATGCCTCACTGGCTGCAAAGGTGGAAGGTGTTGAGACTACGATCTTCTCTAGAATACAGGCTCCAGTTCTCGCTGCATTAAAGCGGTGCGCTGATGTCGCAGGTCCAGTAGAATGTGACTTTAGTGTGCATCATCATCTTTCTGTTCTCGCAGGGTGTCTTTGTTCGCCTGACGAATGTCGAGGCTGCTCTTCTGATCCATTTGTTGAGTCTCGGAAGAGACTGTCTTTGATAGTGGGACCAAGGTTTTAATACTCACAGACTACCTCAACAGAGAGAACACCTGAACGTCATCTTGTCAGTCTGAACATATTGATGAGACATCACATTTCTGGATTTTTAAATAAAATATCCCACAGTCAGAACATTTAAAAGTTTGACGATCATGTGAGCATTTTTAATACATATCAGTTCCTTAGAACTTTTGAAAGACTTTTTGTAATCATGATATTTAAAAGCTTTCATCCCAGTGAGAATTCAATGATTATAAGAAGATGGGCGACCGAGTTAATTCCTTCCCACATTGGGAGCAGCTGAATGGCGTGTACACTGTGTAACGACACTGATGCGAATCAAGCACAAGTGGATATTTGAATATCACAGTTTCAAGATTGGCAACAAGAGAACTAAGAGTGAGATGTGGGGGAAAATCTCTTTATTTCGAGAGATGTTTAGGTTATTCGCACTGCCTGGGAAGCGATGAGGGCGGAGTACAAAAAGAAGTTTCACACGGGTGCTGCATCTGAGTTTGGAATTGGTGGATTTACAGCTGCACATCTCAGATAAAAAAGAGGAATAAAAGTGAAAGTAGTAACTTACATACAGTGTTTAAAATAAATTAGAAGTAATATACTGTCTTTACAACAGAGTAAAAGAGATCGAAGTTGCAGTGCAGGAAAGCATTTCAGATCCATGTTATTGCAGCTGCATTGTCACAGCACAGAGGCCACGTGATCAGACAGCCCATTCCACGCCCAAGACCAACTCTGTTTAGTTGAAGGAGCAGCCATTGCATTTTGTGCTTCCTCTTCCTAATGTTGCCTCTTCCTTATGGTCAGAATCAAGACACAGCTGATCTTGCATCATATGGATGTGAAGTGAGACACGGTGCTCAGGGTGGCAGTGACACAGACGGCTGAAGTAGTGAGTAAGATGGAGCAGGAGGTTAGTTTCAATGGGAAGCTTCAGAAATCATCAGGGTCACACTCAGACCATGTATAAGAAACACAGAGCGGGAGCTAACTATAAGTTTTCTTCAGAAAACTTGCTTCAAGTTAACAGCTGCACGCGTATTGGGAGAGCACACCTCAAATGTTGCCACATTGCTGGCCGCCACCTGAAGGCGTTGTACTGCTCCAGAACCCTTCATTGAAGACTAACAATGTGATGTGGGCCTCTCCAATTTCTCCACACACTCAGCTACTCCAACCTCATCGCCTCTGAACACGCAGCAATCTATTTGTTCCAGAACAACGACCAGTTCATATTTAAACGAGCTGAAAAATATGGCGCGTTTTTGGGAATCTTGGGAATGGACACTTCTGTCGCAAATGTTGAACGCTATCTCTCCAACACCACATCCCAGCCCCATTCTCATGCAACCTCACCAGAACCTATCAGACCAGAAGGGAAAGCACGATCCATGCCCTCATTGCTCCTGGTGATGACCCCTCTTGTGCCTTCAAGCTCATAATCCCCCAAGTCACGTACTCCCCGGTTTTATCTGTTGTCTAAGATTAAAAATCCCAAATAATCTGGCCGGCCTCCCGTCTCGGCGTGCTCATGCCCCACGAGATTCATCTCGTCTCACCTAGACTCCATTCTGTCCCTCTTGGCTCAGGTACTTCCCACCTACATATGCGATACCAACCACACTCTCCATCTATTCAGCAACTTCCAGTTCCCTTGCCCCAGTGCTTTATATTCGCTATGGACGTGCAGTCCTTTTACACTTCCATGCCTCACAAGGATAGCATCCAGGCCCTCTGGTTCATCCTCTCCATTAGAACCATTCATTCCACCTCCACTAATACCCTCCCCAGCCTCGCTGAACTGATCCTATCCTCAGTAACTTGTCCTTAAACTGACGAAAATTTGCTCAAATCCAGGTGGTTGCCATGGAAGCCCGGATGGGTTCCAGCTATGACTGTCTCTTTGTTGCCTATATTGAGCAATCCCTCTTGAGTACCTGAACAGTAACTGTGCCCCACCTCTTCTGCCAGTGCATCGATGACTGCATCAGTGAAGTACTCTGGACTGAGCGTGAATCGGAGCAGTTCATTGACTTCGCCCACAATTTCCACCCCGCACCCAAATTCACTTGGTCCATTTCAGACACCTCCCTCAACCTTGTTGATCTTATCATTTCCATCTCCTGCGACATTCTCCCAACGGACGTTTTCTGCAAATTTACACACTCACATAATTACCTGAAGTGCAGCTCCTTCCACTCTGTACCTGCAAAAGCTACACCTGAATCTCCAAATTCCTCTTCCCTCGCTACACCTGTGTGAACAAGGAGACATTGCACTCCTGAACATCCCAGATGTCCACATATTTTGAACAACATTGTTTTCCTGCTTCCTGTCATCCAGTCAGCCCTCCACCACACCTCTGTTCCCTGCTCCATTGCTCTGAACCCCACCTTTCCCAATTCAATAAAGACATTCACCTCAGTCATCAGCTACCACCCCACAAGTCTCCACATCCAACGCATCATTCTTGCATACTTGCACCAACTTCAATTAAACCCTTCCCCTCCCCACCCCGCATTCCGGAAGGACCGTCCTCTTTGACAGTCTGTGGTTGGCACAACGCTCCTCAGAGACATCCCTGAACTCCAAGGTATATTTCCCTGCAAATATCAAAGATGTTAAACACGCTATGTTCCCCTATCAACTCAATCCAGAGCCCCAAGCAGTCCTTACATGTGATACAGATGTTCATTTGACACTTTCCCAACCTAGTTTATTGCAATAGGTGCTCCGGTGAGGTATTCTGTACATGGGGAGACTGAATGTAATCTTAGGGAACAGATCGACGAGTGTCGCAGCCAGTTCCGCAGGGGGCGACAAGACCTTCCAGTCACCGCCCATTTCAGATCCCCCATGACTCCATTTCCAATGACAATCCTTGGCCTACTCTATTGCCAAAACGAAACACAATGCAAATTGAGGAAGAACACCTCATCTTCGCGCTAATAGCCTGCTGCATGGAGGACTCCGCATGGACTTCGCCAATTTCAAATAAGTTCCTTCCTCTTCCTCTAACTCAGTCTCCATCCATCCCACTGTCCCTGCCGACAACTGGATTCATTCCTCCAATTGGCCAACCAGATCATACCCTCAACCTGAATTCACCTATCCAACTGTGCCCCCCAAACCCATTTATTTGCAGCTCACGCCACATCCATCCTCCGTGCCGAAAAAGGATTACAAGTGAATCGTCGACTTCTCCAGCTGCTGATGCTGGCTGGCTTGCTGTGTTCTTCCAGCCTCCTGCCTGTATATTTAAGATTCTAGCATTCGCAGGTTTTTTCTCTTGTCTGCTACCAGCATTGTTGGTGAGGACAAAGGAGCGAACAAATCCAGCTGACGTACCGATTGAAAAAATAAGTAAGGCAGTTTGTTGGGGGAATTCACGCAGGAGGCCATGAATGCAATTAGCAACACTTTCAATTGCATACTGCCCATGACCTTAAACAAAGGCCTGGCACATTTCAGAGGGAGCAGGTAAACGAGTCCTTGCATGGAGATGACATGAGGTCAGAGCAGGATCGATTATCAAACACTTTCGAAAATAAATAGGTATCAAACACGAAAGTGAGAAAGAGAGAGGGAATTCCAGACCTCAGGGCTGAGGCAAGTTAAGGGGCAGTCACTAATGTTGGAACAATGAAAGTAGGAAATTAGTAAAAGGCCAGAATTAGAGACGACCACATACATCAGATCGAAACATTACAGAGATTAAGTTGGGAGGGTCCATTGGAGAAATTTGACCACAAGCATGAGGGTTTTAAAAACGAGATGCTGCTTGAATGGACGAAAGTGTAATCTGCATGGCATTTGCACAGGCATGAGAATAGTTGGAATGTAATAACCGCAATGTTTTAGATGACAACAAGGTTAGAAGGTAAAACGGGGAAGATCATTGAGGACAGAAAATAAGCTGTCAAGTCCGGAGCTTATGAAAGGATGAATCTGCGTTTCTGCAGCAGATACACTGAGAGGGCGGATTTCAATGAGGTTAAATCACTTACATTGTGAGAACAGGTCCTTCGGCCCAATAAGCCCACACTGACCCTCCAAAACGTAACCCACCGAGACCCATTTCACTCTGATTAATGCGCCTAACGCAATGAGCAATTAAGAATGGCCAACTCATCTGATCCGCACATCTTTGGACTGTCGGAGGAAACCAGAGCACCCAGAGGAAACCCATGCAGACACGGGGAAATTGTGCAAACTCCACACAGGTCATCGCCCGAGGCTGTGATCGGACCTGGATCATTATCACTTCCGACAGCAGTGCTAACTACAAAGCCACGTGCCACGCGGTGACAGAGGTGGATAAAGGCGGTCTTAGTTTTGACAGAGACTGGAGATGAGAAGCTCTCGTCTGAGTCAAACATAGCACCAAATTGTGGACTACCTCGCTAAATCTCAATGAGTTAAAAGAACGGGATGGAGGCAGTAGATCATTAATGAAGATTGAAGCAGTGGCTGGAAGCTTTTGTTTATTTCTTTTCAATATTTAATTGGAGTTAACTCTTCCGCACAAAAAGACTCCAGATCCATCAAAGGCCCTAATGCAGTCTTAAGTTATTTTCATCTGGACAGGAGCAAAAAAAGTGAGCGCTTAAATTTGTAGAAATCACCTTAATATGCATGTCTCCAGCAGTGGACGAATGTTAAAATCGAGAAGGAATAAATAAAAAAAACCTTTTAAAATCAGGATCGTTCTATACAGTGTGGGCAGTGAGAAACTATTAACCCCAGTAAAAAAGTTGAGAATAAGATTTAAAATAAATTACAATACAAGGAAATATATGATAAGAAAGAGACTTCATAAAGTAAGCAGATAACTCTGGAAGACAAAGCATGGAACTGTGAATTTGGCAGGTTCAATAAAGGTCATTAGACAATTATTTGAAAATAAACAGTATGCAAGATTGCAAGGAATATTCAGTGGAATGGAAAAATGTCGGAAAGTCCATTTATAGAACTGCATTACCAGCTTCTGTGCTTTCTTAAGTCGGTGTTTTGCACTTGCTCATTGATTTGCTGCAATGTGAGTTAGGAAAATCAGGTTATCATTTGTTATTCTGTACAGGGAGAATCAATCAGATCAATATTTTGCGTTGATAAATGTCTGTGGTACCCCAGGAATTATTAAGTAGATGTCAGCTATCCAAAATAATGTAGAGCTTGCGGGCGAAGGTACAGTTTCGAGCGAAAGCGATGGATGCGGGTAAAGTTATAGCGTTTAGTAGACATTTCGATAAGTTCATGAACAGGAAATGTTTGGAAGGGTACTGGAGAAGCAGAAGCAGCAAAACGAGTTCCGTTTGGGAATATGGTCGAAATAGACTGGCTGGTTCAGATACTCTACTTGTATGCTGTGCGACTGTTTTTGACTGCAGAAGCCATGACGACACTGACAAGCTGGAGATCTGGTCGGATAGATAACAGATGAATTTCAGAACGAATATTCGAAGTATAAAATAACGGCTGACTACTGTAAAGACAGCATGTGCAGAGAGACCTGGATGTAGATTTACACAAGCTGTTAAATCTGGCAGGGCAGGTAGAGAGAGTCATTGGAGAAGCCAACAAAATTCTAGACTTTGCTATTAGTGGCATAGATTAGAAGAGATTATGCTGAGCTGAGATAAGTCACAAAGACTTTTAGATGGAATATTGTGTCCAGTTCGAGATACCATAACTCAGGACGAATGAGACCTCATGACAGAGACTGACGATTGTTTTTACAGGAATGATTCAAGGGACGAGGAACTCGTTACACAGATATTGTGAAGAAACTTGATTTGTTTTCATTATAGAAGGCATGGCTGAACGGAGATTTTTTTAAAAAAACATCCAACACCATGAGGGGTCTACACACAGGATATGGGGAACGTTTTCTGTTCATATGATGATTGAGAACCAAATAGAATAACTTTAGACTAAAATGTAAAGGAATGAATCCATGTAATTTGAGAGAAACGTTCTGACAGCAGATACTTATGAATGCGATGTCTGAAAGTGTTTTGGCAGGATCTTAATGAAATATTCAAGACTGGATCAGGTAATCATGAGAACAGGAGCAATGTGCAGGCTGAGTTGGAAGGCAAGAGAATGACATCAACACATGTTGCTGATTTCGAAAGCCAGGCAGATGCAATGGGCGGGATGGGCTCCTTCAGCACCGCAACAATTCCGTGTTTTTTTTTATTGAGGTTTCCATTAAATCTGCAGTCTGGCTCTTCAGTTGACACAGCCTGATTATATTTTACCCGCAGATTAGTCATACTGTGATGGATGGCAAGTGTGATACAATACAGAAATCATAGTTGGGCAATCAAGAGCAGCTAGTCAAGACGTTTAAATGTTAGGAAAAGACGTTCTACGTGGAGTAAACCTGAACCCACTGTTCTTAAGAATTACAATAGCCTGGTTATTAGAAATTGGAATTCTCAATTTTGACATTTGGGACAGATTTCCAGTAAACTGCAAATAGAAGCAAAAAAATTTGCAAAACATGTTCGAGTAGCACATTAAGTCTATAAAACATTTGCTGACTGAACAAGTAATGAGGAAGTCGCAAGCTGCTTTATTTTGCGATGGAGTGATGACCAAATTGAAAGGTAAAGAAGGACTACAGCTAAGTATTGGTAACTGACACGCACACATCAGTGAAACTGGGAATTCCTCGTAACAACTGCAGATCCCGTCTTATTTGGACAGCAAACATTTGTTGCAATTGTACCAGCAGTTCACAGATCGACTAAACTCTTCAATTGACGATTTACGTGTATTGAGTAGTCAAGTTTTCTTAATTATTCACCAGATTTGGGCAATATAGCTCAGCCAGTATTTAGTGTACATCCATAATTGGTCTGCAGAGTGTGACGATGTGCTGTTTTTCTGAAGTCCGTGCAGCATATTGACACCCTCAATGCTGATCGGGAATGAGTTCCAGGGATTTCAACACAGCAACAGTGAAGGAATGACAATGCATTTCGAACTCAGGATTGTGAATTTTTGCAGTGAAAGTTATAGGTGCTGAGGTTGCATGCATCTAATGCCATTGCTCTTCTAGAAGGTCGATGTCGCAGGTTTGATGATAAGTTACTCATTGTAGAATTCCCAGTCACTGACCAGTTATTTCTTCTTGTTAAAATGCTGTATACGTAGTTTATGACGGTTGCTAAAGGTGGATGCTCTGGACTGCCACAAAAGCATGTTAAAATTTTCACAAAAATAATCACTGCCATGTTAAAGCTACAAATTGTATTTTGACAATTCAGGCAGAGTCATCTTTCCAACAATTCTGAGGATCTTCAAAATGCATGTGAATTGAGGAAATTACGTTTTTAATCAGGTAACAGGAAATAGAATTTGTTGAATGTGCACGAGGTGGTATTTTCAGAGCAGCTTGTATTCGAGCTCTCAAGGGAACACGCAATTCTGAATTGGCTGATTTTAAGGAGGTTGATTTGATTTGGGAAATAAAGGTGCAGGAAGTCCGAAGGGACAGTTACCATAAAATGGCAGAAATCATCTTGCAGTTTGGGAGAAATTATTGCATCAGACATAATGGATAGACCTGAGCGAGGCGCTGACGAGAGTTAATTGCAAGAGGCGCCTCGCATGGAAGAGAATGGAACATAAATAGGAGTGGTTTCTGCAATAATTGAAGACACATTGCAGAAATTCATACCACAGAAGAAGAAATATGCTAACAGGAGGATGAGGAAAACATGGCTAACAAGAAAATTCGGGGGCAACATAAAGCAAAAGATAAAGCATAACATTTAGTGACGGTCAGGGGAAGGCAGAAGATTAGGAGGCCTTTGCAACCAGCAGATGATGCTTAACAAAGCAAGTCAGAGCCTGATAGAACAGTGGAACTGACTGTGACAGAAAGCTGTCTAAATCAAGTCATTCAGGATACTCAGTGCAGACTCAGATACTTATTGATTATTATGGAAGTCAATAGCTATCATAGGAAGGCAAAAGTACAGTGTTGGGAAACATATCAGCCACATGGAATCGTGGATAAGACGTGATGGGCCAATTGGCCTAATTCTGCTCATATGCCATTTGGACTTCTTGTAAAGAACAAAGCACACCTTTGCACGAATCTATGAATTCACAGATTGTATCTACTCTTTTTGCCGAGAAATACACCTGTGACGCATCTCTGTTGTTACATGGAGATTGGAACAGGGTGATGATTACAGAACAGAAACCAGATACTGATTCACAGAGAATTTGGATTATCAGTTTTAGCCATTCAACCCTTTCACATCATGCAGCTTGACTTTGAACAACCTTAGAATCTATTGTGCACACGTGGCTATCATTTTATCCTCATAAAATGCTGATGGCCCAGTCAGTGTATGACCAGGTTGAATTTCTGTTCTTCGTGTATGATCCATCCACAATTTGTCTTTCCTGATCTCCATCCTGGTGATGTTAAACACTCTGGTAGAAGAGTTACAAATTAATATCAATGCGTTCGAAATAAAAGTGGCCATTCTGTTCGACAGTTATCCACAATATTAAGCACCAACTCGTATTTCTATTTCACAATCAATACATATGAACCTAGCCTGTAAGATTGAAGGAGTCCAATCCATAACATGACGATCATGACAATAGCCACTGCAGCAAGCCCCTGTGACCACATGTGAACTCTCTGGTGTATCAGGCAGGACGGTGACTGCGTGAAATATTTCCCACATACAGAGCGGTAGAAGGATCTCACCCCAGCGCAATATCGCTGATGTCAGCGGATTTATTTTTTAATTTCAAATCTCTTCTCACAGTTAGAGCACTGAAAATGTCGCAGATCAGTATGAACATGCTGACATGTCTGAAAGTGGGATGACTCAGGAAATTCATTTCCGCATATGGAACAGTGTACTGCTTCTCCCCAGTGAGAAACCACTGGCGAATCATTCGGTCTGATGAATTGCTAATCTTCTACAACACAAGTAGCAGGACAACGGCCTGTCCCCATTGTGGATGCAGTGATGTGCCTGTAGTTTGGATTGTTCTTGTAGTCTTTCCATCTCTCACTTCCTCAACTGCGAGAAGGGCAACAGCAACTGGTACATGGGAAAAAACAATATTTCCCAGGATATTGACCAACGATTTCACGTTGGAGAGAGGCTCTTCGTTTGGTCAGAGCATTTGTGAAGCAGGTTAATCAAACATGCGACTCCGGGAGACGCCACTGATATTCTGCAGTGACTGCAGAGTTAGATTTTACTACAATTCACATCTATGACTGAATCAAGGTCTCATTGAGAATTGCACCTTTTCTTCTGCTGATAATAAAACAAAATTAACTGGCAGAATTTACCATTTTGGCAATTGCTTTTTTCTTTAACTTGTATGATATTATTCCTGAAGTGTAACAATTTATGACAAACTTATGTAACCCACCCTCTGAATAATTGAATTTCCTAAGGCATTTCCCCGTAATTTTTGAGATGAAAGAAATGCGTGATTTAATTGTACTTCTTATAATTTAGCGCCCATGTTTAAGGCTCATGATCTACCTTGGGAAAATCAATTAGGGAAAGGAAGATCACTTTGTAGAAAAAGTACATTTATTCTACAACTGGCTCTTAGCTTCTGGTCGAGTGAGAGAGATGATAGAAAATTATAGTAGGTCAGGGAACATTCACTGAGAAGCAGTATCGACGTTTAGGGCATAAACCCTTCATTAGGAATCTCCTTGTAGATAAAGGAGGAGAACTCCTTCAAGATAAGCATTCTTGTAAAAAGCTTCGCAGTCGGATTGAAATCAGCTGGGTGAAAGTGAGGACTGCAGATGCTGGTGATCAGAGTCGGTATTGTTAGCTGGAAAAGCGCAGGAGGTCAGGCAGCTACCCAGGAGCAACATTATCGATGTTTAAGGCACAAGACTTTTGTCAGGAATGAGCTTCACCTTCTCTATCCTTGTCATTTAAATCCCTGGCACTCTCACTGTGACCTGTTTATCCTCGACCTCCAGCATTATTCCAATGAACCTCACTCAGAGCTAGCAGAACATCAGCTCATATTTTTACACAGAAATCTTAAACTTTGGACTCAACAATGAGCTCAGATGTTTCTGGACCATCAGAGAGAGTTGTTGAGACTTGGAAATCTTCATCTGTCAGAATCATCCGAGCCCCTTGTCCCCGAATGCCTTAAGTTAACAAAGATCCATCAGCATCAGATTTTGAATTAACGTTGAGTAGACGTACAATGGTGCTGGGAAAGAACAGTTCCAAGCATTTACCAAATTTATCTGATAAAATGAATCCTAATTCTGCAAGTTCAAGCTCAGAGATAGTTGGGAGCTTTTGTGAGACAGTTCTTTTAAAGCAATAGACACTGGTGAGCGTCCAAAAGCCTGGACTTTGGCTAATGTGATGCTATTATTGGGATATGTAGTGAGGAAGAGGTACAGAACCTTCAACTGGTGAGCCGAACATCAATGGTGTGTAACTTGTCAGAGAGGTATTTGAGAGATAGGAATGTCATACATTTTGAAAGGCAAAGACTGATTGGGGATGGCCAGCATGGCTTTGTCCTTAAGAAATCTCATCTTCTTAACTTGACGGACTTTTAAAAAAATGTAACAATTCTGTTTGAAACGGCATAGTTATAGACATTATCTGTATTGATTTCAGCAAAGTGATCAATAAGGTTCTGCATGGTTGACCGATTAGTTACCTCAGACCTCATGAGGTCCAGAAGGAGCAATCAAATTGTTAAACATAATTATCTTGTCGGCAGAATGGAGATGGTGGTTGTGGAGGATTGGGATTTGGACTCACAGCCTGTAACCAGTCCTACGTTACAAGGATAGTGCTGAATCCATCGCTTTCATAACTTATACAAATGACATGGACGTGAAGATTGGAGGTATTGTTAGTAAGTTTCCAGATGACATCAAAATAGGTGGTGCAGAGCACAGCGAAAAAGATTATCTGAGAGAACAACGGGAACATGATAACATGGGCCAATGGGCCGAGTCGTTGCAGATGAAATCTAATTTAGATGCATTTGAGGTGTTTTGGTAAGGCAAATCAGTTCAGGACGTTTACAGATAATGGTAGGAACATGGGATGCATTACCAAACAATGGGATCTTGGAGTGCCGGTACATATTTCCACGAAATTTGAGTTGCAGGTGGACAGGGTGGTGAAGAAAGCAATTGGGACTCTTCGCTCCACTGGTCACAAAATAGAGGACGAAAGCTGGGGTGTCATGGTCAGAATATTGCGTTTCATGCCGGTCTACGTGTTGCAAGTAAGAAGTTCATAACTTGAGAGGATGCAGAAAAGATTGTCAAGAATTTTGGCAGCATTGCAGGCTTTAGCTACACAGAAAGCCTGAATATGCTGAGCTTTTTTTTATGTAGCTGTTAATGGTACGTGGCTGAGGGGTCACCCTACAGAGGTTTGCAAATGCATGTATGGCATGAATAATGTGAACAGCTAAGGCTTTTTTTTTCGTGGCTGGGGAATCCAGAACTAGAGGGCATATGTTGAAAGTGAGAGTTGGAAATTTTAAAATGAAACTGAGGGGCTAACCTGTTCACAAAAAGGGCATTGTGGGCATGGAACGAGCTACCAGATAAGGTTGTAGAGGTGAATATAATTACAGAAATTAAAAGGCAAATGGACGGGTTTATAAACAGGAAGGGTTTAGAAGAACATTGGCCAAATGTCGCTAATTGGGTCGAGATCAGCTTAAGATATCTGGTTGGCATAGACGCATTGGACCAAATGATCTCTTTCTGTGCTGTACATCTGCCTGCTCCGAATCACTGAAACTTCTCTGAACTGCCTCGAAATATATCCCTTCTGAAGTAAAGGAATTGTACATATATACATTCCTGCAGGTGCTGTCTGATTAATTCCGTTTGCCTTTGCATCAACACTTCCCTACTTTTACTCTACCCGTTTAGCAAGAAATACTCAATTTTCTTTGCCTTTCTGACTAACTGCTGTATCTGCGTGCAAACGTTCAGTGTTTAATGCACAAGAACACTGAGATCGCTCTGCTTCAAAGTATACTGAATGTGTTGCCCATTTCTCGTCGATCGTAAGTTGCCGTTCTAATCTTTCAACCAGAACCAATAACTCAGAGTTAGCCACGTTAGTCTTCACCTGCCAAATTTTGGCTGATTCACCCAACGGACCCACATCAATTTGCAACTTTATGTTTGGATCGCATTTTCTTCTCCCAACTATTTTTAATCTCGACTGCAAATGTCTCTATAGTACATCTATCTGGATGTACAAGGCATCGATGTAGATTTTAAATCGATGGGGGCCTGAGGACTGATCAATGTGGCACTCCACTCTTTCCCGAACAGAAACGTAAAATCATTTTCCCAAGATTTTTGTTGTTTCGTCAAACCTCTACCAAAACAATGGATAACTCCCAACACTCTGGCAGATCTCACGTTATGCTAACATTTTGTGTGACAACGCCACAGGGAGAGTCGCCTGCAGTTAAAATTGGATCAAGATCCTTTGTGCTATGTGGCAGCAATGCTAACCACTGAGGCTACATCCCACCCGACTGGAAAGTCACTGACACATAGACACTGAGTGACTGTTTTCCAATGAACAGACTGTGGAAAGATATTGAAGCAGCTCCACAGTCTTAACGTCAATTGGTTCCAAAATTTGTAGATGACCGCACAAAACAATTTCATGATTATTTGATGTTTGTACGTTACAGCCTGCTTCACAGTTAATTGACTCAAATATATGGGAATTTCTGAGATTATTCCTGGTCAGCGACTCATGAAGAAGGGCTTATGCCTGAAACATCACTTCTTCTGCTCCTCGGATGCTGCATGACCTTCTGTGACTTTCCAGTACCACACTCTCGTCTCTGATCTCCTGCATCTGCAGTGCTCACTTTCTCCTTTTTTCTCAGGTTAGTCAAGAACGTCGTTCTTAGAGTTAAGGTAAGATTCCATGATGTTATTTGTCGAGAGATCGGAGCCCACTTATATTATTAATAGATGGCCTCCATAATTACCATATTTGTCTTTCCCCTCTTAGGTCTTACAGCAGCAGCTATGAAATCTGTTTGAGAGCACACGTGGATTCTCCATGAGAGCTCTTTGGCTTTTTATGATTTCAAAATTATCACTTGTTTTCTTTCAAACCACAATGTCAGTGGGGGGAAAGACCTGAGACATATTGTGAGCTTCACTGAATATGGTGGGACGATCTTCACCACTCACACAAATCATTCATTTTGTCTGTCCTCAGACCTGAGCTACTGTATCTGCACACATGAATGATTATTTTCACATATGGGAGGCAGAGCAGAGACAGGAGAACTCTGAACTGTGTTGGTTCAAAAGACTCCAATGTCGCATGATTTGTAGACAGCAGGCATAGCGACTCACTATTCATTGAGACTTTTTACCTGACATTCTCTGATTCCAGCGAAACGAAGAGAGACTAATGTTTCATTTTCTCACTTCTTGCTTTCTCTTAACTTATATTTATGCTCATCTCTAGTCATGAGTTTGATGACAGGAGTTTTTTGTTTTGTTTTCCTTGTTTAATACTGTATTACACAGTGCACCTGCACTTTCTTGCCGACCTGCACTTCAGTTTCATAATTGATGTCCTAATTAGTATTACACTCTTGTTCAGTTGTAAACACACAATGGAGAAATTGAGGACTGTAGATCACTTTCAAAACGTGTGGTGCTGGAAAGGCATAGCCAGTGTGTCCGCATTCGAGGAGCAGGAGAGTCGATATTTCGAGAATAAGCTCTTCATCAGACATGATGATGAGCTTATGCTCGAAATTTCGACTTTCCTGCTTCTCAGATGCTGCCTGATTGGCTGTGCTTTTCCAACGCCACATTTCCCGACTGTATGCATACAAATGTTAAGAAAAAAAATCAACTTATTCCAGACTGTTCGAACTCATCAATTCCTGTCTGGAACTGTTCAGGATTCACAATCGCTGTCGTACTATTTCACTAGCTTCAGTGCATTTCCCTCTTCTGATGTTCCAGCAACTATTTTTCAGTTCTGCTCGAGCATATCACAATATCATTCTAATTTCTAGGTTCACTTTACACAGTCAGTGAACTATTAAATCTCATTAAGAGGCGATTTGTTCCATCATGCCTGCATCATGCCTGTCTCTTCTCTAGTGACAACCAATTGCCTTTTCTTCACATCTCTCTACAGTACCATTGAATCCAAATAATCATGCAGTAACCTCTAGGAATGCCTCAATTGAACCTGCCTCCTCCACAATTCCAGGCAGTACATTCCATACTTTACTATTCGTTCTGTGACAAAACACTGTTTTCATATCGCCCTTGTTTCTTTTGCGTGTTACTTTAATTCCATCCCTCCTCATTTTTTTTACGTTGATGAGTGAAAACAGCCTCTTCTTATCAAGCCTATTAAGCACGCTTTTGATATTTAAAATTCCCATCAATCTCCACTCAGCTTTCTTCTGTCTGAGAAAAACAGTTCCTGACTGTTTAATGTTATTACTGGAACTGAAGTTTCTCATTCATGTCATCTTTCCTGTAAATAACTTCAGCATTCAAACCAATGTATTCACATCTTTTATATAGTATAGTGCCTGCCCACAACTATGCCAGCTGAGGTCTTGCAAATATCTTGGACAAGTTCAACATTACCCCCTGCTCTTGAACTCTATGTCCCTGTTAATAAAGCTGAACATACTGGATGTTTCATGAACTTCTCGAATTGCCCTGTCACCTTCAGTGATATATGTATGCGCCCACGTTCTTCCACTCCTGCACCATCGTTGGAACTGTACCTCCTATTTTAGATTACCTTTCAGTGTTCTTACTTCGCTGCATTGAACATTGTTTGCTTCTTATCTGCCAAATACACCAATTCGGGAATTTTCGACATGAGTTCTATTCTAATTTAAGACCCTTGATTCAAAAGTTCTCTGAGCAGTTTATGTTTGTCATGCTGATCCTAATATTTGAAACTAAGTTTAACTTCAGAAACATGTAAGAGCAGCATCCGCTCCGCTCCCCACAGTCCTCGATTTGGTGCTCAATTTTGTTTACATTTGGTAAGTGCTGTCATTGAAATCCGTCAATGGCTCGTGTTACGTAAAGACCACACAAAAATACAACATGGAGACTCGATCCCTCTTTCCCCCAAACACAGGGTCAGTGAGAGTTGGGACCGTGGGATTATACTGCATGTGATGTATTCACCCCTCGATTCCTCGCATCACATGCATAGGGAAGGGTGACTGTACTGGGGGAAATTGCTGGAACTGCACTAATCCCTCTGACCTCCATATCAAGGGGGTAGAAGAAAATAGAGCCATAGTGTCTGTAAGCCAGAAGGCAATCTGGGCTGTGTCTGCTATTGGGGAGAGTGTCGAGAATGTGGTGCTGCAAATGCACAGCAAGTCAGGAGGCATCCAAGGAGCAGAAAGATCAACGTTGTGGGCATCAGCCCTTCATCAGGAGGGCAGGCTTATGCTCGAAACGTCGGTACTCCTGCTCCTCATAGGCAGCCTACGCTGTTGTGATTTTCCAGCACCATGTGCTCCACTCCGATCTTCAGCAACTGCTGTCCTCACCTTTCCCCTTTGGAATATATGAACACTGACTGATCCCGTATAAAATACAACAGCAAGATTGTGAACAAAATGATTCAGCTTTAGACAGTTTTCGGGTTGGGGGAGGTCTTGGATATCAGGGTGAGTTTGACGTAGACGATATTCATGAAATAGCGCAAAGGAGAGCGAGGATGGTGACGCATGTCTGGGTCCTCTCAGTAGAAATGTGAACACGAGCATCAGTGCTTTTTGCTGATTCAAACAGTAGAAGCGTGTTGATTAGAAACAGGACAAAACAAAGATTAACCCTTGGTGACACCACTTACAAGTACTGGAAAGGAGGGTCGCAAATGGGTAAGTAGTCTGTGTGGACAAGAGAGTACGCGGTTATTTCTGAGGATAGATGCTAACCGCGAATATAGAAGAGTGAAGGACGGTACCAAAAGGCGGAGAGAGGACAATTGCAGATACAGTGAACATGGGGGAACTGGACCATTGGCAGTTTCATGAGAAGAAGGCTATATCAATACATTTGTACGAGATGGGGTCTGCCATGGCTGGGTAAAGTTACATGAGCAGAACGTTGAAAAGAATAAACTCTAGAGACTCAAATGACAGCAGCATGCTGCAAATAGTGGAAATCTAAAATACAATCGGCAGGTGTTACAGAATCTCTGAATAGAGAAACAGAGTGAGCATTTTGAGTTGAGTATGAATTTTCTTTGGAATTATATTACTCCACATATGCTGTTGGACTTGGTACCTTTCACAGGACCTCGTATGTTTTAATGGTAATTTAAAGACTTGTTCAGTCATGGGTGGATGGGAGGGAGGCAGCTGAATCAGATCGCTTCTATTTCACGACCAGAAAACCTCCTCGCTCTTGTTGCTGGAGATGAGGATGGCGGGGACAGGGCGAGAAATTCAAAATGACTACTTGACATCTGAGATACCAAAAAAACTCTGCATTTTTCACAGTTAACGTACAAGCTGGAGCAACAGTCCTCAGGTCTCAATACTGAGTTCACCAACTAAACACCAGGAACTCTGTCCTCTATTCGGAATTACCCTGTTTACGTTACCCACTAACCTCTCCTCCAACGCTCCCTCTCGACATCTTCCCCCTACTGATGCCCCCTCCCTCCATTCCACCTGGCAGCTAACCAGTGTCTTGGTTATTAGCCATGCTCTCAACTCAACTAACATAATTTCTCTTTTTAAACATAACACTCGCACTGCCTATAAATCTATACATCACCATACCACCACGAGTTCTCTGGACAGGTTAACAATAGTTCACGTCCTCTTCCTACTCCTTTCCGACATACTAATTATTTCCAGTCCACTTCAGCGCCAAAGCAGATTCAGATCAGACGCAAAACAGTTATTACTCTTCTTTCCCCGCAGGTGTGTCAGACTTGTCGAGTTTCTCCAGCAAGCTGGTTTTCTTTCTGGCCTCGAAGATCTGCGTGACTTTAAAACAAAGCGGATTGATTTCTCATTGCCCAGAATTTGAGCCCCAATAGCTGGGCTGGAAGCAGTAATCAGCAGCAGAGACAGATCCAGGTTAGCAGGATTCAATCCAGTTTGCGAGTAACAAAACTCAATCACGGTAATTACTTGTGAACTTGTTTATGTCTGAACAGATTGATGACAAAGAAAAGCCCTTCCCACACTTGGAGCAGGTGATGACTTCTCCCTGATGTGAATACGCTGGTGCTTTCGCAGATTAGAAAGAAAGTATCAACTTCTTTCTGTATTAGGGACAGCAGAATGGCATCTCCCCGATGAGATTTGTTGGTGAAGCTAGACCAAGTGAAAGCGTGTAAACGGTTTCTCATCAGTGTGAACACTATGATGACTGACCAGTTTTGCAGTATATTTAAATTATTTCCCACAATTCCGCCGTGGGAATTGTATTGCATTACTCTGAACCTGTTAGTGTTTCAGCAGGTGGATGGCTGAGTGAATCCCTTGCATCATTAAGAACACATGAATGATTTCTCGATAATGTGAATTCGCTGATATTTTAGTGAGTGTGTTGGTTGAGTGCTTCTTTTCCCACATTCTAATTGAGTGACTGATCTGTCCTCAGTGTGAACTTCCTAATTTGCCATCAGGTGGGAAAAGTCACTGAAAACCTTCTCATATTCTGCACAGGTGAACCGCCTCTGTTCAGTGTGATTGTACCAATATGTGCCCGGGTCGGAGGAGTATTGATTCGCTTTCCACAACCAATATATTTCCACACTTTTACCCAATTACGACAGAACATGTGGAGAAAGTGAGGACTGCAGACGGCAGATCAGCGTCAAGAGTGGGGTGCTGGAAAAACAAGGCTGGTCAGGCAGCATTGGAGGGGCAGGAGAATCGACCTTTCGGGCACAATCCCTTCCAAGTGAAGGGCATATGCCTGAAATGTCGATTTTCCCGTTTCCTGGATGCTGTCTAACCTCTTTGATTATCCAGCACCACGCTCTCGAATATAACTGCACTTGTGTCTGGCCATCGGCGGAGTCTCGTCCATACAGGGAAAAAAAGAAGGTTTCTCCCCACTGTAAATGGTGATTTTAATTTCCATGTTTAAAATTCAAAAAATATTCAGGTTACCAAAAATGTGTGAAACTATGAGATTCTGATGTGATGTTTTGCGATGTGAATTTTCTGATGTTAAATTGTCCCCTTCGAAAATCCTGCGAACTTGACTGAAAAGAGAAAGAAGTGCAAGGGAAGTCCCGCCAAACCAGAAATTTCAGTTTAAGGTCTGTCACTCTTATAATTGCTGGAGATAAAACATTTGAGTCTGAAAGCTGTCTAATTGGCCCATGAATATCCTTCAGGGAAGGAACGATAATACCTGTTGTGGCGTTATCACCAAATTAATTTCGAAGTTACACACTTAACTGACGTGTGTGCCATCCACTTCTAAATTTCTATAACTTCACTCCAAAACCATTTAATCTCTCTCTCTCTTTGTTTAGCATCTGATGCTGACACATATTGCACAAACATGCAAAATGTAAGAGTTGGACACGCTTCTGATAGTTTTGGATAAGACAGATTTTTAAACCTTCTTCCTATTAGTTGACTCAAAAAAGGTTATGGTACAGTTGTTACGCTTTGGGGTAAGCTTTCTTGGGGGACCATCATTTTGAACACAGAGTTGACAACATTTTCTCCTCCTGTGAGCTAGTTCACGATGGCCACACGAATTGAACTGCTGAATATTGTCCCTCTTTGCTATTGGTTGATCCTTTATTTGAGGATAGTGTTTGTTCAAAGTCTTGAGTTTCAGCTGTGATTTAACAGAGCCGCAGATCAATGAACACATACGTCTGGATGGCAGAGGGAATTGGAGTACAATATTTAGGAACGTTCACTAGACGTTAATCTGTACCTGCTTTTTCTCCATAGACTGTATCGGACTTTAACTTCACTCGAGAAGACATTGTTTCTCTCGCAAAATGTGTTACTTTATCATTCAGTCTTTCCGACAGTGCTGCCTAATCAAGAAGATGTGAGACATCGTCAGTTAGGTTCAGAAGATCTGACTATTCTGAACAATTCAGTTGTTTGTGATTCTTACAAACCGTTTGCTGCCAAAATGGTGGCGTTATATGCTCATCGCACATCTTTGCCCCTCAGAAGGATGGCTGGCATTATCAAAGGCCCAACATTGATAATGAGATCCCGCTCACTATACTTCAAGTAAGGGAGAGACAAGCTCTTGATTAGGGTTTGAAAGAGACTTATGCAACATGTTTGCAGCAGCCTGCTGAACATTCTCCAGATTCACCACTCTCTCCACCAAGCCATAATTCTTACCACTCGTAAATGAAAAAAATTGATCATCCCTCTATTGTCATTCATCTTTCTGCGTATGGTCCCTCTATACGTCAACATTACTCCTGCACGCTGCTTCCCTGTCATGTAGATAGCAGACGTTCACCAGGACGTTGGGTTTACATGTAGCCCGTGAAGGATTGAAGCGTATTTTATTAATTTGTTTTCCTGTAGCTATGGACCAAATGTGAAGTCATGAAATTCTAAATACACATCTTACCAACGTTAACCATTGCATCTATTCGCTTGCTTGTCACATGACATCGTTTTGAATGCAAAATGGCACAAACTCTATTCATCATCAAATATAGCAAGCAAGATTGCACGGATTACAATGCAAAAGAGAATTGTTCACGTATTTATGTTTTTCACAGCATATATTTATTTAATTTCAATATCTTGAAGTTGATAATGTGCCACCTTAATCCATTTGAACAATTTTAATAAATCAATATACGTTGACTTCAAATTTTGTCTCATGCTCCCATATCGATTTTTGTTTATTAATTTAAATTTAGCTCATTATGTTACTTTTTATCCACCACGGAGTTCCATTTCCTATCTGTGTCCAAACTTTAAAGCAAACAACAATTCAGCTGTTGTTCCCAAAATTGCTAACAGTGCACGTTATGCCATGCAAAATGACAAATGACACCACTCCTGTTGGTGGATGTTGATTTTTCAGTATATTGAATCACCATTGCAACATTAGTCAAAACGAAGAGGAGAACGTCTTTTAATGTGATAACCCTGCTGCTGGAATAAGGAACCAAGGTTCAGTTCAAAAAGCAAAGTTTCATAGGAACATTGTGTGAAACATTAGAGGTGAAATTGAAAATCTCTTGTTCTACAAGCTGAAGTAGCCGGATTCGCCACTCCCTCCAAGGTGATTTAAGTGGTGAAAAGATATATCTTCTGCAAACATCGCCAGAATTCCCTAAACTGCTTCATCTGGATTGTTAATGTATTAAGTAAAAAGATGCGGTACTGACACTGAGACTTGCAGGACACCACCAGTCAACTGCAATCATTCTGAGAAAAAACACTTTTTACCCCACTCTCTGCTCTCTGCCTGAAAGCCAATCGTCTATCCATAGTAGCAATTTGTCTGTAATTCCATAGGATTTTCATCTTACTCAGTGGTCTCCTTTTTGGGTCCTTCTTGAAGTCCATGCCTTGACTGCAATTGGTCTAAGCTGCTCGTTGGTTACTCAGAGAATTGTAGAAGCTTTGAGACATCATGTCCCCTTGATAAAACCTTGCACTTCCAAGCATTCAGAAATCTCAATCTTCACAATCGATTCTATGACCAAGGTTCGGTTAATCGGCCTGAAATATTCCATCTTGTACCTTACTCAATTCTTAAACAACAGAGTCTCCTTAGCGACTTTCCAGTCCTCTGGGATCCTGCCTGATTCGACAAATTTCTGAAGAATTCACCACGGAGGACTCCACTGCCTCAGCAATTCAGCAATTTCCCTTCAGACTCTGGTGTGTAGTGCATCTATGCCAGGTAATTTATCCACCTTACAGCCATTCAATTTTTCTAGCACCTTCTCCTTGGTTATTGCCACCATACTCAGGTCAGCCCTCTAACATTGTTGATTTTTTGGGATATATCTAGTGTCTTCCAACATGAAGGCTGACACGAGTTCCTCAGCCATTTCCTTGTTTCCACTACTTATTTTCCAGTGGCCCGATATCCACTTTTACTCTTTTCCGCTTTATATATCTAATGAACCTGTTGCAGTCTTCTATTATATTACTGGCCAGCTTACCCTCATATTTAATCTTCTCCCTATTTATTTCTTTTTTGCCATCGAGTGTTCTTTGCAGTGTGATAGCTCGAGCTTGCTCATTTCCCCTCCCCCCTCCTTATTTCAGTCCCTACCCTCGGACTCAGCACCGCCTTCTTGACCTGCAATCTTCTTCCCGACCTCTCCGCCCCACCACGTCTCTGGCCTATCACCCTCACCTTAACCTCCTTCCACCTATCGCATTCCCAACGCCCCTCCCCAAGTCCCTCCTCCCTACTCTTTATCTTAGCCTGCTTTGCACACCGTCCTCATTCCCGAAGAAGGGCTTATGCCCGAAACGTCGATTCTCCTGCTCCTTGGATGCTGCCTGACCTGCTGCGCTTTTCCAGCAACACATGTTTCAGCTCTGATCTCCAGCACCTGCAGTCCTCACTTTGTCCTCTCTGGGTTAAAGGCCCAACACACTCCCGCTGTGCCACTCTGCGATCTGAATTGCTTGCACTGCTGCTTGTTGGTGATATTGCGAAAAAAATAACTTTTACTGAGTCCTTTCTTTGTAAAATCTTTTGGAAAGCTCTCCCTGATACACAATGTCAACGTATCACCCGGTCCAGAAGGCAACTGACAGACACAATTGTGTAGAAGAGCAGCAGCACAACATCAACACAAATAACATGCCAGAAAAAACTAGTGTCGAAATAGACCAGCAATTTGCTCAGACAGACAGTCTTATACATTTGTGAAGTTTCTGTAAAGGCTGATCAAATATTGCGTTTCTCATTCGAAACAGTTCAGAAGGAGAAAAGTTACCTTCTTTACTGCTTCCAGATGCTGTCAGACCTAATGGGTTTCTCCAGCAATTTCTCTTTTTGTGACTTTGCTGATGACCATTTATCTGTGAACGGTTACATTTCTTAAAGTTTATTTCGTGATATTCGAGTTCATCTGAACACTATCATTTTCGGTTCGCTCTTTATCATCTCATTCTCGCCATTTTGGTTTCCAAAATCACACATCTGGCAACTTGCAGATTGTTTGACCTCCTCTCGTTGTGGGTTCAGACGCACGAAAATTCTCCTGGCTCTGATGAAACGCCTTAAATATGGAAGAAGACAACCGGTCAAACATATAACGAGTGAATATTACACCGAATCGGTCGTGGGCGAGCAAGCCACAATTATGGCTGTCAATTAACATTACCCTGGAAGAGTTCTTGATGGGAGCACAGAAAATGTTTTTCTTTAACAAATTCTATTTTGGTCAACGGTGATCTGTAATGTTTGCTGCTGCCTGATGTCCCAATACTTCCTGATCCATGTCAATGGAAGATGTCCGAGGTGAGTTTTGACCTCACAGTATCGACATTTCCCCCGCCTCTCTACCGTTACAGAAGGACAGAGAATAAACTGACTGTGTCACTGGAGACACGCAGTAGATACATGCGCTCATCTCTTTCGCCATTTCTGGTTTTACTTTCACGGCTGGTTCACTGAGTTTCTCTGACTCCGGGTGAAGTTTAAGACTGCAGATAGTGGAGAGTCAGAGTCGCAGAATTTGGTACTGGAAACGCACAGCAGGTGAGGCAGCATTAGAGGACCAGTGGAGTCGACGTTTCTGGAATAAGCCCTTCATCAGGAATGTTATGATGGTGGGTTGATGTCTGAAACATCGATTCTTCTGTTCCTTGGATACTGCCTGACTCGATTTTGGATCCTGCGAGATGAGATGATGCGATCGTCTGCAGTGTGGAAAAACTGCTGAAGTAATCCATGTTAAACTCTATTGCTTTTGAAGAATGCATTTCAACAATACACCGCACAATTCCCTGAGCCTTTAATATTTTGTCAAAATCTATCGGTCTCTGTCTTCATCGTACTCAATGACTGACTCTCCATCGCCTCTGGGAGAATCGAATTTCAAGATATCTGCACATTCTGATTTCCGACCTACAGTCCACTAGTTGGATGGGATTCATGTTGTGGATCATGTACTGTGCCTAACACATATTTTATCAAAGTACTTCAGTGTCAATGTAAGTGTACTCTTCTACATAATGCTGCAATCGTATTGTCTTTCGTACTCTGCATTGTGGATGCAGTAGCCTTGGTTCATATTGGAGTGACGAGAGTGATTACTTGCCACAATTTTACCCTTAGTGCATGTGCTAGAGAAATGCGGCAAGGAATCAACCTTTTTTTGTGGTAGTATTCTCTGAGGTGATGATATTGTTTCAGTCAGACATCAGCTTTCTCAAATATCTACGTTTCCAACCGATATCCTCGCGAGGAATCCTCTCCTGCCGCTAATCACGGGAGTAAAAGAGAAGACACATGGAGATGTGCCAAATAACAAGAGATATTTGTCGGTAGACTGAATGTGTGCAGGATTAATGGGCCAAATGATCAATGACTGCAGTGGAGGGTGTCATGGTCTCTGAGTATTCATCTCATTTAATAGTTTGAAATTGTCCACTCTGTTCCCATGTGTGTTTTTTAACATTTGTGCTTTCATTCTCAATAGCACATGTTACCAGAAGGATGATAGGTAAAAACAATGATTGCAGATGCTGGAAACCAGATTCTGGGTTAGTGATGCTGGAAGAACACAGCAGTTCAGGCAGCATCCGAGAAGCAGTAAAATCGACTTTTCAGGCAAAAGCCATTTATCAGGAATAAAGACAGAGAGCCAGAAGAGTGGAGAGATAAGTGAGAGGAATGTGGGAGTGGGAGAAAGTAGCATAGAGTACAATAGGTGAGTGGGGCAGGGAATGAAGTTGATAGCTCGGCGGGGAAGGGTGGGGTGGATAGGTGGAAAAGAAGATAGGCAGGTAGGACAAGTCATGGGGACAGTGCTGAGCTGGAAGTTTGGAACTGGGGTGAGGTGGGGGAAGGGGAAATGATGAAACTGTTGAAGTCCACATTGATGCCCTGGGGTTGAAGTGTTCCAAGGCAGAAGACGAGGCGTTTTTCCTCCAGGCGTATGGTGGTGAGTGAGCGGCGGTGAAGGAAGCACAGGACCTCCATGTCCTCGGCAGAGTGAGAGGGGGAGTTGAAATGTTGGGCCACAGGGCGGTGTGGTTGATTGGTGAGGGTGTCCCAGAGCTGCCTCTTAAAGGGCTCTGCTAGGAGGCGTCCAGTCTCCCCAATGTAAAGGAGACCGCATCGGGAGCAACGGATACAATAAATTATATTGGTGGATGTGTACTCTATAATTATTTCTCCCCACCCCCACACTCCTCTCACTTCTCTCTCCACCCTTCAGACTCTCTGCCTGTATTGCTGATGAAGGGCTTTTGCCCGAAACGTCGATTTTACTGCTCCTCGGTTCATGCCTGAACTGCTGTGTTCTTCCAGCACCACTAATCCAGAAACCGGAAGGATGATGTTGACTGAATCAGTGTGAGCAAGCACTTCAGCTGCCAGGGAGACAGCGTGTTAGTGAAAGTGAAAACATGTAACTTTTGTCAGCTGTACCTTTTGTCTATCAAGGAATAAAAGTCACTGGACAGATTTGTTTTCTCTTGACAGAATGGTTCACGTTTATCACAAATCTGAGGATGAAACAGGCTAAACTGATTCAGATGGACATGCAAGAACAGCACAGACTTTTCCTTCAACGCTAACAAGATTGTACAGCACAGATGAATTTGATGCATTGAATTCGGGTTGATGGGCTCAGCTTGCTTTCACTAGAAAGTATTTGTTGTGTTAAATTGTTCACAGTTGAAAAGTGGAGTTTGTTTAATGAGCAACTACTGCGTGTCGTTAAGAAGTGCATACCTGTCAGGTCGGGTGAAAGTGTTCGAGCGAGGGAATCGTAGTTTACGAAAGAAGTTAAATTTCTGTCAAGAGAAATAAGGCGGCTCTTGTAGAAATGAGACTTGAAGATCAGGTTGAGAATCACAAGTTAGCGAGAAAGGCCCTAAAGAGATGGTGAAGAAAAGCCAGTAGGGGATATGAAGCTTCTTTGGCAGGTACGATCAAGGAAATCCCTAAAGCTTTCCCAGGTATATCAGGAGCAAATAAAAAGCAGAGTAAGAAGAGGGTCAGTGAAGGATAGTAGTGGGGAGTTGTGTGCGGAATCTGAAGAGATAAGACAGGCGGTAAATGACGAATTTCCATCACTATTCACAAAAGTAATCGACAATGTTGTCGAGAATATTGATACACAAGCTATGAGACAGGCCTGGATTCAGGTTCGAAAGGATGAGGTGTTGGAAATTCTGAAAATTGTGAAAATAAACAAGTCCCCTCGGCCAGGTGCGACTTATGTCAGGATTCTCCAGGATACTCAGGAAGAGAGTGCAGAAATTTTGGTTTGTATCTTTATGTCGTCATTGTCTACAGGAATAATGCTAGATGTCCGGAAGATAGAAAATGCTGTCCCCTTGTTAAAGAAGGGGAGTCCAGGCAACCCTGGTAATCATAGATCAGTGAGCCGTATTTCAGTGGTAGGTAAAGTGTTGAAAGGGTTATGGATGAACGGATGTTTAATTGTCTGGAAAGGAATAGTTTGATAAAGAATAGTCAACATGATTTTGTGAAGGGAGGTCGTGCCTCACAAAACTTACTGAGTTCTTTCAGAATTTGCCCACACAGATTGATGCTAAAGCATTTGATGCGGTACATACAGATTTCAGGAAAGCGTTTGTTAGGGTTCTGCACGGTAGGCTGATACCGAAAATACAGATACATAGGATTGAGGGCAATTTAGCGGTTTGGACCAGAAATTGGCTAGCTGAAAAATGACACGTAGTGGTGGTTGATGGGAAATGTTCATTCTGGAGTTTAGTTTCTCGTGGGGTACCGCAAGGAACTATTTTGGGGCCACTGCTATTTGCCATTTTTAGAAATGAACTGGCTGAGGGCGTAGAACGGTGCGTCAGTAAATTTGGAGATGACACAGAGAACTGTGGATTTGTAGGCAAATTGAAAGGAGTTTGCGGGGACATAGATGAGCTGCAGAGCTGGGCTGGGCGATGCCAAAAGGGATATCATGTGGGAAAGTGTGAGATGATAAATTTGTGAGGAGTAACAGGAATATAGTGCACTCAGTAATTGGTAAGGGTCTTGGTACTATGGAGAGCAGAGTTCTTGGTGTCCACTTGCACAAATCCCTTACATTTTCCCACCGAGTTTGATAGGCGTATTAAGAACTCATACAGAGTACTGGCTTTTATTGGTAGAAGCCTTGAATTTCGGAGCCATGAGGACATGTTGCAACTGTATAAAACTTTCTAGCAGACCCACTTGGAGTATTGAGTAAATCCGTTCACCGCAATTTAGCAGGGATGTATGTGGAAGCATTGGGAACGTGTGGAGGAGATTTACTAGCGATTTTGCCTGTGGAGATTGAACGTCATGTGAAGAGAGGCTGAGGGACTTGAGGCTGTTTTCGTCACTGAAAAGAAGTTTAAAATGTTACTTAATCGAGACACACAAGATGATCATTTGATGAGAGACGTTGGACAGTGAGACGTTTTTTCCTTGAATGGTGATGGCTAGTATGAAGTGGAATAGCATTAAATAGACAGAGGACAGATGGCAGAGGAGAGGTCTTTGTTCAGAGAGCAGTATGGGAGTTCAATGCCCTGCCTGCAACAGTGTGATACTCGCCAATTTAAAGAGCATTTAAATGGTTATTGGAGAAACATATGGATGCAAATGGAATAATGTAGGTTAAATGTGCTTCAGATTATTTTCACAGATCGTCGCAACATCGATGATCGAAGCGTATGTGCTGTGCTGAAATGATCTATGTTCTATGTTCTATATAACTACAGAAGAAGAAAACCACAGGCGACAGGATTAGAAACACGTATTGCTCAGTTGGGTAGAACAATGACAAATGGAACTTAATCCTGAAATGAATTAGGAGCTGTATTTTATGAGATTGACAAGGCAAGAGTTTACATAATGTTAGAACACTGATAAGCGCAGAACTCAGAAGGACTTCCCTGTGCATGTCGTCAGACCGTTGGTTTTGACAGGTAGATAACATGGTGAGAAGGAACCTGGGATATGTACGTTACATAATCTTGACAATAATTAGAAAGTGAAGAGCTTGTGCTTACGTTTCGTTAAATGATTGTTCGACAACGATGGGGAACGTTCGCCATCTCCAGCGGAATGCTACTACCGAATAAACATTCGACCCCACTTTCCCCTCTATCCCATCTCACTGAGTACTGCCGCGAGATAGTATTTTTCGGAAGCCTTCTCACTGGACACGCAGATCCAAACCTCATTGACTCCCTAGACAACTCGACATCTCACAGACTCATCTTCATGAAATACCAGAATATCCAATACCTGCCCGATTATGACAATTCTCCTCACTACGCAAGATTCCTCAAATATCTTCCAATAATGTATCTGTACTTCACTAAATCCTGTCTAATGTATCTTGTGCTCACAATGCGGTTTCTTCTGGAAGAGGGAGAGGAAGGCAGAATGAGTGACAACTTTGTGAATACCTACGTTGTGCCGGCTGTAAAATGATCCTGAGCTTCCAGTTTCTTGTTACTTCAACATTCCACTGAGGTCTCATGCCACGATTTCACTCTCTGGTTTGCTGCAATGTTCACACATGAAACAGTGCAAACTTGAAGTACTGCGCCTAATTTTCTATTTAGAGTCTGTGATGCTTTCAGGATCCAACAGCGAGTTCAAAAAGTTTAGAATCTGTCTGCTTTCTTCCACATTCATTATCCACCCATACGTTACATCAGTCCTGAAGTAGGATCATTTTGCTCAAAACATTATCACTCCTTTCTCTCCATGCGTGTTGTGGACCTGCTGATTATGTTCAGAAATCCCAACTCTTCTTTGCAATATTTGATCTGTTCTGATCGCCAGACTGAAGGAAGCATGTAATTGCACAAGAGCATATTCAGGGACGTTTGACCAGTATGTTGCCTGGGCTGGATCATTCCTACTGTGAAGTTAGACGAGCTAGGATGGGGCAGATCTTTATTGTCTCGGAACAGCGAAGGCTAAGTGAGGAACTGACAATCGTGTGCATAATTGGAAAGCGGATAGATATGTGTTATAGGAATCAACCTCTTCTGAAATGGATCAGTAACTTCGGACGCAAGAGACAGAAGTCTTTGAGGAGGTTTTTTTAAGAATATTTCCACACAGAGAGTACTGTTCATCTGGAATTCTCAGTCTGAACTTATGCTAAAGCAGAGAGTCATCAGAACATTTCGGCAGTTTTATCTAAAAACTTGAAGTGCAGTTTACCACGACCAGAACATGCAAAATAGAGTGTTCCAGAAGCAAGGCGCAGGAGGCTGCTGAGGAGGTGCATTTCCAATTGAAATCAATGGGTTCTGTCCTACCTGTGGCTTTGGGCTCCCACGCTACATCTTGGAATATAGTCACCGCGGATACAGGAGAAGTACGTATTCAGCTCATTCATCATCAATTTTGGCGTCTGGATTTCTGACCTCCGCTGCAGACTCAAGGAGATGCGTCAGCTTTTCGGGGCACATTTTCAGAGAATCACATCGGTTGAAACATGGACAGACGAGAATCGGCTGCTCACTTAATGACCTGCAAAGTTTGTGCAAAAACAAAACAATTGGTTCGAAACACAACATTTCTCTTTCACAGTTACTTTGTTCTACTGATTTATTTTTACGATTCAGCTGGATAACTGTGTGTTCCCAAAAGGCGACATGATGAGGTGGATGGGCTGCGAAAATGCGTTGGCGTCTGTTATCAGCCATAATGATGTGGAATGGAATGGCATGGCATGGCCGGTGGGTTGATTGCCTCCTCCTGTCCCTGTCTGTCTCCTGTTTTGGAAAGTGTGTTTTAAAAATAGCATGATGTGGACAATGTGATTCTAAGCCACGAAACATCAAGTAAACCCCAGTCAATTATGCCACGATTCTCCTGTTGTATCTTTACATCAGACAGTGGAGCAGACTCACAAGCGCTCTGTCAGACTGCATGCTCATTCATACATACTTCCAGGTGGACAAGTTGTGCAAACAGCCATGTGGATGAAGAAGATGCAAGGAGTGGATTTATACATTGCTGGAATGGAGTTCAAACCACACTAATCAACATTACATTCTGTCAATCTGAATGTTTCTCTGCATTCTTTCCACTTTACAATTTCAACTGAAATTCTGTTTATCTTTTTACAACATTCTCATGACTTCACTACATGAAAATCGTGCATGCAGAAAAGATGAAGGGTGCTGAAGGTGGGTAGAGTGTGGGTCAGGTTGTCTGCATGAAATGTCCTTAAGAACTTTGTGAAGTGTCCCTGAATCGAATTATGTGAGGAACTGAAGCAATGAAAAGCCCCATGACAGTGGAGATGGAACATTGTCTGCAATCAATGCCAGAAGCAGGTTACAATTGTTTTTCAATAAAATCTGTTCCGCAAAATATTTTTCCATACCCCTTTCCGTAACCCGATGCTCCAATAATCACTCTTCGATGTCAGTAACACCTGTTTTTTTGAGGCTTAAAGTCAACACCACAGCAACGAAATAGAGCAACTGGTTTGAGGGGTTCAGTGGTAGGATTAGGACATGTTACAATCCGACTGGCCATGCCTCCAATGGCACAATCGGCCAGCGCATGGTACTTATATAAAAGTCTGGAGACATATAGAATGTTGGGAATGTGACCTGGAGCATTACCTGGGCAGCCTTTACTGACAATAACCAGTGAAATGTTGGAATATCAGGCTGAGAAAGAGTAACAGAAACATGTATTTACCCGCAGGATTTATTGGAAAAGATCAGTTTCTGATTTTGTCGCATGTTATTTCCCTGGTAAGTGTCTAACGTATTGACTAATACATTGAAAATATTCACTAGTTGAATATTCATCGGTGGCACGAGACCAGAGCTGATGTTTTACCTCGATGACCTCTATCATATCGATGACCTTGCATTGGGATAAGTTCTAGTAAAGGCTGTCTGGCTTGTTCTATAAAATTGCATTTGCTGCAAACTGAAACAACTCATTACACTAATCGAAAGGAAATAGATTTATCTCATTAGGCCCTTTGAATATTGTCCTCAAATATGGTACTGACAAGGAAAAACGATTTATTTTCTGAGTGCTGCTGTGAAGAACAGAGGATTCAAACAGGAATAAAGACGAGTGGGTTGTGTGGTGCTGGAAAGGAACAACAGATCAGGCAGCATCTGAAGAGCAGGAGAATCGACGTTTTGGATTTAAGTCATTCAGCAGGAAGCAGGGGCATAATCTCAGACCGTCAATTCTCCAGCTCCTCGGATGCTGCCTGGCCAGATATGCTTTTCCAGGTCCACACCATCAACTCTGACCTCCTACATTTGCAGCCTCCACTTTTTCACTGAAATAAGGCAAAACTTGCTTGCGTGCAGTTCAGGGAGGGACTCGCTCGCGTTTCTGGTGAGTGTGGTGAAAATTTCAAGGCAACAGGTGACAGTAGTAATGGTGCTTTATATCGACAGTTTCATTCCTACTCACTCTGGCAAAACCTCCCTTTCAAGGGGGGTTAGAATCGCCATAGTCTTATGGATCGTGTGAGCAGCGGAAATTAGTATCCTGAGATGGTTCAAGCATTATTCCCATTTTGTTGATACCACTTTAATCCAGTTATCGAGTGGACAGAGCGAACTGACTTCCCTTTAACACAGATTTAAAACAACAGCTCAGTGTTTTTAAAATTTGGAAAACATCATGTTGAAAAACCTACTAGAACTTGTAACAACAGTGCTTTTTCTATACTTAGTCTTATTCATTTACAAGTGTGATGCAATTTCATTCAAATTAATGTGAAGCAATTAGAGAGTGTGCCCCTCCAAAGTCCCAATCTCGGAAGCCCATAAGAACCACCACCACGAGTAGGTCATTTCAATTACTTCGAGCCCGGCCCATGGGTGACTTTGCATGGCCTCAGCTCTAGTTACCCGCCCTCTCATTTTTACCCTTAATAGCTATAATCACCAGTGTACATGCTCCCTATACCTGCCAAATTAACTTTCTGTGTGTGTGGAATTTTCAAATATTCTGGAATCATCTTTGGGAGCATGTTAATTTTTCTAATTTCTTTATATCCCAGTCAACGTCGTTCGAGTTTTTTATTGTGGCTTTACATCCCAGTTAATTTCATCTTGATAAAGAATGCTGGGCCCACTTCAAATAATTGAAATCTCGTTACTAGGCTTGTGCAATCTCATTAGTGGTTTCGGAAATGTGATAGATATATCAGTCACAGCTAATCAGGCTGGATGCAGCACTCTCGCTTCAAATCCCTGTCAAGTTATTATTTCCTTCTCTCCTCTTAACGTGTGCTAAAGTAGCACAACAAATGATCAATCAGCATTGTAAGACACATTTACAGAGACGTGTAAAATGCCAAGGTTTTGAGATAACGTTTCAACTGCAGCAGCTTCTGTTAACATAGACTATAGATTACTCTCGTCTCAGGCTTGGCAGAGTGACAGAGTGCTGCCGAGCGAAATACACTGTCTGAGCAAATATCATTTTCTGTGGTTTCTGCGTTGCTTCGCTCATTTATGAGTTTTGGCTCATTGAGAATTTTGAAATTGACCGCTCTGTGCAAACGTATCTATCAGAAGTGAGGTGCTACCAATACTGACTCCTGATAACAGCAGTGCACACTCTCCCTGAGCCTGGAAACAGTTTCCTCACAGATAATGGCACACTCAAGCAGTCATGGGACTTTTCATGACAGCGTTCTCAATTGGTCACAAAATTCAATTTCAGAATGAAAATAAGGATACGTTTCTTCAGCCAGAGAGCGTTGAGTCTGGGGAATTCATTGTCACAGAAGGTGTAAAAACCAGGCCATTGTGTACATTTAAGACTGAGATAGATTGGTTCTAGAATATCAAGGGGATCAACGGTTACGTGTAGAAAGTGGGAGATTGGTCTTGAAAAACCTATCAGCCATGACTGAATGGCAGAGCAGACTCAGTGGGTAGCATGGTATAATTGCCGTTCTTATGTCTTATGGCCTTTTGGTCTAAAATATTCTGTCACTGAATTGTTTCTTCGTTTGTTTTCTTTGCTTGCAAGCTGATGGTCACAGTGTGAGTCCATTGGACCAATAAACGAGATGTCAGACCATACTCTGGTAATCATACTCTGCTGTGTATCATTTCACGAACACCAAGGATAAGTGTCTACTGCTCTGCACAATTTATTCAACTGCATTGAGAACGAGGAAATACAATCTCAACTGTTTCCTGCTAAAAACAACTTCTGGCTTTGCTCGTTTTATTTTTATTGACACACAGACTGAGGATGTAAACGTTGAAAACATGGATTTTTCGAGACTGCTGCACGCACACATCCTTTTTTCCCCAAAAAGCGTGTCAAAATTATGGCCTGAATCGCTTTCTCCTTTTGATTGAAGTAGCATTTTTTTTCCTCTGAGTTAGCAACAACGACATGAAGTTTATACACATCGAATACAGCGTCACTGAGCAACAGGACTCCTGCAGGAACACCCCACGTTGAAGCAGATAACAGCGCATTTTCTGGGACACTGGGAAGGACACCTAAACAGGTCCACGTTACTGGGAGAGATTCTCTCTTTTCCGGCTGTTCTGTGGCCTTTGTACTATCTCAGATGGAGCAATTTGCATAAAATATCCAATAGAATTTTAGTTCCTTTGCATGCTCATTCTCCCATTTGCACACCCTTACACATTTTCGATGCCACCCAGTCCGACCGCCAACCGCTGAATCCCGCGTTTGGAAGGAAGCTGAAGCCCCCTTTCGTGATGCTTTCCCCCTGCACTGCCTGCCAGTGGAAGATGATTCAGTCCAGCCGCCAATGGAGGGAGGCCGGTCTGAGGGTTTGGAGCTAACACAGCGTCCTGGCAGCAGAATGTCAGAATAGGAAGGAACTGTTGTTAAAACCACGTGCTGCCCTCCGTCGCTGACGCTAAAGAAAAACCCTCAGTTTACAAGAAAATTTACTGCGTTTAGTGCTCGTGACGTTGGCAAAATGCTGGCTCATTGGTCTAGTAGTGTGATTCTCGATTATGCTGAGCATAGCAAGGGCTCGAAGTGCCGGTGTTAAATCCTGGTCCTCCCCTAGTATTGAACATGCCCTCTCACCTTTCAATCAGAATGTATGATTTCTATGAGACCGAGGTCGGACCAATATACAGAAGCTTGAATATACGCACTAGCAGGCCTGCATGGCTTTTGACTATGCTGTGACCCATTCTGTGGTTCTGAGTGAAATAACAGTTGGAACAACAAAATGTGGGTAGTTAGGCAACGGTTATTTTCCACAACTGGGACACGTCTGTGCACAGAATGTTACAAAATAACAGTAAAGATGTTTTTTGCATTCTCTCAGGTACATGCCACATGCCAGATGACCAACTAAATACTTACGGAAAACGGTATTGGCAGCGTCTGCACAGTGACACAGTGGGAGCGTGATCTGCTCATAATCTCTAGATTACTGGAACAAAGCCGTTCTCTCATGTTTGAAAATTCCACGCTTCAATGTATGTGTACTTCCTCTGTTAGTGCTCCTCTATAAGCGAGCTATGTTCTATGTGTTACACTCTGAGCAGTTTTCTGCTTCCCTTTAACGACTGCATCTGATATAAATATCTCATATTGTTACACGGGCCCAAATTACGGAAGTGAGGAGATGCAACTGTGAAAGTTCTACTGTTCTTTGTCGATCAACTACGATCTAAATTGCATAAGGCTACTCTCTGACATGGCGAAAGATTGGTCAAGTTGAAGCACATCAGCTGTGGTCTGCCTGCTGTAATTCGCCCTGCTGTTCGACGCAGCAGCATCCGGCATGTGATCCGAAAACTTGTGAATCACAATACTGTCAAATGCATGTCGAACTTCTGCGAAATATTTTTTCTGGTGTTGGTTCTTATACAAAATCCTATCGTTCAACCTTGTAGTGTGACATTATTTACGAGTCAATCGATCATTTCATTCCCAATGTTGATGACAATTTTGGAGACCTCAAATCTGATTCTTGTCTTCTTATCAGAAGTAGCTGTTCCTTGTTACATTCGAGGTTAATTATCTGTTGAAAAGACAGCTTTTCTTACGCTTAACTGATTCACTTCAGGATGCTACGTCTGCAGGTTGTGTCAGCTGCCTAGTTATCACGAGGTGAAAGGTTGTTAGTATTATCTTCTCGCTCCCAGGGAAACAGGTTTTCGATGACCCCCATTCCTCGGGATGGTTCATTCACATTTTGTTTTCAATGCCTTTGTAACAGTTTCTTTTTGTCCCGTTCATCCAGAGAAAGTTTATTTCAGACAGATTGCTGGTTTAGTCCAACGGTGTCTTTGTTAATTTGTTCAATCCTTTAACAACTACCACAGTATAAAACCAAAATTGTCGCAGTCACTCGCCTGTGTTAATTATTTTAATATGATGAGCAAACATTCGTAATTCCACATTTTTAATGTGATCGTCCACATCTCCGCTAAGTCACTACACCATGAACTACTTAAAATGTACCATTTAATTATGCAGTATAAATATGTGCAAGACAACCATTAATAAATGAATCACACAATGAAGATCAGGGAATAAATCACAAGGGTAATAAACAAAGAAAACTAAATAAACATGCAGACAACAAAAATAGAATAAAATATATGATATTTCATCTATTTAAATTTTAATATGATCATATATTAACAAATTGCAAGGGAACTGCTAACTTTTCCGTTACTTTTGTACTCAAATGTGCAAGCGATTTTTCCAGTTTTGTAGATTTGACAGGAGCACACGATAGGTTATTCAATTTGTTCGCATTCTTTAACTTTTGTCCCAACAAGTCTTCCCCCTTTCCTACCACAAAAGGTGTAAGATCCTAAATTCTCATATAGAGAGTTTACTTAAAATATTCCTGTTCCGTGACTGAAATCCGAAATTTTGTGTCGTGAACCCAGGGAGGGACTGCTCCCTATTTTTAATTACATGTACATTTTATCTGTATTCATCCATCATTAAAGTGTCATGCATGCTACACGAAGGTAAATTTAATTAATGTAGACCTGTCTTGCCTGTTCAATCGAGTAACTTGTTAATCGTGCTGGCGTGTGTTTGAAGATACCAACGATGCAAAAGGCAATTCTCTCAGTGATGCCACCCACATGACTGTTATTTTTGGTTTTATCATCCATCGATCTAATATACATTAACGTGAGTGGTAAATTGAGTTAATCGTTCATTACATCACTGAGGGGAGCCAAAAAACTGTGGTATTGGAAAAACATAGCAGGTCATGAAGGCAACATCTCAGGAGCAGGAGACTTGATGTTTCGAACATAATCTTTTCATTAATCTATTGCGATGTCGAGACATTACAAATGACAGCGTGAGTTTAGTGCTGGAAACGCACAGCAGGTCAGACAACATCCAAAGTGCAGGAGAATCGAAGCTTCAGTTAAAAGCCCTTCATCAGGAATGAGATTGTGAGCCAAGTGTGTAGTGAGTTAATTGTGAAGGGGCGGGGCTGGTCTAAAGGTAGCAGAGAATGCGACAGATAGATTAAGGTGGTGGTAAGGGTAATAGGTCGGGGAGGAGTGTGAAGCTGACAGGGAGGAAGGAACATGGACAGAAAGGAGAGTTCATGAGATCATCGTCAAGTTGAAAATTTGGAAGTGGATAAGGTAGGAGGAGGAGAAATGAGGAAACTTCTGAAATCCTCATGGAGGCATAGGGTTTGAAGGACCTTGACAGAGATGAGTCGTTTTTCTTCCGGGCGTCGGGTGGTTAGCGAGTGATGATGGAGGAGTCCCAGGACCAGCATGCCCTTGGCGGAGTTAGAGGGGAAATTGAAGTGTTCGGCCCTGGCGCAGCGGTGTTGGTTAGTTCGGGTGTCCCGAAAATATTCTTTGAAACTCTCTGCAAGCAGGCGTCCTGTCTCGCCAATGTAGAAAAGATGCATCAGGAGCAATAGATACAGTAAATGACCTGTGTAGAAGTGTAGTTTAAAACTTTGATTGATGTGGAAGACGCATTTAGAGCCTTGGACGGAAGTGAGGGCAGAGGCGTGGATGCAGGATTTGCAATATCTGCAGTGAAAGAGGAACGTGCTGGAAGTAGAGGGTGGATGGCTGTGGGGCATGCTTGGACCTGACGTGGCAGTCACGGAGGCAACAGTCGAGACTGAAAGTGTACTAAGATGGGAAGTGACATATATCTCTACTCGAGGCGTCTGTTTGAAGGTGGTGGAACTGTCTGAGTATGATGTGATGTGTATGGAGGATTCTGTGATCGATGGTGAGGACCAAGGTGCATCAGACCTTGTTACGCTTGGGATTTAAGTGAGGAGGAGTGGGAAGTGAATGGGATGTGCTGGAGGGCATCATCAAACACGTAGAAAGGGAAATTGTGGTGTTTAAAGAAGAAGGGCATCTGCTGTTTTTGGTGGTGGAAGTGGTCCGCCAAGGAGCAGATGCAATAGAAGCAGAGGAATTGAGAATGAAGAACAACATTATTAAAGCAGGAAAAGTGGTAAGGGCAGTAGTGCAGGTAGCTGTGGGAGTCCGTGGGTTTGTAGGACATGTCAGTGTTGAGCCAGTGAGAGTTGATGGAGATGGAGAGGTCCAGCAAGGGGGAAGGGAAGTGTCTACTATGGTCCAGAACAACATAAGCCGGAGATATAACTTGATTAATTTGATGAATTGTTCAACCTTCTCGTGAGAGCAAGTGGTGGCGCCGATGCACTTACCAATGCAGTCTATGAAAATGTAGGTAATGGTGCCAGTTTAACTGCAGAAGATGGAGTTTTCCATGTGACTAACATGGGGACGGACATAGCTGAGTTCAATGCGGGTGCACATGGCTCTTCCTTTTGACTGGAAGACGTAGGATGATTCAAAGAAAAAAATATTGACGGTGAGGACTAGTTCAGCCAAACAAATGAGAATATCAATGAACGGGTAATGATGGGGACGTTGGCAGAGAAAGAAACGGAGGCGTTGGAGGCCCACGTAATTGCGCATAGAAATGTAAAGAGATTCGATGTCCGTGGTGAAGATGAAGGGTGGGGGCCAGGGAAATGGACGTCTTGGAGACCGGGATTGGTGTCCCGAGTGTGCATGCTGAGTTCCTGGTAAGGGAAAGAGGACGCTATTAAAGTATTTCGAGATGAGTTTGGTGGACAGGAGCAGGATGAGATGATCGGTCGGCCGAGTTAATAAGGATTGTGGATCTTGGGTAGGAGGTAGCATTGGGCAATGCGGCATTCCTGAACTTAGAGGTTGGAAGCTATGTGGTTGGGAGGTCTCCTGTGGTTAATAGGTTGTGTACGATTTAGTGATGGCAGGTGAGGTCGTGGTGGAGGGGTCAGGAGCCAGCGGTCTCCTCGAATTGCCACATGGCTTCAATGGCATAGAAGTCAGTGTGCGAAACTACCACGGCGCCCTCCCCCATGTACGCTTGTTTGATTGTGTGTTTGGAGGTGGAACGGTTGGACTGGTGGGCTGCGTGTTCCCAGGGTGGAAGTTTGGAGTGGGTGAGTGGATTGAACAGTTTGAGGTGGTCATGGCCCGATGGCAGTTGGAAATAAAGAGATCGAGGGCGGTTAGCAGACTGGCACGGGGTGTCCATGTGGATTGGGTGTGTTTGAGGTGGTAGAAGGGTTCCTCAGCAGCTCGGCGGGAGTCTTAATGGAAAAAGTAATGCCGGAGGCGGTGCCGGCAAAAGTGTTTGATGTTACAATGAACATTGAATTCGTTGAACCGGCAGAGAGTGGGATGACGTTAAAGCATTTTCTGAAGTCTGAGTATTCATCCTCAGTGAAGGGGAGGTCGAGGGGATGGTGAAAAAATGGCACGGTTGGGAGCGATGATCTTGTGTCGGTCTGAAGCTGGAAGTGCGGGTGGAGGCTGTAACAGGCGTGGGAGTGTTTGTATTGCTACTGGAGGTGACGATATTTATGGAAGTGAGGTCCAACTGGCGTGTCGGGGGGTGCGGAGATAGTGACTGTGAGAACTGTTTGAGGGTGTGTCATAGGCAATTCTGTTGACCGTGCTTATGTCAGTAGTATCAGTCGGAGCGGAATTGGGTGCAACAACGATCACGACGGGAGCTGACATGGCAGAGTGCATGGCCGTTTAACAAATGACTGCTGCGGCAGAAATAAAAGGGTGAACGTGGCAGACCATGAGGCATAAATGATATTCGGCAGAACAGAAGTGTCTGTGGTAGTGGCAACAAGGGGCAGAAGTGTCTGTTGCAATAAAAATGGTGGAAGTGATGTTCCAGTTATGCATCGTGTTACTTTTGGTGGCAACCGAACTTGTAGCCAGCACGGAAATGTCATCCTTGTTCGCTGTTGTGGAGTTGGTTGGAGTGGCCACAGGGCTGACAGAGGCTGAGCAGTTCCGTAGGTTGGGGAAGCTCCTGGTATGTTCCAAGGATCCTGCGTTTTGTTGCATTTTCACAAATGCTTTTTGTACTTTCAGGTTTTGATATCCAATCTCGTGTAGAAAAACCGTTTGTTAAATATGTGAATGCTTCTGGGCATGTAAAACAGATGACGAAATTTTCAGTTCTGAGAGTGTGTGGTCCTGAGCTCAGGCAGGGCCAGCTGTAGAGTGATAAGGTGATGGCGCAAGATGTTAACCAAATGACTGACAGATCAGAAACATTGTGACCAAATGCATGATGGACATTTGCATGCAAGCATTTCCCCGTTTTTCTCAGAATTATCTGTTTTCTTCTCATTCATTTCCTATATGTCACACAAGTGAGTTCTCATTCGCTCCTGATGTAAGTGTGAGTGTGATCTGAACTGTACATATCCACAGCACAAATGTACTCGGCGTCCATGTGACACATTAATTTGATTCATGAAGTTGTGGGCAGACGTGTCGCCCAACACTGTGGGTCTGAAGGTTATCAGACGTACTATTCCCACTTCGCCATTGAACTGGATCACTGCCACTGAATCCATAATCCACTTGCAGAAGGCAAACCAGCATTACAACTCCAATATTCTGCTTCACTGCTTATGCAAAGCTCAAAATTATGTCATTTTTTTCTGTTCTTAATGGTTATCAGCTTATTCTGGTGTTTGATGTGAATTCGTTCGTCCAAAGTTTGTATTTATCATGATTGTTGCCTTTGAAAATATTCCATGCAAACACTTCGACTCAAGTACTTTTCCAAACGCACATTTTCCCACAGATGATCATAGTTTTAACAGACAAACAAAGGACCACGGCTACAGTGGTCCTTCAGACCCACAGTGTTGGGCAGACACGTCTGCCCACAACTTCATGGGTGGCACGGTGGCACAGTGGTTAGCACTGCTGCCTCACAGTGCTGGAGACCCGGGTTCAATTCCCGCCTCAAGCGACTGACTGTGTGGAGTTTGCACGTTCTCCCCGTGTCTGCGTGGGTTTCCTCCGGGTGCTCCGGTTTCCTCCCACAGTCCAAAGATGTGCAGGTCAGGTGAATTGGCCATGCTAAATTGCCCGTAGTGTTAGGTAAAAGGGTAAATGTAGGGGTATGGGTGGGTTGCGCTTCGGCAGGTCGGTGTGGACTTGTTGGGCCGAAGGGCCTGTTTCCACACTGTAATGTAATCTAATCTAATCTAAAAAAAACTTAGATTTATTATTTTTCCTTTTCTTCCCGCGCAAGGGTTTGTCAAAGGGGGGCAGAGATCATTTGGGATTGGACGCTGGCTTTCGTTAATTATTTTATTGCAATCCGGACAGGTTTAAGTCATATCTGAAAAGGAATCCATATTACTGACCCTTTATCCACACTTGCAGGCCATCTGGCCCTACTAGCCAGCCCCGCCATTCAATAAGATCATGGGGAGTGTTTTCATGACCCCTGCTCCACTTACACGCCCTCACGCTGTAAGATTTAATCCCTTTATTGCTGAAACAAAATCCATTTTAGTTTTCATGCCATTTACTGAAGTCTCGTCAACGACTTTACTGAGCCAGGAATTCCATGGCTTCACAAGTCTCTGGGTGAAGAAGTTCCTTCTCAATTTATTCCTGAATCTGTTCCCCTTAACTTTGAGGCTATGCCCTCTTTCCAAGAACTTAAAAGCATACTGCATCATCCTCAACAGAATCCATTTAAAATTCCGCTTTTGCCCCATTTTCTTCTGCGTTTGCCAAAGCACAGAGTCTCCCTCTCTGACTGAAGAAACTGTGACTTCATGCCGACAATTTCTTGTTGCCATGCAGAATGATCAGCAGTGCGCACTTCCTGTTCAAGCTGTACTTGATTCAGGACTTTAAGTGTTCCTTGGAATTGTTATATTTACTTTCCAACTCCTGAGTTTTACTATCTAACTTCTGAACGACTTCCACATCTCTCCGACATTTCTGTACACAATCCCGAATGGATTGATAATTTAAGAGATTAACTATATTCTACCGTTTGAAAATATCTTTTACTTTATTCTTTAAATTATCTCCGTGTTGTCCGACACAAAAATAACACCTTCCTGACTAATAATCTCCAGGGCATCAATTTTCTGTCTTTGCCCTGCAATATCTGACTAGTTTCTCATATTTTAGCTCCAACTGACTTACTGCAGTGTTTATCAGCATTAACGCATCCATCACAATGCCAAGCTTCTGCCACAATAGAAGAAGTTCCAACCTTCTTTGGTTGTGTTCGTTCCCTTTGTATCAGACTCTAACTAAGGTCCAGGTGTGCTGTGGCTCAGACATCATAAGGTTCCCAATGCTGTATTTCCATTGGCAATGCTGTTAAGAAATATTACTTAAACAAGCTGTCTAATTCAGATTAACTGTCTGCTTTGATTTCAAAGGTAAGTTCCAATATCAGAATTAATAATATAAAAGTTAGACGTTCTGATGCAATCTGATTGTTATCGGTCCATCCTCACCTGCACACTTGAAATCCTAACCGTCACGACAGACAGCTGCTCTTTTAATTGGACTCAGGTGGGAGTTCAAAGAATACGAGCCTTGGCGGATGTGACGTCAGAGTAAAATGAAGTCACTTCTAATCAACCCTACCCAGTGATGCCAGCTATTGTGGGTAAATCACGGCAAATTACCATTAATTTTACCACGTCTCAAGAAATCTCAAACACAATCAAGTAATGAATCATCTATTTAATTTTTATTGCATGTAGTAACTAATATCAACACCTCAGGCCAGCAAATAGGGTCTCCCAACGCAATGTAGCTATTTCTGAATAATGTTGGAACTTGGCTATAATTCCACCAATAGTGCCTGTCGCTGGAATTGTCCAGTGTTCGATACTTTTGCATTGTTGTTCTCCACCCGTCTGCTAAAAGGAAAATTCTGGTGTTTCATTCTTACACAGATTGATGTCCTTTCGATCTGTGGAATATTACTGATCCGCTGAGCAGTCGGGGTCCTTAATGGCAATGATGCAGTCAACTTCTTAAGCATGGGTTAATACAGATTTTTTTTGTGTGCAGTTTCAATTCCGTCCTTTAGATTCAATTCCATCATAAGTTTGTCCTCCTCATTTTGTAGGTTTTTTTCAGACAGAGTTATTGATGCTTCTTTTAGTGCGTATCGTTTATGATTTATTGATTATTTGAATCTATTAAGTTATAGAAGACATATAACATTCTAATTAGCCTTACGCTTCTAAAATAAATATAAAATGCCTGAAATTCACCTTTTTTCTACTTGATAAGGTTTTTCATGACCAATTTTAGTTGACATAATTTAATTTTTTAAACTTCTTCCCTGCTTCATATCTTATCAAACATAAAACATCATTTATAGTCATCAAGGATCGTGTCCAATATTAAGTTCCGAAATCAAAAATATGCTCCCTTTTACTTTTTGACTGAATTTCCAACATCGATTTTGTAAGTTTGCTCTTCTGATCTCTCATCTTCACGAAATAATGTTGGTTCTAAGCCGTCATGAATTTGGTTTCCCCATTTTTTGAACTGCAGGTGACAGTGTTTGATAAGGTGGCAAGATCATAAGCCAGATCACACCAAGATAAATATCAGTAAATTGTGAAATCACAAGCTCATTGATTGATGCAACTTTGTCAGGTGAAGCGAGAGAGAGGCACACAAAAACAGAATTTACACACAGAGATAAAAGGACAGACATACTAAAAAGATCATACCGATTCGTCGATCTTATGCCAATTGATTGTTCTGCCTAAAAATGGGTGCCTGCCTGCTTCAGTTTTACTTCACCTCACAAGGGAAGGGCTCTGAAAGTTTGTGATTTCACATGAGCTGTTGGAATGTAATCTGATCTCGCTTGACTTCTGAACAGTGTTTGTGCAAGTGTAGAAGAAGGTAGATCAGGATAGGGCAATGGATGTTGTCCGCATGGAATTTACTGAAGCATTTGAGCAGGTAACGTATGGTAAATTGATCCAGATGACAACGCTACATGGTAACGAGCCTACGTTGTTACGTTGGACTTAAAGAAAAAAGGCTCGGTCATACAAGACGCATAGTATTTGCAGAGGCTATTCTTTTTGATTGAATGTCTAAGGTGTACATGTTCGCGGTCGAACTGGTAAGTTTGCAAACGACTTAAAATTTGGTGGAAACGTGAACAATGAGTGACGTTTTCAAAGGATACAGCAGGATAAAGATCAGTTGCAGAGCCAAACGGAGAAATGCCAGACGTATTTTAATCCGGACAGTGCAAGGTAATGTATTTTACGAGGTCAAATGCAAGAGGAAATTAAAGAGTAAATGGCCTACCCTTTAGAAAGATTGAGTTACTGGAATATATTTAGCTCACTAAAAGTAGTAACACTAGGGGATAAGATAGCAAATGATCTGTATGGTGTGCTTGCTTCAACGGTCGGGTCACTTACGACAGATGTTTGCAAATGACTTGGCGGCAATACCAGCATTCCTTCTGTCCACAATTTGGAGTATTGTGTGCAGTTCTTTTCGATAAACGTTTGGAACACTGTGAAGGCTTTTGTTCGTGATCACAAGGGGTTGACAAGACTTTTGCCTGGATTGCAAAGTACAAACTAAAAGGAATGAATGGACAAACTTGGATTGTTATTTTTTCGAGCATCAGCGGAAGTGGGGAAATGCATTAGACGAATGTAAAATCATAAGGCGCGTCGACAGCGTCATATGTAGAGTCTTTCTCCCAGGGCAGAAGTTTTAAGTACGAAGTGTCATCCGTTTTAAATGAGGGCTCAAATTTAAAGGATTAATGAGAGGCAAGGATTATTTTTACAGAGATTAGTAACTGTGTGGAATGCGCTGCCAGAGGAAGTGGTCGACGCAGATACAATAGAAACATTTGTAAGTTATGTTGACAGTCTAATGAACTAACAGAAAATAGAGAGATGTAGGCCATGTTCAAGCACATGCGATGAGTTTGGAATGGAATCATAGTTGCACAGATATAGCGGGCGTCTTTGTACGTCAAATATCCTGTGCCATATGATGAGCAGCAGAACAATGGGATGCACCGAGTTTCAGAGGAACTTTTGCTTGCATGTGAACTTGCCCTTTGATGTATCAGATTAGACAGGCACGGAGCTGGAAAAACACAGCACACCAGTCAACATCAGGAGTTACAGAATTCGATGATGCTCGTAGGATTGTGTGTGTGTTGGGGAGCTCAAGATAAGGGGGACGAAGGGGCAGGTTAGCAATATGGGAATATGTGAAGACAGGTAGAGTGTATGACGTGTTTGGTCCTTGCGGGGCATGAGTCTGGTTGATGATTGGGAGCAGTAGAAGGGAGTGGGAGGAGCTGGGAAGGGGGTCGGAGGTAGAGATGGAGGTTATTTGAAACTGGAGAACTCAAGTTTGAATGGTCTGGGCTAGAGGGTGCCCAGGTGGAAGATAAGATGTTGTTCCTGCAAGAGGGCATGTGGTTTATATTGGCCATACAAGAGGCCAAGTATTGTAATGTCAGAAACAGAGACAATGGGGGAATGTAAATGGACGATGACTGATTGTTCCAGTCGGACCCTGCGGACTCAGCTGTGATGCTTGGAGAGCCATTCCAAGACCACATCAGTAGCACCTAATGCAGTAAAGGAGGTTTTAAGAAAGGCAGGTGAACCACTGTGTCATCTGAACGGACCTTTTGAGGCCCTGGTGAGAGGTGACGGTGGTATGTAGTGGCAGGTTGTGCATCTTTACTTGTTGGGGAAGGTACTGGCAGTTCGGTGGTGAGGATGGCATGGAAAAATAGACTGCCAGAGGGAATGGATCTTTTGGAAGGAAGAAAGGGGAAGATGTTTTGAAGGGACGACCTACATGGAGTTGGCAGATGTGTTTGAAGATGATGCATGAATGCTGGGGCTGGTGGCGTGGTAGGCGAATACCTGGGTGACTGTTTGCATTGCTTTCCGATAGGGTTTGGGAGTGGTGGGGCGGGGAATGGAGGTGATGCAGCGCAGGCGTCTGGTTGACGGAAAGAGAGAAAGTATTTGATTCAAAACAGGTGACTATCACGGGAACTCAACAGTAAATTAGCTCCTTTCTGAGTACATGCAACAGAGGCAGAGTAATTGGGAGAATGAGATGGAGTTCATGCAGGATACTGGGTGGTAAGAGTTGTAGTTCAGGTCGTTATGGGAGTCTGTTGGTTTGTATTCGACGTTTGTAGTCGACTCGTGATAAAGTTGTCAAAGAGTCATATGATATACCTACTTCTAAAAGTCAAGGCAGAAAGTTTAAGACCAGGGACATTACGTGAGAACTACATAAGGTGTCGAATAGGGGTTATTTCGTATTCTGCGCACAGTTCAGAAATCTACATATTGGGAGAGATGTGATAGAACTGGAAAGAATGCAAAGGAGATTTACCAAGATAATGCCATGGCTGCGAACGTCAGTTATGAAGAGTAATTGGATATAGTAGTGTTACTTTGCTTAGTACAGAGTTGATTGAAAGGTAATATTACTGATATTTTTCATAAGCTAAAGAGTTTTTGGAGAGAGTCATAAACACTTCCACTGCGGAGGGATCAATGATGTCGGCCATTGGTATAAACTGTGAGATATAAAGCAAAGAGTGTTGGACTGTGGAACACAGTGTCTTTAGTTCTCCGAGAGGCAGAAACCATCATGACATTTCAGAAAAAAATATAGCTGCACACTTGCAATTCGAAGGCAGGCACGGTTATGGGCCTCGTGTTAAAAATGGGTTTGGAGATTTAGGTGATGGTTTTTCACCAGGGAGGACATAATAGGCAGATGGACAATTTTTGTTGTTGTTTTGGACATCTGCGGTGTTATTGATATAACGTTCAAGTAGCTCGGTTTTGAACAGGAGATGCTGTGTTTTGTGATTGCTGTATGTTCTCACTGTGCAACATTCTCAACTTTTGTTGTCGACTTTGAATGATCGAAGGCATTTCACCAGATCTGGCACTCGTTTTTCTCAATTCTTTAGGTGCATGCTTATCCGATTCTGTGTTATCACAAAAAAAAAACGACGTAAGTCATTATGTAGACTATGTGTCATTTGCTCTGCATCACTTGTGTTACTTGTGTCTGCGTTCCGGGAGAGACCATGAGTCCCTGCCTTGATGTCCAAGTGTACATGCGTTAGTTTAGGTTGCTGAATGGACGTGCTTCTAAGGCATTAAATGTGTTCAAATTTTATTTTTTTATTTTGCTCAAAATATCAAGACTGTCGAGACCTTTGATTTTGCTAACTGGAATTTAAATGAAGTAAATAAGTCAGACCATGAATAGTTTGAATTAAAATCTCACAGAAAACGTGAACCAGGAAGTCTTTCTGCATGGTTACGATTTATTACGGTAGCATACCTGCCGGAATTCCAACCAGGGCCCGTTCACAAAACCAGTGAAGCAGATCATGCAAGCCTGCCTCACGATATAGAATGAAAATTTAGTCATCCATGTTGCCATTAATGGATTATTCAAATTGGGCTGGTGAGCAGACACATGACAGAGGGAAATAATAAAATGAAACATTCGATTCAGAAACGATGAAGCAGATGGTAAACCCTTCTCGATTATGGTAATACACAAATTCTCATACTTCAAATGGTTCATACTTACTTGTTTTCTTCCATGCACGAATGCAAAGCTTTCAGTTATTCTTCAATATCGGACTTTATAAAAAGCACAGTATTTAAAGAGAGAAGTTCCATCAGATCTATAATATAATGACAACATCATGCTGTTCTCGTTACCTCGGGTGCTAATGCTTTCATAATACTTGATTCTGGTTTTGAACTGGGCATCAAGAACTTAATCTCAATTGAACTGATTAAAAGAGATGCAGCAAACTGCTCGAATGTCAAACAGGAAAGCGAGTCATCATTCGATTTCTCCTCCATTTATAATTGATAGTTTAGTGCTCTATTACAAACGATGAAAGGTGTTGGATATGCGTTGGCCGAATTGTTCGGGCAGTTTTGAAATGAGAACATTCAAAACTTTAAATTGGATGCAAAACAAAACTGCTTTGGCTTCTGAATCTTAACATTTGTTTTCATCCAAGCGCTTGCATACTTGTGAAGAATGTCTTGAAAGAAGAACTGGGCAGACACATGACAGATGCTTCATGTATTTTTTATTTATTTTTGTCCATCAGTCAGTGCCAGCATTGCAAAATTTATCAGCCAAATGTATCACTTCGAAGCAACTGAAATACCTCGGAATGCACAATTTCCATATACCTACACATCCGAAAAAACGTTCTTTTTTACGTAGTTTAAGACAGCTGATTTGCAGATATTGTTCCGTTTATGAACGTATTATGCCAGAAACCCTTCTTTTAAAAGTAAAAAACGCATAACCATTTATTTTCTCAACCTTCTTCACGAAAAAAAAGTCATTGTATATTGAAACCATTACTCCGAAATTAATAATGGCGCCTCTCTTTTTTAATGGTGTCTCACTCTCTCCTTGACTCTGCATGCCGGTCTAAATCTCTTTCGCTCTCTGAGATTTTTTAAGTTCGTGATTTTGCATTTTACATTTTGTTCCAAGAAACATTAATCTGGCTTTTATATGCAACGTGCACGCTGTGGATCACTTGCAGATTTTTAAAATCTGTTTTGATTTCGTTCTCATTTGTGCCAATGAACAAACTCTGACATCTTTACTATAAAAATAGTCTTGCTGATACAATTTCAGTTCATTGCAGAGAATTGCTCGATATGCTCGCAATTGAAAAGACGCTACATATTTTTTCACCACATAAACTATAACACTGCCAATACACAAGCCAATTGATTTGCTGGTCTAAAGCGTTGGTCTACCACGTGAACACTGGCTAATTTGTTAAATCTACTTGCTTTAGAAGACTGACACTTTACACCTGAATCTGAGTTGATCCATCAACAATTATTTTTCCGAGCCGCTGAACAGGTTTTAACATCAGTTTCAATCAACCAGAATGTTAAAATGCAAAGACAAGAATAATATGACGTGAACATGTTCATGTAGTAAATGACGTTTTGAGACTTAGCCTAATCTCTATCTGTATGAATAGACTTCGGGGCGTACTGAAGATTGTACTCGTGCACACTTTATAATACTCTATTTATCATTCTTTGCATGCCCTCTATTTTTAATGAGAATTATAAGAATATTGATCGTGTTAAATTTCGTGATTTACTGTTCAATCGATATTGTGAGCTTGCCTATTGCTATATGAAGTCCTTGCTAAGAACTTCTGTGCATGAAATCGAAGCTTCCATTACTTTAACCCAGTCTGAAGAGGTAATTTCAATTGATAATTGTATTACATCTTTGGATCCATTTGCAAGATCTGGTTCGCTATTGCCATTAGGAATTTCAGTCTACTGTCTTCTGGCTTATGGAGAATATCGCACCTGATGAAGTTTGCCTGGCCTTTACCTGTATTTGGATATCTCTAGACAATACATTGAATTTTAGATGGATTATCAGACAAGTTGAAGATAATTGGGAATGGATCCTATGTGATCTCCTTTCCAGTGACGTTCCCGCGCACGGAAGGATGCAGTGCGATTACACGATCACTTTGAGTGGTCTATAATCCATTTGCATTTCTGCGTTTGTCTAAATGTGCAGAAAGCATTCTGTCGTACATTTCCAATCACAAAATCAGTTTCCACTTGTTTCATTTAAACACTTCTTCGTTATTTTGATGTGTATAATTTGAACTGTCAAGAAAGGGATGATGACTTAGGTTTGAATTCTAATGTGTGTTGACGCCAGTGATGATGATTTCATTGGCCAATTTTGAAATACAATCATGGCGACGAAACAGAACATTAATGGTCTCTCATATATTTTCCCCAGTAATACTTTTGGTCCTGAATTCACAATGAAACAACGTGAAGTTTAAAAGCTTCATATTATAAATGCACAAGTATTGGTGGAGAGAGAATCCATAGTTAAAGCATCGAGTCCATCTTGTGAAAGGTCCGAAAGAATGTTCGCTGGACTCATTCTCTCCAAAGTTATTTCCCATCTCTTCACTTTCTCAATTTTAGTTTTCATTTTGTTTCAGACCTTCAGTACTCGCAGTAATGTGTTTTGTTTTCTGAGGAAAATTTACGGTCATATTTTTTGTGAATCTGTTTAAGCTAAAACTGTTCCAGGGATGAATTCCAACACGTATTAATAATAATAATAATAATAATAATAATAATAATACTAATATTTTCGTAGATAATAATTGTTATGCAAGATCTGAAGAGAGTTTGGAATCTCTGTCTCGCAGATAAGTGCTGAAATACTCAGGGGAACTCTGGACTGTTGAGAATTAATAATGTATGATTCGTGAGGAGAATAATACCAAATGTCACAGAGAATAGTTGGAGTTCAAAAGACTTTCTAAAAATAACACAGCGACTTCGAGTCTCAAAGGAAATAATGGTGTTTCAAAACGTGAACATTACGTGAGGTGTTGAAAACCAAAAGTAAAGAATGGAATACACTTTTTACTCATTTCGGTCTTTCGTGATTTTTACCTCTGAATAACTTGATAATCAGATTCAAAGGATATTTCATTCCATTCATTAACTCATTTCTGAATTTGTTCTGAGTACCTGCATAAATAAGTGGATTAGTGCAGGAGCTCAAAAGCTGAAGCTTATGTTCACTTTCCTCAAGAATAAAATTGGATTTTTTGGAATTTGAAGCTGAGAAATAAGTAATGCTTGCAATTTGGACATAGAGGAAAGTTATTCGAACTACTGAATAAGACGTGATATAACCTCCCGAGACACACAAGAGTAAACAATAGACTTTCTCCTCTTCTCCATCTCTGGGTCACATTGATTGTCTCCATTCCTAGGAACCCGCAGCCGCCTGCGGGCTCTACGAGCTGCTAGAATTTGTCTGACGGTTAGAAAATTGAGCAACAATACAATAATGAATGGGAGTCAAGTCGTTAAAACCACCACCATGCAATCATACGCAATCCGCGCAGGTGAGGAATAAAATACTGCATTAGTGTTGCACTACCAAGGTACGTTACCAAGTACAAAGGCTGGTTCACAAGTAAAATACAAGGGGATGTTTATTGCAAAGCTTAGAACACAGACAGAGACAACAATAACAACTGAAGTTTTCCTCGCGCAATATTTGTTTTTCAGCTTCTGAGAACAAATGGTTACAAATTGATCAAAAGTAATAGCAGCAGTGACCCATAGAGAAGAATCCCTGACACCAGAAACTAGAATAAAACTAAGAGTAAGTATCGGCATGATGGAGAGGAAACTGAATGTCAAATATCTACCTAACATTCGACTTAAAATTACACCGGTAATCATGACCAGGAGATCTTTTGTGGCCACAGACACCATGTAGAAAGTGTTACATCGAGAGAGACCACATTTTCCTGGAGTCAAAACGATAATCACAGCCAAACTAGCTGTAAACAAGAAATGTAGAGAATGACTAAATGATCGAAGGAAATAAATAGAGAACAGAAAATGTTGTAAGTATTTATGAAGATGCAGCATGTCATATCAGTAGATGACTATAGCTACTTACTGGAAAAAGGGACCTTAAAACATGCGATGAAACCTCATTATATTGTGTAATTCTAGCTCCAATCTATTGGTCAGAGCTAACAGAGAATGTTGAGTTTCCAAAGTGGTGACTGAGCTGGGGGAAGAAAAATTAATCATGGCCCCATTGATGCATGCATTTTGGCAAAGGTAATTTCGTGATTTTAAAGCAAATGCAAGTCAATGGCGCACCAATGTAACATTTGCTAGAACTTCAACAGAACTACTGCGGGAGCCAAGCTGAAGAGAATATGGATGGTTAATGTTTGCCATAGGGAACCAAAGGAAATGAAAACCTATTGTTAACTCATGAAAAGAAAGTAAAGGAGTTTGTGCTGAATTTAGAAAACCTTGTGGTCCGGATTGATACTTTCCTGAAGCTCAACATATCAGTATTTCACGATGGCTCTGATATTTCAAAAACAAAACTCGTATCGGCAGAGGAAACATATAACAAAATGATGCACACTGATATAACAACCGTGAGAAATTCTAGCGGAAAACAGAGGATGTGTACAATTGTAAGTGTCTGGCATTTTTGCAGGCTTGTCTAATACACTGATTAATCACGCATGCTAAACTCATAATATAAGGACGTTTTTGCTTGAAATCTATACTATGCTTAAACTGCATTTAAAATTCTCAGTTTTAAGACAGAATTTCACTTACGCCATCAGGGAGAATTGATATGTGTATGAAATAATTTAATTTGGCAATTCTTTCCATACAAAACATTCCCTCCCCGTTGGGGAACACTTCGGTGGTCTAGAAAATTCAGCCTCGGACCTTCGTGTGACCATCCTCCAAGGTGGACTTCGGAACAGGCAGTAGAGGAAAGTGGCCGAGCAGAGGCTGATAGCTAAGTTCGGTACCCATAGGGAGGGCCTCAACCGGGACCTTGGGTTCATGTCACATTACAGGTGATCACCATTACACTACACACACACACACACATTCCTACACACACACACTCCCCCATACACACGGACACAGGTCCACACAGACGCATACACAGACACCTACACACACACTTACAGATACACGCATTCCCCCACTTGCACCCTCTCACAGACTTAAGACACTCTGCATTCACTACACACACACACACTTTCTCACACTCATAACCCCCACCCCAGACAGACACACACACACAAAGACCCACATGCACAAATATTTTGTGTGGTTAATTTGTACTTGCAAAGTTACATTGCACTTTGCCCAAAAACTGCATACATTCATGTAGAACTCTGAGCTCAAAAACTGCATGAATTTATGTAAAACTCTGTTATCTCACTTTTTAGATTAGAATCAATCTAAACATCATGTCATAAACAGAGAACACAGGGGGCTAACACGTTAAACATATTGTCTCGCTATCACCATCGCAACTTTAAAAAAGGTTTTTCTGATTTACACATGCAAGAAGTGAAACTATTCTGTATTCTAACAGATAAAAGGCTTAACAGACAATCAGTTTTCCAATGTATAATTTCAGTTCCATCACACTGCAAATTTTTGCTATAAATTCTGTGTTACGATCGAGCCCTTCACAATCACCTGATGAAGGAGCGTCGCTGCGAAAGCTAGTGTGCTTCCAATTAAACCTGTTGGGCTATAAACTAGTGTTGTATGATTTTCAACTTTGTATACCCCAGTCCAACACCGGCATCTCCAAATCATGGTCCATGATGGATAGATTCAATGTATAACGGTTCAAAAAAGCAAGGCTTTACTAAGGACTATTAGATTCATTTATTCCTCAAATTTATTGCAGTAAGTTTGACAATTTTCTCCAAAGAACGGTTGAACTGATACATTTGAAACATGTTCAGTGTGGTCTATGTGAAATCCTTCAATGCAATGCACAGAGTAATGTCCCAAAATTGTTCACGAGAAGTCTATTTTGTTTTGACATGTCCAGCTACGTCCAAGATGGTTACATGCACAGAACACATATTCGGGTCAGCTTTCGTAATTTAAGTGCAAACAGATCATGTTTCGTCCGTTTGTAGTTAACAAGATTAACACGATTATGAGTTAACATGCTACATCTCAGCACGGTGGATTTTGCTGTGCAATCACAAACTCAACCCGGTTACTGACAGAGCACGTGGTCCGAGAATGTGCTTTTGGTGTCGTGGAGCAACTATTACACTCTTCCCACACGTGGAAGATTTTGTGAAATGAGAAATGTCTTGCTAACTTGAAACTTGACAAAGATTTAAACAACGCAAACGTCCTCTGACGGCAACTGGGTTTATAAAAGTCAGTGGAAGATAAAAGAAAGTGAATCATAAACATTTGTCATCTTTGATGCTATTACAGAGTTATGCAGGGTCCATAATCTTGAGGAGGTTGAACACAATGATGAGTGCTTATACTACAAACGTTAGTGTGGATCAGAAAACACCGAGTAACATGCAAGCACACAAACTGGAATAGGAAATGATCAACTGATCCTTCAAACTTTCACTGCCATTTCATAAGATGATTACTGATCTGCTTTTAATTTCAACCCTCCATTTGGTGAAAGTCCAAGACAATCTTTCAACCTGTTGGTGTTTAAAAAATTATTTCCCAAAATGACAAATGCATTTTTGTTCATTCTCTATTTTAAACGAGACACACTTTTCTTACAACTATAAACCCTCATTCTAGATTTTTCCACAATAAGACGCACCATTTCAAACTCACCTGGTCAAATCGAAGCAGGACTCTTTCTTTCTGTTACATCATGCAGACTCTATGAAATTCCAGGGTATAGGACCTAGACTATCCAAAATATCTGCATAAGGGAATCCGCTCATTGCTGGTGTTCGTCTATCAAATATTATGTGACCCGTGTCCAAATCAAAAGACGCGACCCATAATGCAATGAATCGCATTGCAAACAGTATTCCAGTCATGGGACCATCAACGCCTTATATAACTGTTGCCTTCAGAATAAAACATAACATTCTGTTCAATGTTCTGATACTACTCCGTACTCCCGCATTTGTGATTTATGTACTTTCTCCTGCTCAGAGTTCACAAATCTCTCACCACATAATGATGCGTTTTTTTTCTTTTACATTTCAAATTGGACAATTTCAAAACTTCCCGCAGTGTACTCCTCAAAGTTTGTGAGATTTGTAGCTCGGGTGCTTGTTGTTGTGGCTCTGTTCGCCGAGCTGGGAATTTGTGTTGCAGACGTTTCGTCCACTGTCGAGGTGACATCCTCAGTGCTTGGCAGCCTCTTGTGAAGCGCTTCTGTGATGTTTCCTCCGGCATTTATAGTGGTTTGTCTCTGCCGCTTCCGGCTGACAGTTCCAGGTGTCCGCTGCAGTGGCTGGCATATTGGGTTCAGGTCGATGTGTTTGTTGATAGAATCTGTAGATGAGTGCCATGCCTCGAGGAATTCCCTGACTGTTCTCTGTTTGGCTTGTCATATAATAGTAATGTTATTAATCAACACTACTATTATAGGACAAGCCAAACAAAGAACAGCCAGGGAATTCCTAGAGGCATGGCAATCATCTACAGATTCTATCAACAAACACATCGACCTGGACCCAATATGCCGGCCACTGCAGCGGACACCTGGAACTGACAGCCGGAAGCGGCAGAGACAAACCACTATAAATGCCGGAGGAAACATCACAGAAGCGCTTCACAAGAGGCTGCCAAGCACTGAGGATGTCACCTCCACAGTTGACGAAACGTCTGCAACACAAATTCCCAGCTCGGCGAACAGAACCACAACAGTGTACTCCTTTCGCCTGAACTTTCACCAATCACTTAATCGATCCATAAAATATTAACGCTGCTTCTGCCTTCTTCATAATGTTAAGAAACATAGATCTCCTCACAGGCAATTCTCCAGTCGAGGAGGGAATCATTAAGCGAAAACTCTGAGAGAGAGAGAGAGTGCCAGAGTGAGGGAGACAGAGATAGAGATAGAGAAAAAGATAGAGGGGGAAAGAAAATAGCAGAGATTTTGTAGTGGAGCTTTAAAACTTCGCTTCACGACGCCAGCAGCAACTGCTACCACTGAAAAATTCAAATTACAAATCCTGGATCTTTGGGAGCTTAACATTCCCATTCAGCCTCTCCCCATTGTTCCTGCTTTGCAAAACGTCTCAGCAGCTGCTTACTTATGGGTAGTCAATAGACAGCTCCTCAGCTACTGATTCAACACAGATTTCAGTCTGTAGACTGTCTTCTGATATTTCTCTGCCCACTGAAATTGGCTGCAGTTCCTCATCAGGACAGTTAGTTGAGGGATCCCAATACAAATCTCCGGTCAGAACTTCCAGTAAAAATGCATAATCTGAGGAATTGTAGTACTTCCCTCTTCGTCAATGATGTGCGAAATTCCCCAGTAACTTTTATTTTCACGTCCCATGGAGACATCTGTCAATGTCCAATAACATGGTCCAGGAACTAGAATTGGGATTTTACAAATTCGCTGTAATCCAGGTTAAACACGAAGCCCGCCTTCGGAAGTTGGGAAAACAGTTCTGATAAATGCTGCAAATGTTCCTCCCACGTGAGACTGAATGAAATCAGATCGTAGATGTATGCAGTACAATTGTGCAACCCTAAAATGAATTGTTTGGTTAGTTTTGAAAACGTGACAGGCGGGTTTTCTAAATTAACTGACATAACTTTAAACTGGTATCGTCCATCCTGAAGGAGAAAGTGAGGACAGCAGATGCTGAGGACCAGAGTCGAAAAGTGAGCTGCTGGAAAAGCAGACCCAGACAGGCAGAACGGGAGAGTCGAACTTTCGAGGATAAGGTCTTCAAGAGGAAATTGAAGAGATTCTGCTCGAAACGTTGACTCAATTGCTACTCGGATGCTCCATGACCAGGTGCACTTGTCCTGGAAAATACTTTTCAACGTAATTCGTTCAATAACATGAAAACATAAATTTTCCTCACTGTTTCAGATTGAATTACCTGACAGTATTCTCTAAGAAGATCTAACACTTAGTCATAAGTTGCTTTCCCCAACTATTCAATAAAGGCTTTCAAATAGAGGGAACGACGTGAAGAACATTTTGTAACTGCTTTGACTTTGTGATAACTTACACATAAAGGTTTTGGCATCATTTTTATGGGTGTACTCCATTAATTGTAACTCAGTTCAATTATATTGTATTTGACCAAGTGTTCTGTCTCTGATACTGTGCCAACATGACAAGTTTAAATCTATAAGGATGTTGCTTAATTAGAACAGCATTTCTCGCATCTACATCCTGTATAATTAGACTGGTATTTCCTGGCATATCCACACATATCTCTTTCAGGTAATTTCGATTTTCCTCCGGAAGTTAAATTGGTAATTGATCATGATTATTGAGAGATTCCTCATTGTCCAATTTAATTTGAGGATCTCCAATTCAGAATCTTCTGACGTTAGATCTTAATTTCCTGTTATAATCGGTAATGCATTCCAGTTTCAATTCCCTTCACGTGTGAAAAACCTCGTCAGCATATTCACATGATGTAATCCCTGAAATCTGTTTCTGTAATTTTTTCTTGGATAGTTCACTTCACTCAATTTCCTTTGATGTGGTATCTTGAAAGATTCAACGACAACTGCAAGTAACACTAATAATTTACCTCCTACAGGATAATTGCGTCTAAAGATTTCTTGAATGCTTACTGTTTCACCACATACCAGGTTAAGGTTTAATGCTTCTACTAGCTCAACCATGCCTTTTCCCTATCAATTAAATATGCTATATAATCCAAATACATGATCTCTGAACTCTGACTCGCCAATTTCATGTTCAATAATTTCACTGGTCCTCTCACCTCATGCAAAGACATGAATTCAAATGGAATATATTCGTCTTAATATGTAATGGACTCCACATCCTCATAAAGTCATTATTTTCAAGGTAGTGCCATTAAGGGATACATTCAGACGCTTCTTCTTTGTATGATTTTTGATGCAATTTATTTTGATTTTCTTTTCATTTACTGTTGTCATCCAGCTAATTTCTCAGAAGGAAACATATCACCTTTGTCCTCCATTTGCTGTTGTTAATCTTCGACCAATTGATCAAACACGGCCTCTGACACCAGAGCTTCAACTTCCTCATCTTTATTCCTTGATTTCATCTCTTATTTCAGTTTGTGGCTTTGTGACTTTGTTGTGAAACAATCAGGAAATAATCCTGTAACAACTCAATTGCCTGCTTTTGCACCGGCTAATTAAACTTTGTAGACATTACATTTATGCCCACCTCTCTACTTTACACCAAACTGTCCAAACTCACTTCATTTAACGGAAGACTATTTTTCTCGACAGGAATTCGAATTAGTAACGCATTTTTTTTCTGTCAGTACTCATTTGGAATTAAATGCCTTCTTATTTGTCATCAACAACCATTAACTTGCTCCCGTGATTTCTAAACATGTTAACACAATTACATGTTCCTTTTTGCACCCAAGAGGAAGCTTTGATCTTGCAAATAAATTATATTAAGAGGTCTATCATTTTGTTCTCAATCAACCCATGATAAGTTTGTAGACTATTTTGCACCTTTTTTGTCATCCCCTGTGCTTTGTATTACCTTTTCAACAAAATTAACTGACTCATCTTGTTTTCCCACATCCACCTACACAGTGCGTTCTTTACTAATGCACCGATGACTTCATGTGCCATAACTTATCACAGTGAAAGCACATGACCTTTGTTTCTTTACAGCTTATTCCCCCTCACAGCTTTACTTTTTAGCCTGTAGTAAACTATTTTTATATTTTTCACGAGATCTTTATTTCGTTTACCACCTCTGGATTACGCTTCTGCTCAATTTCTATCGCTTACAGATTGAATATGATGTTGAAAGCCAAGCATTGATTTATGAAACAACACCTGAAATTCTGCTATTTCAGGTGTGAATCTGACTTAACTCTCTGCTCTTCTACATGATTTCTCAGTGCTTCAGGAAATGAACTTCCAAAACCCTCCACATTAGTCGTTTCGAAAGGTGTGTCATATGTTTGACATATTTTCAATGTCTTTATTCATCTCTCAAAATTGCTTTGTTTGATCCTTTCAAACTCAACAAAAGTCTGAACACATTAGCTCCTTGGCTTCCTAAAATGTTGTCTGTAGGCCCCTGCTGCCAGTTCACATCGTATTTTTCATTTGCAAATACTCCCCAGATAACTCCCCTGGTAGTGATGCAAATGCCTCATTACCTCTAACTTCCAAATGTGATTGCATCAACAATGCCCACATGGTCCCTGGGCATTTCATTTGCAGAGCAGTTTTCAGTAATGGAATGAAGAAGGCCGACATGCTTTTTCTTCAAGACTGACAACGTTTGGTGAGGCATTTGGCTATGATGGTATTACATTACATCACTGTCCTCGTCACTATTCCTATTTTTACCTCGAATTACGTAAGATAATTTTGAGTTTATGCATTCAGCCTCTGAATTTAAACAATTCTATATTTCTCCTAAATTCTGCGATGGCCTCCATTTCGTCCCCTTTCCCCTCAGCTTTTCAACGTGTTTCCTTTCCTTTTCATGTTCCAGTTTGTTCGTCTCCGATCGACGTTTGGCGATTTCCAAGGATTCTGATGTCTTTCGTGGCAATCGTAAAGGTTACATGATTTCTGGAATTATCTCCCCTATCCTCGCAGGCACAGGCAACCCCACTTCAGCTTTTTTACCATTTTAGAAAGATTTGCCATGCTCACTTTCAGAAAAATCTCTGAAGTGACTTTATCCACATGCAGGAGAATCTTAGTGACTGAAGGAGCTATTATTACAAATGGTGCACACTGTTTAAATCAATCAAAAGCAACAGGCAGCATAAAACAAACCTTTCATTGCTTTTGAGACCAGTAATCTTAACCCAAATTGGTATTAGAGAATGTGATCCAGACAGTAGCCCACAGTTTATTATGGAAAAGACCTTTCAAAAAATCTTAAGATTATAGCCTTCCTCGTGACTTTCTTTCTTATTTTAAAGGCAAGTATCAGGCATTGTATTGCGAATGCAATTCGAATGGGAAGACAGCAGAATAATTTATAATAACCTAACTTTCTTAATCAATGCAATGGAACAAAAGATTATTGACAATTACCAATGAACCTTTCCAATTTTGGCAACAGCGCATAAGCACCACGTTGACAAAGGCAGGCTCAGAAAAATAGATTATCTCAAACACGATCCTCCAGTCTAAGAAAGAAACATCAAGAGTAACCGTTAAGAGAGGGTATAGAAGGAAAGCTTTACTGCAAACACCAAAATTACCTTCAAGTTCCCAGCAGCAACTGCTATTCCAGAAAAACTGAAACAAAAATACCTCGTTCTGTGGGAAAATACTCCTCAAATTCAGGTTTCTATTTTTCATGCATTCACTCAAAAAACAGAACAGGATCTCACCAGGTACTTACTTTATGGATCTTCAATGAACAGCTCCTCACTTCTGTTAGAAGCTTTTATATTAAAAAAAAAACTCTGGGAAAAATATATCTCTTAAGGTCAGAGATTGTTATAATGGTTCGCATTACTCTCAGTATTTCCAGATATATCAACCAAACTCGCACACTGCTTTGCAGCGTGTTGAATTTAGATCTGACCACAGAGTTGAACATTCTTGATTGGAAGGGCATTGAGACTCTGCATTTTTTAAACTTTAATTTTGCATATGGACGTTCAACGTGACAAAGGAATTTCAGGCAGAAAAGCGACCATTCTTAGCCTTGCAGATGTGACCACAGATAATATTGTGAAATATTATCTGTCCGCAAATCCTTTATATTAAATTAATTTGTAGCTTTCCCCTGTAATTTATCGAAGTGTCTCCTGCAACTTTTCTAAATTTGATTGCATGGAGAGATAAATAACGCTAAACACAGACACGTTCTGCAACCCGAAAAATGATGGAGACTTGAGGAATCTGAATAATATTCAACGTTGTTTTGTCAAGTTTAGCGCCCCAGACAATCTGATTTACACTAGGTTTTTTTTTAAAATGTGTAAAACTCAAGGGATTAAAAAAGACATGAAGCAGACACTTAGCTCATATTTTTACTCAATTAATTACAAGGGAATCTTTCATGTGTAACTGAATCAGAACTTACAAACACCAGAACGGGCTGAGGTGAAATTCAAACTCTCACTGCATCGGACACGTGAATCTGAAGGGAGCATCGTAACTCACGCAGCCAGTTATCTGACATAAATAAAAAAATCATTGAGCCACAAATGTTACTGCACTAGAACATCAGCAGAAGACAAGAGATAGACCCTGCTAAGGGCCTTTTCTGCACTATATGATTCTTTATTTTATGAAATTGCATTGAAAAAGGATCAGCTATGTTTCACAATAAAGTACAGTCTTTTGCCAGGTACTATTCAGATCATACTCAATGTCAAACCTGATGTGACTTTGATTGAAAAAGTCAAACACACTGAAAATAGAAAATCAACATTTAATACAACAATGTGGGGATAGGATTAATTCCTCAACAACAGTTGGCAAGATATTTCGTGTTTTCTGACAACGACAAACTTTGTAAACAAATTAGTACAGCAATGAACAAAAACTGGAGTAGTAGCCAAGTTATGAAGTCAATGCATTAAAAATCATTGGAGGCTATGATACGGCTGTCGATCGTGTTCTATATCACTTTCGTTTTAGATAAGATGTGCCGTTCGTGGTGCTTAGTAATCAAATTAAAGGAAAGCCAGTGAAACACACCGGGATATATTCAGCAGTTCTCTTGAAAAACACTGAAGAAACTTCTATTTTAAGTTGGGCGTAAATTATCTAGTTGGGTTACATTCTTACATTGTGTCTATATGTTGACCTGAAAGCATTTGCATTTCTCCCTGAACGTGTTTTGCTGTGTGTTTTAACAACATTCAGGTCTGGGTGGATTGAATTAATTTTCACGCTCCTAAATTAATCTCACCCGTCAGTCTTTTGTTTAATAAAAGGTTTGCCCTCAGAAAGGAAAAAAAGTTCGTGAAATGTGGGTGGATAGTTTCCTTCTCTGCCAGCAACATATATCTTCCAATGTCATTTATTGCACTCGCACGCTGTTTCACTACTTTGAATGACAACCTATGTCATCTCATCGTCCTCAGTTGTTTGTTTCGGCATGAACAACTCGGCCAATAGTCAAATTCTTGTTGCAAGAATCATGTTAGTATGATTAGATTGCAAATCACATCGATAGCAGTGTTGTGTCTAATTTCAGATATTTGCTTTTGAATGTTCCTGCGTGTTCACAAACAAAGGGTGGAAAGGGTGACTGCTGGAAAGGAGTCGGGGGATGTGGAGGGAAATTAATTGAAATTGGAGAACTCAATGTTGAGTCCTCCGGGCTGTTGGCAGATAAGGTACCATTAGGCCAATTTGCCCTGTGATTTGTTCTGAAAATACAGGAGGCCCAGTATAGTAATGTCGGATAGGAAGTCGGAAGGGCAATTTAAATGGGCTGTGATTGGGCGTGTAGAGAAGACCACACCAGGAGCACCTGGTGTTAACCATTTTGTAAGAGAGGGAGGTGAACTTCTGTCTCACCGGAAGGACTGTTTGTGGTCCTGGATGGAGGCGACTGTGGTCGTGTACTTGCAGGTTTTGCTTCAAATGGGCATCTTTTGAAGATAATTCGCAGTGGAATAAATTTGGTGACTGACGAACAAAAAAAAACTTCACGGGCTGGAATGCAATATAGATAGACAAGATACACAAAGAACACAGAAAAACAGGCTGGTAACAGCTGGACACGAGGTCACCGCCCATTTCAATTCCATAACCACAACCATTCCGACATGATCATCTTTGGACTCCTCCATAGCCAGGTCAAATTGGAGGAAGAATACTTCACTTCATCTTCCACCTGGGCAGCCTAAAGACCGGAAGACTCAACATTGAGTTCTCCAATTTCAAACAATCTTCATCTCTATATGCAAAGCGCCCTTGCTCCTCCTCAACCCTTCCAATGCTCCCTGCCATCAAATGGATTCATTCCTCCCATTGATCAACCAGGTCGTACCCTCTACCTGTATTCACCGATGCCCACTTCACCACTTTGCCACCGCCAGCCACGATACCTGCAGCTCCCCCAATACTCACCCACAGTCGTGAAAAAGTTTGCATCAGAAACCTGCTGCTGCTGCTGTTCTTGCTGTGAGTTTACAGGTCCCTGCCTGTTTAACATGGATTCCAGCATCTTGAGATTTTCTTTTTTGTCCAAACAAAGTCGTTTCAGACGCCATGGCAGCTTCACATATGAGTCATGCAGGGGTTATTGACCAGAAGAGAATGCAGAAATATCTGAATAACAAAGTGTTAGCAGGCTTGGTTGTGGTGACAGTCGAAGCCACGAACCAAACAGCGCCATCTCAACGCCAATCTGGTTAGTTCTGAGATCGACCGCAACCACTAATTGCTAACTACAGGAAGCTAGCAATAGCAGTAGCAGAATATCGTTTGTTAAGAATTAGCAGTTTGGATGTCGTGTATTAGTTATTTCCGCAAAGAAAGCAAATATCTAACACGTCACAGACCCAAATGTTTTTCTACTCCAGAGGTGGTCTGTACAGCAGAAGCCACATCCCACATCGCAGTAATCCTGTGTCCTTTAGTCATGACATCTGCCATTTGGGGTGAATGCGCGACAAGCAGTCTTTATCTTCTCTTGAGCTGTTGTAAGGTAAATTCTGATCGTCCCTCAGAAAGAGAGCATGGCTCATCACCGGGATCATCTTCTCCTTCCTCCCATCTAGCTAATTAGTTTGGGGGTTGGCCATTAATGTTTTGTCAATCACCCAACTAATACTTTTGACCAATAGCCATGGGGCAACTGCTCATGATTCGATTGACTTTTGTCCCCTTGCCAACCTTGACTTCAATGTTAGATTAACATTCTTTCTAAGAAAGGAAGTGCTTCTTATTTCCGATAAACTGCATTGATAATCGGGATGTGTGGTGTGTGAATCATGACTCGTAACTCTTATTACATATTCTCTATTTTCTTGGAGTGGTTTCTTTATGTTTGCAGACAGGTTGTTAATAATGTGACAGAAATAAATCTCATGCTGCCACGACAACGCAAAATTTCCAGAGCAAAACCAGCACCTCGAAGGGACGCCAAAATCTCAACGCACCTCAGTGCAAAAATAAGCGAGTAGCTGGGATAGGCTTTCCGGGCCTGGATCCTGGATACCTATTTTATTCAATCAAATGGGGGGTACACAAACACAATGTCAGATCTCCATAACGCTTCATTCAAATAAAACGCAAAATGTTTGAGCCATTTTAAGACGTGTTGACGTTCAAACGCATTACATCTGTGATATCGTATGTTCTGTTCACATTTTGAAGTAAACAAGGCCTGTTCAACTTTTCTGCAATTCAGCTTGTCAATGTCAATAATGTTTTTGCCTTGTTGTTTGAACCTCCAAAATTTCCCTTTTGTTTTATTCAGACATAAACTCTCTTTGTCTTTTTTTCTTTCTTACCTTTGGAGTGTTTGCCACTCACCTTGTGTCATAAACGAAGTTCCCACCTAAGTTTTGCTTCACTGTACAAAATGGTTTGTGGCTTTTAAGGTAAGTTTTGAGGGTTCAGATGCTGTCTTGCGCGCATACATCTGGGAACATATTTACAATAGAACAGACTCATATATGCCAGCTGTCTTTTGGGTAGTCCATCATTTATCCGTGCCGGTACGTGAGTTCTTGTACAATGAGCTAGTACTTTTCACTGTAAAATTTGCTGGGGCATTTTGTTAAATGTTCTCGATAAATCGAAGTACAGACATTTGTCCTCAATGTGCAGCATATTAGTACTTCGAGAACTCTGGTTTTGTTCAATGTGAAGTGCTTTCCACAAAAATAAAACGTGCTAAACCTGATTTATTATCTTCAATATTTCCACGTGCCCTACAGTAAATTGTTTCAGGTTACGTTTTAAAATTGCGACTGAAATAAATAATAATCTAATTGGGTTGAATTTTGCTGGGGTGTTTCCTTTCTGTTTATTACAAAGAATCTGATTTCCTGTCGGCCAATCAAATATCAACCAACGGAAACCAAAGAACTTTTAAATAAAAAGGTAATTCATGAAACATCTCACACATAATCTATTCTTACACCTTGGGATGAAGTCCACAAGGATCTTGTGTTTTTGTGAGATGCAGCTACAAGACTATTCTCCAAAACAATTCCCCTGACGAGTTTACATTTTCTTGAAATGCTCACTCGGATTCATTTCTGAATAACCTTCGCTTCTGAAAATAAATATTTTCCCATAAAGTGATGGCAGATCTATTTAATTTTAACAACTTCTTGATATCAATTATTTTTGCTTCCATTATCAATTTTTCAGACTCATATTTTATCTTTCATGAAATTGACCGTTTCTATTTTGTTAGAAGTTGATAGAAACAGTTGTTTTGAATTATCATTCACGTGCGAAATGTATCGATTCTGTTCCTTTTTAAATTACATTTCAGGTGGTTCCCTCTTAAGTCCTACTGTCCTATGTCCCATATTTAATTGCTCAATTCATTAACCAGATTTGCTTTCTTTTACACATAATTGTTTATCTTAAAATAAGATAAATAATGTTCGAACTACATGCATCTTCTTTAAAGTGAATTAGGAGATTAGTCAGTACAGATGGTTTGTACTTGGTAATGACATCATTCGTGCTATTCCGTTGCACAACACAAGAGTGAGTTTTACCTTCCAGCTTGTTACCACTGGAAGATACAATTTTGTTCGAGGAAACTATCTCAGATAAACCTGCGAACCTTTTAAGTCGACTGCGTTCGTTAATGCAGCTTTTTCCGTCTGTAAGTGGATTAAAATTGCAATAATTATCGTTGCGTCTCTGTAACAATTTATATTATTTATTAGTTGCTTCTCTGTCCTGCTACGCAATTAAAATAAAGGACAATGTGTGCAATTTCCAGAATTGAGTAACGCTTGGTGTTTTTATTCATTTATTATTTTTTCAGAAAACATTTTGACGTACTGGCTTCAGGCACGTAGTTTATTGCAGTCTATTTATCTGATTCAATTATTATTTAAATGAAAATCCGATTCATTTTTTTTTCCGAGCTTGCTGTCCTTGCAAAATCTATTAACTTCCATTGCTTGTTCTCAGTCCAGATCACGCTTGGGTCATCGTCGTAATGGATGTTAGATTGCAATATTTATTACTGATTCAACTCTCAGAAATCTATTTTAATTTGACTGCGATCTAAATCTAATTAATGTCTTTAGATATATATTTTTTTTAATTTCTGCGACCTCGAACGTTTTGTGTTTAGTTGCTAATAGGTATGTATTCGCTGTCTCTATATTTCATCGCATGGTTATCATTCATCAATTAATATCATTCTTCTGTAACTCATCCCTTCTCTGCCAATTGGTATTTCTTCCGGAAATAAGAATCCGTATTCCCAGTAATTGGGTTAAAATTCTCTGTTGTTCCACTAATTTCTCCAGGTTGATGGAGTTGGATGCTGTCGTCACAGTACAGATCTTGCCTTAAATAATCTTGCGCTGTTGCCATATAGACAGCATTCCACCTGTCCCAAGTAAAGCTTTGAGACCACATTTGATCTCTCCAGTCTAATTACTTTCTGATAATTTGCACACATCTTAAACTGTGACCACTGAGGATCTGCTTTTTATATGAATAAGGCCAAGCATGTCTTTTAACATATCAGTTTACAATCTCTTGTGATGGCAAAATTTTTCAATCAATATTATAACCTTAACGGGTACATAAAAAATATAGCAATGACAGTGAAAACCTTATTAAAACGTTTACAAAGAGCATTAGTGGAATAAGGGACAGGTTCCAAAATACTATGATTATTCCAGACACGCACTTCACAATGCCCCTTCAAGTTGAGCGCAGATACAGATATGATGTCAGGTATTTTTGATGAAAATGCAGGTGGTGATCTGAAACGTTGCAAAGCTTTGATTTCACATCGAACCAATAAAGGAATTAGTCTAGAAAGAATAGCAAAATATTTACATTTCATGACAGGCGACGTCTTCATTACTGGTTGCGATCAAACGCTGTACAGAGAGAGTTGGAGAGTCAAAAATGTAAGTTTCGACTCAAATTATCATTGACACACAGAGACGACGCGAAACATAGACAAAAGTTCCGATGCATCCAGAGGCTGGACACGGGGATAAGATTCAGAAATTCAGCTCTCTATCCACTTGTTCCTTCTGGAGAAAGCAGCAGTTAAATACTTAAAGCAAATTTAAAATAAGGACGTTTGAAACATTTTAAGGACGAAGGCAATTCATTTGTAATTTTCGGCACTGTTCTCAAATAATGATCAAGTTGGTAGAAAAACATAGAGTCAGCAGGTGATTCAAAGAAACATAAGAATTTTTGACAATTTAGAATTAATACTTTCTGCAAATCATATATTTTACCAATACAAATTCGAAAAGTGTTCTGCGTGCCCGCAGTGGACTTAAAGAAGCACACACTGAACAATAGTTGCTATATTCCTATCCTCTTACGAGAGAAGGAGAACCACTGGTTTAACCGAAACATTGCCAGGCCTCATTCAAGTGGTGAAGAGATGTTAAGAGGCAGTGCTCTGCACGGCAACCTCGCAGAGTGTAAGGGAATTAGAATCTTCATGTAGCCACTGTTGTAAATTGCAGAAGAAACACTGAGCCAACTGAGCTAAAAATTGTAATTCGTGTGCATGATGCCAATCGAAAGGGACACTGAATCCTGCGTTCGCTTATTTTGAGAGATATTAGCAATTCGATAATAAGTGACATCCTCAATGCTTGGGAGCCTCCTGTGAAGCGCTTCTGTGATGTTTCCTCCGGCATTTGTAGTTGTTTGAATCTGCCGCTTTCAGTTGTCAGTTCCAGCTGTCCACTGCAGTGGTGGGTATATTGAGTCCAAGTCGATGTGCTTATTGATTGAATCTGTGGATGAGTGCTATACCTCTTGGAATTCCCTGGCTGATCTCTATTTGGCTTGACCTATAATAGTAGTGTAGTCTCAGTCGAATTCATGTTACTTGTCATCTGCGTGTGTGGCTAGTAAGGATAACTGGTCGTGTCGTTTCGTGGCTAGTTGGTGTTCATGGATGCGGGTCATTACTGTCTTCCTGTTTGTCCTATGTAGCGTTTTGTGAAGTTCTTACATGGGATTTTGTACACTGCATTGATTTTGCACAAGGACCAGCTATCCTTAGTAGACACACACACAGATGACAAGCAACATGAATTCGACAAGGACAACTCGACTATTATAGGACAAGACAAACAGTGAAAAGCCAGGGAATTCCTAGAGGCATGGTACTCATACATAGATTCAATCAATAAGCACATCGACCTGGACCCAATATACCGACCACTGCAGTGGACAGCTGGAACTGATAACCGTAAGTGGCAGATTCAAATCACTACAAATGCCGGAGGAAACATCACAGAAGCGCTTCACAGTAGGCTCCCAAGCACTGAGGCTGTCACCCAGACAGGGGACGAAACGTCTGCAACACAAATTCCCAGCTCGGCGAACACAACCACAACAACGAGCCCCCGAGATACAAATCTTCTCACAAACTTTGAACTCGATAATAAAGTTATTTATAAACTCTCAGTTTATCACAGAAAAGCTCCTTTATTTTATTACAGCAGACGTAACGCTGATTCACCTGCTGTTGAAAGAAGATCTATTTATATTCCAATTTCCATATTTATTAAGAGCTAAAATAAGATGATATAGCAGCATAGAGAAGCAGAAGTCAGGCCACAGAGAAATCTGAAGCATCAGTGAAAAATAGACTGCAAAGTACATTCAGAAACAAAAACAACACTCGATAAAGGCAAAATGCATTCAATCAGTGAGATTTATGCACATGTATATATACAGCACAGAGTGCATATTAGAATAATTAAAAAGTGAGTACAATTTCTAACTATCAGAAAGTATAAAACCGTGGAAAACACGAAAGTCGAGTTACTGAACTGGACTTCACAGTAACGTTCTATTCGAGGCATGGAAAAAGTGACATTAATAATGCATCTTTAATAATATGCAATTAATAACATCAAATCGCCTTGACACTCAGTATAATCATTACCAATCACCATGTCTGTTCTGGAGAAATGTCCATCTTTTTTTCATACTGGTGACAGCCAGTTTCTGTATCAATATGTGGATGATAAAGAAGGAGCAAAACATTTTTTTTTTGCCCAGGAAGACAAGACAGGTGACTGAAAAAAAAAACACTTTATACCTGACTATCTGAATTGTATGTGTTTCAAAACGTTTATAGAGATGGATAATTGTTCTGTAAAAGCTGAAAACGTAGAGTCTGGGAAGTGTTAATGCCACGAGACAAGATCTTCAAGAAGGAATCGACCTTTCACTGATAAAAGGAGGTCTGATAAGAGAAAGTGTGATGGCAAGAGTTCAGAGACATTTTGTTAATTTTACTGGGAAAGGTAAAGCAAGGACGGTGAAGGAATAACGAGTGTATAAAGATATTGAGATTCTGGTAAAAACAAACAAAGAGAATAATACTTCAAATACAGACGACTAGATTGAATTAAATCTCTTCATCAATATAAAGACTGCAGGGAATTGCTATAGAAAAAATAACATAAAGGCAAACGGGGGATATGTGATAACATTAGCACATAATTTTAAGGATGATGTCGAGATTCTACATGTACATTAAGAGTAAGAACATAAGTAGGGAGATGGTAGGGCCCTTTATACATCATGAAGGTCGTCTTTGTGTTGAACCCCAGGAGATGGGAGAGATACTAAATGAATATTTCGCGCCGGTCATTTACTGTGGAGAACGAAATGGAGGCTAAGGAATGCAGGAAACTCATTCATAAACGGTTCAAATTACAGAGGAGGGAGGAAAAGTGCTTAGAGAATGTAAAGATGCATAGATCTCCAATTCGATCTAATGTATCCCAGACAACGGTGGGAAGAAAGGGAAGTAAGTGCGAGACCGCATGCAGAAATATTTTCCGCATTGATCACTTTGGTGAGCTACCTGATGATTAAAGTGGGTGTGGAGTAAAATGATATATATTTGTTTTACGAAGTTTGTAAGGTATATCGTTGCAAATTATCTGAAAAGATAGGAGTTTTGAACATTTAGAGAGGCAAAATCTGATTAGCGATAGTCAAAATGGTTTTATGCGAGGAAATTCGTATCTCATAAACTTGATTTCAGATTTCTGAGCAAGTTACAAAAATATTGATGATGGCATTCTTTTAAACGCTGTTTACTTTGGTTTGAGTAAAGACTTTGTGAAGGTTCTGCAAGGCAGATTAAGGGGTAAAGTTCGGTCACATGGAAGTAAGTGTCGAGAGTATGGTGCTGCAAAGCACAGCAGGCAAGACAACATCTGAGGAGCAGGGGAATCGACGTGTTGGGCATTAGCACTTCTTCAGGCAACTTCATCAGTTTGCTGATGAAGGGCTCTTGTACTAAATGTCAATTCTCCAGCTCCTCGGAAACTGCCTGACCTGTTGTGCTTTTCCAGCAACATACTGCCGACTCGGATCTTCAGCATCTGAAGTCCTCGCTTTCTCCCACAAAGAGTTCAGTGTGAGCTTGCCAATTGAATAGACAGTTCAGAATGGTAGGAGATGGTTGTCGTCGAGCTGTTTTTTGGACTGTCGGTCAGTCACAAGTGATGTTCTTCTGGAATCAGTTTTGTGTCCTTTTTTGTTTATCAGTTACATGTGCGATTTTGATTTAATTAAAGAAGGTATGGTTAGTAATCTTATGAACGATACAAACATTGATGGTACATTAGACAGCAAAGAAGATGTTCTAAGATCACAAAGGGCATTGATCCTATGGGTGGAAGGGCTGCAAAATGGCAGGTGAAATTCATTCTGGGTAAAAGCGAGATATTGCATTTTTGAACCACAGATTCGTAGATCTTGGGTTCTGTTTTGAGCAGATGAACATCGGGGTTCAGGTGCATAATTCTGTGACGTTTGCTTCACATATTGTCAGGGTGGTTAAAAAAGCATTTTATCCACTTTCTGTCATTTTCAACACTTTGAATAAAAGAGTGTCAACGTTATGTTACGGTTGTATAGGACATTGCTGACATTTGTTCCGAATTAGTGTGTCGATTTTGTTCACCCAGCTATAGGAAGTTTAGTATTAAGATAAACAGGGTTCAAAAGTTACTTACTATGTTGATGACGGGTATGAAACGCTTCAGTTATAAAGGCTGGATAGTATGGCAGCTCATTTCACATGACCGCCTGGGACTGAGAGTTGACGTTGTTTAATTTTATAAATTCATAGTGTATATAAATAGGTTTAATAGTAATGGTGTTCCGTTGGATGGGGCAATTCAAGACTAGAAGGCCACATTTTTCTGGTTAGTGGATAGAAGTGTATATAACAACTGAGGATTTTATTTACACAGAGTGAAAAGTGAATGGAATAAACTTTCTGAGGAAGGAATTGATGTAGGTACGATGAGAACACTGAAAATACTTTTTGATAAGTACATCAAAAGGAAAGGATTTGAGGCAGATGGGCCAACAGCAGATAGTTGGGACCAGTTTATTTCGGAATTCTCTCCGGGTTGGACTGGTTGGAATGGTTGGAATGAAGGTTCTGTTTCTATGCTGTGTGTTTCGAAGACTCATCAGGAAATACATTTGTGTCAAATGTTCCTGGGGAGGAAATTCGTGTCTTGATTTTGCATTTTTTAGAAATTAGAAAGTTTTAAAATCCATTCCACCGTGTTGATTTTTTTGTGCTTCCCGAGTTGGTTGTAGCTTATGAAACCTATGGTCAATTGAATCAGGAGAATGCCTCATGTAATGAATTTGTGGAAGGGTCATTCATTTAAAGCAGCTGTTGATGCCCTTTCTGCAATTGGAATATTTGGACATGCGGGAGGATTATATGACACGGTAATTCCATGAGTAGAAGGTGTGAATGAAATCCTCTATGCAGTGTTGTGTGCGCATGTGTGTGTGTGTTAGGGGGTGGATCACTTTCTTTGATCCCACGTTGGAAACCATTTATTCCCCCTTGTATCATCTGTAACAATGCTGGGACAAGACGAAATATCACTGGGAAGCATCGGACCTAAACCCTCCATTCACCAGCAGTGACATCGCTCAGCACATCCATGACCGTGACCATGATCAGGACCGTGCTGAATGTACATGCTCTGCTTTACTATTGCAAACTACGTCTCTGTTTCACAATATTATACAGCAGTGACTTTACTAATAGTGTTCTGAAGTGTTAAGTCATAATGCGTGAAACTATTGATGATTTTGATTGATCATGTTTACATTTTGAAATTAAATTGAAATGTCAGGTAGCTGCTAATGCATGTGAAAACAAATATAAAAATATGAGTTGATCACTTTGCATAATGTAAAAGCTACTTATCTGAAGATGTGAGACGATTTTGTTTTAGTATGGATTCCTAATTGTCACATCTCTAAACATCTCATAGTGTTCGCTTCAGATATCAACTTCCGTCAGTGAGCAACACTGTAATAACGCATGATAGTATCAACATTATAATTGTCTATCTCTGAATAATATGTTATTATTTCTCAGCAAATCCCAATGTTCACATCCGATGAAGACCACCCACCCAGCTAAACCTTGATGTTCAGAACTTCAGTTCATGATGCGCTGTCGATACGTTGAATTTCCACTGACGAATCTTGGAAGGCACCCATGAAGCTATGACTGCAAGGATGTGATGATGGTCAGATTTACGTTCAAAATAATAATTCCCTTGCACCGTAGGAAAACGTTACAAATGCACCATTTAGACAACAGAATGAATGATTACCATTTAATCTTAATTATTTTCCAGCTGTCAGGGTCCAAATGTCTTCATTTTGCCTCCGGTAGTTCCAGGAGAATTTCTAGTTATGTCTGACAGGTCTGCATGATGAAAGTCGAGGAGCTTCGCAACTCATGTCGCAGTTCTAAGCATCTGTATGCAGGTCCAAACGAGGACACATGGACTGGAAGATTGTTATTAAATTGCCTGGATTGGACAATAGTGAACAAGCACTGACGGAAGGTAAGGTCCGTGTGGTCAAATATCGGAACAGCTATGAGAAGCGTTACTGATTCACTGTTCAGTGGACTAATGAATTAAAACTCACTGACACATATCCAGTTTTGAATGATCACATATATAAACCATGGCTGTAGCAGCATTGTGGACAAATTAGATGCCACCACTATTACATGCCCACATGTATTCAACGGCAATCATGACTAGAATTGTATGTACACCTAGGGAGCATATCTCATGATAGATAATAAACACGAAAACAAGTGATGACATGCTACATTTACTGTCTTTCATGTCCGTAGTTGAATAGGGTTTGGAAGTGGGGTAAATGAGTGGCTTCCAGATGAATGAGTTATGAGTTGTATTCGATCAAGCATTGGGTGAACATCTGATAAAGAGTCAAGAAGAAATAAACACTCATGTCGGGCGCATGGAAGAAAGGCCAGCTGACTGAAGATACCACGACAATGGCGACAGTCGGCCAACTGTTATGTCTGAGGTGTTCTAATTTGGTAGCTTCATAAACAACCATGCAAAGATAATCCTTATATGCATATTTCCTCACTTACTGATTACGAAAAAAAAAACTTGATCACGAGGAAAGATCACGATGCCTGAGCCTGCAGAGATGGCAAACCTATAAGCTGCTGATTTAGATGGCAAAGTACCATCGTATCGCATTGCAGCATGTCTTATACGTGTCACTAGTGCTGAAGAATGAATGAAGTTTGGAATTGAGGTTATTAGTCATGTGGGCAGATGGAGGGTATGTCTGGTTTAAGTACAACATCTACGTTTCTTTTCAACTTCTCAAACACTTTAAACATCTTAAAAAGTTAACAAATAAGTACAGAGTAAATTTCACCCCATTTTTTAACTCGGCTCTGAATTTACTCTGTGTTCCAGCATAAATAAATGGATTAGTACAGGAACTCAGAAACTGAAGCATATACCCGGTTTCCTCCAGGATAAAGGATGAATCACCATAATTGGAACGTGAGTAATAAGCAACTTTTGCAATTCGGACATAAAGGACTGTTATAAAATATACTGAATATAACAGGATAAAACTGCCTGAAATGGCAAAAAGTAAAACAATGGACTTCTTCCGCTTCTCCATCTCTGGATCACTGTGGTTCATTGCATTGTGCTCTCTCCGGAGCCTCCTTCGAGATTCATTAGCATTAAAAATATGTCTGACTGTCAGAGCATTCAGCATTAAAATTAGAATGAATGGGAGACACGGGGCTAAAATAGTTCGAATCAAATCATATGCAGCCCATGACGGCGTGGTACTAAATGCTAATTTGATAACACAGAACCAAGGAACATCATTCGTTATGTATAAAGGTTCGAACACAAAATATAAAAGAGCATTTTTTAGACAGCTCAGTGTACAGAAGATCCCTATAACCCAGACCGCTATATTTTCTGTGCAATAATTGATTTTAAGCTGCTGGCAGCAAATGGCCACACATCGATCAATGGTGAAAGCGACGGTTAACCAGGCAGAACTGTCAATGGCTGCATAAGTTAAGACAACACGGAGACTGCATATTGGTGTTATTGATAGGAAACTGAATGGTGAATAAATACCAGCAATCCGGTTTATAATCGCAGTTACAATGATAACCAAGAGATCTGCTAACGCCATGGACATCATGTAATAGATGATACATCCAGAGAGACCACATCTTCTTCGATAAAGAACAACAATCACTGTCAAATTAGCTGAAGCAAAGAGAATGGAAAGAGAAAATAGACAAAATTATTCCGTTGAACTTGCAAACAAGTACGTTAATAATTCAACATTCAACAAACGCATTTCTTTCCCAGGGTTCTGTGTAAAATCCACACTTGTCTGACCAGTTTTTGAGAAAATATATTTTGCAACAATATCAAGATGTTTAGTGACGGTTCCAACAAAAATAATTTGGCTGAACTGAAAACAAGCTATGGCAGTGACAAAGGAAAATGTTTTTTTAATTTATAAGAAGATATGAAATACTTGAAGACGCATCAAGACATGCACGAAATTAGATTGCGTGTATCTCGTATCTGCATTGAGTAGTGTAATTGACAGGAAAAAAGATGCAATGGCATATTTGAAGCCTGCTGAGAAAACTCAAATGCATTTTCATTTCTTAAAAAGCTATCCAAGGGTAATGCATTTCTGTGAACTATGACTCTGTTAAAATACCTGAGAGACCATCATCAAAACCATTACAATCTGCATGAAGTGGGATAGAAATGAATTTGTCCTAGATATTGATTTGTAACATTGATTAAGACGAAGTGGAATTTCCTACTTATTCTGCTGGCAACCTCAGTGTCGAAGTGGACTACTGGAACTCCCAGATGATGAGCTCTTATTCAGATAACCTCTCCTTTAATGCAGCAACGCACTGTCAGAGCAAACGAACAATATGCAGTATGTCGGTATTTCATACCTGTGATGAAGGAATTCCATTTCCATCAATCTTACATGTTGAAGTATCAATAGTTAATTGGAAAGGTATTTCAGGAAATTTAAGCAATGAGCGTTAAACTCTGAGATCAATTTAATTATCATTTCGAATCAAACTTTCACCAAACGCCATTATTGGCTATTGTATTGCTCAGAAACTCCAGGATAACAAGAGTTCATTCACTATTTTCAGCCGGCAAGTGTTAAATGTTGTTAACATTGCAAAGTATCGGTCACTTGGAAGTTAGATTCAATCGCTTCCACAAAGTATTCAGAATTGCACTGTGACAGAAATGTGGTAATTTTAACTTTGCAACAACGGGAACAACAGAATACTTTGTATGAAAGTGACACCACAATGCTCCAAGTACTGCAATATGGAAAATAGCATCGTCTGTTCACATTTACACAAAAGGGCTGTCAGTCTTTTACTTCATCCACGTCGATGCCATCAACAGGTATTGATATATGTTGTGGATCCGAATGAGAATTCAGCCGTTGCAACTGTGGCAATGCCGTACAAGTGCAACATAAATAAATCGCAATGTTCAACCACATTAGTCTCAATACCTCAACTAACGATGCTTAGACCAAGATGGCAGTTGTAAATGGTCACCTACATCATTAAACGGACCTAACAAAATGATCATTGAACAATTGTTTCCCATTCTCATGACGATCATATATTAATGATTTTCATGTATTCAGGGTTAAGATCTGTAATTCGCTGTCTAATACTGTGATGAAGCAATATTGAAGTAGATTTCTCGTGAAAGGCATATTGTGAGAGGGTCAACTGCGAGGAAATGAATTACTGAGCTGGAGAGCAGATGCACAAGGTGGGTAAAATGCCCTGTAATGGCACTGTCTCATTACTCTGATTTAGTAAATATATGCACAACTACAGATGTTAAGAAAATACATGCTACTAATGTTAACACATATTACCTTGAAATAACTCAAATTGGAACAAGGTGAAATACATCGTGGCAAAATAATAAACGGACACATTGACAAATAATAATGAAATAACTGAACAAGTGAAATTAAATTCTCCATTAAAGTACACAATAATTCTGAGTATTTTTTTAAAAAAAAGATTATCGTAAATGTTTGAACCCTCGTTTGGGGAATGAACCCGGCCAAATGATTGAAGATTCAGTAGGGGATTACATTCAGAATAATGATCACAATTCCATCCGTTTTCGAATATGCATGGACAAAGACGAGTGTGATCTAAAAGGAAGAGTGCTAAACTAGCCAACTATTACAAAATTCGGCAGAAGCTGTGGAACGTAGTTTGGGGAAAAAAAACAGTTTGAACATTTGATATGTGGGCGGCTTTGTCAACAAAGGTGATTAGCGTTCAGGAGAGATATGTTCTCATGAAAATTAAGAATGGCAGTGGCAAGATGAGCGAACCATGAATAAAAGATAAAGTTGTGAAAATAGCTAAAAGGAAAAAGCAAGTGTCCATAAGATCCAGGCGACTGAAGACAGATGAAGCTTTGGATGAATATTGGCAATGTAGGACCAATTTGAAACGAGGAATTAAGAGGGCTAAGAGGGGTCATGAGATATCTTCAGCAAACAGGGTTAAGGAATATCCGAAGTCGAAACCTTTGATTCGAATATAAGGAGCACGAGTGTAAAAAGCAAACGGTTGTCCCACTCAAGGACACGGGGGAAAGTTATGCTTGGAGTCAAGAAAATTTGACGAGATTCCTTATGAGTACTTTACATTAGTATCACCGAGGAGAGGAACATGACGGGCGTTGAGATTAGGGATACATGTCTGATTACTCTGCGTCAAGTCGGCATAAGCCAGATATGAACTGTTGGGTATTCCAAAAAGGCAGTGATTTGGCAAAGTCTCCACTCCAGATATGATTACTGAAAAAATGAAAAGGAACTAGCTGGGACCTTAAGAAATTTCTTTGCAGCATCCTTGAAGACGGATGAGGTGCAAGAGGACTGGCCAATTGCGAATGTTGACCCCTTGTTTAAGGAGGGTAGAAGGGAAATAAAGTTAAATATAGAACGGAGCGCCTGACGTCGGTAGGAGGGCAGCTGCTGAAGAAGATACTGAGGGATGAAATACATAAAATGGGATTATTAGTGAAAAGAAACATGGTATTGTATAGGGCAGATTATGGCTTACCGACTTAATAGAATTCTTTCAGAAAGAGGCAACATTGCTTGATGAATGAAAGGTTATTGATGTCATATAAATGGACTTCAGAACGGCGTTTAATAAGGTTCCCTATGGTCGGCTGGTGGAGAAGGTGAAGTTGCACAGTGAATAGCGTGTTTGGATTGAGAACTGGCTGCGCAACACAAGACAGAGAGTAGTAGTGGGATGGTAGTTTCTCAAATGGCAATCTGTGACCGTGCTGGGACCACTGTAATATACATAATTGATATGGAGGAAGTTACAGGTGTCTGATAACCAAGTTGTGGATGACACTAAGATTGATGGAAGAGCAGATGGTGAAGGGGACTGTCAGGGATTATAGGAGAATATAGGTAGATTTTCGAGATGGACATAGCAATAACAGATGGATTTGAATCTGAGCAAATTCGAGATGATGCATTTCAAAAGATCCAACTCTCGAGCGAACTATACGTCAAATGGAAAGTTCATGAGGAAAATTGATGTACACAGAGATCTGGGAGTTCAGGTCCATTGTGCCGAAGGTGACAATGCAGATCGGAGGTGGGTACTGCAGAGGCTGGAGATTCGAGTCAACCTTAGAGAGTTGCTGGAAATGCAAAACAGGTCAAGCAGCATCCGGAGAGCAGGAAAATCGACGTTTCTGGCAAAAGCCCTTCATCAGGAGTTCTGATGAATGGCTTTTGTCCGAAGCGTCCTGTTTCCTGCTCCTCGAATGCTGCCAGACCTGCTGTGCGTATTCAATACCACTCCAATGTTCACCCTAATGCAGACCGTTAGTGTGATTAAGAAGGCATGTGGCATATTTTCCTTAATCGAAATGTTATTGAGTACAAGAGTTGGCAAGTAATGTGACATTTGTTTCAGACTTGGGTTCGCCCACATTTGGAATACTGTGAACATTTCAGCTAGTCATATTATCAATAGAATGCGGATGTTTGGAGGGAGTGTAGAGGATGTTCAGAAGGATGTTGCCTGGTATGGAAAGCACTAGCTATTAAAAGAAGTTTACTAGATTCGGATTATTTTCAAAAAAAAAAGACTGAGGTTGAGGGGATGCCTAATTGATGTCTACAAAGTCATGAAAGGTATGGATAGGATGGAAAGCAACAATCTATTTCCCAGAATGGGGTACTCAATTTCAAGAGTTAACGAGTTGAAATTGAGAGTGGAAAATTTAGGGGAGGTACGCTTGGAGAGTTCTTTATGCAGAGGGTGGTGGGAGCCTGAAATGTGTTGAAGGCGCAGGTAGTAGAGGTGGGCACGGTAACGTAATTTAAGATGCACCGAGTCAATTAATGTTGGACACGAAGAAAAGAGATATAGGCACTAAAATCGGCGACAGGTTTAGATTGAGGATTTGGATCAGCGCAGACTTGGAATGTGAAAGGACCTCGACCTGTGCAGTAACTTCCTTTGTTCATTGAATATATAGTTTATAGGAAAACAGACGACTTCATATTGGAGATAGCATATTCTTCATGTTAATACAGGCTGCTAGTAAGAAAGAAGGCCAGGTTACACAACAAGAGTCATAAAGTGTGGCGCTTAAATGGCTCTCCTGTTCCTCCGATGCTGCCTGACCCTCTTTGCTTTTCCAGCATCACACTTCTTGACTCTTGTTGTATAACAAGAGTGATGCTGGAAAAGCAAAGTCGATCAGGCACTGTCGGAAGAGCAGAAGAACCATTTAAACGCCACAATTTTTTACTCCAACCTCCAGCATCTGCTGTCCTCACTGTGTCTTCAGTAAAACAACAAATCAATTACGTTAATAATACTACAGTGCCGTACCTTACCTGGAATCCCGACAACTGCGAGGAAATTATAGTAAACGGTAAACAACACACCTTTTGGTGATATATGCATTTCCCCCACACATTTGAAGAACATTTGGAATTACGCTGCGTTTTTCCACATTTATTCGTGATTATGAGCTCCGGGGATTAATTAGGGGAGTGAACAAGTTCAGCAAATACCACGATTGCAAACAAAGCAGGTTAGGGCATTTCCTGGATTGGGATTGTTTTCCATTACTGGATTAGTAAACGCTCAGGGACTATAACATGCTTTAAGTGTTTTTATTTATCAAAGTTCAAGGCATGGGTTTGAGTTCCTGGCTAAAATAATGATGTTTTCACCTGGTCAAATTGAGAGTTGCAATTTTTATTATTTGTTATTCATCCACTGTAGCACGAGCCTCACTCTCTGGCTGGCGCAATGCGAGTAATTCTCTGTACACACCAACTACGAGGATAAGTCCAGTGATAGACGTGTCTCATAATTGCATCATTGTAGCAATACAAATTGTTTTTCCTCAAAGGTTATCTCAGCAGACGCCACGTGTTTTCTGATTAACTCCTTATTTTTACAAACAGCCCAAAATCCTTTCTTGGAAAGTTCTAATTATGTTAAAGTATGCTTGGCTATCTCTGTAAAGAAAACCAAAATATTGCAGATGAAATGAAAAGCAATGTTCGAGAAAGTCAGGAATTTTGAAAACATCTATACAGAGAGAAAGTTGTGCTTAGACAACTGCGTCATTCTTCATGATTTGTATCTGGTAAATGGTGAAAGCCTTTGCAGAGAGAGAGAGAGAGAGAGCGTGACGTACGGGCCTGGCCGTAGAACACAGAACATTACAGCACAGTACAAGATCTTCAAAACCTCGATATTTCGCCGACCTGTGAAACCAATGTGAAGCCAATCTCAACTACATTTATCCATTATCATCCATATGCTTATCCAAAAATCATGTAAATGCCGTTAATTTTGGCGAATCCGCTACTGTGGCAGGCAAGGCATTCAGTGAGTATAGAACCTTCTATTCTTTAACATAAATAACATTGAATCCCTCAGCCTTTCCTGATAGGACCTCCATTCCATACCAGCCAACATCTTAGTAAATCTCCTCTGCACCTTCTCCAATGCTTCCATGTCCTTCCCATAATGCAGCGAACAGAACTGTGCACAGTAATCCATGTGGGGCCGCTAATGAATTTTGTACAGCTACAACATGACCTCATGGTTCCGAAACTCAAGCCTTCCACCAATAAATGCTAACACACCATACACCTGCGAAACAAACCTATCAAAATGGATGACAATTTCCAAGAATCTATACACAAGGATACCATAATCTCTCAGCTGTGACTCCACTTTCAAGCAACTATGCACCTGCACCTTGGATATCTGTGGTTGATTGCGCAACCTAATGCCTCTCTGTTCAGTTGCTCTTTCCAGGGCACTACACTGCTTTAACTGATTAAAATGCAAAACCTCGCAAATATCTGCATTAAACATCATCTGACTGTCCTTGGTTCTTTGCTAGTCAAGAGTGTTGTTATTCTCTGACATAATCTTTTTCCCTTATCATTACACCACTTCTTGATGTTATCTGTAAACTTACTAAGCATTCCTCCGATATTCACATCCATCTCGTTTAAGTACATAACGAAAAACAGTGAGCTCATCACTGATTCTTTCAGCATACCGCTAGCCACATGTCTCCACTCTAGAAAACAATCCTTTACCTTCAAGCCAATTATGTATCCAAATGGTGACCTTTCCCTGGAATGTATGTCACCTAACCTTAGTAATCCGTTTATGATGTGGAACACGTTTAAACGATTTGCTTAATTCTACGTAAACAATGTAAGTCATAATGCCTTATTATTTGTCATCCCTTCAAAAACTTCAATCATCTTAATAAGAAATGATTTACATCGCACAAAATCACGTTGACTGTCCATAACCAGACCTTGTCTTTCTAAATGTATCTAAATCCTATCCCTCAGAATCCCCTCCAACGACCTACGCTGCACTGATATTCGGCTGACTGAGTCTGAAATTTCCTGTGTCTTTGGGTCACTATTCCCTTTTCCAGTCCTACCCTCCACTGCTCACGAAAAAAAAGGAAGAACACTCGGCTGATGATATGGCCAATGATATGGTCCTCAGACTGTGTCAGGAACAGTGATATGAACACGTCAGGCAGATTTCTTCCATCTTCGAAAGCAACACATTTATAAGAACAATGAACCAAGAAACTTACAGCACAGGTACAGGCCTTTCGGCCCTCCAAGCCTGCGCCCATGCAGATCCACTATCAAAACGTGCAGCCTATTTTCTGAGGATCTTTATTCCTCTGCTCCCTGCCCAATCATGCATCTACCAGATACATATTAAATGATGCTACGTTGACCCCTTTACCACGTGCCCTGGCATCACATTTCAGGCACGAACCACCCTCCGCATAAATAACTTTCCACGCATGTCACCGCTAACCTTTTCCCATCTCACTTGGAAATCGTGAGGCTAGTAAATGAGTCCTCCATTCTGGGAAAAAATATAATTCTTGCTCTCCACTCTGTCTGCACATCTCATGATTTTGTAGGTCTCTATCGGCTCCCGCTCAACCTCCGCCTTGGCAATGAAAATAATCCTAACATACTCAACCTCTCTTCATAGCTTACACCCTTCATACCAGGCAACATCCTATAAATCTCCTCTGCAATCTCTACAAACGAAGGACATCCTTTTGGTGACGTGGTGACCAAAACTGTATGCAGTACTCCAAATGTGGCCTTACCAAAGTTTTATGCAACCGTGACATGACCTGCCAACGTTTGTACTCAATATTCTGTCCAATGGAGAAAAGTACGCCGTGTTCTTTTTTAACAACTCTACTGATCTGCGTTGCCATCTTCAGGGAACAATGGATCTAAATACCAACATTTCTCTGTACATCAATTTTCGCCAGGACATTTCTATTTACTGCACACGGGAAAAATATGAATTTCAGAAGTTTCTTCATTTCCTTGCCCCACCACATTATCCTGATCCCAAGCCTCCAACTCGCCATTCCTTTCCTGACCTGTCCATCACATTTCTCATCTCTCTGCTCCACCCTCCTACGACCTATCACCTTCTCCCTCACCTTCATCTACCTATCGCTTTCTCAGATGCCATCCAGTCAAACCCACCTCCTCCCGTGTATCTTCCCCTCCACTCCCGCCTCCCCCTCCCCTCCCCGCTTCCCAGCCCACAAGCCTCATTCCTGATGAACGAAATTATGCCCGAAACGTTGATTCCCCTGCTTCTCGGATAATGACTGACCTGCTGTGCTTTTCCAATGCCACGGTCTCCTCTCTGATTTCCAGCCGCTGCTGTCTTCACTTTCGTCTAAGATCCATATAGACTATATCTACCGCCCTGCCCTCAACATCCTTCCTTCAGTAAGGACCTCCAACTAATTTGTGAGGCATGATATTCCACTCACAAAGCCATGCAATCTTTCTAGTTTAACAACAATTATTAATAGTGGTTATTAAAAAAATACTATTCCTAATCAAAAACTGTCTTTACAAATGCACGTGCATCTTATCTCTCGGAATCCTTTCAAGTAAAGTACTACCACAGATGGTAGGCTTAATGGTCGATAGTTTCCAGTTTTTTTTCTTTGGTTCCCTTCTTGAATAAGGGTTCAACATTCGTTATCCTCCAGTTTATGGGACTTCATCTGTAGATAACAAGTTTGAAAAAATATCAGCCAGGGTCCTGCTAAGTTCTTCTGTCGCCTCTTGCATCTTTTGGATACATATGGCCAAGATCAGGAAATGTAACTTCCTTCATACATTCGAATACATTCAAGAGCTCCTCTACTGTGATATGGAATGCTCTCAAGATATCACCACTAGCTTCCCTACGCTCCCAAGTCTCCATGTTATTCTCCACGGTAAGCACAAATGAGAACTATTCATTGAGAAACTTGCCCATCTACTGTGGTTCTATACGTATTTGTCCAAATTGGTGCTTGAGGGGTCAAATCTTAACTATAATGACTCATTTTTCTCAATATACTTAAAAATTACTTCTTTAGATCCACTCTTATCTTCTCAGGCAATGCTATCTCATACCCTCTTTTGTCCCTCCTGATTTCTTTTTTTAGTAAACCCCTCTATTCCCTATATACCTCCAGGTAATTCCTGGATCCCAGCTGCCTGTACCTGAGCCGAGTATTCGTTTTTTTTTTTTCTGGTCAAACCCCGTCATCCATATTTTCCTCTCCAGTCAATCTTTCGCTTGACTCTCAGACGAATGTAGAGACCTTGACCTCCAGTTATCTCTCATGTAAAGGCCTCCCACTTGCCAGAGGACCCTTTGTCTGCAAACAAGCCAGTCAAATCAACACATGCAAGCTCCTCTCTACTTCCGAAAAAGAAATCACCTTTCCCCAAGTTAGAACTTGAACCAATGGACCATTTTCCCTCACCATAACTATTTTAAAATTAATGGAACTTTGTTCACTGCTCCCAGCGTGTTCCCCCACTGTCACCTCCATCACATGCCTTATTTCCCAAGAGTTGTTCGAGTTTTGCTCCTTTCCGAGTAGGATCTTCTATGTACTGCTTGGGGAAAATTCCCTGAACATACTTAATAGGTTCACCCCATCTATGTCCACCCCACCTTAATTCTATGTCAGTCTTAGTATTTGTTAGGAAAATTAAAACCTGCTACGATGAAATCCTATTGCCCTTTCTCGTCTCCTCAAGATGTCCACATATTTTTTTCCTCTAAATCCCGTTGACTCTTTGGGACCCTACAGCACAACCCGATAATGTCATCATCACTTTCTTATGCTTTAGCTCCACCCACAAAGCCTTACTGGATAATCCTTCAATTATTTTATTTCTGATCACGGCTGTGATACTCGTCTTAATAAAAAATGCATCTCGGCTCCCCTCCTTCCACCATTTCTGTTCTGCCGAGAGCACCTTCACCCTGGCACATTAAGCTGCCATTCCTGTCCCTACTTGAGGCATGTTTCTGAAATGGCAAAAATATCCCAGTCCCTTTTTTTTAGATTACTTTCTGTGTGGAAACAGGCACTTCGGCCCAACAAGTCCACACCAACCCGCCGCAGCACAACCCACCCAGACCCATTCCCCGGCATTTATCCATTCACCTAACACTATGGGCAATTTACCATGGCCAATTTACCTAACCTGCACATTTTTGGTCGGTGGGAGGAAACCGGAGCACACGGAGGAAACCCACACAGTCAGTCACCTGAGATGGAAATTGAACCCGGGTCTCTGAAACTGTGAGGCAGCAGTGCTAACCACTGTACCATCGTGCCGCCCATGTACCTTGCCCTGAGTTCATCAGCCTCACCGGAAACAGATGAAATTTTATCGAACAGGCTTTGAATACTCCCTGTCGTGTTCCAACCTGAGCTCTCTCTTCACTTTACTGTTTCTGATTGCTGTATCTCCTCCCAGCTCGCATTTGCCTCTCCCAGCCCGCGCCCCAGCCACTCTTGTTGAAATCCTCCCTTTTCGCACAAGCAAACGTCCCCTCCAAGATATTGGTACCCCTCCAATTCTGGTCCAAACCATTCCGCTTGAAAAGGTCATTCTTTTTTTCAGAGATGATCCAAATGGTCTGAAAATCTGAATCTCTGCCCCCTGCAACAATTCTTTAGCCACGCATTTATCAGCCACATTCTCCTATTCTTTCCCTCATTAGCACGTGTCATTGGAAGTAAACTGGAGATTGCCATCATCGTGGTCCTGGTTTTTAGCTTTGTTTCCTTAGCACTCTCTAATCACTTTGCAGGACTGCATCCCTATTTCTACCGATGTCATTTTTAGCAACGTGCACAATGACATCTGGCTGCTCACCGTGCCCCTCTTGAACGTTATGCAGCCACTCTGAGAAATCATGGACCCTGGTACGTGGCAGGTGACACACCATCCTAGATTCCCATTTGCAGCTACAGAATCTCTTGTCTACCCCTCGAACTATTGAGTCTTTACTTCTGAATTTATTCTGCTTACACAAACTGCTGGCAATGGGGTTCTTACCTGGAACAGTTGGACTTGGATTAATTACTTAGCTTCAGGCAGTAGGAAGATACCAATGAACCCTCATCACGAATCTTCCATGAGGTGTAAAGGCGAGCTTTGTTTTAGCTCGCACACGTTGCTATGATGAGGAATCGGGAAAGAGAGGGAGCAATAGACAGTACCTTCTCAGATAGGTGCCATTTTCCAATTTTAAATCAGCAATGTTATGAGACCACAAACTGGACCACGTGAGGTCTCCCTGAATATTTTCTGAACTATATGACTCCATCATATTCTCTACTCCATGCAAGTGCATCACTGCTGCTGTCGTACACCAAAACATTTCATTAACAAAAAATGGCCTTATTTGATTTGAAGGTGTGTTTATATGTGTTCATATGTGCCACCTTAAGTTAAAAAAATGTTTTCACAATATCTGCGTTACAATGAATGTGGTTAATTCTAAAACAAATCCAGAAGTTGCTGGATATGTTCAGAAGGTCTGGCGGCATGTATGAAGAGAACGCATAGGCAACCTTTTGGGTCCACTGACTTTTCCTCAGAAGATGTATTATCCTTAAATTTATGTCCAGTTTTATTCTCCACATAAGAGGAAATATCCATCAGGTGTTCGCCAACTGCACTCTTCTTAAGATCTTATATGTTCAATAAAATATCTCGTTTTCAAGCCTAAAGTTTTAATTTTTCATAAAATAATGCCTTTATCCCAAGAACGAATAAATAGAAACAGTTTGAAAAGTCCTGAGAATAATTTGGACTCTTTTGTTCAGTTTCAGGAATTATAACAACACACAATGCATCAGATGTGATTTCAGCAATGACATGTTCTAATGCAGAAAATAAATTGCTCGGATCATACACGATACCCCTTGCACCAAACAACATCATTCCATTTACATTCGAAATCGCTTGCTCAATGCTCAGAGTAACGTCATGTGCTTCATGTACCCAGACACGCAAATCCCTCGACACTATCGAGTTCTGCATGCTCATCCAGTTAAATAATTTTCCGTTGGTTTATCCTGTCTGCAAAGCACAAAGCTCCCAACAACAACTTTGTACTTTTCTTCGCGATAGTTTGCTCACTACTCTCCCCTGTCAGAATCACATTGCAGACATTTTGCGTCCACTTGACAACTTATTGAATGACTATTCTGGTGTAAGAGCAAACTGAGCTCCAATCCAATACACCCCTTCATCCAAATGTTTAATCTCGTTGTAATTTGTTAATGAATTCACATCGATCCCGGAGGAATTTCACTAGTTACAGTTTTCCAAACTGAAAACGAGAAATTACCTCTACTCTTTATTTCCTGTCAGCTAACTAGGGCTCCCCTACTCCTATTTAACAGCCTATAAAGGTGACATGGCCTCCCTCCTGATCTGAGAAATTTACTCAAATGAATAAATACTTCATACTATTCGCGTGTAACTCAACAGAGGGGAAAAGTAGTCTTGTCCTGCCTCATTGTAACGATGCTGAGTGGCTGAATGGGATCTTCCTCTCACTTCTTAACACTCTCAAAGGGTGAACTGAGAGAAATCATATGAGATAAGTGCGGCATTTGGCCATTCGGCCTCTCGAGCCTGCTGTTGAAAAGGTCATAGCTGGTCTCATTGTGACTGAACAGGCTGTTCCTGTCTGTGCCCAATAAACATTGACTCTCCTGCCAATCAACGTTCAGTCCACGTCATCCTTGAATATCTTCAATGACCCAGTCTTCAATTTTACCTGGAAGTGACTACACCATAGAATACACAGTCCTAAGGAAGAACCTTTTCTCAACATTAATGAGACAGTTTAATTTTATATGTGTTAACCTCACAGCAAGTCACCTCCTCTTTGAGAAATAAGGGCACAGAAAATAGGAGTAGCTACGGACCATTCAGCCCCTCAAAAAAATCCCACAGTCACATTGACTGCTCACTAAAATATTTATCAAATTCAGCCCCGCTGCAGCCTCGGGTAAATATTCCTCATATTCTAAGGCCATGAAACATAGAAAATTGTAATTAGGTCATTTGGCCCATCAAATCTATTTTGCCATTCGATCATACCTGACATATTTCTCATCACAATTCTCCCGCTTTCTTACCATAACGCTTGATTCCCTTTTAAAACAACACTTATCTCTATCTCTCTGTCTATATGTCTATACATGTGCATGCGTGTGTGTGTGTGTGTTTCCGAGTACATCTGCTTAATGGCCGAAGACAGGATGGTCGTGGAGGGTCGCTTTTTTTTTGGACTGGAAGTCTGTGAGCAGCGATGTTCCACAGGCAAAAGTGTTGGTCCACTTTTGTTTGCCATTCACATGAATATTTTTGATGAGAATTACAGTAGACATGGTTTGCAAATTTATGGATGACATCAAGATCTATTGTACCATGGACATTTTTGTATAATATTTAACAATGTATGTTTACAAACGCATCATGATCAATTGAGACAACGAATCATACAGAAAGGAAACAGACTATTCTACTCGTCCGTGCTGATGAAATATTTTAAAATAATCCACTCCCATTTGCCAGCATTTGGCCCATTCTCCTCTAAACCATACCTATTCATATAACCGTCCAGACACCTTTTAAATGTTGTGATTGTATCTGCCTCGACCCTTTCCATTGACACCTCATTCCATACACACACTCGATCCTCTGCCTGAAAACGTTACCTCTCATGGCCCTTTTAAAGTTTTCTCCTCTCACCTTAAACAATGCTTTATAGTTTTGGACTCCGCTCCACTGTGAAATAAACATTGAGTGTTCAACCTTTTTAAAAAAAATCATCAACCTCAAAAGGTGCATCCTGGGCATAAATTCCGAAATGCAGTATTGACACCTCTTCCTCCTCGATCAGATCACAATTCTAATATCACTTTAATCAACTTCTTCAGCCATGTTATGAAGCACCTCTGTTGAATTTGAATTTTGACCTTCAGGCTCAGAATAGGGACACTACCAAAACTTCCTTCCTCATCTGCCTAATCCTCTCTTGGACCTACCTGCACAAGACACACCATGCTATGGGTCTGTGGGAAAATCAAGTTTGGAATTTGTAGGTCTTCTGGAGTGGGAAATTTATTTTGAAACTGAAGGAAGATTGAGAAGGAGTGGAATTATCACTCACTGGGCTGAGGTGTGGCAGATAGAGTTTAACTTTGATAAATGCGATATATTGCATTTTGGTAAAACAAACAAGGGGTTGGCTTACAGAATTAAAAGTAGTGCTTTGGTAGTGTTTAGAAAAGAGGGAGCCACGAGTGCAGGCATAAATCTTTGAAGTTTCTGGCACATATGGACAGGGTGTTTAACGTTACTTCTTGCTCTAAGTTTTGAGTGTAGAAGTTGGGAAGCCATTTTGAGATTGTGCAGGGCATTAGTCAATTCTCTTCTGGAGTACTATGTGCAGTTCTGGACGCTTTGTTATAGCAAATATATTATTAAACATGAAAGTTTTCAGATGAGAGTTACCAGGGTGTTGCGAGGAACACTTCACCTTCCGCCACTGGAAGCTACAGTAACACAACATGGCCATTGAATTCACCAGTCTCCAAAATTTCAGTCCCAATCCAGATTCCAGATCGAACCCTCCGAAACAGATTCGCCTTGTAGAGTTGATTTCCCTGTCCATCTTCCCACCTATCCGCGCCTCATTTCCCAAAGATCTATCAATATCACCTCTGCCCTTCCCCCACGTTACACCCAACTTTCCCCATAACCACCCCACCACTTAATTCTCTCGCACCTCTCATCCCCTTCCCAGTCCTGAGGCAGGGTCCTACCTGAAATAACTTACTGTGCCTTTTCCACTGCCACACTTCATTTACACTGAATTCTCCAGCATCTGCAGTCCCCATTGTCTATTTGATCTAATTCCCTGTTCACATATTCATGCCGTCTGTCTATAATAATCCCACATTGTCTTAAGCACTTTCTTAACTCAAATCATGCACGTTAAATGTTCTATCAATATTTTGTTGATGTTGTAATGCCTGATCAGTAGGTACAGGGTCTATCTTTCCATTTATAAACAGAGAAGCCGGTTTATTTTCTGATAAACCCCTGCCATTGCTCCCGTACACAAGATAGATTGAACAGTTAGAGACAATTTAACTACTAGCTCCAGCATTCCTTCCCCCAGTCACCCTCACTCATCCAATCCAGAATGTGTAAATTGTAATCATTATTTTGAAATTAATAAAGTAGTATTCAATTGAAAGAGGTTAACTATAGGTATTTGTTCAGGAACTGTGATTGATGTCAGTCTCCGTGGATCCTCAATGTACCAGTGGAGGATTTGGCTCAAGTATTAATTAGGGAATCGGTTCTGTGAGTTATAACATAGTATGAGTGGGAACATCACTGTCAGCCCTAACAGTGATCAGGAGCTCATGAGAGAGGGGAAGGAGAGATCAGAATCTGAGAACAATACACTGGAATGTTCCAACAATGCATCAGAATCTGGACACATAACATTGGCATGTTCCAACAATGAAGTAGAATGTGGGAACGATGCTCACACGTTGGCTCAGTGATTAACACTGCTGCCTCACAGCACCAGTGTCCCAGGTTCGATTCCAGCCGTGGGTGACTGTCTGTGTGGAGTTTGCACATTCTCCTCGTGTCTGCGTGGGTTTTCTCCGTTTTTCTCCCACAGTCCAAAGATGTGCAGGTCAGGTGAATCGGCCATGCTAATATGTCCATAGTGTTATGTCATTTAGTCAGAGGGAGTTGGGTCTGGGTGGGTTTCTCTTTAGAGGGACAGTTTGGACTTGTTGGACCGAAGAACGTGTTTCCACAATGCAGGTAATCCAATCTAATATACTGGACTGTTACAACAATAGGCAGGATTTTATCTGAGGGTCTTTAGCAGCTTTCTCGACCTTGGATCGCATTAGCATAGCGGGTCTATGAAGTACTGCTGGTTATTCAAGCTGATTATTATTCCATCTTCCCTTTAATTGGTACTCCTGGTAAGTCATTCTATCTGTCCATTACACCAGGTTAAACTGAATTGCGAGCATATTATACAAAATTTGGTAAGGTGGAAATCAATGTATTCAGTTCTAATAAAAATTCCTTACAAGTTATAACTTAAAAATTACTCATCAAATGCGGGGAGGAACAAAAAGGTTCTCAACTCCATAACACTTTCTGTCTTGCACAGATTTACATCTCCACATCCCCGCCACTCACGAATCCTGTACGTGAATAATATGCCAGTCTCGTTCTCAGACTCAGTGGAACTTCTAAATAGGCCATTATTTGCGTATTTGTTAAATCCGGATAAAACTGTTTCAAATCTCTCCTAGCCTGGATTTTGTTACAAACTATTTGAACTTGAGATGTTTATATTTTTCTCTCCCCCGAATCAGTCAGACAGGAAGATATGGTCAAGTGATTGACTCATAATCTAGAGTCCCAGAATAACACTCTGTTCTTGTCTTATGAAGGAATTTAAAGTAAATCCATCTGCTTGTCTCATACCCTTTAGAGAAGGAATGTTTCGATCTTCTCTGGTCAGGTCACCATGTCTTTGCAAAATCACAGCAATGTGTTTTACTCATTATGGTCCCGTGGAACAGATGAACCAGCCACTCAGTTCAAGATAGGCATAACGTGATGGCCTGAAGAGGACTGCACACATCCTGTGAATGACGAACAAAAGTAAATGTAACTCTCTTCCTCTGCTTGTTTACTGCATTGATACAGCTCATTTCCGTTTAGCTAGGTGACCATTCCCTTTTTCAAATGCATTCTTTCTCATTGAGTCTCTTCCTGAGAATCATGTCCACCTCCATAAACACATCTGGCGCTGGCTTTACTGTTGCTGGTAAATAGACGTAAGGGAATTTTAAATTACACATCAGTTGCAGAGCATAGATATGAAATGGCCTTTTACATCACAATAAAGGAACTAAATCTGTTAAGTGAGGGAAACGCCTTATTGTGAGCAACTCTGAGAGTGTTTTTGAGGCTGTATTTAGGGTACTGTGGGCAGATTTCTTTCTGCTTCGTAAGGAATGATCTTGTCAGAGAGAGAGTCCAAAGGAGTTTCACCCGAAATATCCATGGGATGATGGCATCATGCGTAGTGAGCGAAGATTCATCTGTAGCGCTGTGAAAGAATGAGAGTTGAATGCATTGAAACTTGACTATGATGGACAATCATTCATTATGATCTGAACAGACAATGACAAGGTGGTAAATTCCATGGGTCTTATTACTCGGAATACATGATTCTGAATATGTAATTGTCTCTGAGGATACCATTCTCAGTTAAATACCGCCTTGATTTCAGGATCAATCCCGCTGACCGGAGCAGTTGCATTCATTTTTAAAAAAAATATAATTGCTGAAGTTGTCTGAGTTGGACGTGTTTTCTTCTCACAGAAGTTCGTGAATATCAGGAATTCTCTCGTCTAGAGTTCAGTGAGCTGGAACACTGAAAGTTTTTACAGAAGAGTTCGATAGAGTTTTGACCTGCTATCGAGTTGAATGTGTAATGAATTCGACATTAAAGAAGTGTTGATACCAGTAACTGGTCAGCCACGATCTTATTCAATAGCACAGCAAACATGACTGACGGTATTGCCCACTTCAATTTCTTACATTTCCATATTCTGTTGTTGGAAAGTTAGTTGTTGTAATTTTGCTTGACGTTCTGTTATTGCATGCTGCATTCAGAGAGAGCAAAACATTTTGCTAGCCATCTCTGGTTGCGGTATAAGGGTGTATTCACAGTGAATCTGTGTCGACAACATGACCAACAAAGGAAGCACAGGTTGCAGAGCGGAGAAACACTGTTAAGAGACCACAGGCCTGGATTCCCCAAGAACATTTTCCAAACTCAACAAACTGAGTGTGACAACCTTGAGAGACTGAATGGCATCCTTTATAATGGCAGACCAGGTATTCAGGACAGGTGAGTTCAATATGCTCCCGTGCAGGAGCTTGAGAAGTTGAATGGAGCATAACAACATTGGGCTGAGACGAGGAATGGATCATTAGACACTTTGCCACTGTTTGAGCAGGCAAAACCTCATGGCTGATCTTATCGTGGTCTCAAGGGCATTTTTCCGTTTGTGAACCATTTTCCTTCATTCACTTATTTGTCAAATTTTGTACAAAATCAAACTTGAATAAATACAAACACCCATCGAAAATAGTGGGAACTTGAGCAAAGCGAAAATATTTAGGCATCTCAATACTTGAAGGCAACAGGCATTTATCTATCACTCTTGTTCCTACCCAATTAATTGTGCGACAGAATATCTTTTTTAAAGTATTCATGGAATATATGTGCTGTTGTTTCGGGCAACGTTTAGTCACCATGCCTAATTACACTGGAAGTTGTGGCGCTGAGCTGCCATCTTGGGATGTAACTACTGGGGGCAGAGAATTCCCATTAGTACAGCTCCATGAGAAATTCTCATTCGTGTTCTGAACAATGTTGAAGTGTCCATGTATCATTTTGCATTCTAACGTCTCTACTGGTTACAACAAATTTTAAGTGTAACGTTGCCATTTTCTCAAAAAATGTGAGACATAGAGACACGCATATATATACGCATACAAAAATGCACGTCTTAAGATAAACAGAATGAAGAAAGCTTTCCAGGTCTTATAGCAGTTGAAGTCATCTCAAATGGAAAAGTGGAAAAGTCTCAACTGCTATTCTGTCTCGGAAGTTATTCTACACACACTCGCTACTGGTATAAGACTTCTTTGAAATGTGATTTGGCTTAATTCCCTCTCCTTCTGGCAGTGGATAGATTCCCATGAATCCCTAGACAGGAATCTTCCACGTGTGGTAAAGATGACTGATTTTTTATTTCTGCTGTAACATTTTGCTGTCTGGAAAGAGAAAATAATGCAGAGAGAGCAATAAGCTGTTACTTAAGAACATAAAACCATAAGATGTAAGAGCAGAAATTAAGCCATTCAGCCCATCGAGTCTGCTCTGCTATTATGCCATGGGCGATAGGATTCTCAGTCCCATTCTCCCGCCTTCTGTCCGTAACACTGGATGCCCCTTGATACTCAGGAACCTTTCTCTCTCTTAAATATAGACAATTTCCAGGCGTTCACAGCCTTCTCTGGCAATGATTTTCACAGATTCATCAATCTTATGTTGAAGGGACTTCTTCTAATTTCCGTTCTATAACGTCTTCCTCTTACTCCACACCGGTCCCTTTGGGTCCTAGTCTCTCCAACTAATGGAAATACCTTCCCAAAATCCATCCTGTGCAGCCCATTCAGAATTCTGTGACTTGCAATTAGGTCCCCCCTCATACTTTGAAATCCATCCTGGGAACACTCAGAGCCTTCAAATGTTCCTCATATATTAAGTTTTTCATTCGTGGAAGCATTCAAGTGAGCCTCATCTTAACAAGCTCCAAGGCCAACTCATCCTTCCTGAGATATGGGTTTCTAAACTGCCCACAATTTTCCAAACGCGGTCTGACCAGAGCGTTTTCACGCCTCTGGAATACATCTCTCAAAGTAAACGTCATCATTGCATTTGCCTTTCAACTTCTGATTTAACATGCAAGTTTACTTTGAGAGAATCGTGGACTCGAATTCCCAAGTCTCTTTGCACTTCTGACTTCTAAATTTTCTTCCCATTAAAAAAAGATTCCAAGTCTCTGTTCATTCTACCAAAGTGCATGACCTCACACTTTTCCACGTTGAACGCCATATGCCATTCGGTTGCACATCCTCGTAATAGAACGTAGAACATAGATCAATAGCACAGAACAGATCCTTCGGCCCACGATGTTGTGTCGACCATTTGTCCTAGCTTTAGCACCCATCCATGTACCTATCCAATTGCTGCTTCAAAGTCGCCAATGATTCTGACTCTGCCACTCCCACAGGCAGCGCATTCCATGCCCCCACCACTCTCTGGGTAAAGAACCTACCCCTGACATCTCCCCTATACCTTCCACCCTTCACCTTAAAATTATGTCCCCTTGTAATACTCTGTTGTACCTGGGGAAAAAGTTTCTGACTGTCTACTTTATCTATTCCTCTGATCGTCTTATAAACCTCTATCAAGTCATCCCCTCATCCTTCGCCGTTCCAATGAGAAAAGGCCTAGCACTCTCAACCTATCCTCGTACGACCTATTCTCCATTCCAGGCAACATCCTGGTAAGTCTTCTCTGCACCCTCTCCAAAGCTTCCACATCTTTCCTAAAATGAGGCGACCAGACCTGCACACAGTACTCCAAATGTGGCCTAACCAAAGTCCTGTACAGCTGCAACATCACTTCACGACTCTTGAATTCAATCCCTCTGCTAATGAACGCTAATACACCATAGGCCTTATTACAAGCTCTTTCCACCTGAGTGGCAACTTTCAAAGATCTATGCACATAGACCCCAAGATCCTTCTGCTCCTCCACCTTACTAAGAACCCTATCGTTAACCCTGTATTCTGCATTCTTATTTGTCTTTCCAAAATGAACAACCTCACACTTGACAGGGTTAATCTCCATCTGCCACTCCTCAGCCCAGCTCTGCATCATATCTAAGTCCCTTTACAGCCGACAACAGCCCTCCTCACTAGCCACAACTCCACCAACCTTCGTATCATCTACAAATTTACTGACCCACCCTTCGACTCCCTCATCCAAGTCATTAATAAAAATTACAAACAGCAGAGGACCCAGAACTGATCCCTGCGAAACTCCACTTGTAACTGGGCTTCAGGCTGAATATTTACCATCTACCACCATTCTCTGACTTCGACCGGTTCGCCAGTTTTCTATCCAACTGGTCAAACTTCCCTCTATCCCATGCCTCCTGACTTTTCTCCTAATCTATTCAAATGTTTCTAAACCTTCCCTACTTCTTCAATGTTTCCTGTCCTTTTACCTGTCTTCGTATGATCTTCGAACCTAGTCAGAATACCCACAGTTTCTTTATTTCGATGGTACGTTTTTCGCACATAAAAAGGGACAGACCTCGGGAGTCGGGTCTCCATTTCGAGCAGAACGGCGAGGAGAGAGGGCGGAGAAGAGCAAGGGCTGCCGGGTAGGTATGTTTTCCCCACTTAAAAGGGCACTAACTTCGGGAGTCAGACATCCATTTTAAAGAGAGCTGGTGGGTAGGTATTTTTTCCCACTTGAACGAGGGCCTACGTCGAGAGTCGTGCCAGTATTTTGAACAGAGTGGAAAGAAGAGAAGGCTTAGAGAAACGAGGGCTGCCGGGAAGTACTTTTTTTAAATGGGTAATGTCAGTACTTGTGTCGATGATGTTGTGGCAATAACGGAGACGACGGCTTCAAAGGGGCAGGAAATGTTGCGAGATGTGCCAGGGTTAAGAACATTTAAAAAGAGCATGGGGAGGGGTGGTAAAAGTTGAGGGGGTGTAGCATGGCTAATTAGAGACACATCACAGCTACAGAAACGAAGGTTGTCGAGGAAGGTCTGTCTACTAATCAGTATGGGTGCAAGTTATGAACAGAAAAACAGCAGACACGCCATTGGGGCATTCTACTGACTCCTTAATAGCATTAGGGAGACGGAAGAATCATGTCCGGCAGATTCTAGAAAGATGCACATGTCGCAGGGTAGTTGTTATGGGTGACTTCAAATTTCCCAATATTGACTTGAACTCTTAGTGCAGATGGTTTGGACAAAACCGTTTTTGTGAGGTGTTGTCAGCAGGGTTTCCTTACTCACTATGCCGACAAGCCGACGATGGGAGAGGCCATTTTTGATTTTGTGCTCAGCATTGAACCAGCAAGGGTGTCACACCTCGCGATGGCACAACACTTTCGTGGCAGTGATCATAACTGCCTCATATTTACCAAAGCTATGGAGAGGGAAAGGAGCAGTTACCATGGCAACATATTTAATTCGGGAAAAGGAAATTATGACCCTGTCAGACAGCAGTTGGGAAGTGCAGATTGGGAGCAATTGTCCCGCAGAAAGGGAACAATAGACATATGGAGAATGTTTAAGGAGCAGTTGTTACGAGTGATGCACAAAGTTGTTCCTCTGAGACAGTCAAGAATGCGAAAGATTAATTAGCATTTAATGACAAGAAGAGAGGAACTTTTCGTCAAAAGGAAGAAGACAGATTGTACAGTATTGAGGAAGCAAGGGTCAAGCACAGATTTAGAGGATTACCGGCTTGCAAGAAAGGAGCTCAGAAACGGATTGAGGATAGACATGAAGGGGCATTAAAAAATCTTTTGGGTAGGATTAGGGAGAACCAAAAGACATTTTGCTCATACGTGAGGAAAAGGAGAATGATCAGTGAGAAAGTAGGGATAGGGTAGGGAACTTTTGCGTTGAGTCTTAGGAGATAGGACAATGCTATATTGATTTTTTCGCTTCAGTTTTTACGAAAGAAAGGGACCTTGTTGTGAATGAGATTTTTGAGGAGCTGGGAAATAGGCTTGAACCAATCAAGATTGATGCCGTTGATGTGCTTGAAATTATAGTAAACATTATGATTGATAAGTCACCCAGGGCCAGAACAGATGTATCCTAGTTTGCTCCGGGAAGCGAGAAAGGAGCCTGCAAAGCTGCTGGTGCAGATCTTTGCTTCCTCACTCTCACAGAGGTTGTATCAGAAGGATTGGAAGGATGAGAATACTATTACTCTTTTTAAGAAGGGTAATATGGATACAAGATATGAGAATAACGATAGACCAGTCAGTCTTATATCTGTGATCAGCAAGGATTTGGAAAGAATTCTGAGGGACAGGATGTATGGCTATTTGGGAACAAAAAGCACAGCGTGCTGAAAGACAGGAAGCATGGCTTTGTGAGGGTCAAGTCATGCCTCACAAATCTTTTTGAGCTGTTTGGGGTGGTGATGAGACATTTTGACGAAGGTCATGCAGTGTCTGCGGTGTATATGAACTTCGGTAAAGCATGGGATAAGGTTCTCCACGGTAGGTTCATTGATAAAGTCAGCAGGCATGGGATACAAGGAGATATGGATGTCTGTATTCAGATTTATATGGCTAACAGAAGGAAGAGAGTGTTTGTAGATGGAAGGTATTCTGACTGGAGGTCAGTGCTGAGTGCTGTTCCGCAGTACTCTGAGATTCGGCTTCTGCTCTTTGAAGTTTGTATAAACGAGTTGGTTGAGGAGGTTGAGGAGTAGGTTAGCACACTTGCCGATGACACAAAGGTAGGAAGTACCATTGATAGTACCGAGGGCTATTGCAGGCTGCCGTGCAACATATACTGGATGCAGAGCTGGTCAGAGAAATGGCAGATGGAGTTCAACCTGAATGAATGCAATGTGATGCATTTTGCAAGGTCGAAATTGAATGCTGAATGTAGGATTAAAGTCAGGCTTCTGGGCAGTGTGGAGGAACAGCTGGATCTTGACGTTCAAGTCCATACATCACTCAAAGTTACCACTGAAGTTGGTAGGGTTCGAAAGAAATAATATGGTGTTTTGGCTTTCATTAGCAGAGGGGTCGACTTTAAGAGCCGCAAAATTTTACTGCAAATCTACAAAGCCTTGGACACTTGGAATATTTTGTACATAACTGGTCACCCCTGTTATAGGAAAGTAACAGAGGCTGCAAAAAGGGTTTACCAGGATATCACCTGAACCGGAAGGCTTGTCTTACGATGAGAGGTTGACTGAGCTCGGATTTTTATCTTTGGAGAAAAGGAGGAAGACAGGTGAACTGATCGTCGTATACATTCTAGCTTCGATAGCCAGATTGACTGGCACGAGGGACAACATTTTTAAGGTATTAGGAGTAAGTAATAGACCATACATCAGATGTAGGGTCTTTATGCATTGTTGTGAATGCATGAAAGGGGTTCCCAGCAGTCGTGGTGGAAGCAGGGTCCTCATGGACATTTAAGGGAATGCTGGTCACGCATATGGACAGCAGTGAATTGAGGGGAGCGTAGGTCTGGTTATTTTATTTCAGGTTAGGAATAATCCTCGGGACAAAATCCTGGGCCGAAGTTCCTGTTCAGTTCTGATCTTTTCTATGTCCTAAGCTCTACAGATCATTAATGTATGAAGTGAAATGTTGTGCTTCCAATACTGAGCATTACAGAACACCACTTTTCACCAGCTGCCATCCTGAGAAGGATCATTTTATTCCGACTCTCTGCTTTCTCCCAGACAGCCAGTTTTCAATCCATGCTCGCACCTTGACTCGAACAGAATCAGCCTTTATCGCACTCAGTAGCCTTCTTACGCACATTAGATTCTTTACAGTGTTAAAACAGGCCCTTCGGCCTAAACTATCCACACCGACCCTCCGATGACTAATCCACCAAGACCCATATCCCTCTGACAAATGCACCTAACTCTATGGGCAATTTAGCATGGTCAATGCACCTGACTTGCAGGAAACCGGAGTACCCGGAAGAAACCCACGCACAAGGTGCAAACTCCACACAAACAATCACCCAAGGCTGGACTCGAAACTGGGACTCTGGTGCTGTGAGGCAGCAGTGCTAATCATTGAGGCGCCGTGCTGCCTTTTCAGAAGTCCAGCTCGATAGCATCCATTTGCTGTCTTTGTTCGAAGGTGGTTGCACTTCCTCTCGTACAGATGTCAGACGTGACATCCCCTTGATGAAACAATACTGACTTTGCCCAATTTTACCATGAGATTTCACGTATTCAGAAATCTCATCCTTCACAATGGATTACGGGGCCTTACATGTGTCCAAGATTATGTTTAGCAGTTTGAAATTTTCTGTCTTTTAACTTTGTAAACTGAGGTGTCACGTTAGGGATTATCCAGTCCTCTGGGACACCCCCCACTCCCGATTCCAGGCATTGGAAAGATCAACAATAACGCCTTCACTGTTTCCTCAACCATCTCCATTCGAACTCTGGAATGTAGCCCATCTGGCCCAGATGATTTACCCAACTTCAGTCCATTCAGTTTTTTTTATCACCTTCTCCTTCCTGATGGCCACCATGCTCAGCTCAGTCCCCTCACTCTTTTGATTTTTTTTTGAATATTACTCATGTCTTCCACTGTGAAGACTGATGCGAAGTAATTGGTCAGTTCATCAATCATTTCCTTGTTCCTATTACTATTTCTCCTGCGTCATTTTCTAGCGATCCAATGACGAATTTAACCTCCATTGTGCCCTTTATATACCGAAATTCTTACAGTCTTCCTTGACACAACTGACTAGCTTATTCTAATATCTAATCTTCTCACTACTGTATATCAGGTCGATTGAACAGTATGCTGTAAGTAAAACTAGAGATTTGGCTATTTGGAATTTGGCATTGTGTTGTCAAAAGACCGAATGAAATACCTTGCTCTAAATGAGCTTAATGCAAATAGCGACGTCAATATCTTTTGATTTTACACGACGTCGGCATACAACATCGAATTTTTGAACTTTACAGTCAAACATCATGGAAGCCCGAAGGGAAGAGGGTCAAGCTGGTTACAGTGAATTGGAAAAGTACAATATGATGTTTAGTGATAGAGGAGCAATAGTTGCTATTTATGGAAATAGTGCAAATTCTGAAAAATAAGTACATATATCTAAGTAACAAACACCAAAGAAAGGGAAGGTGACTCAGTGATGGTTAACAAAAGAAAGCAAAGATTATGTTAACTCAAAGGAAGTGGCTTTAGAAGAATTCCAGATATAGTGGAAACCTCCAAATCCTGATAAATTTACGTTCCAGAAAAATGAGGACCAAGAAACTGTTAAGTACTATTTTAAAAAATATCATGAATACAAACAAACAAGAAACACAGACTGCTTAAACCTACTATTTATTTACCAAAGAAAATGAAAACATGGTCAAATGTGGAAATGTGTAAGGGATAGGAGTTTTACTGTGGGGAACAAGGAAATGGCAGAAAAACTCAACAGTTACTTTGCATCTGTCTTCATGGAGTCACATCCAAGAAATCTCCGAGGGTTTGCAAATGGTCACATGTGACGTGTGGAACTAAACACACAAAGTTAATTAATGTTGTAACAAGATGGTACTTGAGTATGTAGCTAGATTGATCATTGCTATGTCTGATGGACAAGATGTGTTTCATATCAAAATGTCCGAAAAAAAGCATTTTAGTTGATCTGTCGATGAGAGAGTTTTATTTTGCTGGAGAGCCTGCAGAGGACAAAAGCCATTGTAGATAACTGGAAAGTAATAAACATGATCCAACTATATACACAGGGAAGAAGAGATAATGTGGAGAACTGCAGACAACTTAAACTGACATCAGTAGAACATTTGAAATCCATTATATAGGGTGCGGTATTGTATATTTAGAACTTAACAGCGACATGGGAGAGAGACAGTACGATTTTCTGACAGAGGAATCATACTTGACAAAATTCTGGGTTGTTTGAAGTTGTTTCCTGCGGCATCGACAGTAGAGAAACAATGGAAGTGGTATACTTGGATTTTCAGAAGGCTTTCTGTTAGGACTCACATAGTGAGTTCGTAAATGCAATTACTTTGAAGGGCATTTTAAGGAATATATGGAAGTGGAAGTTAATGTTAGGTTGGCCTTCGTTTAAGGGTATCAGAATACAGATGTAAGGACATCATGAAGTAGTTGCATGAAGTGGTGGTGAGAAAGTACTGGAGTATTGTGTACAGTATTAGCGACTCAATCTCAGAAAGTGTATACAGACCAGAAAGAAAGTGCATTCTTCAGATTAGTCCCTCATATGGCAAGTTTTTCTGATGGGTTAACGTGTGCTGTGCTCTCTCCAGTTTCAAGGAAAGTGAATTGATTGCAGTGGCATTTAAGAAAATTACTGAGAATATAATAAGATAAAAATAAACAGAATCGTTGGCTGGCTGTCTACTCCACCTTTAAGGCAAATAATGGTAGGATAATGGACACACATTTTACACTACAATGAGGAGAAAATGTTTCACTTGGAGGGGACTGACTAATGCATTGACATGGAAAACCGCTGGCAGGCAAGACTAGTTGGAATCCCCAAACATTATACAAGTATGTCAAGTGGAACAAAATAACCAGGATCGAGGTAGGACCCATTAGTGACTTGCCAAGTTGCATCTAAACTCAACTTACTGGCAGGAGCCAGGGCTGCTGGTCAATGCCTGTTTGTGTGACTAGAGACTAGTGTTCGGTTATGTTCAACAGGGCTCATTGCTGTCTCGCTTATTATTTGAGTATTCATAGCTGATGTGAATGTGAAGTGGTGGGGGAGTGTGATAAGTATGTTTGTGTTCGATACAAAAACTGAACGGATGGTTCCCAGTGAGGAGGAAGGTCTTATTTTACAGGAAGATATAGATGGAATTGTCAGAAGCGTCGATCAGTGGCAGTGGCAGATAAATATGAGGTGATGCACTTTGGAAGTGGGCGATGATGGACTCCTTGAAGGCAGCACAAGAGGAAGTGAGAGGGTGCTTCTCCACAGATTCCTGAATGTGACTGGATATGACAATAGATGAGTTAAAAAGGATCATAGAAATCGCCTTTCTTTTTCATTCAGCCATAGACTATGAAAGCTATACAGCACTTTGGTTAGGCTAAGATGTAATAATGTGTTCAGTTCTGGGAAGCAGATTACAAGAAGGACGTGATTGCAATGGAGGGAGTGTAGAGGAGATTCACTACAATGTTCCCTGTGATGGAGCATATCAGCTGTGGAGAGAGGCTGGGTAAGCTCGGGATATTTCCCTTGGAGCAGAGAAAGTTGAGTGCGTAAATAATGCTGATGAAAGATTATGGGCGTCATGGACTGGGTGAAAATAAATCAACTGTTCATTTTAGTCAAAGGGTCAGCTTCCTTACAAGCTGAAAACAGGGAATGAAGACAAAGGAAATATCCGAACTATGAAACAACTCCTTCAGTTCTGCCTTCAAAGTAAAATAAGTAAATTAATTCTTCCCGGCAATAGGAGAAAACCTAGTCTGATATGAAAAGGGAATAGAATGAAATTAGTAAATAAACTAATTTGGAGTGATTATTGTAAGTGAAAGTAATGGGCACAGCAAAAGTCAACATACATTTATGAAATGGGAAACATATCTAAGACACAACTTAATAGATAAATTATGGAGAAGCAATAGAGGCAATAAATTTCGATTTTCGGGTGGCGTTCTAAGCCTAGTGCTCAAGGAAAAGCACAGGAGGTGCGGGGTCATGTACGGACATGGTGATACAATGCGTGAGCTGACAGGAAACAGTGAGTTGGCATAAATGGATGTTCTTTAAGAGTGGAGGGCTCATGTGGCATCGCAAACATTTGTGCTTGGGCCCCAGTTATTCACAATACGCAATGAGGGATCTGGTTGAGGGAATCAAATGCAACTTTTTCATGTCTGCTCAAGGAACGAGGATTGGGAGTGGGTGGAGTGGATGTGAAAAAGCTGCAAGGCGATTGGGACAAGTGAACCGAAAGGGCAAATACACAGCAGATGAAGAGAAACGTGGATAGCTGTGACGTTGTATACCTTGGTGGGAGCAATAGAACAGCAGCATACCGTTTGAAAAAGGATTGGTTGCGAAATGTTGATGTACAAAGAGACTGATGCTTCTTTCTTTTGAATACTTCTGCGCAGGCATCCGAGGTCCAAGCTCGCAGTGATTTCTGCATCCAGAATGCAATACTGGGAATGGCATTGATACGCTGACCAGTGTACATATACCAGCCATATGGAGAGCTGTAACACTGAAAAGGATCAGGACCTCCTTGTACACCAGACACTGGAAGCAATATTGTTGGAACATAAATCAGTTTGGAAGATAACTGAAGTGTTAACCTTCAGTTGAAGTGGATTTGAATGCAAGAAAAAGGATGTCTTACTGCAGTTGGATAGTGCCTCCATGAGACCTCATTTCGAACATTGTGCAGTATTGTGTGCAGTTTTCGTCTCCTTACCGAAGAAAGCACAAATCTAACATTGAGAGGCTGCAGCACAGGATGATCAGGCTGATCTCTGGAATGACAGCCTTGTTGTGGGAACAGAGTTTGGTTCGTCTGGGTCTGTATTCCAAGGTGTGTAGGAAAAAAGAGTGGAAACCTCAGTGAAATATGTAAAACGCTGACAGAAAGAGACAGATTGAAATCAGTGCTGATAATTCCCCTGCTCTAATGTAAGTTGCCAATATACTAGGTGCACTTAGGCCATTCGGCATTCAGTTGAGAACCAAAGTCTAAAATCACAAACTGGTGAAGGTTTGGGATTTTCTCACGGTCATTTGAGTGGGAGCAGCGGCCGAGTTGAGGTGAACCCGGGAGACTACAGCTAAGGTAAGAGTTTTTTTCAAAATTACTTACCTGTAGCGGGCATCGGTGTTTTGTTTTCTCTCTCCTTCACAGAAAGAGCGGGAGCAGCAGAGGAAGTGACGGCAAGCAGAGGGGCAGCCGAGACCCGGAAGCAGTTAGTGTAAGCTTAGCTGGGTTAGTTTTTTTTCCCCCTTTAAAAGCGTGAAGGAGAGGAACCCAAGGCACTACACGGGTAGTGCCTCCCACCCGCCCTCCTCCTCTAACCTAATAATAACATCTGTTGTGGCAAGCAGGTAAGTGCTGAATTTTGCTTGTATTATTTAGACACAGTTTTTGTTTAAACAGTTAGCTTTAGAGGGATGGCAGTGAAGGCAGTGCAATGTTCCTCCTGCAACATGTATGAGGTGAGGGATGCCATCGGCGTCCCTGCCGATTACACTTGCAGGAAGTGCACCCATCTCCAGCTCCTCCAAGACCGTGTTAGGGAACTGGAGCTGGAGTTGGATGAACTTCGGATCATTCGGGAGGCAGAGGGGGTCATAGATCAGAGTTACAGGCAAGTAGTAACTCCAAAGATGGCAGATAGATGGGTTACAGTGAGGGGGACTGGGAGGAAGCAGCCAGTGCAGGGACCTCCTGCGGCCATTCCCCTCAAGAACAAGTATACCGCTTTGGATACTTGTGGGGGGGATGACTTACCAGGGGTAAGTAACGGGGCTCAGGTCTCTGGCACGGAGCCTGTCCCCGTTACTCAGAAGGGAAGGGTGAAGAAGAGCAGAGCAGTAGTAATTGGAGACTCGATAGTTCGTGGCACAGATAGGCGGTTTTGTGGGAACGAGAGAGACTCACGTTTGGTATGTTGCCTCCCAGGTGCAAGGGTACGTGATGTCTCTGATCGTGTTTTCCGGGTCCTGGAGGGGGAGGGGGAGCAACCCGAAGTCGTGGTCCACATTGGCACCAACGACATAGGGAGGAGTGCTGAGGATGTTAGACAGGCTTTCAGGGAGCTAGGTTGGAAGCTTGGAGTTAGAACAAACAGAGTTGTTGTCTCTGGTTTGTTACCCGTGCCACGTGATAGAGATTCGAGGAATAGGGAGAGAGAACAATTAAATGCGTGGCTTCAGGGATGGTGCAGGAGGGAGGGGTTCCAGTTTTTGGACAACTGGGGTTCTTTCTGGGGACAGTGGGACCTCTATAAACAGGATGGTCTACACCTGAACCTGAGGGGAACCAGTATCCTTGGGGGGAGGTTTGCTCGTGCTCTTGGGGGGGGTTTAAACTAACTCGGCAGGGGCATGGGAACCCAGATTGTAGCTTCAGGGTGCAGGGCCTGGAGTGTAGGGAGGTGAGGAACATGGCATCAATTTCCAAGGAGGGTGCCTGTAAACAGGGAAGTGGCTTGAAGTGTGTATACTTCAATGCAAGAAGTATACGAAATAAGGTAGGTGAACTTGCAGCGTTGGTTGGTACCTGGGACTTCGATGTTGTGGCTATTACGGAGACATGGCTAGAACAGGGACAGGATTGGCTGTTGCAGGTTCCGGGATTTAAATGTTTTAGTAGGGTCAGAGGTGGGGGTAAAAGAGGGGGAGGTGTGGCATTGCTTGTCAAAGATAGTATTACAGCGGTGGAAAGGACAATGGATGAGGACTTGCCATCTGAGGCAGTTTGGGCTGAGGTTAGGAATAGGAAAGGTGAGGTCACCCTGTTAGGAGTCTTTTACAGGCCTCCTAATAGTCCTAGAATCATTGAAGAAAGGATTGGGAAGGTGATTCAGGAGATGAGTGACAGTAATAGGGTGGTTGTTATGGGGGACTTTAACTTTCCTGATATTGATTGGGAAAGCTATAGCTCAAGTTCGTTAGATGGGTCAGTGTTTGTTCAATGTGTGCAGGAGAGTTTCCTGACACAATATGTAGACAGGCCAACAAGAGGTGAGGCCATACTGGATTTGGTTCTGGGTAACGAACCAGGCCAGGTGTTAGAATTAGAGGTAGGTGAGCACTTTGGGGATAGTGACCATAATTCGGTGATTTTTACACTCGTGATGGAGAGGGATAAGTGTGTACTACAGGGCAAGAATTATAGCTGGGGTAAGGGAAATTATGATGCGGTGAGGCATGACTTAGGATGTGTGGCTTGGAAAAGTAGACTCCAAGGCAAGAGTGTAAATGATATGTGGAACTTGTTCAAGGGGCAACTATTGAGTGTCCTTGATAATTATGTACCTGTCAGGCAGGAAGGAAAGGGTCGTGCGAGGGAGCCGTGGTTTAATAAGGAATTGGAATCCCTTGTTAAATGGAAGAGGGCGGCCTATCTCAAGATGAGACGTGAAGGTTCAATTGGGGCGATTGAGAGTTATAGGGTAGCCAGGAAGGACCTGAAGAGAGAGCTAAAAGCAGCAAGGAGGGGACATGAAAGGTCCTTAGTCGGTAGGATTAGGGAAAACCCTAAGGCTTTCTATAGGTATGTTAGGAATAAAAGAATGACTAGGGTAGGAATAGGTCCAGTCAAGGATAGTAGGGGGAAGTTGCGTGTGGAGGCGGAAGAGATTGGGGAGACACTGAATGAATACTTTTCTTCAGTATTCACTCAGGAACAGGGCATTGTTGTCGATGAGAATACTGAGGCACAAATAAGTAGAATGGATGGCTTTGAGGTATGTAGAGAAGAGGTGTTGGAAATCCTGGAAAAGGTGAAAATAGATAAGTCCCCTGGGCCTGATGGCATTTATCCTAGGATTCTCTGGGAAGCAAGGGAGGAGATTGCAGAGCCATTGGCCTTGATTTTTATGTCCTCTTTGTCTACAGGAGTAGTCCCAGAAGACTGGAGGATAGCAAATGTGGTTCCCTTGTTCAAAAAGGGGAGTAGGGATAGCCCTAGTAACTATAGGCCGGTGAGTCTCACTTCTGTTGTGGGCAAAGTCTTAGAGAGAATTGTAAGGGATAGGATTTATGCACATCTGGATAGGAATAATGTGATCAAGGATAGTCAGCATGGTTTTGTGAAGGGCAAGTCGTGCCTCACAAACCTTATTGAATTCTTTGAAAAGGTGACGAAGGAGGTTGATGAGGGGAAAGCGGTAGATGTGGTATATATGGATTTTAGTAAGGCGTTTGATAAGGTTCCCCATGGTAGGCTACTGCAGAAAATACGGAGATATGGCATTGAGGGTGAGTTGGAGGTTTGGATTAGGAATTGGCTGGATGGAAGAAGACAGAGGGTAGTAGTTGATGGCAAAGTTTCTTCATGGAGTGCCGTCACTAGCGGTGTTCCGCAAGGATCTGTTTTGGGACCATTGCTGTTTGTCATTTTTATAAATGACCTGGAAGAGGGGTTAGAAGGTTGGGTGAGCAAGTTTGCGGATGATACGAAAGTCGGAGGAGTTGTTGACAGTGAGGAAGCATGTGGCAGGTTACAGCGGGATATAGAGAAGCTGCAGAGCTGGGCAGAAAGGTGGCAGATGGAATTCAATGTAGCTAAGTGTGAGGTGATTCACTTTGGGAAGAATAACAAAAAGATAGGGTACTGGGCTAATGGTCAGATACTTGGTAGTGTGGATGAGCAGAGGGATCTTGGTGTCCATGTACACAGATCTCTGAAAGTTGCCACCCAGGTAAATAGTGCGGTGAGGAAGGCATATGGCGTACTGGCTTTTATTGGTAGAGGAATTGAGTTCCGGAGTCCTGAGGTCATGATGCAGTTGTATAGGACTCTGGTACGGCCGCATCTGGAATATTGTGTGCAGTTTTGGTCGCCATACTATAGGAAGGATGTGGAGGCATTGGAACGGGTGCAGAGGAGGTTTACCAGGATGTTGCCTGGTATGGAAGGAAAATCGTATGAGGAAAGACTGAGGCACTTGGGGCTGTTTTCACTAGAGAAAAGAAGGTTTAGGGGTGACTTGATTGAGGTGTGCAAGATGATTAGGGGGTTAGATAGGGTCGACAGTATGAACCTTTTCCCGCGTATTGAGTCGGGTATTACAAGGGGGCATAGCTTTAAATTAAGGGGGGGTAGATATAGGACTGATGTTAGGGGTAGGTTCTTCACTCAGCGAGTCGTTAGTTCATGGAATGCCCTGCCAGTAACAGTGGTGGACTCTCCCTCTTTATGGGCATTTAAGAGGGCATTGGATAGGTATATGGAGGATAGTGGGTTAGTGTAGTTTAGGTGGGCTTGGATCGGCGCAACATCGAGGGCCCAAGGGCCTGTACTGCGCTGTATTCTTCTATGTTCTATGTTCTATGTTCTATAAACCTGTGGAAGCGAAGGCACTGAATAAACATAAGGTTTTCTATATGAAGGTTATGGGAAGAGAGCAGGAATCTGGTGAGGAGAAAGAGGATAAGCCACGATGATGTTGAATGGAGTGCAAAACCGATGGACGAAAGGGACAAGTGCTGTCAATATTATACATTTTCTCTTTATAATTGCGTTATGGAGTGTTTAGGCTGTGTAGAAAAAAAAAGTACACTGAACGGATATTCGGCCATGAACTTGAAAGGCGGAGGATCAATGGGTTGAATGGTTTTTTTTTAGATTAGATTACTTACAGTGTGGAAACAGGCCCTTCGGCCCAACAAGTCCACACCGACCCGCCGAAGCGCAACCCACCCATACCCCTACCTCTACCCCTTTAACCTATCACTACGGGCAATTTAGCATGGCCAATTCACCTGACCCGCACATCTTTGGACTGTGGGAGGAAACCGGAGCACCCGGAGGAAACCCACGCAGACACGGGGAGAATGTGCAAACTCCACACAGTCAGTCGCCTGAGTCGGGAATTGAACCCGGGTCTACAGGCGCTGTGAGGCAGCAGTGCTAACCACTGGGCCACCGTGCCGCCCAGTGTATTCCTTTCTTGAAGTTTCTGTGCAGACTGTGAGAAAGCTTTGAGAAAATTGTTCACAAGCTCTCAGATGTTAGAATGCCGATCTCTGCAGGGTCAACGGGACACTGTTTCCCATTCCCCTATCTGATACCAATGCTGTACAAGGTGTTCTGTCAGCTCTTTATCCTTTAAGACATCAAAATAGTTTGATGCAGTTGAGCGTCTTGCTTGGCTGTTTGAGAGTTTCACATGCCCATGTGTCTGGAGTCAATTTTCGGCCCGATTAGGAAAGCAAGGGAAATTTGCTTCCTGAAAGCACCTTGGGGAAATTGGTGGATACATTTGACTAGAGCTTCAAGGTCCCGATTACTGACACTGGATTTTAGATCTCGATTTTTTTTTAATTGATGTTAACTTCGTCCAGCTGCCAGAGCAGAAACCTGGTTTGGATTAGTAATCCGGTGACGTTTCCACGGAAGCTGCATCTCCACATGGGTACTTACTGGAAACCACATTGGGCAGGATATTTCTGTGCTGCTTGACAGCTCTGTCAAAAGGAACTCCTATCAATTTGACCATGGTGATGAGACTGACGGTGAAGTATTTGGTCAGATTGTGATTATTCTGCTCTGAGGGAACGGGACATAATTTTGCATTGCCATGTAGATGTCAGAGTTGAAGCTGAAATGAAAAAGTTTCCCCAGGACACGGCTTGTTGTGCAGCACAAGTTTTCAGTCCTATCGCAGGAATGGTGTCAGGTGCCATTGCCTTTATCGTATCTATTGTGTTCAGCAGTTCCTTCATGTCACGTGCAGTGAATCGAATTGTTTGAAAACTGGCATCTGTAAATCTGTGGACATGTTGACGAGGATGGGGATGGTGCAGATCCTAAAACGTTGTCTCTTACACTGATGTACAGAGTTGTTCCATTAATTAGGATGGCGATATTTGTGGAGGCTTCCCCCTCATTCAGTTGTTTAATAGCCCATCACCATTTATGACTGGATGTGGCGTCACTGCAGAGATTAGATAGGATCTGTTAGTCTTGAAATCATTTCGCCCTCTCTTTTCAGTTGTTGGTCCTGCTGTTTGGAATGCAAACAGTCAAATGCGGTAACTTCAAAGGGTTCTCATCGGTTTTAAGTGCATATGGTTGTAACTCTGGCATGTTCACGCAGACTCGTCACTGAACCACAGATCAGGTGAATGTAATGATAGACGGAGGGAGTATCCCTGGCATAATGTTACAGGTTGTGTTTGAATAAATTTCTGATTCTGCTATTGCTGTGGACAACAGCACCACATGATTATACTGTTTGAGCTGTAATTTCTGCAAGAAAGTTATGCTGCCTGTCCCACAATCTACACCGAGACCTGTTCACCCAAAAGCCATGTAGTCAGTGACATACTCTGGTTTCTGATGTAGTTACATTTCCATTTTAACATTCTCACTCTGTTACGGACTATGCACAGTGTCACGCCTCCAATGTGTCACATACTTCTGAACATGTTAACAAATTGATCCGAATCTTTTCCCTTCCACTAGGGCCATCTTCTGTGTTAAATTTTAATGTTTTTTTTACTGCGGTTTCTTTCTCTGACCATGATTGACAGATTATTAGTATCAGTGATGTCAGCCCTAAGTTGTATGAGAATCAATGAATTTTTGTACCTTGTGTAATTGTTCATCTCCCGGTGTATAGAATTCCTTGTTAGACTGGGCGTTTGAGCAAAATCGACAAACGCCTTTGAAACTTGTTCAAAAACAGAAATTGATGGAGAAACTCAGCTGCTCTGGCAGCATCTGTGGAGTGAAAACAGACATAATGCTTTAGTTGAGTGAGCATTATTCGAAGCTCCGAGTTTGTCCAGCAAGTTTCGTTTCTGTTTCGGATTTCCAAGATCCAGAGTTTGTTACTTTTTCGAAAATGTCTCCTTGCCGTTCCATCTCTGGATCAACCCATTGTGTCTGGCAGTATCTGTGGAGACAGGAAACAAACTTAGCATGTCTAGTCGAACGTGATACTCCTTCAGAGCTGAAAAACATTGGTAAAAAGGGCTTTTTAATAGCTTTAGAATGGACGAGGAGGGGTGATGGGAAACAAAGTATGTGGAGCATGGGCTTTTAATTGTGGCGAAAGGGAAACCGGGAGGACGAGAAAGTGTTCTGGCTGTAACAGATGTTCCTTGTTTTGAGGTGTTTTATGCGTTGGAGATGAATTACTCAAATTATAGGAGCTGCAATTATTGTTTTATATGCTGTTGCATTCTTTTGGAACTTTGGACGAAAAAAAAGTCGAAACTACAGCACTTTTAAAAGGAAGATGAACAGACAAAGGAAGCACATGGTGAGGACAGTGCAGGAGAGAGACAAGACGAAACTGACACAGCAGTGAACTTGCACAGCGAGGCCATTGTTTTTTGAATTTATGGCTGGACATCGCAGTCTGTCTGAGAAAATTAACAAACATTGAAATTCACAACTAATCTTGGAGGAACCTGTTTGGGAGGGGTTACAACACAGAAACAAGTAAGTGAATATTTAAGCGTGGCTTTACAGTACGTTTTCAGTAGTGAGTAGAGTGAGTTCTTTCTTCATTATATGCTTTGTTGAGGTATATCTCTTGATGAAACTTAAAGTATAAAATATACGTATGAATTTAACCTGGAGCAGTGCTTTGTGGAGGAATTCGACAGTGTCATTTTCTGGGTCTGTCAATTGTGAATGATCAAAGATGGCTTTTAGTAGAGTGATATGCTGTTCTTGTCGGATAAGCGAGTTAACAGAGAGTTTCCTGGTTACTGCGAATTATGTCTGCACTAAATGACGTTGGTTACGAATCCTACCAGATAGAATGGATTAGTTGGAAAGACAGTTAGAGGCAATGGGGAATTTACAAGAGCAAAGGGATGTGATGGATGGCGGTTATAGGAAGTGGGAAAAGTCGCAGATACTGTCGCATAGATGGGCTGACTCCAGGAAAGTTAACAGAGGTATGTAGTTAGTGCAGGAGTCTTCTGTGGCTATCTCCATTTCAAAAATGAGAGCTGATTTGGAAAATGTAGTGGGTGATGTATACCCAGGGAAACGCAGCAAAACAGCCAAGTTGTTGGCATAGTGACTGGTTATAATGCAATAAGTGTTACGTCGGGTTCCAAGAGATGGACAGTGTTAGGGGACTCTCTAGTATAAGGTACAGACAGACGTTTCTGTGGCCGGCAGCGAAAAATCAGAATGGTGTGTTCCTTCCCTGGTGCCAGGATCAAGGAAATCTCAGAGGGTGCAGAATGTTCTCAAGGTGAGGAGATGCCAGCAGGAGGTCATTGCACACATTGGAACCAACGTCATAGGAAGGGCAAAAGTTGATATTCTGAAGAGAGAATACAGACAGGGCAACAGGATTTTAAATGGAGGTCTTCGACAGTAGTAATATCTGGATTACTCCCATTGCGACGAACTAGTGAGGGCAGGAATGAGAGAAAAGAGTAGATGAATGCCTGGCAGAGGCGCTGGAGCATTGGAGAAGTATTCACATTTTTGGACCATTGGAAGCTCTTTGTTGGTAGAAGTGAACTGTACAAGGAGGACGGATTCCACCTAAACTGGAAGTGGACTAATCTATAGGCAGGGAGATTTGCTAGAGTTGCTCAGGCGGATTTAAAATGCTAAGGTCTTGGATTGGGACCCAGGGAGATAATGAAGAAAGAGGTCATATGAGACTCGTACAGTTGAGAGCAGAAGCGACTCAAACAGTCAGGACAGGCAGGGACAAAGCAGAGAACAAGTTAGGACTGATAAATTAAACTGCATTTATTTCAATGCAAGGGGCGGAGAAGTGCAGGAAATGAATTCAGAGCATGGCAAGGAACGTGGGACTGCGGTATCATAGCAATCACAGAAACATGGCTCAGAGATTAACTGGACCAGGAGCATAATGTTCCAGGATACAAATGTTGCAGAAAGTATAGAGAGGAGAAAGAGTAGGGGGAGAGGCGTGTTTGGTAAGGGGTACAACTGTACTGAGGGAGGATAATCCCATGAATGTTGTTTGGGTTTAACTGAGAAATAAGAAAGAAATAATCACCTTATTGGGATTGTATTATAGACCACCTAACAGTCAGAGGTAAATTGAGAAACACATCTGCAGAGACATCTCAGTTATCTGTAAGAATAACAGGGTGTTTATGGCTGGGGATTTTAACTTTCCAAACATGGACTGGTACTGTTGTAATGTTAACAGTTTAAATGGAGAGGATATTGTTCATGGTGTACAAGAATTTTTTCTGATTCAGTACACAATTGCAACATTTAAGAGGCATAGTCGGGGGAGCATAGTCATGGAAAAGGATATATCAGATCTAAAAGTTGAAGATCTAAATTGGATGAAGTCTAATTTTGACGTGTTAGGGAAGAACTTTCAAACGATGATTGTGGCAGATATTCGCAGGTAAAGCGACGGATGGAAAATGGGAAGTCTTCAGAATTGAGATAACGAGGATCCAGAGAAGGTATGTTCCTGGAAGGATGAAAGGAAAGGCTTGTAGGCATAAGGAATGCTGATTGTCTAAATACAATGAGTATTTGGTTCTGAAAGTGAAGGAAAAATATGCCAAGTATCGACAGGATAGATCGAGTGAATCCTTAGATTATAAAGGCTGTAGAGGGAATACTTAAGGGGGAAACCAGGACGGCAAACAGGGGACACGAGATAGCTTTGGAAAATAGAGTTAAGGAGAACGCAAATGTTGTTTTCACAAATACATGAAGGAAAAAAGGGTAACGAGGTAAAGCATAGGACCCCTCAACGATGAGAAAGGCAGCCTTTGTGTGGAGTTGCAGTAAATGGAGGAGATATTAAACGGGTAAGTTCCATCAGTATTTACTACGGAGAAACACATGGAAGATACAGAACGTCGATAGTCACATGTTGAAAAATGTCCATATTACAGCGGAGGAAGCTTTCGATATCTTGAAACGTATAAAAGAACAAAGAAACGTGATCAGATGTACCCTCGAACTCTGTGTTAATCTGGGGAAGTGATTGCTGGGCCTGAGATGTTTGTATCATCGATAGTCACAGGTGATGTGATGGAAGACTGGAGGTTGACTATCATAGTGGGACTGTTTAAGAAAGGTTGTAAACACAAGCCACGGAAATATAGACCAGTGAGCCTGTCGGTGGTGGTGGACAAGTATTTGGAGGGAATCCTAAGGGAGCGGATATACATGGATTTGGAAAGGCCAGGACTGATTAGGAATAGTCAACTTGAAGAAGTAGCAAAGAAGGCTGAAGAGGGCAGGGCGGTAGGTGTGTGATCTATGTGGACTTCAGTAAGGCATTCAACTAGATTCCCCATGGGACAATGGCTCGCAGGGTTAGATCTCATGACTTACAGGGAGACCAAGCCATTTGGATACAGAGCTGACTCAAAGGTAGAAGACAGAGGGTGTTGATGAAGTGTTGATTTTCAGACTGGAGATGTGATCAGTGCAACAAGGATCGGTGCTGGGTCAAGGCTTTTCATCATTTATATATACGATGTGGATGTGAGCATAACAGGGAAAGTCAGCATGTTTGCAGATGACATCAAAATTGGAGCGGTAGTGGATAGTGAAGAAAATTATCTCAGATTATAACACGATTTTGATCAGGTGGGCCAATGGCCTGAAACGTGGCAGATGGAGTTTAATATAGAAAAATGCATGGTGCTGCATTTTGGGAGAACAAATCTTAGAACACTTAATGATACGGTCCTCGGGAGTGTTGCTATACAAAGAGTCCTTGGAGTGCAGCTTCATTGCTCCTTGAAAGTGGAGTCGCAGGTAGATAGGATAATGAAGAGGCTTTGCTTTGCTTTCCTTTGCTGAGTAGATTACTCAGAACAGGAGTTGGAATGTCATGTTCCAGCTGTACAAGTCATCGGTTAGGCCACTGTTGAAATATTTTGTGCAATTCTGGTCTTCTTCCTATCGGAAAGATGTTCTGAAACTTGAAAGGGTTCAGCAATGATTTACAAAGATGTTGCCAGGGTTGGATGATTTGTGATATAGAGATAAGTTGAACAAGCTGGAGCTGTTTTCTCTGGAGCGTCGGAGGCTGAGGGGTGCTCGTCTAGGCATGTATAAAATCATGAGAGACATGGATAGGGCAAATGGACAATGTGTTTTCCCTGGGGTGGGCGATTCCAGAACTATAGGACATAGGATTAAGGTGTGAGGGGAAGATATAAAAGAGATCTAAAGGGCAATGGTTTCACACAGAGAGTGGTTCGTGATGGAAAAGCTGCCAGAGGAAGTGATGGTGGTTAATACAACTGCAACATTTAAAAGGCATCTGGATGGGTATATGAATGGGAAGGGGTTGGACGGATATGGGCCTTGTGCTGGCAGGTGGAACTAGTTTGGAATGGCGCATATGGTCGGCAAGCACAACTTGGACCAAAGGACAGTTTACATGTTGTACATCTCTATGACTATCTGGCTGTATGGAACAGATTAAATTGAGTGTAAGTTAAGTCGTGAATGAAGGAAATGGGCACTGGGATAAATGTGAGTAGGCACTAATTGGTGCAAGATAAATAAGATTCAAAAAGGATAATGTCATCGGAAACCAGAAGGGAGGAATTATGAGTAATGGAGAACATTCATAATGACACCAGGCTGTGATGTTTTGAAATTGAATATTAGCTGCTGCAGGCTCTAACGTACCAAAGTATACATTGACGGGTTACTCGAGCTTGGTTTGAGATTCATTGGAACATTCCAGCAGCACACGACCAAAATGTTAACATGAGAGCAAGATAGGTTATTGAAATGGGAAGCAATGAGAATGTCAGTGTTATAGTTACAGACGGAGTGCAAATGCTCCTTAAAGCAGTCTCTGTTTGTTCCTACCAATGTAAAAGAAACTGCGTTTTGAGCAGCATTGCCAGCAGACTGGATTAAAAGAGTTCGTGAAACTGCTGCTTTATCGAAATAGTGTCTGTCGGGTTGCATCAAGAAATGAAGAACGAGTCAATTATCTAGTGTCATTACTCCTTAACAACAGTTTCAAATTTCCAGGCCACCTATGACATCCGGTCTTCTGCATCCCTCTCGCATTAAACAGGGGCTTTATATGTGCCCGTCCACTGGAACCCGTCCTGATTCCCGTAATTTCCCGAAAATCACCAGCAATGCGTCCACAAGCTGCTCATCTATCTCCTTAGAACTAGGGCAGTCATCTGGCCTGGGTGATGTATCCATGTTGAGAACGTTCATGTTGCTCAGCACCTTCTCCTCAGTGAAGGTCACTACACTCATCTCTGCCTTCAGACTCCCTTTAACTTTTGGCAGGCTGCTAGAATCTTCCTCCGTGAAGAATGATGCAAAGCATCAATTCAATTCCGCTGCCATTCCATTGTTCCCATGAAGTACTCCAGCCCCAATTTTCAGCAGCCTATTTTTAATTCCCTCCACCTTCCCTTCCCTGTTATTTATCGAAAAACCTCTTGCAATCTTCTGTTATATTATTAAGAAAATGATCACCTACTTCATCTTCTCCTCCTTATTCTTTTTATTTGTTACCCTCCACTGGCATATAACGGCTTCCTATTCCTCTGTATTCCCAACAAAAATCACCACATTGTATGGTCTAGCATTTTGTAAATTGTTTCCCCAGACTGCCATTAACATCCACGTTTGTCTTGTCCTCCCGTTAGTATGTTTCTTCTTCCTTGGCATGAATTTAAGCTGTGCATCCGAATTATCTCCAGAATCCCATGCCATTGCTCCGTCATAATCTTTCATGCTTGGCTCCCCTTCCAATTTGCGGTGGCCAACTTCTCCCTCTCGTATTTTGTAGTTACGTTGCTAAATAATAATCACGTCACACCCAAAAGCGAGCAATAGATATTAACTGAGAGAGGCAGTTTTGAGGGATTGGACACCGAGAGCCATTCAGTATTAATTAACTCGGAGCGAACACGGAATATAAGCGAAAAGGAAACTCATAAATATAATGAAAACAAACTTATCCACAGAAGTAGGTTGTCTTCCCGACTTGTTTTGGTAATTTCAAAGTACTGTGATCCTTTGTACAGTGTATGTATAATAGAGTAATATGTTCAACCGCTGGACCTTAAGCAACAACTGATATCTTCAATAATATGACATAGAATATCGAACAATACAGCACATTACAGGTCCTTCAGCCCTCGGAGTTGCGCCAAACTGTGAAACCGATCCGAAGCCCATCGAACATACACTATTCCATTTCCATCCATATGCTTTTCCAATAAACAGTTAAATGCTCTTCAACCTGGCAAGTCGATTACTGTTGCACGCATAGCATTCCACGGCCTTACTTCTCACTGAGTAAAGAACCTACCTTTGACTTCATTTCTATATCTATCACCCCTCAGTTTAAATCCATGTCCCCTCATACTAAACAGTTGTTGACAAAACCCAGCAGGAAAATATAGTGGATTAATTGAAATAGGTTAGGAAGTAGGAATTTATAATACACATACTGATAAATGTGAGAGACTAGAAAAGGGAAACCCAGAAAGGGGAGCGCAAAACCTCAGCTGAGGACGAATGAATCTTTTAATGTTTATATATTTTGTATATCACACGCAAAATATTTTATTAACAATGCTTCCGTTGTTCATTCTGAAGGTCTTCTACACATTTGAACAATCTTATCAATCATCACAAACATTGATTAAACAGTCCATATTAAATCATTTTTCTGCATCCCATTTGAAATTACCCTGTTTAGTTTCCACTGGCCACTCCCCATCATTTCTTCTAAATGTGCTGTTTCTTTCTCTGTGTTTCATTTTATTCTGTCTATCAAGAAGATATTGGTGACTGGGTGATATCACTTTACTCCGCTCCAGTATTCCTATTCTTTTCTGGTCTTTTAACAATGACACATACATTCTGTCGCTGACCGTTTAATCCCAAAGAAGATGGAAATTTTAAATGCAACGTTTACTTTTGGGCTAAGGCCAGTATATCAGAAAAAAAGAAAAGACTTTTAAACTGTGGAATAAGATATTTGCAGCTTTACAAACCAAGTACTGAAGTGCATTGTGTTAAAGAGTCAATGTTCACTTATTAAAGCAGTGAAAGAGAAGTTCAGAGAAATCTGCACTTACTTTGAGGGTTCAGGGCGGTTGTGCCCAGAGACAGTATTTTAGATTGACAGCTGTTGTGATAGAGCAGATTTCAGTGTAGTAGCAACCTCTCGATTGGCTCTTAGGAATGTGGTTGCGTTGAGAAATTTCATACTTTATCCAGGATTGATGGATTGATTGATGCCACGTGTACCTGAATATAGTTAAAGACTTTGCGAGCCGGATGGGCAGATCACACTAAATATGGACAGATTAGAGGGAGAAACTACACTTTCACAGAGTAAGCCGCACAGGTGACACCGCAACATGATCAACCCGAACAATATAAAATTATTTGAAGTTAGCGAGTGCATTCCTCACTCTAATACGGATGTCTAATATTTATTGTGCCTCTGCGAGCCTCATGGCTACTGAGACAGACGTACTTGCTCTGAATTAACTCTCCCCACAGTAATGTGCACTTGGTATGTATCATCCTGCGTTTACTGTCAAGTTGTTCACAATCTCAGACAACAGACACAAGACCTTCCAGCTGAAACAGTTAGCTATACCCACCTGCTTCTGACTTCCATAGAGAGCAGCACTTTATCTTCTCGGAAATGGAAGATGCCTCCTTGTGACTTCACACAACATAACTTTGAACAGTAGATCACAGTGCAGGTCCTGCAGGCTTCGATATTACGATGTGCTGTAAAACGACTCTGAAGCCCATAGAACCGCCACTATTCTATTTTCATGCATACATTTATCCAAAGACCATTTAAATTGCCTTAAGGTTTGCCAGTCTACGGCTGTTGAGGCAGGATCGTCCACTTCTGCACTACACTCTGAGTGAGGAAACAACCTCTGACATCTGTCCTGTATCTATCAGCCGTCAATTATAAGCGAGGCCCCCTCGTAATAGCCGTCACCACTCGAGGAAAAAATCATCTCACTGTCCACCCGATAAAACACTCTTATTATCTTATATGTCTCCATAAAGTCACCTCTCAACCGTCTTCTCTTGAACGAAAAGAACCTCAATCCCCTTGTCATTTCTCCTTTCCATACCAAGCAATGTTCTAGTAAATCACCTCCAAACCCTTGCAAAGGTTTGCACATGGTTACTGTAATGCAGTGACCAGAACTGTGCGTAACGCACCAAGTGTCGCTGCACCAATGTTTTGTACATGCAGCATGACCTCATGGATCCGAAACTCAATCGTTCTACTAATAAAACCTAACACACCATATGTCTTCTTAACAACTCTATTAATCTGGGTGGCATCTTTCAAGGATTAGACTAGATTCCCTACAATGTGGAAACAGGCCCAACAAGTCCACACCGACCCTCTGAAGTGTAATCCACCCAGCCCTATTTCCCTCTGACTAATACACCTAACACTATGGGAAATTTAGCATGGACAATTCACCTGATATGCACATCTTTGGATTGTGAGGATGAAACCAGAGTACCCGGAGGAAACCCACGCAGACACGGGGACAATGTGCAGACTGCACACAGATAGTTGCACGAGTTGGAAATCGGACCTGGGACCCTGGTGTTGTGAGGCAGCAGTGCTAACCATTGAGTCACTGTGTCGCCCCAAATCTATGTACGTGGACGAGGTCTCTCTGTTCATCAATACGACCAAGAATCTCATCATTAACCCAATGCTCTGCATTCCTGTAACTCCTTCCAAAGTGAATCACCTCACACTTGTCCGCATTTTACTCCATTTGCCACCTCTCAGCCCAGTTCTGCATCTTATCTATGTCCCTCTGTAACACACAGCGTCACTGGGCACTATCCACAACTGTGTGGTCCTTCGTGTTATTTGCAAATTTACAAAACCGCTCTGCGATATTTTCATCCTGGCTTTTATAAAATGACAAACAGCAGCGGTCCCAAAACTGATCCTTTCTGTGCACCACTAGTAACTGAACTCCAGGATGAACATTTCTGATCAACAACCATCTTCCGTCTTCTTTCAGCTAGCCAATTTCTTATACACACCACTAAATCACTCTCGATCCCATGACTCCGCATTTTGTGCAATAGCCTACTGTATGGAATCTTATGACCCGCCTTAGAGAAATCCCCATACACCACATCAATCGCTTTACCCTCAACATCTCAAATAACACAATAACGTTTGTGAGACACGACCTACGCTTCATAAAAAAGTATTGACTATCCCTAATCAACTTTTGCCTTTCTAGATGACACTTCATCATGTGTCTTAGAAACTTTTTCCAACATTTTGCCCACAACCGAAATAAGGTTCACTGGTCTGTTACTACCCAGGCTCTTTCTACTCCCCTTCTTGAACAAGGCAACATTACGTGCAATCCTCCACACTTCTGGAACTATTCCTACAGACAATTACATAAAGATCAAAGCGAAAGCCTCTGCAATCGCTCCCAACCTTACCAATGAAGCGACGATAAATCCAAATTCGGTCCAGGGGACATTCACACTTCCCAAAATTGCTACCATCTCCTCCTTGGGAACATCAATCTCATCTCATCTACAAGCCAGTATTGCAATACTCCCCTCGACAACATTATATTTTTTACAATGGGAATACTGACGAAAGATATTTATTTAATGCTTCCCCTATCTCTTTTGACTCCAAGGACAACTTCTCACAACAACCCTTGATTGCCCCTAATTTTACTCTGGTTGTTCCTGATACAGCTATCAAAAGGTTGGTGCTTTCCTTGATCCTACTCACCACAACCTCTTGTGCCTACTCCTGGCTCTCCTTAGCTACCTCTTTCGGTCTTTCCTGGCTAACGTGTAACTCTCACGCGCCCTAACTGAGCATTCACGCCTCATCCTAACATAAGCCTTGGTGACAAGAGCTTGAACTTATTTCGTAAACCACAGCGCCCTCATTCAATAACTTCCTCCCTGCCTGACAGGTACATACGTATCAAAGACACGCAGTAGCTGCATCTTTAATACGTTCCACATTTCATGTGCACAACCCCGCAGTTTATTTCCCGATACCATGCATCCTAACTCTTGCCTCATAGCATCATAACTGCCTTTCCCCGAGTTCTAACTCTTGCTGTGCAGTATCTACATTGTTAAACTAAACATCGCCGAATTGTGCACAATGTCATTCAAGTGCTCAGCTATCTCAAAATCAATTGGCTTCCCTCCTCAATGCTCGAACACCAGGATAACATCCCACCTACGTACCATGAGCAATGTAGGCACTACGAACAATGTGGAACAGTCTTTCTGTACAGATTCTACTCCATTTGCAATGAAAGTTCCCTGGCCGCTAATCTCTCAGAATGTTGTCTTGATGATTTTCGTTCCCTCCTTGATTGGAGAACTGTATTTAAGAATCTGCGTTTGAATTTTCATTTTAGCCAATGGGAGTTTTTATGGGGTGTTACTTTATTGAAACATTTCATTCGTAATACTTACTGTATCCATTATTATGTTAAAATTTCCAATAGAGTTATGTTATTCTATAACCGTATTTGTTGGTTAGTATTTTATTTAGAGTGTTTTTTTTTTAAAGAATAAGTTGTGCTTTGCTGAACCCCTTCATCAGGAATGAGGCTTTTGGGCATAGTGCCTGAAAGAAAAGTCGGAGGGGAGCATGGGTGGAAGATTGCTGAGAGTACGATGGATTGATAAAGGTGGGGGAGAAGGTGGAAGGTCGGTAGATAGGCCCCCGTCCATCAGCTCCACTCTCCTCTAGGACCTATCACCTTCTCCCCCCCGCTTCATCTAACTATTGCATTCCCAGATAAATTTCCCTCAGGCCCACCCCGCCTCCAGGTTACCTCTCAGTCCCCCGGACCACACGCCTCATTCCTCTTGAAAGGAGTATGCCAGAAATGTCGATTGTCCTGTTCCTTGGTTGCTGCATGTCGTGTTGTACTTTCCCTGCACTACAATCTCCACTTCAACCAGTCATTCTAATTTAATTTATTCACGTTTGCCAGCATTTCGTAATTATTCCTCCTATTCATGTATTTATTCAGATTCACTTTAAATATGCAATTGAATCCGTCCTCACCATTTCCTCTCACAGCACTTTCCACCAACTCACGACTCTCTGTATGAAACAGTTGTCGCTAAGTTCCCTCATAAAACTTTCCGTTCTCACCTTCAACCTGCGGTTTGGACTCATATGGTTGTTGGACGCCCCTACTTTGGAAAACAGGATGTTTTCATGATTTATAATGTCACCATTCAGCCTCCGATATTTCAGGGGCATAAACCTTTGCGTATTCAACTTTCCCTGTACCTCAAAACCTCCAGTCATGGAACATTCTTGTGAATCCTTTCTGCACACAGTCAAAAATAACAACATCCTTACTTTAGTAGAGCAAACCGAATTGTGTACAGTATTCTTAAAGTGGGTTCACCAAAGTCCTGTACAGGCGTAACATGCAACCATCAACTCTTATACTCAATGCTCTGACACTTCAGGGTAAATGTGCCAAACGCGTTCATCACGACCCTGTCTACCTGCGACTCGACCTAAAAGGAGCTATGCGCCTGCAGGCCAATTCTCTTCATACAGCGACATTCTCCAGAATCTTACCTTCAACCGATAATTCCTACCCTGATTTACCTTTCTAAAGTGAAAAAAAACCTTACATTTATCCAAATTGATCTTCATCTCCCTCTCCTTGTCCCGTTGACCCATCTGATTATCGTACCGTTCTACTCTTCTTCACTGTCTATCTGTCTCTGTCTTAAAGGCAGAACTGTGTCTGTGGCTCTGCATACCTGTCCGTGTGTATGTGCGCACCAGTGTGGTTCTGCTTAATGGCAGGAGAAAGGGGATGGTCATGGTGGTACTGTGTCGCTTTTCGGACTGTAGACCTGTGACCAACGGAATTCAACAGGACCTTTGCTGCATCAACCTTTGTTTGTCATCTATATCAACGATTGAAGTGAAAATATTGAAGGTACGATTAATAAGTTTGCAGATGACACCGAGAGTGGTTATAAAGTGGACATTGAAGAAGGTTATTCAAAATTACTAAGCGTCCTTGATCAATTGGATCAACGAGTCATTCGGATGTACAGCACAGTAATAGACCCTTCATTTCAATTGGTTAATGCCTGCCAGATATCCTAAATCAATCTGCATCCATTTTCCAATATTTGACCTATATCTCTCTAAATCCTCTTCTCCGTACATCCATCCCATTGCATTTTAAACTCTTTAATCCCCATAGTGCGGAAACAGACATTAAGCTCACAAAACCCACATGAACCCTTGAAAGAGCATGCCACCAAGACCATAACTCTGCATTTCCCATGAGTAATGCGCCAAACTTACATATCATTGAACACTACGCGTTATTTACAGTTGCCAATCCACCTAACTTACACACTTGTGCACTGTTGGGGGGAGGAAACCAGAGTCCATGGCAGACACATAGGAGAACGTGCAAATGCCACACGGACAGTTGCCCGAGTCTGAGATCGAACCCAGTTGTCTAGCGCTGTGAGATAGCAGTGCGAACAAATGTGCCACTGTTCTGCAATTGTACCAGCCTCCACCACTTTCCCTGATGGCCCATTGCATACATGCACTACGGCGGCCTGTGTGAGAAAATTGCTCCTTCGGTTGTTTTCAATATTACCCCGATCACTTCAAACTTATGTTTTGGAACTCTAATCCATGGTGCAAAAGAATATTGACTATTCACCCTAACTATAACGTTTATGAAGTTATAAACCCCACAGAACGTGAAGATTTGACTCCAATCAGCACCAATGACTGTACCTTCAGTCTTCCTGGGCATGGTATTCTGAAATTTCAGTACTGACACCTCTTTCTTCTCCAAAACACAAATTCTAAAACCATCGTAATCAACGTGTTCAGATCTACAATAAAATATCTCTGTGGGATTTGAAACTGGACCTTTGGGCCCAGAGTTAGGGGTACTACCACCACTTGACAATGGCTCTTAAAGCTGCAACATTATTCTCTTGTGTGCTTATTCAGCAAACTGTTCAGACATGCTGCTGGCATACCTATAGGCAGGACTTGAACCAAACCTTCTGGTCCAGAGTGAGGAACTCTATCGCACATGTTCAGGAAAATGAATCGAATCCAGAGATCTGGCTCAGAGGCAGGGGCACTACCAATTACACAAGGCCAAACCATGTCCAGATTTTCAGATACGTTCTTAACGTCAGCTTTTAAATGGACTCTTTAAATTCTTGATCAATTTACGGAAATACGCAGTGAAAAGAATTACATTGCTGAACAAATGCAAGGTGTTTGCCTCAACTGCTGGATGTTCAGTGTCTGTGCTCTGCCATAGAAATAAACTATTATCATCTGCAATTGCTTGGCTCTGATTTCCATCTTAAATGGTTGTGATCTGTAGACTGCCATATTAATGAATGAAATCCTGCAGACACACACTGCACCACATAGGATCTCGAATAGACATTAAAGTTGAGCACTAGAGGCAAAGGAAGAGAACCATTTCTGACTTCAAACACCGATTACTATTTTCAGTCTCTGACGTTTGACTGTCCTCTTCCGAAAATAATCCAAAAATGCGGAAGTTGCTGCAATCAATAATGTGATTGGTGGAGCATGAGCCTTGTGTGGAGGTAGTTGCTGTAACATATATACAGTGAGTGTGAGGGAACAGAGAGAATACTGTGACACTTACCCTGGCAGATGATTTATTGATGGAGGCAGAAGGTTCTTGATGCTTTTCCTCAATGGCTGGACATTTCTTCAGATCTCAGATACTGCACCGATTTGGGTGGTGAGCTCAGATCATGTTCGATAGTCTTTTGGTATTGACACCACTAGGAGGAGAATGTTCCTCCCCTGTACTAGCCCATTCACCAGGACAACTGTCATGAAATCGTGGTGCAATTGCCCGTTATTCACCATGCTCAGGGTAAACGGAACAGGCAGCTCCCAACTGAGGAGGCTCAAACGTGTTGCTTTTAAAGCTAGAATACCTTGGAAATAGATAGTGACATTTGAAAAGATTCTGTGTCACAGAGAAGGGACTGCTAGCGATCTTTAAACGTATAAATTTGGATAAATCCCCAGGACGCAATTGGATATACCCCAGAACTCTGTGGGGAGTGAGGGAAGTGATTGTTGGCTTCCTTGCTGAGATGGTTGTTTCATTGATAGCCACACGGGAGTTTCCAAAAGACTAATATGGTGCCACTATTTAAAGTAGTTAAGGAAAAAAAAAAACAAAGTACTCTGGACTGGTAAGGCTGATGTCAGTGTTGGGCACTTTGTTGAACGGGATTCTGAGGCACAGTATTTAAATTCATTTTGAATGGTAAGGACTCCACAGAGGTACTCAGTATGGCTTTGTGCATGGGAAGTTCCTGATGATCGAAAGACCTCTCTCTTGCTCCGCGGATTCTGCCTGAAACGCTGTACTTTTCCAGCACCACACTTTTCGACTCTAACTCTCCAGCAATTGTTGCCCTCAACATCTCCTTTTCTTTTGAAGAAATAACCAAGATGATTGATTTTGACAGAGAGATGGGTGTTGTTGGTATGGACGTCAGTAAGACGTTGGATTAGGTTCTTCTTTTTGTAAGCAACGTTAGCAAAGTTAAATCACATGGAATTCAGGGAAAAACGAGCAATTTGGATACAAAATTGGCTCAAATGTGAGAGACAGAGGGTGGCGTTGGAGAGTTGCTTTTTTGAACTGGCAGGCTGTGACCAGTAGTGTGCCACAAGGATCGGTGCTGGATCATCATTTATATAAGTGGCTTGGATATGAACATAGCAATGATAGTTGGTAAGTTTGCACATGACACCAAAAATTGGAGGTATATTGGACAGTGAAGAAGGTTACCTCAGAGTACAATGGTATCTTGTTCAGATGGGCCACTGGGCCGAGGATTGGCAGACGATAATTAATCCAGATGAATGTGAGGTGCTGCATTTTGGAGAGGCAAATCAGAACAAGACTTATACGCTTCATGATAAAGTCCCGGGAAGTGTTCCTGAACTAAGACCTTGGAGTGCAGGTATATAGGTCATTGAGAGTAGAATGGCAGATAGATAGATTAGTGAAGAAGACGTTTGGTATGTTTTACGTTATTGGTCAGAGTACTGAGCATAGAATTAGGAGGCCATTTTGCATTTGTACAGACACTGGTTCGAATATTTTTTCGAATATTTTATGCGAATCTGATCTCTGTCCAAACGGGAGAATGTTGTGAATCTTGAAAGGGTTCAGAAAATATTTACAAGGAAGTTGCCAGGCTAAGAGGTCTTGAACTAAAGCGAGAGGGTGAATAGGCTCGAGCTGTTTTCCCTGGAAATTGAAGGGCATAAATGTTTTCAATTGCCAAGGTCTATCCCCCAAAACTAGAAATCATAGATTTAAGGTGAGAGTCAAAATATTTCAAAGTAACCTAAGGAGCAACTTTTCACGCAGAGGGTCGTGCGTGTCTGGAATGAGCTGCCAGAGGAGGTGGTGGAGGCTCGCACAATTTCAACATTTACAGCATTTAGATGGGTATATAAATAAGAACGATTTAGTGTGTTATGGTCCAAATGTTTGCAAATCGGACTCTAGTAATTCAGGATATCTAGTTGGCACGGATGAGTTGGACTGAAGGGATTGCTTCCGTGCTGTACATGTTGGTGACTCTATGACTCTGTCTGAACTCACTCCAATATCCCATTAATTTATCATTCCCGGAAATACCAGCGTATGTTGTTAGATGCTATCGAAATGTCTTCATTTCAGCATTCTTAAATCGCTCAACACATTCTTCCATGACACTGTCTCTCAATCTGTCCCTTTGCTTTTCTCCCAAACTCCTCCCATATTTTGGTATTTATATAGGTTCCCCCTGCATCCAGTTTTAATGTAAATAATTATCCTGAATCTTTCCCTGGCCTTCAGTGTTGCACACCCCAGAGAATCAGATTCAATCTTTATAAGCTGAGAATGAACTTTCAAAAATCATAGCTTGCGTTTCTTTTGGCTTCTCGATATCCTGTTCTGTGTTTCATGTTCAACAGTACGGTTTCAGCATATTTGGGTCACGTCTTTCTAAATGGTTGTGTGCCTGCCCACTGAATGCCTGGCTTAATCACTCTCGACTGATTATGTGGTCAGTGACATGAGGAATTTACTCGACTGATATTGATTCAGGCCAGATTTCTAACTTTGTGTTGAATGGAGTTCGACATAATTCTCGTTTGGAACTGTCGTGGAAATACTGGGAATGTTGCCTGGAGATGATGCTTTAGCCTGCTGTGGACATTCAAGAAAACCATTGGTTTTAGTGACCCAGTCTGGATGAGTCATGGTGACTGAGTCTGCAGCAAGTCAAACAAATGGTGCAGAGTATGCAGAGAGGTGAATCTCTGGAAAATAGAAAGAGGCGTCACAATCAGATTAGCCGTGGTCTTACTGAATGGCGGAACAGTATTTAGTGACCAACTAATGCAACTCACAAAAATATTTCAGATTTCAACAATCAATCCAAATGCCCTTCTCTCCCAATGTTCCATACTGGTGAGGAGTGAGTCACCTTCGCCTGTTCCTGAGTAACAGGATCCTGGGGCCTCACCAGCCTCCAGAATTTCCTGTGTCCCAGATTCGAGCACGTGAATGACAGCCTCCTGCTCCTGTGCTACAGGTTTTTTTTTCAAAATGGATGTTCTTTTCCTGTTTTTTTTTTAACAGGCTCCAATAACTCGTTGCTCTCCTCCTGCTCCTGTGGAATGGAATTGAGGGATTGACTGACCTCTTCACATCCCTTCCAGCTTCTATTGTTCTATTCTTTCTCCTGTTTCTATACAAAAATTCCTCCAAATCTGAGTGATTTATTTGTGCTGTTCTTCTCTGTAGTTAATTGGACAGGCAGTCTGAGAGGCCGTGCTTTTGTACGACAGAAAAGGGAATCCATATGTCTAAAAGGTGCAAGGGGTTGGATGGCCTTCTCTCCTTCCTGTATAACATAGGTGAGAGACTGAATGGTCTCCCTCTTTCCTACGTTAACAAAGGCTGGATAGTCTCTTCCTCTCTCTGTATAACAGATATGAGAGGCTGAATGGCCTCCTCCTGACCCCATATCACTGTCGAGATGCTACATGTTTGCTTCATTTCGCTCTGTAGCAGAGCCGTCAGGTTGAATTGCGCCGCCCGTCACTCTGTAGTTCCAGCATCTGGGTCTGCAACAGGAACAACAAATGAAGCAGCGGCTGCAGCGAGGGGAAGTTCAGAGTCAACAAAATGAGTGTATGTGGGAAAAGAGATCTGCCTTGTTCACGTTGGGTTTTCCAAGACCATCTTCCAAATTTTTACTTAACCCAGGGGCAGAGTGTAAGGGACACTGATTAAACAAGGAGCTGGTCACAGAACGGTGTCACCGCCTTCAGCAATTTAACACCAGGAAGAATACGGTACTGCCAGTAGCTGTTAGGGCACATTTTCATTCAGGTTCAATGACGCAGAACCTCCGACGCAGCAGTTGGTGTATCCATTATCTCCCAGTATGCTGATATCAATGTCACCATTCGGTGACAGAGATTATATATGGTGGATGAGGTGAATACAATGAAGTCTCCCCAAGCAGACAGCTGCCGGGTCTGTCCTTGGTTTCCAAGCATAGTGGTATTCCCGATGGTGGACATGTCCGTATGAGTTCCCATGTCAATGAGAAGAGGTAAAAATGCTGATGGAGCACTTAGTCCATTTCTGTTACACGGTCCCCATGCATAGCACATCATGTTGGTGAATACCCACTGTCTTAAAAGCAAACGCAACCTCTTTATTTAGATGAGGTTAGCCATTCACATTGTCTTCGGGGTCTCCACGTATAAAGAAAGGATAGCCTCTGTCCATTTACATAATAGTTTGCCTTTGTCTAACGCTGGCCAATTTGAATTACACAAATTTATCCACGTTAATTTCCATTGCTAAATGCTGGCACATTCTCACAAACTATCCTATCAAGAAAGATCTTCCACCTTTACTGCAAAGTAATTTCCAACTAATGTCATTGTCATCTGAAAATTTGGCGATATTATTTTATATCTCATCAAACTACTAATAACGTGCATTGTGAATAGTTGAGACCTAAGAACTGAAATTTATGGCACCTCACGCATTTTGCCAACAGAAAATGCCCTTGTTATACTATCTCACTGCATTTTGTTCGTTCACCAACGCTCTATTCAAGCTCATCAATTACTGCTAAACTCATGTTGTCTGAACTTCCTGCTTAGGCTTCATAGAAACACTATATCAAATGCCTTCTGGAAGACCATCTCCAGGATTTTCATTATAACGTGTTTGTCATATCTTTAAATAATTCAAGCAAACAATTCAAGAACAATTTCTCTTTCATAAAACTCCTGTGTGGAATTTGCACATTCTCCCCATGTCTGCATGGGTTTCATCCGGGTGCTCCGGTTTCCTCCCACAATCCAAAGTTGTGTAGGGTAGGTGAACTGGCCATGCCAAATTGCTCAAAGCTTTCAGGGGTGTGTATGTGAAATGCATTAGTTACAGAAAAAATGTAAAGTAATAGGTTCAGGGAATGAGTCATTAAAGGACCTCTTCGGAGGGTCGCTGTGGTATTGTTGGACCGAAGGGCCTGTTTCCACACTGTAGGGATTCTATTCTAAAACCATATTGACTCTAATGGATTTTAGTTTTATGTTGCAAATGCACCGTTACTAATTCCTCAATGATGGATCCTAACAATTTGACTTCCAACAGATTTTTTTAATTACATTTTGTTGTCCAGTGATTGTGCTTATTTTAATTCACAACTTTCTATAACCTCTATGTTCTCTGTTCATTCCTGTGTAAAGTGCAAAAGGCTCTCAGAGATCTGATCCAATTGCTGAATATAAGGCATAGTGCCTGAGTGGACTTATCAATCAACTGGTGTACAAAATCGATGTCTGACGTCTTCCTGGTTTTCCCACGTTAACGCCTCATTGGGCGGAATTTCCTCCTCCTGCTGATGTGTCAGACGCTTGAGGGTATATGGAAGATTTCTGTTGCTATGTCACTGCTTGAGGGGCTGATGTGTCTCATTGTGTTCCTCCTTAAAAGGTTGGACCTGCTGAATGGCCTTCTCCTGCATCTGAGATGGTATTTAGGGAGCAATTGATCGCTGTGAGCTGATTTATCTCCTCCTTTCTCATAAAACGTCTCAGATAGTTTGCGCCCTTCTCCAATTCCTATGCTAAATCCTCGATGAGTTGAATGGTCTCCTCTTATCCCAATGTGCCAATCTCCAGTCTCTCTGTGGCCAATTCCAGGTCCTGTGTTCCAGACTTGAGGAGGCTGAATGTACTGATCCTGTTGCTATGTAACAGGATACTGGTGTTGCATGGCTTATTTTCTGTCCAGTTTCATAGGCTCGCAGAGCTGATTTGACTCCTCCTCTATCTGTACATCAGGCTGCAGGCGCTGAATAGAATCGTCCTGTTCTGGTGTAACAGGGTCAAAGGCATGAATACTCTTCTGTTTCCTAACAGGCTGGAGAAGTGGATTGGATTCCTCCATTTGCTGTGCATTTGGCGTCTGTTGCTGACTCCTTCCGATCTTCCAGGTTAAAATAAGATCATCTTGCATTCTTGTAAGCTCCAATGGTTATTGGATCAATCTGATAATCATTGCCTTAACACCTCCAGTGGAGGAATCATTTGAGGGAACCCTCTCTGAGCAGCTTCCAATGTCGCAATATCCTTTCTTCAGTGAGGAGACTAAATCTGTGCACATTACTCCAGATGTGTTCTCACTAAGATTCTATACAGAAGGAGCAACACGTTGCCAGTCTGCTGTAATGTTTCCACCAATGTTAATGCAGTCTCAGCTGTCAAGGGGGATGCAGAGCACTATTGAAAGATAATTGTCCTTCTGTACTCCACAAGCTTAACAGGAGATCTGAGGAAAATTTCACAATGACGCAGGAGTGACAGCATATATGTTGTGCAGAGTTGATCTCAACTTTGAATTTCCCATGAACCCCACCGCCCCCCCCCCCCCCCCGAGTCCACACCACTCAGATTCCACAGAACCAGGTGAAGTGGAGCTCAGGAACAGCAAGGAGAATCTAACCTTGATGGTGGTTATACATTTCAAAATCAAAACTGCAACACAAATGTGGGCATGTTATAAGACAGGAAAATAGCTATACACGTTTGTGGGTATTGCAGTAATAACGGACTGTTTCAACTTATATCTAAGTGAATGCTAATATTGGAAAATTGATTTAATGAGTGCGAATGAGTTGGTTTGCTATAAAGAGACTGAGCTGGCATTTTTTTACAACTGCGCAGACCTCCGAGATCTATGCATATCAGTGGGTCCTGAAGGCAGAAGTCAATACGGGAATGGCATTGGCACGTTGACCAGTGTACATAGACCCAACAAGTGGGTAGCTGTAACATTGAGAACGATCTGGATCGCCTTGTAGACCAGTCACTGAAAGTAATATTGCAGGTAAAGAAAGTAGTTATGAAGAAAAATGGTGTGTTGACCTTCATTTCAGTGGGATTTCAGTCCAGGGGTAAGGGTGTCTTACTGAAGCTGTACAAGACCTTGTTCAGACTCATTTGGAACATTGTGCAGTATTGTGTGCATCTTTTGGTCTCCTTACCTAATAAAGGACAAACCCGACTTTGAGGAAGTGCTGCGAAGGATGACCAGACTGATCTCTGGATTTGCCAGGCTTGTTGTATGAGCACAGTTTAGGTCAGCAAGATCTGTATTCAATGGGGTTTAGAAAAAATGAGTGGAGGTCTCAGTGAAACATGTAAGACTATGACTGAGTGAGACACATTGGAAGTGGGGATGATCATTCCGCTGGCTTCGGCATCTGAAGCAATTGGCTATCTTATGAGGTACACGCAGGCCACTCTGCATTGAGATGAGAATAAATGTGTGCACTTAGAGACTGGTGAAGCTGGGGAATTATTTCGCACATAAGGCTGTGAAAGCAAAGGCACTGAAGAAAAGTAACGATTTCTGGATACGAAAGAATAGGGAGAGAAAGCATATGGTGTGCAGATAGATGGTAAGCAATCATTATTTTGAATGGAGGAACAAATCGATGGATCGAAAGGACTGTTGAAGTTAACATATTTTTTCCAATGTTTAGTGACATTTATTGATATGCCCATTGTGTGGGAGAGGTGCATTAAGGAGATGTTCAGCGTTGAACTAAAATGAAGAGACTCAATGTGATTAAAGGCCAACTCATTTCCCGAAGTTTCTGCGCAGTTTCTCGGAAAGCTCTATCAATATTGTCACAAGCTCTCAGCTGTTATGAAGGATGTCTCTTCAGAGTCGACAGGATTGTGTTTTCCATTCCCTTTTCCAAAACCAAGGTTGGGTTTGGGGTTCTATCCAGTTTCATCCTTTAGGTCCTCGGAACTATTTGATACTGTTGACTGTCTTGCTTGACATTTCAGAGACCATTTAACGTTTATCCCATGTCTGTTTGTCTGAAGTCACTTTGAGGTCAAACGTGGAAAGCACGAGAGATTTGCCCGTTCTCATTCATATGCCTATTCAATGACGTTTTAAAATGCCCTTAATATTTGTGAGTCTACTACTGTCGTAGGCAATGCATTCCACTGGCCAACTAATCTCTGAGTAAAGAAATTACGTCTGACATCTGTCCTATACCTATCGCCTCCGTATTAAAGCTATGCCCCCTTGTGCTACCATCGCAGTCTGAGGAAAGAAGATTCTTTATAACTCTCTGATTATCTTATATGTCTCAATTAAACCATCTCTCAAACTTCCTCTCTCAAACAAAAACAGCCGCAAGTCTCTCAGCCATTCCTCATAAGACCTTCCTTCCATACCGGGCGACATGCCAGTAAGTATCCTCTGAAGCATTTCCAAATCTTCCACATCCGTGCTATAATGCGGTGACCAGAACTGTACGCTATACTCGAAGCGCAGCTGCACCAGAGTTTTGTACAGCTCCAGCAGATCTCATGGTTCCGAACCTCAATCCTTCTGCTACTAAAAGCTGACAAAACATGCCTTCTTAACAAACTTATCGATCTATTTGCCAACTTTCAAGGATCTATGTACCTGGACATCGAGATCTCTCTGTTCATCTACACTATCAAGAATCTTACCATTTGCCCAGTACTCTGCACTCCTTTCAAAGTGAATGGCATCACACTTTTCCGCATTAAACTCCATTTCTCACCCCTCAGCCCAGCTTTTCAGCTTCTCGATGCCACTCTGTAAACTACAAAATCCTTTGGCAAAATCCACAACTCTACCGACCTTCGTGCCACCCGCAAATATACTAATCTATACTTCTATGCCCTCATGAAGATCATTTAGAAAACTGACAAACAGCAGTGGCCCCAAAACAGATCTTTGCGGTACCCCAATAGTAACTGAAATCCAGAATGAATACTTCCCATCAAATACCACCCTCTGTCGTCTTCTTTCAAAAAGCCAATTTATGATCCAAACCGCTAAATCACTCTCAGTTTAGTGGTCAATGCACTGCTATTGTCTACTTCTCTCACGTGCTGGACAGATATGTAGTTCACGTTAATAGATAAATGCAATGTTGTCGTCTGCAAAGCTCCCCGTGATGGACAGATATCGAACCCGGGTTTATTCATCAATGGACTGGCGTAGTCTGCACAGTTTTCCACACTCGACAATTGCTGGTTTGGACATAGCCAAAATGATCTTCACAGTCCTCTTCTGAGCAGATACCTCCTCTGGGTTAATGGCTGTCTATGATGGTTTGAGAATGTGATATAACTAACCATTTCCGTTGCTCTGGCGTTGCCTTTATTTTGAGTTGTCATTCTTGTGATTGAACCCTCTGTCACTCACTCCATTCATGTTGCAGCTTGCTCATGCACAGTAGATCATGTTGGTGAATATCCACTGTCAGGGCAGCAGCCATAGCCTCGTCATTCAGAAGCAATCTGCTATTCCCGTCGTCTTCCTATCTCATTGTCTCGGATCCGTGTCTCGGATATAGGATGCCCCCTTGGTAATCTGCACAAAGCACCCTCACCCGCCCCACTCCCCATCTCTAACCAACCACATCAAAATATCTCGTGTGCACTGATATCAATGGGGCTACTGGGAACATCGGGAGCAGACTATCACTTCCAATGTCAGAACGTGTCAGATTGCAACCTCCAGATCACACTGTATCACTACGTCCTGCAATGTCTCTCCATTTATGTAACATGCAACCTTTTATTCTTGGAGAAAAAAAAATACACGTTCAGGTTACTCATGTATATTCCAGCTGCCAAATTGTTGTCCATTGCTTATCGAAGGTGAGATTCTCCCCCTCGTCTTGATTACTGAATTTCTGCCGAATTGCCGTTAGAGTACATTTGTTCAGTTTATCGAAAACATTGATATTTGTTGCAAGTAGTTGAGACATCAGCACTGGGCACTGTGTCACTGCAATCTTTATTTTGTGTAAAACGGATGAAGACTTATTTATCCCTTATATATCACTGACCCCGGGTCAATAACCAGTTCTTCCCGTGTTCCTGTGTAGCAGCCTCAAAAGGTTGAATGTGCCCTTTCATTTCCAGTGTAACAGACATGAGAAATTCAAAGCTGTTCCAGTTATTGAGTCACAGCTTCGAATGGCCCAATGGATTATTTCTGCTACTGTTTAAAACTCTTGATGGACTGAATAATCTGCTTCAGTATAGGTGTAGCTGTGACCTGTGCTGAACATTTTGGCATCATTGGTGATCAGCTCACTTTTGACTTTACGACCGAGGGAAGGCAATTGATGTTGCAGCTACTGATGGCCTACAGTGCCTCATGGATGCCCAGTTTCCATTTGTTTAGTCTTTTAGAAGCATGTCCTACTTCACAGGAGGTAGTGCCACATAACACATTGGGCAGTATATTTAATATGAGTTTCAGAATTTCCCGCCACCACGACTGTGTTCTGACTGCTCCTACAGATACTGTTATGGACAGATCCATCTCTGACAAGTAGTTTGGTGGAAGATTCCCTCTTGCTGGTTTCCCCATCATTTCCTACAGTCTGGCTGCTGTGGATTTGAGGCCTCGCTCTTCTCAGTTAGTGGTGGAGTTGTGGAGACACTAATGATGATGGGCATCAAAATCCTACACCCAGAGTAGGTTCAGTGTCCTTGTCACCCTCAGTGCTTTCTCCAGTTCGTTTCCAATATCGAGAGGAACTGAATTATCAACAATGGGTGGTTTGGAGTGCAGTCAATGTCCATCATCAGGCAATTTCCATGATCATCCCTGACTTGTCACCATGAGATTTCCCTTGTTCTGGAATTAATGCTGGCGATTTCCAGTTTCACTCCTCCCCTGACTGCATCCCAAGGTGCCCTCCACAACCTTGTGCCTTTGTACCGTCAGTGGGGCAGTATATACCCGGGAATGTTTATAGGGATTCATGAAACATTATCCATCAGGCCTGATTCTGTGAGTTTGACGATATCAACGTGTTCCCTGATTGGATCAATATGAGAAATATAGGTGATAATGAAGCAGGGCATAATGAGTTAAAAGCTGAATGAAAGTTACTCTATTTAATGTGTTTTGTATTCTCGAAACAGATTGAGGCATTCAGTGCATACATTGCGGGATATGGGTATGAATCAATGGCATTAAAGAGACGTGGCTACCGACCGACAAATTTTGGGAACTCATTAACCAGAACATCTTATATCTGGGAGTATTAAACAGAACTGAGAAAGATGTGAAGGCATTTCGAAATAAGGGATAGCGTCTGTATGATCATAAACGAGGATCTCACATAAAATGATTAAGATATTGTCTTAACCATATTGTTTTTGTTCGAAAGTGCCAGGTGAGTTGATTTTGGGGAGAGATTCCCACGGTGACGCTGAGTGCATTCCATAAAACGGAATAGGCAGAACGGCCTTTGTGATGTGGGTATATATTACTCCATAAACTGACATTCCTCGGAATTTTCTATACCCGACATTCCATAACTGAAATTGCCGGGAACTCTCTGTACCCAAATTCCATGACTGACTTTCCCAGGAACATTCTTTAACTGACTTCTCCAGAACATTCCATACACAAAATTCTATAATTGGCATTCCCCCGAAACATTCTGCACCCAACTTTCGATAACTGACGTTCCCTGAAGCATTCTACAATCGACATTCCCCAGATAATTTTGGAACTTATTTTCGCTGGAGCATTCACATTATTTGTGAATGCCCAGACGTCAGTCAATTAAGCAAAAGATAAGATACCTAAGGCAGAGGTCCCGTTCCAAGGAGAAGGGGACACTGTTCTGGAGACTCCTCAAAATTTTAAAGTGGTGACAATGTTTTCCCTGCGTTCACATTTCTTCACGACAGAGTATCTACCTCAAATGACTAAAAGACAGAAATTTCCAACCTCCGTTTATCTTCAGGGAACTGGGAGAGAATACTTTAGGATAGCAACGTATTTATATTACGTTTGATGCATTGGAAAAATGTGACGTGTGTCTGCTCTCCAATGATCGACTGTGTGGGAGCGTTGCAGAAACCGTCTGTTTTTATGGATTTGTCTCTGGGTATTTGGTGGGGGAGTTCTTGTATATTATGATGCATTTTCTCAGTTATTCAGACCATCCCATTTGTTATTTCAGCTGCAATTATTTTAATAAATTCTGACTACAATGACACATTTGGAAATCACACTGGGTCCTCAACAAACTGTCATTTTACCTCCAGGTTGATCGATTGTTTTCCTTCCTCACAGTTAACGTAGTGACCATCTACGTCCTGCTTTATAAAGACTGTGGATTGTCTCCATGTGTCAGACGTTACCTGGGAGCCATGGCAGTGGTGGATATCCTGGTCATTATCCTCGACCTGACACTGAGACATATTCCCATTGTCTATTGGGAACAGATTTTATTCCTTTTGTCAATACCCGTGTGTAATATCCACGCCGTCCTGCTTTATGCAGCTACTGACTGTTCTGTCTGGTTCACCGTCACTTTCACATTTGATTGCTTTGTGGCCATTTGTTGCCAGAAGCTGAAAAGTAAATATTGCCGTGAGAAAACGGCGATTGTGGTTCTGGGATCAGTGACTGTGCTGAGCTGTTTAAAGAACATTTTTTGGTATTTTATGCTCTCAAGTCGGTATTGGAAAGGAAACGCCCCCTGGTTTTGTGTTGTAAGAGATACCGTTCTGTTCTCCCCTGTCTGGGTCACAATCGAGTCCCTCCACCACATTCTTACACCTGTTCTTCCATTTCTCCTGATTCTGCTGCTCAACGTTCTCACCGTCAGAAACATTGTAGTGACCAGCAGAGCCCGCAGGAGACTCCGGACTCGCGCCAATGGGGACGCTCAGTGTGATGCAGAAATGAGAAGTCGAACAAAATCCATCATTTTACTGTTTGTGATATCGGCTAATTTTATCTTGTTATGGTCAACGTTGATGGTGTATTCTGTATGGGGCCGAATATGGCGGATTGGGTATAACTCGATGTATCTCCATCCGTTTGTGCGGGAATTAAGCTTCATGCTGCAGCTTCTCAGTTGCTGCACAAACACCGTGATTTATGCCGTGACTCAGACTAAATTCAGAAAGCAGCTTAAGAATGTGCTGAAATATCTCTTTACCCAAATTTATCAATCAATCAAATGCACTCATTAATCTATTCCTTCGGGATTTTCTCATTTCAGTTCAATATTTCAACGATGTCGCTCTGGTAACGCACTGAGCGGAGTGTTGGTTTGACCAAACCTATCTCGCAGGGGGGTTACAGGGATACATTTCAATGTTTCTCTAAACTCAACGTGTCAGTAATAAAAGCACCATCCCACTGACTGGATCCATCAGTTCAATTTGTAAACAATAAAAATATTCATTAAAAACTGCTGTTGTTTGTCTTTGTGTTCGAGAAGCTGAACTCGAGAGAGACAGACACAACAATAAGTCCTGGTCCTGAGGGGAGGGAACCGGACCTGAGATCAGCAGTTGGTTTTAAGTCACTCGTCCTTGCTTTCACCTCTGTATCCCCCACTCGGACCTGGCCCTGGGCTAAATTCATCATCACTCCGTTCCGCCATATCACGTGGCAACATCCGTCTCTCTCTCTCTCTCTCTCTCTCTCTCTCTCTCTATTTCTTTCTCTCTCACTGTCTCTTTCCATCATTCTCTTCCTCATACCCCGCTCGCCCTCTGTCCAACTTTTTCTCACACCTCTTTCACCTCATTTCTCTCCCTCTCTCTGCACACTCTCTGTTTTAATTCCCCCTCACATTCACTCGTTCTCTCCCCCTTCTCTCTCTCACAAGACCCACTTTTTCCAAGTGCCTGCACTCCTCTCTGCACATTCCTTTCTCTCTGATCCTCCGGCTCTCTCTGTCTTTCACGCTCCTTTCTATCTCTCCCCAATTTTTTTCTCCCTCCTCGCACATTCACACATCTCTCGGTGCTCTCTCCGCTTCCCTCCCCCCTGCAGCGTCCCTACCACATGTTACCCATCTCTGAGTCAAAGAGAGAGGGAGGTACCAGCGAGGGAGTGTGTCAGATAGAGAGGAAACGAGGGAGAGACAAAGAGAATGACGGAAAGAGCGACACGAGGGAGATAAAGTCCTCTGGGGAAGACATGGGGGAGAGAGAGAGGAAGTTAGATAGAGGAAGAATGAGAGGGAGAGGGAGAGAGTCAGACAGAGGGAGAGTTCGGGGAGAGAGATTCAGAGAGAAGCAGGGATAGTATTAGACAGAGGGAGGATTGTGGGGAATCGATAAAGCAAGTCAGGCAGAGGGGGAGGGAAGGAGTGAGGGCGGTATGAAAAGATTTAGATGGAGAGACAAGAAGGTACTGGAAAGTGTGTCCATAGAGAGTGAGAAGAGAGAGGAGAGAAAATGTGAAGTGAAGAGAGCGTGTGAGTCGGGAAGAGAGAGTGTGGGATGAGGGGAGACAGAGTTGGAAGGTCGGAGACAGTGTGTGGGATGGAGTGGGAGAGAGGGAGAGCGAGGTGCGAGGAGAGGGCCATTGAGAGAGGGACGGGTAGGAGACGGGAGAGGGAAGAGAGACAGAAAGCGGGAAAGGGACAGAGAGAGGGAGGGGATATAGAGAGACAGGACAAGAGGTGTGTGTGAGAGAGCAGGGTCAGACTTGGAGTGGAGCAGGAGGTGGAGCAGGTCGGGAGAGCAAAAGAGACAGAAAAGGTGAGGGAGGGGGACTAAGAGTGATTGAGGGAGGGATAGAGAGGGATGGGAGAGAGGGAGAGAGAGAAAGAGGGAAGAGTATGAGGAACTGTTAGAGAGCGGAGGTGATAGAGGGAGAGCGGAGACAGAAGGACGGGGAGAGAGGGAGGTGAATGTGCGAAAATTGGGAAGAGAGAGATGGAGGGTTGGGAGGGGTGAGAGAGAGGATGAGAGTGAGAGGTAGGTGAGAGAGAGATTTGGGTGGGGTGGGTGTATGAGTGAGAGGGAGAAAGAGTGGGGGAGAGACACAGCGCGTCGGGAGGAAGAAAGAGAGTGAATTGGGAGAGAGTGAGCCTTGCCAGAGAGAGAGAGGGCGAAAGTGAGGACAGCAGATTCTGGAGATCAGAATCGAGATTAAAGTGGTGCTGGAAAAGCACAGCATGTCAGGTAGCACCAGAGGCAGTAAAATTAACATTTCGGTCAAAGGCCCTTCATCAGGACTGAGACAGTAATCCTTTGGGGGGAAGAGATAAATGGAAGGGGTGGAGCTATGGTGAAGGTAACCAAGAGAACAATAAGTGGATGGAGGTGGGGATAAGTTTGATAGGTCGGAGAGGAGAGTGGAGCGGACAGGTGGGAAGGAAGACTGGCAAGTAGGACAAGTAACGATGCTGGCAGGATGGAACTGGCACGAGGTAGGGGAGGGGTAATTAGGAAAATGGTGAAGTCCACGTTGACGCCCTGGGTTTGAAGTGTTCCGAGGCGGAAGATGAGGCATACTTCTTGCAGGCGTTGGCAGGTGAGGGAATGGTGGTGGAGGAGGTCCAGGACCAGAATGTCCTCGGCAGAGTGGGAGGGGGAGTTGAAATTTTCGGCCACAGGGTGGTGGGGATGATTATTGCGGGTGTCCCCGAGATGTTCACTAAAGCGATCTGTGAGAAGGCGTCCAGTCTCCCCATTGTAAAGGAGACCGCATCGGGAGCAGCGGATACAAAAAACTTACATTGGTTGATGTGCACGTGAAACTTTGATGGATGTGGTAGGCACCTTAGGGGTCTTGGAAGAAGGTGAGGGGGGAGGTGTGTACGCAGGTTTTGCAATTCCTGTGGTGGCAGGGCAAGGTGCCAGGAGGGGAGGATAAGTTGTTGGGATGAGTGGACCTAACTATGTAGTCATGGAGGGAACGGTCTTTCCGGAAAGCGGAAAGGGTTGGGGAAAGAAATAAATCTCTGGTGGTGGGGTGCGTTTCTAAGTAGTAGAAATGTCTGCAAATTATGCAGTTTATGCGGAAGTTGGTGGGGTGGAAGGTAAGGATCGGGGGTGTGATTCTTTCCTTGTTGCAGTTGGAGGGGTGGGGTTTGAGTGCAGGGGTGCGGAACGTCGATGAGATGCATTGGAGGGCATTTCGATCACATGGGAATGGAAATTACTGTCTGAAAGAGAGGGAGAGCAGAGAGAGAGAGAAGTCGGGAGAGAGCAGTGAGCGAGACAGAGAGAGTGGACGGAACAGAGGGAGAGATGGGAGGGAGCGAGAGAGAGAGAGAGTGAGAAGCGGAGGGAAAGTGATCGAGGAGAGAGAGGGATGTGGTAGGAATACGTCGGTAAGCGAAGATAGGGCGGTGGAGAGAGAGATTTGGGACAGATAGGTAAGAGAGAGGCAGTGATAGTGGGGGTGTGAGGGCGATTGTGGAGAGAGGAAGTGGCGAGAGAGAGATCATCGGACTGATTGAGACTTCGAGGGAGAGAGCGAGTGCCGAGACTGGTAGGGAAGGAATGATTGAGCCTGGGTAAGAGAGAGCAAGCGAACGATTGAGACCTGGTTGAGAGAGAACAAGCGAACAATTGAGAAGGGGTTGCAGGAATCGAGTGAGCCTGCGTGGGTGAGAGCGAGCAAATGAGTGAGTCTGGAGGGGAGGGAGGGAGCGAACAAGAGAGACTGAGAGGGAGGAAAGAGTGAGCCTGTGTTATGATGATGTGGGTGTGCTGTCCCTTTAAGCAAGTAAAAAGGTAGCAGAAATACCTGAGAGCACGAAGTTTTCTGAACAAGATATAATGTATTTTTTTTGGTCCAGCAGCTGGTGTCACTGGTTTCCTGGAGACAAAAATAAATTTGAATTAGGCAAGTGAATTTAAATTATAACCCCCAACAAATACCAAACTCTAACGAGGTTTGAATTTTGTGTATTGGCAATATTAAAAGCTAATAACACAATCCAATGCTTTCGGGGTATAGGACCGACAAAAAGGAACAATTGAGGAACAACTGCCAAAAGACCAAAAGATGTCGACTTCTAGTCAGAACACTCTGAGTGGTACCTACCTCGTTAAGGAGGGAGCACACGGAAAATCATCGACACTGTTTTGAAGAGGAAATTTACGGAGGAATATATAAAGAGCAGATTGGAAAGCTCGCTGATTATGTAGTTCGAAGTTTTCAGTAAATCTTAATCGGGCGTTTCATTAGTCAGGTATGATAGAAGGGAAATTAAATGATAGGTTGGTGAAGGGACCGCAAATAGCTGTTCATTTACTATTCTATGATACACTTTAAGAATTAGATGTGTTAATTTTACTTTACCTTTGTCTTGGATTTTCGAACTTTCACGGAAATATTTCTGTGTTGCTGTTTTAAAATGAACAGAGGTGGTTTACAATATTTTGTAACAGTTTGGGGGCTGGTAGCTGCCATTTATACTATGTTAGACAGATTTGAATAGATTTGGGGGTACGAAAATCCCAGCAGATTTAAACACTTGCTGGTTCGTGTCATCGAACTTCAAATAAAATGTAAGTGAGACTCCTACTCTAATTTCGATGTCCTGTGGTTCATCGAATTAAAATTAAGCGAAATTACACTTAAAATAACTCATGCGTTTATGGGACTTGCTTCTCAAATTTGCTGTGAATGTAGAGAGGGGAAGGAAAAGGCCATACCTTTAGAATTAGCAAATAAGTTAGATCTTGGCTTAACGACGGACAAAAGCAAAGTGGAAATTATAAGGGAATTATTTAAACACTTAGCTGTGTCAGAAAAACAGACAAGTGCAGTAGAGGTAGGCACACGTAAATTATAATCGAGAAAACTGAAGTTCGAAGATAAACAACAGAGATAGAGAAAAGAGAACCGGAGGGAGAAAGAGAGAGAAAAGGAAGAGAAAGAGAGAGAAGACAGGGATAGACAAAGACAAAGAGAAAGAACACAGGCAGAGGGAGAGACAAAGAGAGTGAGCGAAAAGAGAGACCAAGAACGTTCTTAGCTGAGCAACGAGAGAGATCAAAGGGAGAGTCAAAAACAGAAAGAATTTGAACTTGAGAAGTTGCAACTTATTCAGCAAAGTCAAGTCAGCAGGATGGAGATTAAAAGAGAAGATTGTGCTGTATATAAACATGTTAAAACTTTACCACACTTTGATGGAAGTGATGTTGAAACCTTGTTTCGTTTTTTGAAAAATTGTCTGGGGTGGTGGAGTTGTCCGAGGATGTATGGGTAATGCAAATTGAGATTCAACTGATACACAGAGTTGTTGAGGTATATAGAGCGCCGTCAGATGAGGGATCAAGAGATTATCAAGAATTTAAAAAGGTTATTTTATGTGTTTGTGAATGGGAACCAGAATCATGTCGACAGCGCATCAGAAAGAACCAGGTCATACTGCCCTTCAGTTCGAAAACATATGCACTGTCATTTTGATACATGGTTATGTGCTTTAAACATAGATTAGACCTTTGAGGCTCGATGAGAGATTACTCTGCTGGCTGGAGGAGTTTAATAACGTCTGTGCAGCGATGGTAAGAATTCACGTGGAGCAGCAGAGGGTGCAGCAAGTGAGACGAGCAGTAGATGAATACTTGTTGGTGCAGAAGAAAAACTTCAGGCCAGAATTTCGTCCTGTGAGTGATTGAGGTAAGGGAAGGGGAGATCCTGCACTACGAACCCCAAAGTAGAGAATACAGGAACTAATTTACCACGTGATAGAATCCCAAGAGAGTGAAGAGGAGGGGAAACGCCTCAGGTGTTTTCACTGTAGTGGAGTGAGACACAGAATATGACAGGGAAGATGGTTTCAGAAGGACACTGGTGAAATAAAAGTAAGTGTTCACTGCCAGAAAGTTGACATGCAAATTCACAGTGCTGGTCGTTACATAAAGGCACTGTGGGAAATTATATGGTCAAAGAAACGAAGCTAGTGGCATTAGTGAAGTTAGCAAAAGAGCTTCAGGAGAGTGCATGGAATAAGTAGGGTTTGGGTATGGAATTAGTAACTGATCTCTACAAAGAATTCGCCTCTGTGGGTAAAGGTTTCTCAGATAGAACGGGGGAAAAGGACAAAAAGGTGTATTTTGTCGAGACGCGTGATCTAATCAATCGCTGATAGTAAGGGATGTGCGAATATGTACTTCTTCTGGTCTGTTACACGAGATTGTGGTAATTTGTGAGATAGTTGAACAGAAATTTAGTGTTCCTCTATGTAAGATCGGATTGGAGTGCCAACACAACCCTGGGGAATTTACAGTGGGTCTGATTGACAGAGTGTAAGTTCCAGAAATTTAGTTTGTTCTTGAGAATGATTTGCCAGGATCCAGGATCCAAGATCCAAGATTACTCCACCTTTTGCGATGGAGAATCCCAAGGCAGAACAAAAAAAAACTGAGTAGTTAAACAGAAATATTCTGCTATTTTCCCATACTTTGTGGTAACCAGATCCCACTATGATAGCTCACAAAACGAAACGAACCAAAACATTAAGAGAAAGATGAAGGAGTCGAGGTTCAGTTAATGGGTACCCTTTTTGACGGAACGCAGCAAAACACCTTAAACTGGAGAGGGACAAACAGAAGTGTTTAGTCCTAAAAGGCTAAGGGATGTGCGACAGCAAGGCAGGACGATTAAAAAAATATATTTGTAGTTGAGTAATCAGAAAAGGAAGCAGAATATAGTCTGGAGAGGTATGATCTGAAAAATAGAATCCTGATGCGGAAATGGAGACCAGGGCAGGTTAACGCAGAGGAGAAATGACCTGTCATAATTATCTAATTTTGGCGTGCTCTGTATCAAATCTCCAAATTAGACATCCTGCACAAATCTTCCCTTTCGTGATAAACTACACAACCTCGCCTGTTGAGTATTTTCTTGTCCCAATTCTCCCATTTACTTCTTCCTTGATACACACTTTCCACATAATGTTGTCCCACTAAGATATCATTATTTAGTGGTAACCTGCATCGAATCGCCACTTTATTACTCTTTGGTAAAATGTCCCCTATTTATTGATTCCCTGCTGTGTTCTCGCATATCCACGTGATGTGCTCCAATTCTTGAAGTTATTCGTACCTTGCACAGAATTTCCCATGTACGGATGTCCTGCACCAATTCTCCAGTCCAGTGTTGCCCGATAAGGAAACTCCCATTTTCTAATATCCTGAAAATGTTCTCCACTCAATATCATCCAACGTCAATTCTCATATTCACTGATGCCCTCGTCTAATTCTGGCACTTCGGAGTGGCAAGTTTTTAATTTTCTGATTAAAATTCTCGTATACAGATCCACTGTGCAGCTCTTCCACTTCGTAGTTTCTACACCAATTCTCCCATTTATGATTTTTCTTCCAAGCACCGACTTTCCCATTCACCAACAGTGCATTACTTATCGTTTAGACGGCAACTCTCCAATATTATCGTGCACCAGTGCTCTCACCAGTGCACGAATTGACTAATTATGTAGAACTGGCACCAATTCTCCAATTATTGACGCCCTCTATCAACGCAGCCAAATAGTTGTTCCTTGACGAAATTCATTTTTTTCACTTAGTTGTGAGCTTAACTGAATCTTTAATTTACTGACTCCTGCAAAATGTGCCCATTCTGACTGAGTACCTGTCCCAATCTCATATTTAGACGTATTCTGCTCCAAATCATTAACGAATTGTCAATGTGCAAAAATATTCTAAATTAATGATACTATGTGCAAAATCTCTAATTTACTGGTACCCACGAATTCTCTCACTTACTGTTCCCTGATATCAATTTTCACGATTACTGATACCCTAGCCAAATTCTAGAAGTGCCATAGTCTTATGCTGACATTTACTGGTGCCATGCCCCAAAACTGTCATTGACTTGATCTCTGCATCAATTTTACCATTTGGCATTTTCCTGCAACAATTCTCCCGCGTTGTCCGATCCAGCAATCTCTATTTTTGGTGTCCCAGGCATTAAATCTTCAAATAGCCTTCTAGCTAAACGGCACCTATTCTCCAAATTACTGTTACACTGCACGAATTCTCCAAATTACTGTTACACTGCACAAATTCTCCCATTTGATGTTGCACTGCACCAGTTCTTACATTTACTGCTATACTGCGCAAATTCTCGCATTTGGTGCTGTCCTGCTACAACTCTCCCATTTAGTTCAACTATGCACAACTGCTGCGCCTGCTCCTTTACTCTGTATATTTCAGGAGGAAGAAGAGACGCTGTACGTGCACATTTACCTTCTGTAAATCAGGAAGAAGCAAGTATGCTGCTCCTGCTGCTTTGCTTTCTATACTACAGGGTGAACCAGAGACACTGTTCCTGCTAAATCAATTTCTTTGATACAGGAGGAAGCAGAAACTCCGCTACTGCTACTTTACTTTCTCGTATTCATGGGGAAGCTGAGACGCTGCACCTGCGACTTTACTTTCATTAATGCACAGAGAGCAGAGACACTGCTCCTCGTACTTTTCTTTCGCTGATGCAGGTGGAAGCAGAGACGCGGCTCCTGAGAAATGTCTTTCTGTCATTGACTTGAACATGAGATAACAGAGGCTTCATCTGCTACTTTACTTTCTATAATACACTAAAACGCAGAGAAGCTGCTTCTGGTGCTATGCTTTCTATAACAGTGGAGCTATTTCAGCACTAAATGGGAAAGTTGTGATGGGGCAATACTGAATGCGTGAATCAGTGGTTGGCACCAATTAATGTGAGAATGCGTAAATGGGAGAATTGGTGTGGGGCAACACTTAGTGCACAACGTGTTCGTAATATCATAAAATGGGGAAAATGTGCTCCGGCATAACTGAATTGGAAAATTGATGCAGCGCTCCAGTAAATGAGAGAATTGTTGCAGTCAATGAGGTGGGTCAATGGGAATCGGAGGACATCACGTGTAAACAGGAGCGCACATTCTGGAAACCAGTTAACCGGAGAAATGTTGGACAGGAGTAATCAAGTGGAGGTTTGATGTATCAAAGAATGAAAATGTGATTAGTGCAACATATTGTGGAAGCTATGTAGCAGGGGGCAACTGAATGGGGGAATGGAGGCATGCGATACACAGTGGGAGCATGTGTGCAGGTCGTGAATAATGGAGAGATTTGGGCAGGATTGGTAATTTGCAGATTTCGTGAAGGACACTGCAAAATTAGAGAGTTCTGGCAGCCGTTCATGAAATTGGAGAATTGGTGCACGGAAATACAAAATGGAAAAACTGGTGCAGAATGTAACCAAATTAGCGAATTGTGGCAGGGCACTAATAAAAGGGAGATTTAGAGTGGGGAAGCACTAAATGGTAAATTTGGATTGGAGCATCAAGGAATGGAAAATATAGATAGTGGTATGAATAAATGGGAGAATTAGCGGGAATCCGTAAAGGGGAGATTTGCTGCAGAGTGCTATGACAATGGAATATTTGGGGGAGAGCCAATAAATAGGAGAATTGGAGCAGAGCACGTCGAAATGTGGTAATATGGACAGAAAAAGGAGAAATGTTGGAAATATCTGTCAATTCAAGATTTAGGTCCACGCACCACTAATTAAATAAAAATATCTATATGACACCTCTACGTGGAATAAGTGAATCAGTGGGTAATTAAAGGGGAGAAAAAAATAATTTCTGAATTCATACAGGCACCATTAAATTATTTGTGTTAGAACTGGGACTGTGTAATATCCCATGGTAGAGTTCGCACAGTTCCAGTATTTGAGCAGGATTAGTAAAGGTGAGAACATATACAGGACACCAGAGTTGTAATTAGAATCACAGAGATATACAGCAGGGCAACTGACGCTTCGATGCAACTTGTTCATGCCTAAATTTAAGAATGATGGCAGCGGACCATTAAATTGGTGAATCATTGCAACGAATTAAGAAATCGAAGAATTGATTTAGAGTTAATTAATGTAGGAGAATCTGGATATGGGAATTAGATAACTGTGTAATTCCTGCAGTTCAACATTAAATTTGAGAATTGAGACATAACAACACTGAATTGCAGGTGCCTCAGACGATATGAATCGAAAGAGGGCCTTATTCAGTCCTGAGAGTAGCTTCATTGTCAGAGGGTACGTTCCGACTTAGTGCCTCATTGTAATTGGCCAGAAGTGAGGGAAAGCTACGCAATTAGCTGGTAAGCACTGCCATGTTAGAACTGGGAGAAATGTTGCATGCACCTGTATCGTGGACATTCGGGTCAGTGCTCCACTAAATGAAATAAAAAACAAATTGAGGAGAAGGAAGCAGAGACGCTGTTCATGCCATGTTACACTCTATGATTCAGTAGAAAGCAGATACGCTGCGCCTGCTGCTTTAGTTCCGTATGATTCTGGAAGTTTAAGAGTCGCTGCTCCAGTTATTTTACTTTCAGTGATATAGGAGGAAGCAGAGACGTTGCTCCTGTTACTTCAATTTCTCTCATACAGTCGAAAGCAGAGACGCTGCTCCTGTTGCCTTGTTTTCTGTCATGCAGGAGGAAGCAGAGAGGCTGCTCTGGCCATGTTCCTTTCTAAAATACAGGAGGATCATTGACACAACGTATGATACTTTACCTTCTGTAATAAAAGAGTAAACAGACGATGCTCCTGCGACATTGAAATTTTCGACAGGCCCAGAACTATGTAAAGTGAAAATCAGCAACTTTATTTCATAAAGTGTAATCGAGAATAATTATCTAACAACGATTTACAACTGCTTCCACGAACATTTTTTATTTTATTTTCTCCTCTACAATACTGGTCCGATAGAAATCCCGATTATGTTTTGCAAAAGGAAATGTCTTAACTCAAAACCTGGCAGTTTTCGATTCTTCTCTGCATTGCTGTCCTTTTTTCTTCTTCCTGGGTAATCTACTTCACCGGTTACGTTTTGAAAGCAAAACCGTAAAGAGAACTGTTTTCTCAGGCAGTCTTTACACGCTAGTATCTTGGCAGTTCTCGGCTCAAAAGTTCAATTTTCCCTGGGCTTATACACGCAAAACATCGAATTGTGTTTTTAAGATTACCATAGGTCAATTTCAAACTGGATTGGTGTATTTTTTGGGGGTGTACAATTTAAATTTATTGGCCTATTTTTCATTTTTTTTTGTCTCAGGGCAACCAATTACATTAACTGCTAGACCAAAAAGTTTACATAACATTGCTTTTTCTTCGGAACACTTGGTGCTGTTAGTTAGTTCTTTTGTTTCCAATTCTTTTAATCTGTTCATGAGTCTCCAGAATGTGGCGGGTGTGTTCTTCATTTCAAAGTGTATCACTTTAAACTGATATAGCACACTTGGGTTCCAAACGCAGAATTTTCTTTCGTCAGCTTTGAAAAAGGTATCTGGCAGTGAACCATGCATTAAATCAATTTTGGTGATGAACTAGCTTGTCCAAACTTCTCAAGACAGTCCTCCAATCGAGAAAATGAATGTGACTCCGATTTCGTTACAGCGTTGAATTTTCTTCAGTCTCGTCGGTGTGGGAAATAAGATAATCGGCCTAAACCACTTGCTATGACAGGATTTGAAAATGTCCCCGTCGCACCTCCATTTGGACCTGTCAAGCTTTGAATGTATTAAGCTGATCGGGGTGTTATTTTGTCTATTCTCTGCTTCTACGTCATGGGCAATCGTATTAGTCCTCCCTATCTGATTCTGACGCATGTTCTTATACTGTAGGAACATATCTTTCAACTACGTTTAATGCTCTTACGATAGATAACTTCCTATTCCATTCCTCAACGACTCCTTACTCTTCTTAAATCCAATTTGAGGCACATCAAAATCCATTCCATCTGGATTTGATTCCTCACTCTGCAGGGCAGTACCTAACACCGGTTTTTCTCGTTCTTTATCCCTCGTATACTAAGGATTCAACATGTGTCACCATTTTTTACTATCTGGCTTCTTGAGCAGATAGTTCCCTTGGCTCAATTTTTTTTTTCTGGCTTTGATCGGGCCGGCTAAACCTGCCTTTGAATAGATCCAATCACTGGTGACAGTATTAATAATTGATCCCCTTGGGTAAACATCCGAATCTTAAATCTTTAATATGCCATCTGTTTCATTCTGTACTGTGCCCTCTTTAGATGCTCTTTTGATAACTCACTGAATCGGTTGAATCTCATCATCTCCATTGTTACATAATCTAAGTGTGAGATCATTGTCTTTGGTCCTGTCAAGTTTTCTTTAATTAATTTCAAAGGGTCACACCTTTACCCCTCTGGAATATTCTGTACCTCCTTTTCGGGTACGTAATTCACAGATTTTATTTGTCGTCTTGTCGTGCCTTTCTACGTTCCTTTACATTTCAGAACTATACACTACTGCCTGACCCTCAGCTGGTTCAGGGTTTTCATGCACCATTACGTCAAACAGGGCATCTGTAAACTGAACCTCAACTCCTTTATCTTTCTCTTTACGTTTTGCTTCGAGCTGTGACTTATGGTCGTGGTGTCTGGCTACCACACAGTTTGGCAAATTGCCAGATACTTATTTTCTTAACTCCTCAGCTTCTTCGTCTTCTATGGGTTTCCCAAGTCAAGGGGTATCAGTCCAACATTGGGCCCTGCCAAATGATACCCAGGAGAAATTCAGTACCTTGAGCTGACACTGTGTCAATCACTCTCACTGTAACTTTCCCAACCTAGATTTGGCACTAAAGCTTGATTTTATATAATGGAAATCTAAATTTCTGTCCATCGATTACACAACGTATCACACTCCGGTAGCAGATCAGAAAGAATTCATATTCGTTCTTCTCTTATTTTGAGCGTCTGTTTATGTCCTGCATCTCGAAAAACATGAACGCTCTGTCATTCTCTCCCCGTTCTGTCTGAGAAAAATTTACCCGCAGAGGCGAATTCTTTGTCGAGAATGTAATAACTCCATACCGAGACCCTGCCAAGGCTTTGCACTCTCCTGCAGCTCCTTGGCACTTCTTGGGATCTCCTTTACTATCTTTCAGCTTTTTTTCACTATCGTGGTTTTTCCTTTATTCTGTGGTAAATCCTGACCAGGGTTCTCGACTCTTGTCAGGCTGCAAGCTTGCCTGATGCACCCACATCTGCTTATTCTGCTGCCTTGCTCACTTACTGAACTTTCTGTTCCTCGACGAGAATTCGTACTGTCTCTGGAAGTGTGTTTTTAATCTTGTTCCGCAGAATAATCCTTTTTAGTGGCTCAAACGTCTTATGTCGGATTAAAGCAGGCACCCTTTGATCGAAATAGTATGTTTAATTATTTCTAAATCAACGTAAGTCTGATCTGTTTCCTTCTTTGTGTTTCTGAACCTCTGTCGATGTGCTTCTGGTATAAATTCATAACCACTTACAATATCCTGTTTAACCGTTACATAATCTCGTGACCCCTCATCTGATAGTGCGGCTCAACCTCACGAGCTTTGACTCTCAGTTTCGCAATAAAGTAGCATTACCCATAAATCTTTGGACAACTCCATATACTTGGCCATTTGTTTTCAAATTGAATAAAGATGGCTCCAAGTTTTTTTTCTCATCAAAACCTGGCAGAGCATTGACGAAAATATACTTATCACTCCCATTTCTTTTAATCTCCATCCTGTTAAATTGACTTTGCCGATTAAGTCGCAACTTCTCAAATTTAAATTCTCTGTCTTTTTGACCAGCTGAGGATTTTCTCTCTCTTTCTTTTTCCTCTCTCTCTTTTCTGTCCCTCTTTCTCTCTCTTCCCACTCTTTCTCTCTCTCTCTCCCTTTCTTCTCATTCTCTTTGCTCAACTGAGAACATTCTCGCTATCTTCCTTTTCTGTCTCTTCGTTTATCTTCTAACTGGACTTCTCCATTTGGACTTCTCCATTTCTCTGACACACACCTCAATGCTTGAGCACCTCTGTTACAAATTCAGCTTTGCTTTTGCCCTTCTTTAAACCCAAATCTAACTTATTTCTAATTCAAGAAGTGTGGTCTTCTTTCTTCCTTCTCAACTTTCATGCAAATTTGAGAATCATCATCAAATAGGAGCAACTATTTAGCAATTTCAACAGCCATTTCTCTTACTTCTAATTTAAGCATAAGAGCTATTTTTTCGAGCAGTGTGTACATGCTTTTGGTTTTGCAGTATTCCCTCGAAGGTCCAGGTTTTCCTGATCTTATATCACCAAAGCATCGGATTGATTCTTTGGCTAGTGAGATTGCCAATGTACTAAGTTCAAAATTGATTGGAGTTTCGTATTTTGGGGGCATAATTTAAACGAATAGACCGAATTTGAATTTGATTTGTTGTCTCCAGACAAACCAGCTAATCCAGCTGTTTCGACCAAATGTTACACTGTTACCTTATTCAGAACACGTGGAGCTGCGTCAGGCAGTTCAGTTGGCTTTTATCTCTCTGAAAGGGACAACACACCCATATCTTCATTCAGAAAAATCGCCGCCCAGAAAAGTGTTTCTGTTGTGCTTCTGGTGCTGTTCCTGATATGCCCTTCAGCACTGAACGTACTCTGTACTTACTGACGGCTCGTTGTTTGCCTCTGCGTCGCATTGTAGGCAATAATCTGCATTGTGGCTGCAATAGCGTGCATTCAAAACCCAGTCCCAGCAGTATCTGTTTTGTTTGTCTCTTAATATGTGCAATAGCAACACTGTAAAGGATCAATTAATATTGCAAGATGACCGACAGAGGTGTGTGCAATGCCGAAGTGTTGGTGATATGGGTGCAATGGTTCGACGTTGCCTTGATTCAGTAGACAATGATGTAGATCTGTTTGGGCAGAGATGATGAACAGTGAGGAAAGAAGTCACCAGCGGGTCTAGTTTACAAGCCCACCCACAGTTCCCACATTGTGAAATAAATCATTCAAGAAAAAATATTGCTTGTGAGAAATAAAGGACGGCAATACTCATTACTGATTTTGATTTCACCTTTCCCACTCCCGGCTCTATTGTAAAGAAAGTATAGGGAACCACAATCAATAAATCAAGTAGTCCGATGGGGGAAAAAAAAACATGGTCCATAGCTTAGTCATCAATTAATTATATACTCCTCAGATTCATTCTTTGCCTCTAAACTGCCTCATTCGTTGTGACCATTAGGAAACGGGGCCATCCTTTTTGCCAGAAGAAAATAAACATGTCGCAAACTTTCTTTTGAATGTTTCATACATAAGATCACCCAAATTTCTCTGCACAGCACTTCTTTGGAGGTTTTTTTCTCTATTTTAGAAGAAGTCTGCCTTTTGACTCTTCCCACAGAAGTGCATCACCTCATTCTCCCGACATGAAGCTGCACCTGCCAGTACTCCCCCAGTCACTCAACCTAACGCCAGTATATGATTTTACAGATTTCCCCGTCCCCATCACAGCATGCCCTCCCTCCTCTTGCGTACCTTCAGCAAAACTGAACACATTTCACCTTGTCACTTCTGTCATGTCATGCATACAGAGCTAAATATTTGAAGCCCGATGTTTAACATTTCTGCATTTCACTAATTACGTCTTTCCAACTTGAAAAAATGCCCATGAATCCCCCCATACACAGTGGGCAGTCCAGGCTAATTTATCACCCATCACGATGAACTCCTACCTTGTGCAATGCATTTTATATTGCGCCTAACTGAAGGGCAGCTCAAAGTTCAAATATACTTCATCAACCTTGATCAACTTTGCTTGTTATGTCAGCAAAGAACCCTGCAAAATTATCAACTGTGGTTTAAATTTCAACAAATGATTTTGACTCAGTTTGTGTGCAAACATTTTTTCTAAGATTTCTTCTTTTAATCCTTTACAATGCTCTCTTCCATTTTCCAAATGACAGAAATGGCATTGGTACGGATGGAAACCATTTGGCCGAACAGGTCAGCTATGAAATCATGGCTGATTTGGTTAATCGGCAACTCCACTTTTATTGCTTATCCCCTTGGCCTTTTATTCTCGAGTGCACAATGTCTGTCTATCTCAACTTCCTATATAACTCCTTATGATAGCTCGCTGTTGTAAAGAATTCCACAGATTTGATACCCTCTGAAAGAAAGAATATGCTGCTCATCTGTGTATTAAATGGGTAACTCCTTCTTCTGAGAATACATCCTTGGGTCCTGCACAATCCCGTGTGCAAATCAGAGCAGAACAAACATTTAAATTTACGTATGCACTCACTGGTGTCTTTAGGTTTTTATTTTGTTTTTAATCTATGTTAAACGCACAGCTCCGATTTACACATTAGGCTTGCCAATGACGGATCTGCTTCAAACGCACTTCATTGGCGTTCATCCAGGTACCAGTTACTGACGTTATCCAAATACAAATAGATCTTTCTTTCTCGATCCATTAACATGTTTATTAGTCTTACTGCACATGGAAATTAATTCATCCCATTCAGTTTATCTTTCATCAACCTGTGTAGTTCAATTCAATCTCCCATAAACCTTCTCCATTCGGAATAAGTAGAGGGGAACAGGAAACATTGGGGGCATGGCTCAGACAAGACAAGCTGAGAACGTGCCTTTCCTGTTGGCACCCTCTACTCCATAAGAAACGTTCACCATCAGCGCAAAGCATGTCATGGTGGCCGATGGTGAAGAGCATGGATTAATAAACATTTGGTGTTACTCAGACTGCGTTTCCTCAAATTGCAACTTTAGAATGATTTCCTGCATGACGAAATCTCACTCAAACTTCAGAAGCTTCAGATGTTTCAACAAAGTGGTTCTGTTCACGTGACACCATTTAGGAACTCCCATTTCTGAATCAGAAATGTACCACGTTTAAAACGATGGCTCTATTTCACTTTACTCAAATACAGTTAGGCCAGTTGGCTTCTGCAGTATTCACTGAATTTATACTGCACAAATTCTGCTTTTAATGAAATATCTTCAATGTCATCCGTATTGTAACTGACCCTAGTCAGTGGCAACATCTCGCCCATCCTCAGCGGTCCCTCATTCAGCATTGTAAAAAGGCCCCAGAAATCTGCTGTTAACATTCTTTGTTCCAAATAAACCATTCCCCGTCTTTGGAATGCCTCCACAAAACAGGATTTCCTCATTCCTGGACATGGTGCAAGGCGGAGTTTGTGAAGAGATTCTGGACAATCATTGTCAGTTGGCTGGTGGAAAATGTTAAGGAAGCAAACCAAAAAAAAACCTTCTGCATCTATATGAATCTTTAGCAACACTTTGGGAAGCGAAATCAGAGGAGGATGAAGAAGGGTGAACTGACGACGGAGTAGAGAGAGTCCAGGCAACTTCCCCTTTTTTCAGGGGCTGGGACATAGTGACTCTGATGTGCTCGGGATTTGAACGGATCTGAGACATTGAAAGGGTTCTCGTTTCTGCACATAAGGAATTCAAACCTCATCTCGTTCCAGGCTAAGGAGAAAGCTTGGGAACAGCCACGATACTGACAGGCTCGAAATGAGACAGTTCCGGTTGAAAGCGAGCTGGTTCCTGGTGACATGGATATGATTGCAGCCGATGGGATCAGTTTGTTCCGAAGTCTCGATAATGAATGTCTCAGGCTTTATTTCGGAAAAGTAACACGAATAGAGGACACTTGCCATTCCGGGAGGGACAGTCTGAAGCTTAAAATCGCTAACTGGCTAATTTAGGGGATCCTGAAAGCTGCTGTTTTGTCAGTCTCTGTGGTGCAATTGGTCAGCGTGTTCCATTCTTCACTGAAAGGTTGCTGAATCGAAACCACACCAGGACGGATTGGTTGTTGCTCTCTGTCAGTCGTTCGTCTTTGCTACACAGTTCCTGGTTTTAAAGAGGTCAGGAAAATATTCACCAAATGAAAATCTTCCTCAGTGAGGAAACACAAATGTGATTGTGTTTTATTTTACCAGATAATGTCTAGGGCTGCGGATATTGGGACGCTGAAACAAAGACAGAAATTTCAGCAGAAACTCTGATTTTGTAGTACATGTGGGAGAAGCAGAATTCTGACAAAGTTCAGAAAAATTGTCTCTGTTGCACTTTCCGCAGAAGCTTCCAGACCTGCTGAGTTCCTCCAACAGTTCTTTTTAAAATAAATGTCCATTTCTTTTAAAATCACCATGTAACGACATTAAAACCTTCGAAATCAGTGAATAGATTGAATTGGAACAGATGCCAGGAATGATACACACCTCCTCAGCTCGAGAAGATAGATTTCGAAGGTGAAGATGATAACGTTGTTTTTTAATCGTGGTTGATTAGTTATGGAGATAGACTTGTTGCCTGCTACGACTATAATTGAGAGCTCAGCTCAAACAGGACGTTGTTTTCCTTGATGGAGTATTTCCACTCACTGTCCATTTCACACCATAGCTCGTCATAACACAGCAGCTATCACCTTCCCTGACAGTCTATTGGTTTGGATTCAGCATTTTCAACACGGCAGCTCAGGAGTGATTCGTGATCAAGGAATGGGAGTTCTGCTTTGCGCATTTACTGCCGTAACAAGGTTTCTCTTCTTTATTTCTAAGAACAAAGAACACAGACCAAACAAAATTATAGCACAGGGACAGGCCCATGCGGTCCTCCAAGTCTGCACCAATCCAGATCCTCGATCTAACGCTGTTGCGTATTTCTGTGGGGTCTGTATCCCTTTACTCCTTGCCTATTCACGTGTCTGTCTAAATATGCTATAAATCATGCTGTAGTGTCCGCCACTATCACCTCCGCTAGCAACGCCTTACAGACACACAAACGCTCTGAGTCAAGAAGTTTCCATGCATATCTCTAATGAATATTTCTCCTCTCACCTTGAACTCGTGACCCCGTGTAATTGAATACCCCACTCTGGGATGAAGCTTTTTGCCATCTTCGCTCTGCATACCTCTCATCATTTTGCAACCTCATTCGGGTTCCCTTTCGATCTTTGTCTTCCGAATAAACATAATCCTAATTTACTCAATCTCTCTTCATAGTTTGCGCCCCCTATACCAGGCAACATCCTGGTGACCCTCCGCTGCACTCTCTCCAACGCATGCACATCCTTCCAGTAATTTAGCGACGAGATGTGTACACAGTATTCCAAATGTCGCCGAAACGGACTCTGCTGCAACTGTAGCATGACCTGCCAACTCTGGAACTCAATACCCATCTGATAAATGAAAGCATGTCGTATGTCTTCTTGACCATTCTATCGGCCTGCATGGACATATTTAGGGAAACTGGACCAGAACATTCAGATCTCCCCGTGCATCAATTTCACCCAGGACATTTCCATTTATTGTATAGTTCCAAAATGCATATCCTCGCATTTGTTCGCATTGTATTCAATCTGCCATTTCTCTGCCCAACTCTTTAATCTGTTTAGATCCTGCTGCTTTCTCTGACAGTCCACTTCAATATCTGCTGCTCCACCAATCTTAGTGTCATCTGCAGACTTGCGAATCAGATGGCCTGCACCTTCCTCCAAATCACTATCATATACCACAATTAAGAGTGGTCACAGCACAGAAACCTGTGGAACATCACGAGTCACATGCCTCTAGTTTGAGGAACTCCCTTCCTCTGCAACTCTCTGTCTTCTGCTGCCCAACCAGTTCTTTATCCATATACCTAGTGCACTTTGTACCCCATGCGATTTCACCATCTTCATCTGCCTGCCATCGGGAACATTGTTAAACGTCTTACTGAAGTTCATATATGTGGCATTTACAGCCCTTCACTCAGCAATCATCTTTGCATCTTCCTCAACTAATTAGGAGGGAAACATAATCTGACTGCTGCACAGTTTTTCCCCAAAATATTAGTCAGGTTTTGGGAAAACAAACAACTGTGGACGCTGGAGATCTGAAACAAAAATCAGTATTGACAGAGAAACTCAGCAAGTCTGATAGCATCTGTAGAAAGAAACAGAGTCAATGTTTCAGATCGACAGAAGCCGGTTAGTTACACATTTCGATGTTGTCATGCCTAGAAAAATATCAGGATAATCAACGTATTTGTCAAAATCTCTCATGAACCTCCAACAGTCTTTAACATAAGCGATGGTTGATTGCAATTCTCACTCAGCTACATTAGTACCGAAAACAAATTTCCCATTTACTTTGATCATGTGATTGAGGAACTGCACGTATGGGCGAAGAGAGAGAGAGAGAAAAAAACACTTAGATCGTGGCACTGAGGCTTAGCTCGTTAAAGCGCCTGTCACGTAAACAGAAAATTATTGTCTGCTCACGTTGTCGATGGCCGGTCGTTTCAACTTTGCTCCAATGTTGCATTGCTGATCCAGTCGCTTAGAATTCTTCTTGTGTTTGAGTTCAGCCCGTCACAAATTGGTGATCACTTCAATTCCATTAGTGAATACTGTTCCTCGCAAGCTATTGATTCAACCTGGAATTTATTTCCTCTTTTCCAAAAACACTTTGCTTCCCCTCCTCTTTAACCTTCAGTCATTCATTCCCAGAAAATTGTGAATAATGAGGTGAGGCAGTAGACACTGCAGCCTTGCCAGGGAATGTTGCGGTAATGGCACAGACAACACGACCTGATCACCCTCGTTCCCTATTGTCGTCACTTATTATTTCTACACCAAAAGCAAATACATCATTGTCAACCTATAACTGAAATGAAATTGCCTTAATTTCTGGTGCATGATCGACGATATTTGGAATCCTACGGGTTCATAAGATTTGGATGCAAGAAATGTCGCCTTACCGGAGCCCAAGGTGACACACACATTTTCCCAAAAAATCTGACCCCATATCTACAAGTTCCAGCCAGGGGGAAGAAAACCTGTCAGGAGCTCCACTCCCAAACTTCCTCCGAATGTCAGGTTTTTCAAAGTGCAGAAATGGGCATTGTGGTATATGGACAGACAGAAAGTCGGGAAATTTGAAAGACCATTACGTGGATACACAGACTCAAAGAAAGACAAATGGAGGAACATATTGAGGTAGTCACTGAAAGGACCACTCTCAATTCGACATGACTGCTCACTGACAGAAAGGAAAAGAAAAAGATAACTATTTAAGCCCTGCCTTCATTCAGCTCTTGGCCTTGAAAGCAGCCTGAGAGCTGATAAAGTCCTTTCAAATTTGTATAGTGTTTGTGGAAAAGAAGAAATAAATTCACGGTTGAATCAATAGTTTGCGAGGCACAGCGTTCACTAATGGAACTGAAGTGAACACCAATTCTTGACGGGCTGAACTCAAATACAGGAAGAACTCTGAGCAGCTTGGTCTGCAATGCAACATTTGAGAAAAGTTTAAACGACTTGCCATCGACAACGTGAGCAGGCAACGTTGTGATTTAAACTCAGAATGTTCTGTTTACTTGACATGGAGTTTAACCAGCCAAGCCACAGTACCACGATCTAAGTATGTTCTTTTTTTCGCACGCACGTGCAATTTCTGAATTACTTGATCATAGTAATTGGGAAATTTGTTTTCTATACAAAGGTAGCTGAATGAGAATTGCAATCAACCTCTGATTTTGTTAAAGACGGACAGGTCATTGCTGAACATCCTCCACGAAATGTACAGAAACAGACTATTTCCTCTTGCATTGATTTTCAAACTGACATTTTCACCTGTTTAAACTGATAGGATAAAGATATGGATTCATGTGGCAGTGCCTATTAATTGTTCAATTCACCCAGAGGGAACCTCACAACAAGAGGAACAAGGTCATTGTGGTAAAATTACCGGCAGTGGTATGGGCATCAGTGTAAACACCAATCAGTAAAGACTGACCAGACACTAAAAAGTACACCACCAGCTCCACACTGATTACTGCTACATGCCTCCCAGTCTTCATTGCCTTTTACTTTTATTTCACACCCCCGCTCCACTTCTTAATTTATTCCCGACGAATTGTAGGTGTCTGGTTAGTATTTGCACGTTTTAGAAATGGATTCTTGGGATATGGCCAGTTCTCACGTGGATAGGATTTACTTCCCACCCTGATTTATCGCTTGTGTGGTTTGATTTCAGTTCACAATGTCTTTATCCTTCCAAACACATCTCCCTCATTGTCCTGAAACCGAGATGAGGTTTGTATCTTCAGCAAGGAGAATACTTTCACTGCCTCACATCAGTAAATGTCCCCGAGAATACAATGGTAAATCGGACCGCGCTGTCAGAGGAACGGTTGCAGAAATAATCCCTGATGCTGCTCATGGGCACTTTGCCATTTCCCAAACCAACAGACCCAATCACTGCCGATCCTGGGAATGGGAAGAAAACAAAAAGCAAAACCCTACCTCTTTTTTTTTGAATCTTTAAAAACTCTTTGAAAGCGCAATCAGAGTGGAATAAAGGGTGAAGTGTCCGACTGAGCAGAGTTAATAGTCACTCAACACCAAATTATAATCCAACAAAATTATTTGCAAGTGCAAACCTTTGGAACGCTGGTCCTTCTTCAGGTTACCAGTCAGACTGAGCAAGGAGTCTCAAGGCAGCTCCCCCCTTTTCACAGGAAATTCTGAGATTTTCGGGAACAATCACGGATCTTAGACAATGGAATGATTCCAGTCAGAGTCGCTTTGCTTTGTACAGAAAACAAATTTCCCAATTACTATGATCAAGTGATTCAGAAATTGCATGTGCGTGCGAAAAAAAGAACATACTTAGATTGTGGTACTGTGGCTTGGCTGGTTAAACTCCATGTCAAGTAAACAGAACATTCTGAGTTTAAATCAAAACGTTGCCTGCTCACGTTGTCGATGGTAAGTCGTTTCCTGTCACTGTCAGGAAAAAATAAACGGCATTCTATCACCGGGAATTGCAATGGTAGTTGACGTGTAAGGATCATTCTCGACTGGACCACCACGGATGAAGACGAAATCCACTCCACCGTTTCTTAGTAACGTAGCTTTTGGCTTTTTTAAAATTCATTGGAGATCATTTTCTCCTCCAAAATGATGAAGTCGTCGAGTTTTGTAGACATCAGAAAGAGGCTCATGATCCCAGTTTCCTGCACTTGGGCTCTAGCCTTGTGTGCTCGAAGTTCCAAATGATCATTTGAATCGCATTTTCTCTGCAACGTTTAATCTCAAATAACAAAACGAATAGTGCTGAAGATTGAGTTGGAAACAAAAACAGAATTTGCTGGAAAAACTCAGCAGGTGGGTCAGCATCTGTGAAGAGAAATCAAATTTAAAATATCTGGTTCCGTGACCCCTCCTCATAAACAAAATTTCAAACAAAACTTGTTTGTTTATCTGGGATACGAAACTTTGTTCACACTTCCCTCGGGTAACTGAACCTCATTTTCACATACAGAGGGAAACACATTCTCTCAAGAATGACACAGGCCTGAGGAGACACCAAATCCAGAAAGGAGGATTACACCCACTGGGTTTATATTGTTCCATTTCAGACTTCAACGCGGGACTCTGTTTAAAACAAAGTGCACCTTTAGACGTTGAATGCGGCAGTTGTGCAAAATTCACAAAGCAACATTGACACTCAAATTCATGACACATAACCAGTTGTCTAACAACTAAGCTACAGAGGCACAGAAATGCACACTAGCAAAGGGGGGTGGGGGGAGGTGCGGGGGTTCATGTATTCGAAACTGTAATATAATAGATGGTTGTATAACCTGCATATGATAAAACAGCATGTAACAAAGATGAGACAGAAATGAGGGGATCATGTGCAGAAAGATGGGAAATTTCAATGCTCAATCAGACAGTGCCTTGAGTGATAAAAAACGGAGATTGCCCCTGGTAGTCTTGCCATTCGGATTCAGTGCTTCGTCTGTAATGGTCTGTTAATGGGTAACATTAGAGACGATCTGATCCTTAGAAGCAGAATGGTTTCGTGAACAAAACAGAATCATTTCCATGCAAGTTACAGTTCCACATCAGCAATGTCAGGTACTGTTGGCTGATATGCAGCCTGTTTAAAACAAGAACAGAGTAGACGTCAGGAAAAGGGAAGGGCAATGGTGGTTTGTGAAAGGAGACTATGGGCCTCTGAAGCCAGGCTCAATGTGGGTGCTGAAGACCAGTGTTCGTCTTTTACCCTGGTACACTCATCACTCCGGAGTAATCACTCACAAGAACTATACTTTGTGTGTTGGTCTTTGCACATCTCATCTCGGTTCAGTGCCCCAAGGAGATCCACATATTTTTGGTGTGGCCAACTTTATTCAGGTAACACTCTGGTACTAGATTGCCGTAGGAGGGACAGGTTACTCATCGCCCTTTCCCCTCACTTCCTATCTCGTCCCAAATCCAAACCTCCACCTTGGCACTACCCTCTTAAACTGGAATACCTATCCATCTTCCTTCCCACTTTACCGTTCCACCCGGCCCTCTGATGTATCTCCATATCACCTTCCCCTCAGCGCCAAACTCTTGCACTGCACCTTCCTATTTCTCTCGCAAACCAATTCCCTGCCCTCACCACGTTGCTGATGGAGGGATGGTGCGGAAAACGTAGACTGTGAGCACATCAGAGGCTGTGTATTTCCAATGCTACACTTATTGACTCAGATATCTAGCTTCTGCAGTGCTCATTTTCTCTTGTACTAAAAGCGAAGCAAACAACCTGCATCCAACAAGCCAAGCCTGCAAAAAATGTCTACGTTTCAATATACAGCACTATCTGTTCTGGTACTGCATCTGAGCAGGCATGGCAATGGATTTCAACGCTTCCTCCTATTTTCTTTCATCTCTGATGTTAAACTCTCACTGTTTGTAACAAAGCTGCTCACGTTTATGTTTTGAATGTCAGGAATTCATATTAATTTTTCAGAATTTATACAGTTTCAATAAATCCCCATTCTCTGCGATTCAAATCCAGGCATCAGGAGTAAGAGTGCTAAATTCCAATTACTGGAGCATCAATCAAGGCGCACAAAATGTTTGTCCCTTTTTCTTCTTAAAAAAAATCTCCGTTTTTTGATTTTTGTATCCAGTTGCAAAATGAGAGTCACTGAGTTTTTAACATCAATTTAACAGCGCCTTCAATCTATTATCCTGGAGCCAAAGAAGTCATGGGCGGGTTGGTTCGACAGAGTGGCCTCGTCAACTGTTTGCGAATGCCGCAGAGCCCGTAGAAATAACTATCTGGCCCTGTTTCATGAAACATGTAAATCAATGCTTCCACTTCCTCCCAGAGCCAGGCTGTCGGCCACAATATTTTTCACGGAAAAGACAGCAATGCGCATGTGCAGTTACCCTAGGCCGGTGGTGAATGTTCGAATGTCTCTTCTGAGCTGGCAAAGATGAAATTTGCACAGTCCTTTTACAGGGAGTGAGGCGGAGAGGGTTTATGCACAGCAAACTCCAAAAGCAGAAATATTTTTTTGTTCTGACTTTCTGTTCCGGGCTCACTGATTTGGCTTTTGGAACCTTATGTTCAATAATGTTCGAGGAGGATTTAAAGATTGAAAGCTCACACCAAATACATACCAAGATTTGAATGTGCCATTTTATTCGTTCTTGCTTCAGCACATGGTTCAGCTCTTGGCCTTTATATATTGCATTGTGTGAAATGAAAATGACTTTTTTTTACTGACATCTCGTAGTAACTGTTTCCCAACAGCCCAATACCAAAAATCTTTGTCCCGAAAACCTTTTTTTGTGAGCTAATGTAAACGGCTGGTCTTCATCTACCTTATCTAAACCTAACATCAACCGAGACGCATTCATCAGATCTTACGTCAATCTATTTTGTTTTATGCAGAACTACTTCTGTTTTTCCAACCTGATGTTACAACTAAAATACCTCTATCCTTGAACCATTTCTGAAAAAAAATCAGCTTTTATATCTCACCTGGACTCTCACATGTATTCTGGTTGTGACTTGTTCGTGCAAATGCAAATGATCTGTATTCATGTGGGTGACGCGATCACATAGAGTTAATTGCTTCGTAACATCACCCTGATTTTCAGATAATTCCTCTAATGTAAGAGTTTTCTCTGACACCAGTGCTGCTGATATTTTTCAAAGTTGCATTCTCCAGCATTTGAATTTAATGTCGAGAACGATGAAGTTATTTCAATATTTCTGACCAATGTATTATTCAATTCAGCTACTAGTGCGGTTCTAAGTTATCACAAAGCTTCACATGGCTCTTTTGGTAGTGTGACCCCTTTAATATCGGTCTGAATCAATATTCATCCATTAATCACTTTCATCTCTGCTCGCCACGTTACCTCTCTATCATTGTCTATTTATCAAATTCTAATGATGCGTAACCTGATAGGAATGTCTCCAGGACGTGTCTTTTATTCTCACGTTACATCATTTCCCAACTCGCACACCTTTTATTCACGTGTCCTGTCCCAAGATTGCTGTCAAAAGCCAATCTTTCATTTAGTGGACAGTTTCATGCGACAGTGTTTGCTTTTTATTTCAAAAGCCTAAAATATGTCTTGATAGCATCAAAGGCAAAACAGAATCAAAGACAACACACGCCAGCTACCTCCTTGTACTCGCTTGACAACTAATTTATAATGGTAGCAATATGCATCACCTAGAAGATGATTCAGCAAGGCTCCAGCAACAGCACCTTCCAAATCAGGTGACCTGTTGAAGGGGAAGCTCCCTGAAAACTAGCGATTCCAAATAGACCTGTTTGACTATTACCAGGTGCTGTGCGATTCTGACTTTGACCTGGAATTATGCCATGCTCCTTCTGTGTCACTTGGTCAAAATCCAGAAATTTCTCCCCCACTACAATGCCACTGTGGGTGTACCAATGTCACATTGTCTGCAGCATACTCCATCCTTTCCAAGGTTGTGAGAGATGGAAAATAATTCTAGTCTTCCCAACGATGTCAATGACTCATAAGCAAATAAACCGTTATCATATTTAAATTAACATCAGCTAAGTAGCAAGAAACGGTTTTATTTCCCTGTTCTGGCCATTTCTGGTGTCACATCGATTTGACTTGCCCTTCTCCCGAATAGTGCCGTGACTTTATAAAATACTCATACACAGACATATCAGCAACGGATCAAACACGGGTGGAAAGATTATCCATCCTTTTTTATTCACCTGCTTTCAAACTGTGCACAGATCTTAAATATCTCAATAAAAGTTTGTAAACCCTTTTTAATGTCCCTCGCTGCATTCCGACCCATTTCCATTGGGGATGAACTCTCACCTGATTGGTTAAATACAGTTTATCGCAGGAGAAGGTGTCACTGTCTTGATCATGTCAAAATTGTGTCCCATTCCCCTGGCCAAATTTAATACATTAATTCGCTTGTTACATAAGAAAGTGATTTAAAGGCATTGCCGATCAGGTGAAATGCTTTCGGTATCTGAATCCACTACAGATAGTCATGAACACAGATGAAACATCTATTCAGCGCTGAGTTCGGCGTAGATAAAGCTCTAGCCCGTCCAACCCAGGTATCTGCCGACTGCGGTAAACTATGAAGATCACACCATGCTTTGATGTATAAATCTGGACGAGGTATCTGTCCAGCACCGGGAGCTGTGCACACAGCAGTGGATTGATTAAAAAAAAAACATGACGAGATATTTTTCCAGCACAGGAAGCTATGCAGAACACAGTACATTGATGTACAAACGTGGGACAGATATCTGTCAAGCATGGACAGCTTTTCAGACCACACCAGAACAACTGTATCCAAGCCACTCTGAGTGCTGCAGTTTGGAAGAGCTTTGATGAAGTTTCTGGTACTTTCTCTAACTTTCAATGCCATTGCTTTTCCAAATTACAGTGAGAAGGGATTGCAACGTCCTGAAACAAACCCAAAGGCAGCACACAGTCTATATATGTGCATGTTCATTTCCTTCTGTTAATATCTCAGAGAGTTTTCAAAGGAATTGGAAAAAAACAGCTTTGAGTCTCCACACTTATTCTTTGAAAAAGGAAATAGTCGCAAAATGTCCTAAAGTTGGTGGCAGAAACAAAATATTCCAGCCGGAGCTTCTCTCCTTGGCTATTATTTCTTTTTTTCTATTTTCCCTATATTCTGACGTATTATTTTAAACAAAGAAATTAACTTTTCCCAGTTAGTCCGACGGAATGGAGAATGTGAGTCCCCGTGTAAAGCGTGGTGTGGGGAGGTGAGGCTGCGAGATTTCAAGCATAGTGCAGCCTGGAGACTGGGCCCTGTGTGGTCTGAGAAGTCGGGCCATTGCGGCTTGGAGAGTGGGCCCGCTGCTGTCTGGAGACCTGGTCTGCGGTGGTCTGGAGACTGTTCCCCGTGCAGTCGAGAGAATGGTCCCAGTGCAGTTTGGAGCCTGGCTCCGGTGTGGTCTTGAGACAGGGAGTGGTGCAATCTGGAGACTGTTTCCAGTGTGGTCTGGTGACTGGGTCTGTTGAGGTTTGGAGAGAGCACAAGGTGTTGTCTGGACACTGGGACCGGTGCAGTCTGTGGACTGGGACCGTTGCTGTCTGGAGTCAGGGTCTGATGTGGTCTGGAGACTTGGCCAGTGCGGTCTGGAGTTTGGGATCGATGCAGATTGGAAATTTGGACCATGACAGTCTCAAGACCATGTACGGTGCAATTTGAAGACACAGACCGGTGCTGTCTAGAGACTGGGCCACAGATGGTCTGGACACTGTGCCTTGTGCAGTCTGGAAACTGGGCCCAGTGCATTCTGGAGACTTGCCACAGTGTGGTGTGTATGCTGGGCCTGGCAGAGCTTTGAAATTGGCACTAGTGGGCTCTGGAGTCTGGGATACGTTCAGTCTGGAGACTAGCCCCACTGCGGTCGGGACTGGGCATGGTGTGGTCAGTTGACGCAGCGCGATGCGGTCTGGAGACTCATACTCGGTGCTGTCTGGAATCTGGGCGCAGTGTGGTGTGGAGACTGGGCCTGGTGCTGTCTGGAGACTCCGCCCAGTGCAGTCTGGAGTCTGAGTCTGCTGTGGTCTGGAGATTGGGCCCAGTCCAGTCTGGAGGCTTGGCCCAGCGCTGCCTGGAGACCGAGCCCAGCACAGTCTGGGGACTGACTCAGTGCCGGTGCAGACTGCAGTGATAGGGGATGTAAATTGAGTCTGTTCTTTTTCTTCTTATTATTCTTCTGGACTTTCATTTATAATTCTTTCAACTTTGTATCAAGGGCATTCATTTCTATACGTCGGTATCTTGTACCTAAGGTGGCACCATAACGAAGACATTGCAAACTTTTCACGACATTCATTAGGGTGCAAACAACAATGAAAACAATTCGATTCAAATGTCAGAAAGTCACTGTCTTTGATACCTTTTCCAAACAAACCTACTCCTTTTGCAGTGGTTTTAAGTGGCCAGCAGACGGTCATATTGCATCATTTTAAACACAAAAGGGAGGGACAGACGGAGATAGTGTGAGGAAGTGAGGAAGGACATTGTGGTCCCCAAATGATCAGAAATGCAGATGCTATGTTACACACATTATTACATTAAATCACACACACACACACACACACACACACACACACACACACACACACACACACACACACACACACACACACACACACACACACACACACACACACACACACACACACACACACACACACACACACCCATAATACCCATAAACACAGGCAGGGCAAGTGACTGAGCTGTTAATGTAGGTGTACTGTGGGACCAGTAAACATAATTCTATTACTTTGAAAATGGTTCTGTAAAATGATAGGGCTTGTTCACAAGTTCGCATTATAAATTTCAGCCAGGCCCATTGTGATGGTATGCACGAGGATTTTTCAAAAGATGTTTGGGGAAGCTGTACGCAGGTAAAGGGACATTTGGCAAGTGGGAGGCTTTCAAAAACGAGATAATGGGAGTTCAGGGACATGCATGTTCTTGTTAGTGTGCAGGGCAATTATAGTAGAATTAGGAAACAGTACATGATATGTGATGTTGAGGCTGTGGGCAAGAAGGACGTATATGTCAGGTGCACAGACCTGGGATCAAGTGAATCCCTTGAACATATGGAGCGGAGAAGGATACTTGCGAGGGAAATCACGAAGGCAAAAAGGGAACATGAGATGATTTGTCTCATAAGGATATGGAAAATTGAAAAAAGATCCGACAAGTATATTAAGTGCAAAAGAGAAACTAAGGAGAGAATTGGGCCCCCAAATATCAAACAGCCATGAATATGTGATTCCACAGGAGACGAATTTGATTTATTACGTTTATTGTCACTTGAACTCACATGAGGAACGTGGAAAGAAAATAAGTTGCCACTTGTGTGGCAATCTAAGGTATAACGTTCCCCTCCCAAGCAAAATATTGAATCTTTGGACAAACCAGACAAATAAAGAGGGCAAAGTTAAAATGTCAAACAGTACAGCCCTTCCTATAAAAGTGGAAAAGCACAGGACTACAGGTAACAGTTTAACAAAACAGTCCGTAAATGCCTGGCGATGCTGCGTACATTTGCCTCACAAGGACACCTCCTCCCCAACTCTGCTTTTTTACAGACTGTTTGTGCTCAATCTCTGAGGTTCTACACGTAGATACGCATCACAAATACACAAATGCTCATCCGTACGTACTGTGGAAAATGCATGGGAGAAAGGGAACTTGTGGAAATAAATCCACAATTTTGAAATTTAGAAATGAAGCCACTTTACAGAAAAGAAATTATTGAGGTCATATAATACATAACCGTAAATAAATGCACAAAACCTGTTTGTGTATCTCAGGTCATTGTAGGAAGCTGGGGAATAAATTGCAGGACCACGAGCTGAGATATTTGCAAAATTCCTCAGCGTTCTGATGAAGCGTCACGGGACCAGAAGCATCAACTCTGATTTCTCTGCATAATATTTTAAATTAAGCGATGGAGCCCGGAGTTTCGAGATATAAGGATCAACTGGATAGAATAGGATTATTTTTTGCTTTTGGAAGCGAGACAGAGAGGTGACCATATAGAGGTTTATAAAAGGATTAGGTGCATGGATTGGGTGAAAATGCAAGGTTGTTAATGAGGATTGTGCTTTCCAAAACTTGAAAGGCTAGAGATTTCAAACGGAACTAAGAGGCAGCTGTTTCTCACAGAGGGTGGTGTGTATATGTACAGAACTGTCAAACGAAGTGACACAGGGGAGTTCAATCACAACGTTTAAAATGCAACTGAATATGGACATGAACTGAAAAGTTTGGATATTTATTGTCAAACCCAGGGGAAAAGGATGCACTCAGTTTGGGAAATCTGGGGATTTGGACGTGTTGGGCAGAAGGGTCTGTTTGCATATTACCCCTTTCAACACCAAAATTCACTGCCCTCAATTCACTTCCAGGTCAATAATCTCATTTAAATACTTTCAATGTTCTCTGAGCTTTCTTGAGCAGACAATTCCTGACATTCATGTGGTGCTGTAGATGACAGCAACAGCATAAGCAGAATTGCATTCAAATGCAAACTGTTTCTTCTTGTCTGGGGTGCTTCCTAAATCTACCATTATACTTAACCTGATCTATGGTTTAGTGACAAGTACATAGAACATAGAACAGTACAGCACAGAACAGGCCCTTCAGCCCACGATGTTGTGCCGACCATTGATCCTCATGTATACACCCTCAAATTTCTGTGACCAGATGCATGTCCAGCAGTCTCTAAAATGTTCCCAATGACCTTGCTTCCACAACTGCTGCTGGCAACGCATTCCATGCTCTCACAACTCTGTGTAAAGAACCCGCCTCTGATATCCCATCTATACTTTCTTCCAACCAACTTAAAACTATGACCCCTCCTGTTAGCCATTTCTGCCCTGGGAAATAGTCTCTGGCTATCGACTCTATCTATGCCTCTCATTATCTTGTATACCTCAATTAGGTTCCCTCTCCTCCTCCTTTCCTCCAATGAAAAGAGTCCGAGCTCAGTCAACCTCTCTTCATAAGGTAAGCACTCCAGTTCAGGCAGCATCCTAGTAAACCTCCTCTGAACCCTCTCCAAAGCATCCACATCTTTCCTATAATAGGGCGACCAGAACGGGATGCAGTATTCCAAGTGCGGTCTAACCAAAGTTATATAGAGCTGCAACAAGATCTGACGACTCGGAAACTCAATCCCACTGGTAATGAAAGCCAAAACACCATATGCTTTCTTTACAACCCTGTCGACTTGGGTGGCCATTTTAAGGGATCTATGTACCTGCACACCAAGATCCCTCTGTTCCTCCACACTGCCAAGAATCCTATCCTTAATCCTGTACTCAGCTTTCAACTTCGACCTTCCAAAATACATCACCTCGCATTTATCCAGGTTAAACTCCATTTGCCACCTCTCAGCCCATCTCTGCATCCTGTCAATGTCCCGCTGCAGCCTACAACAGCCCTCTATACGTTCAAAGACAACTCCAACCTTTGTGTCGTGTGCAAACATGCTGACCCATCCTTCAATCCCCTCATCCAAGTCATTAATAAAAATTACAAACAGTAGAGGCCCAAGGACAGACCCCTGTGGAACACCACTCACCACTGACTTCCAGACAGTATATGTTCCTTGTACTTCCACAGCCCGACCCTCATCAACCTTTCTTGTCACATCCTCAGAGAATTCGATAATGTTTGTGAGGCATGACCTGCCCCTCACAAAGCCGTGTTGACTGCATTTAATCAAGCCATGCTCTTCCAGGTGGTCATATATCCTATCCCTCACAATCATTTCTAACACCTTGCAGACCACAAACGTGAGACTTACTGGTCTGTAATTGTCGGGGATTTCCCTATTTCCTTTCTTGAAGAGAGGAATTACATTTGCCTCTTTCCAGTCCTCGGGTACGACTCCAGTGGAGAGCGAGGATGCAAAGATCTTCGCAAGTGGCGAAGCAATTGAATTTCTCGTTTCCCAAAGCAGCCGAGGACAAGTCTGGTCCGTGCCTGGCGACTTATCAATCTTAATGTTTGACAAAATTTTCAGCACATCATGCTTCCTCTATCTCTATCCACTCCTGCATGCTTACCTGCTCTTCAAAGGTTTCATTCACTACAAAGTTCGTTTCTTTCGTAAAGACAGAAGCACAAAACTTATTTAGGGTTTCCCCTACCTCCTCAGACTCCACACACAAGTTCCCTATGCTATCCCTGATCGGCCATACTCTTTATTTGACCATTCTCTTATTCTTCACATAAGTGTAAAATACCTTCGTGTTCTCCCTAATCCGTTCTGCCAAGCCTTTCTCGTGCCCCTTTCTGGCTCTCCTCAGACCATTTTTGAGCTCCTTCCTCACCTGCCCTGTAATCCTCTGGAGCTGAGTTTGACCCTAGCTTCCTCCACCTTATGTACGCTACCTTCTTCCTTTTGACGAGAAGATCCACCGCTCTCGTCATCCAAGGTTCCTTTATCTTACTACTTCTTGCCTGTCTCAGAGGGACATACTTATTCAACACTTGCAACAACTGTTCCTTAAACAGTCTCCACATGTCTATTGTGCCTTTACCATGGAACAATTGCTCCCAATCCATGCTTCCTATCTCATGTCTAATCGCATCATAGTTTCCTCTTCCCCAATTAAATATCCTCCCATTTTGCCTAATCCTCTCCTTCTCCATAGCTATGTAGAATGTGAGGCAGTTGTGGTCACTATCACCAAAATGCTCTCCCACCACAAGGTCTGATGTCTGCCCCGGCTCATTGCCGAGCACCAAGTCTAGAGTGGCCTCTCCCCTCGTCGGCCTGTCAACGTACTGAGTTAGGAAACCCTCCTGAATACACCTTACAAAAACAGCTCCATTCAAATCTTCTGCTCGAAGGAGGTTCCAATCAATATTGGGAAAGTTAAAGTCAGCCATTACAACAACCCTACTGCGTCCACACGTTTCCAAAATCTTCCGAGCTAAGCTTTCTTCCATCTCCCTGTGCTACTGGGGGGGCGGTAGTAAACCTCTAAAGAGGTAACTGCTCCCTGGCTGTTCCTAATTTCCACCCATACTGACTCGGTAGGCAGATCTTCCTCGACAATGGAAGCTTTTGTAGCTGTGATTAGTAGTGCTACGCCCCTCCTCTTTTCCCCCATCTCTATTTTTTTAAATGCTCTAAACCCTGGAACATCCAGCAACCATTCCTGCCCCTGAGAAACGCATGTCTCTGTTATGGCAACAACGTCATAGCACCAGGTAATGACCTATGCTCTATGTTCATCAATTTTATTCCTGATACTCCTTGCGTTAAAGCAAATACACTTTAACTGATCACTTGTTTCCTTCCCAGGAAAATCCTTCCCACTAGCTGGTCTACCTCTTGCTACTGCCTCATCTGCATCAACTCTCATCTCCGGTATACAGCTCACGTTCCCACCCCCCTGCCATACTAGTTTAAACCCTCTCGAACTACTCGTGCAAAACGTCCACCCAGGACATTGGTCCCCTTCCAGTTCAGATGAAACCCGTCCTTCTTGTACAGGTCCCAACTTCCCCAGAAGAAATCATGAGGACAAAAAACCTAACAAAAAGGCACTTCACCTGAATGCTGGTCGCATTTGAAACATGGTTGTAGAGTTAATGACACAAATTAACACGAATGAAAATAATTTAACAGCCGTTAGAGAGATACGGTTAAGGGCTGGACACAATTGGAGTTAAATATCCAGGAGTACGAGAGTATTTGGAAAGTTAGAGAGCAGTGTAAAGAAGTTGGTGTCTCTCTGTTATTCAAGGCCGACATCAGGGCCGTGTGGAGAGACAATGTGTGTTCTATTGGGAATGAGTTTGAATTACTTTGCATTGAAAATAGAAATTCTATGAAGAACAAATGTCACTGATAAGTGCAGTCTATAGGCCAGAAAATAATAACCTCACACTGGTGAAGGCAATAAACAAACAAATAAGCAATGCCTGTAAAAATGGGTCAGCTATTATCATTGGGGATTTTAATTTGCAAGTAGCTTGCTCGAACCAGCTCGTACCAGTCACAGTACCTTTGAGGAGGAGGTCGATGAATGTACGCATGATGGTTTGCTTGAACAGTATGAAATGGAACCGACGAGGGAGAAAGCAATACTTTATCTGGTCCTGTGTAATGGAACAGGAATAATTAATGATCTCATAGTTAGGGATCCTCTTGGAACGAGTGATCACAATATGGCAGAACTTAGATTTCAGATGGGGACTGTGAAGATAAAATCCTGTGCAGGTACACGTGTCACAAAAATAGAACGAGAGGGCACCTGGGTAATGTAGACTGGAAACAAAGGTTATTTTTTGGGACAGATATGGAGCAGCGGAGGACCTCCAAAAATATTTTTTGTAGAAGTGCTCAGCAAAAGTATTTTCCAGTGAAAAGGAAGGACTGCAAGAAAAGAGGTAATCTGCCTTGCGTGACTTCGGAAATAAGGGAGGCTCCCAAAGTCAAAGAGAAAGCATGCCATGTAGCCGAGAACAGCTTGAAACTCGAAGATTGGTGAAACTTTAAAAATAAACATGATGAAGTACAGAATACAAAGACGGATAGCAAAATTTTCAATAAAAATAAAAAATCGAAGAAAGAGTGGCTAAATTAAAGGTTGGTTCTTTCCAGGATGAGAAGGGACATTTATTTATGCAATGGGATAAACTGGCCGAGGCATTGTATTTTGTCTCAGTCTTCACGGTGCAGGATACATACAACATGACAATAATTTATAAAGACACAAATGTAGGTGAGGACCTGGAAACAAACATTATTCGGAAGAGGTAGTTTTAGGCAAGCTAATGGAGCTGAGGATCGACAAGTCTCCTGGCTGTGAGGGAATGCACCTCAGGGTATCAAAGGAGATTGCGGGTGAAACAGGAAGTGCTCTAGTGGCAATTTTCAAATTCACTAGATTGCGTGGCCGTCCGTGCAAGTTGGAAAACAGCTAGTGTGACACCACTGCTGAAAAAGGGAGATGGTTAAAGGATTGGGAATTATTGATCTGTTCGCTTATGTTTTGCAGTGGGGAAGATGCTAGAGTCTATTATCAAAGAAGAATAAGCAGGGCATCGAGATTGAAGTTGGAATGCACCAACGTAGGTTCATGAAGAGATGTTATGTTTCAGCTGTACAAGGTGCTGGTGAGGCTATCCTTGGTGTACTGTATGCATTTTTGGTTCCCGTCCTTGAGAATGGATGGCAGTGGCACTTGGGTGGCGGGGGTTGGGTTGGGCGGGGGGGGGGGGGGGGGGAGGGGGTGTCAGGAGAGGTGCAGAGGAGGTTCGCTAGATTGATTCCGAATTTGAGGGTTGGCCTATAAAGAGAGACTGCGTAGATTAGGATTAATTTCTTTGGAATTAAGAAAAATGAGGGATCAATCTTACTGAAACATAAAACTTTGAACGGAATAGATTAGATAGAATTAGAAAGGATGCTTCCACATTCGGGTGAAACTCGAACAATAGAGCATAGCCTCAGGATTAGAGAGAGCAAACTTAGACTGAGTTCAGAAGGACCTTCTTCACGCAGACGGATGTTAATGTATGGAATACCTTGCCCAGCGAAGAAGTTGACGCTCGTTCAATAAAAGTTTTTAAAGCTAAGAGCGATACTTCTTTTGAATAATAAATGAAACAAGGGATACAGTGAGAGGGCGAGTAAGCGGATTTGAGTCCTTTGTAAGATCAGCAATGATATGATTGAACAGCGGAGCAAGCTTGAAGGGCAGGAACCCGACGCCTGCTCGGACTTTTACGTTCCTTTTACGTCAGAAAAGCAGAGTTGCAGGGGGAAGACTCCATGGGGCGACTTGGTTCAGGTATTGGGAGTGAAGACAGATTGCAAAAGGGTTTAATGTAGGGAGTGGTCACTGTGGATGATGGACAGGGACGGGAGAGGGATATATGTCTGATGATGGCATCTCGCGAGTGGTGGTGGAAATTTAAAACAAAATCGATGATAAATTGAAGTACCACTGCGAATACATTTGCTAACTTTTATAGGTGCGCAATTGAGAGCATTCTGCCTGGATGCATCACTACCTGGTATGGTACCTGTACCATTCAAGATCAGAGGTGGTTACAGCGAGTGGTGAACTCGGCCTGGACAAATACAAAGGACAATCTATTATATGTTTGCATATTATTTATATATCTATGCAACTTATCTCTGTGATATGCTTGCATTGATCGAAAGACAAAGCTTTTCACTGTGCCTCAGTGCACGTGACAATGAGTTCAATTCAATTCAATTGTGGAATGTCGACGACATGGATTTTTGGAGCAGCTTGTGGTGGAGCCAAGTAGAGAACAGGCAATACTCGATTTAGCGTTGTGCCATGAGGCAGACGAGACAAGGGAGCTGAAGATGAAGGAACCCTTAGGAGGTGGTGATGATAATATGATTGAATTTACCCTGCAATTACCCTGAGAGGGAGAATACACAATCAGAGGTAACGGTATTAAAGTTGAATAAAGGCAAGTACATTGGCATGAGGGTGGAGCTGGGTGAAATTGGTGAGGAGAGGAGCCCAGCAAGAAAGCAGGAAAGTGGTAATGCAGTAGCAGGAGTGTCTGAACGAATTCATCAGACACATCAGAGACATCCTGTGGAAAATGAGGCATGGTGTAAGGAGGATGAGGCAACCATGGCAGACTGAGGAAGTCATCGATAGCATAACGGCAAAAGAGAAAATATATAATGTGGCGAAGGGCAGTGGGTAATCAGAAGATTGGGAAGCTCACAAAGACCCACAAAGGGCAACAACAAAACAAATGAAGAGGGAGAAGATTAAATATAAGATAACTACTAATATAAAGGGAGACTGCAGTTGTTTCTTTATTCATATAAACGCAAAAGAGAGGAAGAAGTTGACAATGGACCATTGGAAAATGGCAATTGACAGAAAGTAGTGGAGAACAAGGAAATTGTTGAGGAACTGAAAAAAATATTTTGTGCCAGTCTTCACAGTGGAAGACATGAGTTATACCCAAACATACAAGAGAATGGGGGAACAGATCTGAGTCTAGTGGCCATCACTGTGAAGGTGCAAAAATCACTGAATGGCCTGAAGGTCGACACATCGTCTGGATCAGATAGAGTACCCTCCAGAGTTCTAAGGTAGACAACTGAAGAAATAGTGGATAGGTTAGTGGAGACCTTTCAGGAATCGCTAGAATCAGAAAGGGTACTATAGGACTGAAAAATCACAAACGTGACACTTCACCTTAAAAAGAAACAGCACAAAAGCTGGCAAATTATAGACCAATCAGTCGAATCCTGGTTGTGGATAAGATCCTGGAGTCCATTCCGTTGGAAGAAATTTCTGAATACTTGTATGTGCAAGTTAAAATAAGGCAAAGTCAGTCATGTTTCATCATGGAGAGGCCATACTTGACAAATCTGCAAAAATTCCTCTTTGAGGAAGTAACGAGGAAGGTAGACCAAGGAGAGCCATTGGATGTTATGTGTCTGGCCTTCATGAAGGCCTTTGATATTTGCCGCACAGGAGGCTACTGAATAAGGTAGGGGCCAATGTTTTCAGAGGAAAGCTGCGCTCGCAGGACAGAAAACAGTGATTGGGAGCAATATGATCCTTCTCAGGATGGCAGCTGGTGACAAGTGGCGTTCCTTCAGGCTGTGTTGGGACCACAACTTTTCATGTTATCCATTAGCGATCTAGGTAAAGTACCAGAGGGCACTGTGTGTCAATTTGCAGACAATGCAATGGCAGAAGGACAGGTCGCATTGAGGAGGCGGTGATGCTGCAGAAGGATATGGACATGTAGGGAGCATCGGGAAATAAATAACAGATGGAGCATAATGTGGGAAAGTGTGAGGTTTTGCACTTTGGTAGGAAGAATAAAGACACGGACTGTTGGCTAAATGGGGCGAAGGTGCACATGTCTGTAGTGCAAGGATACTTGAGTATTTTAGCCCAGGATTCTCTTAAGATGAACTTGCAGATTGAAGCTGTAGTTTGGATGACGGCTGCAATGCTGACATTTAGTTTTAGAATATTTGAATATAAAAGCAGGGATGCACTTCCGCAGCTCGAGAACAGTCTGGTCAGACCACATCTGGATTACTGTGTGCACGTTTGGTCCTCAAATTTCAGGAAGGATGCACTGGTGCTGGGGTATGTTCAGAGCTGATTCACCAGTATGGTGACAGAAATTAAAAGCTTGACACATGAGGAATGTTCGAGGACTCTGGGTCAATACTGAATGAAGTTTAGAAGAATAAGAGAAAATCTAATTGGTACTTATAAAATCGTGAATCGCCTAGACAGAGTGGATGCTGGGGAGGGGTTTCCATTTTTAGTGGATACTAGAAACCAAAGGCACAGCTTTGGAGAAAAGGGAAGACATTTGAGAGCAGTAATAAGGGACACTTATTCAGCCAGAGAGTGGTGAATGCATGGAATTCGTTGCCAAATAAGGCAGTGGAAGCCAGGGCTGTGATTATATATAAGACTGAGGCATGTAGCAGCGTGGTTGTCAAGGATATCAATTTTTATGGGGCGAAAGCTGGAGAATTCGGTTTAATGATTTAATGGCAGAGCAGATACACTGCGCTAACTGGTTTAATTTCTGCTCTATTGTCTAATGGACTTATGCACCGAATGACTTCCATCTGCAAGTTCTCCTCCAAGGAACGTGCAAGCCTGACTTGTAGCCTTGTCAGCGAAGATCTGATTGAGTGCTGATCCAGACTTGATGCGCCAAATGGTCTATTTCCACCCTCCATCTTCTATTTTATCATTCTTCATAAAAAAGATGAATGCAATGACCAGACTTGTGGCCAGTCCTCTGACTCATCTCTGAACAGGCAGTTGCTAAAGGTCCAGCATCATTTCCCTGCTCTTATATTCCTACCTGCGATCAAGAACAGAAAGTATCTCCAACCCCTCGAGACTACTTGATCCCTTGTCCAATCCCCTTCAAAAATTCGTGAATGCCTACTCCAATTTCTCTTTTATTACTGTAAACCACTCAATATTCACGCATTTATTATTGTTCCTCCCCAAGTTCATGGACACCCACTTTACTGGATTGAATTCCTTTCAGCACATTTTCTTGCCAATTTTTTCCAATCTCCCTCCAGTCTATGGCTGTCTTCCTCATGGTTAACTACATGACTAATTATTACATAACTTGCACACTGCTAAATGATCACCACGACAATTAATTAAAAATCGTTGAGCAATATGAGAAAACAATGGAACTCAGAAGCCATGGTTCATAACCTCACAGAGGACACCAGAACTGGAGACTGTAAAGAAGGTGATATAAGATTCCAGAAGGATCGTAATTCAATGCGTCTTTGGGCTTGAAAAATGTCACTTGGAGTTCAATCTGGATAAATGGAACGTATTGCAATTTTCTACATCAAATATGAGTAGGGCTTATACAATTAGTGATAGGGCGTTGCATAGTATTGTGGAACAAGGAGGCCAGGAATGCAGGTGCATAATTCTTTTTAGTTGGCTTTACATATCGACAGAATGGTTAAACAAAATGTCATCCTGCATTCGTTGCTCAGTCCTTTGAGCATAGGAGTTGGTATGTATTGTTGAAGTTGAATAGGATATTGGGTGAGGTCGCTTCTGGAGTACTGCGTCCAGTTCTTGTTGCCAAGTAAAAGCAAGGAAATTATTAAGCTGGAGTAGGTTTAAAAGAGGTATACCAGCGTATGGCTAGTGGGGAAGGTTTATGTTAAAACGAAAGGCTGGATAGGCTGCGAATATTTTCACTCGAGCACTGGAGTTTGAAAGGCGACCTCTTAGAAATTTGTAAGTTTTTGAGAGTTCGGATAGAGTTAACTGTAACTGTCTTTTCTTCAAGGAGGGGGACTACAAAACGACAGGGCAAATGTTTTCGTTGAAAAGAGAGAGATTGAAAATAAGACATGAGAGGCTTGTTTTTAACAGAGGATGGGTTATGTGTGCAATTCACTTCCTGAGGCAGTGATGAATGAAAGTACATTTACAATGTTTACATGATATTTAGATAAATGAATTGGAAAGTTTCAGTGGGATTTAAAAATAGCTGTTCATTCATACCTAGTCAATTATTTATTGCCCAGAGGGCAGTTCGGAATCAATCACGATATTATGGATCTGGAGTCACATGCCAGCCAGACCAGATGAGTATGGCAGTTTTTTTCTCTATCAGGCATTAGTGAATCAGAACTACAACAACTGATGCAACGTCATAATTAGACTCTTCAACTCTAGGTATTTACAGAAATAAAATTCCATCATCTGCCATGCCAGGATTTGAACAGAATTATATCTGGACATTCATATTAACAATGCAGTAATAATAATAATAATACAAGTGCATTATTAACCCTCAACAATTACAGGAGCTGTCAGATGCGACACGTTTAGTTTGGCATTATGTTCAATATGAGCTGGTAGGAGTGAAAGGCCTGTTTTCATGCTGTGTAAGTCTATGACTTTGACGATATTAAACTGGCAGCTGGTTGGGATTAACTGCAGCATTGACAGTTTAATTGATCTCCTGCTGGAATATGTAGTCTTGCTGGTTACTCTGAAGGTTTTTTTGATCATTGAGCCCTCCCCACACACGGGACTGTTTAACATTCTGTCCCCAATTTGATTGAGCAAATGGGTTTCCACTTCAGCAGGTATTTGAATCCCGCATTGCTCTGGTTTCTCTGTGATATCGGTGTCCTTGTATCTACCCCGAGTGAACGATTGGTTCAAATCATGTCCACGCAGACGCAAGTCCCGTTGTCCATGTTGGGAATGTGTTTTTATTCTTCCCGATATGCCCACAGGGTGTGGATGTCGCTGGTCGGGACAGCATTTGTTGTTCATCCTGATTCGCTGCTGTCTCGCTGAACGAGAGACATGGATTCGATCCCAGTCTCGTGTGACTGTGTGCAGTTTGCACAATCTCTTTGCTTGTGTAAGTTTCCTCCCACAGTCTAAAGGTGTGCAGGTTACTGGGATCAGCCATGGGAAGTGAAGGGGAACGGAAAAGGCATGGAGTGTGGGTCTGATGGGATGTGCTTCGGAGGGATGGTGTCGACTGCAAGGGCCGAATGGCCTGCGTCCCCACACGTTCGGCATTCTCGGATTAAGAGTCAGCTACGTTGTTCTGGCCCTGGAGTCACAAGTAGGCAGGATTGGGTAAAGATGGTCGAATGCCCTGCGTAAGGGACATACATGAATAGGATTGCAGGAAATTAAATTCATGTTCTCTGTTCCTGAGGTCAGTTTTTCATTCCAGATCTTATTCGACGAATTTTAACATTACCAGTTCCGTGTCTGAGTCCCCAAGGATGACTCGTTGATGATACAACCACAACACCACCTTCTCCAGGTTACAGTATTTACTGGGAACATGAAGCAGATTCTGAAAGGATGCGAGCAAAGGCAGTTGCTACTGCCAATGTCAAAGACATGGATCCAAACATGAAAATGAAATTTCGAACCATGTCACCCCAAAGTTAAAGTCTTAACACTCTTTAGATGAGCCAATCGGTTGTCTCAGCAACATCTTCTTCTTCTGGCAATAATATTATAAATGGGGGCAAGTATTCCCTTCCTTCACGTTTTTGACCAGAAGCAAACCCAACCTCGGAAATACACGTGCTGCTCTCCCGTCATTCCATCCCAACTTCCAATTTGATCTTCATGCCTGCTTCACACAGTTTCTCTGATTCTGGTCTGGAACTGGAATTAAGAGTGATTGCCTGCAACAGTTGTTATTGCCTTGTGTGAGCAAAGTGATGAAGTGACCGATGTTAAACTATAATGCTATTGAAGCATACATTTGAACAATATCCTGCACTGTCCCATGAGTTTGGAGAGTTTCATTAATCCCATTCTCCAATACTCTCATTAATGGAATCTCCACAGACTCTGGGGACGGTGAACCTAAAGATTCAGCCCATTCTGAGTTCCCACAGGCCTGTCGTTAAGTCCTGATATTGTATATTATTACTGACATTTCCTCTGCTAAAATAGTAAACTTCGGATCGACTCTACATCATGATAGTCAGTTCTCTCAAAGTGTTACTTTTGATGAAACACGGTAAGAAATTACTCGTTTTTACATGATAATATTCTCCGAGGTGATGATTTCTTTTCCATTGAATTTCATTCTCCGTTATTTCTGCGTTTCATGTATCAGCATTTAACCCCAAAAGTTCTTGAAGATGTCTCTCCCTCCCACTCACCCAAACTCTCTTTTCCGACCCTCTTCTCATTTGACTGAGGCATTGCACAATCTAACATACACTTTCACGTTGATACCATCTACTCACTGTTGCTGGATGACCATGTCCCAATCTCTTCATTCGCACATTTAAATCATTCAATTCGTTTGAATATCGTACCTGTGTGATCAATTCTCCTTTAGCGGTTTTTATTGAAATGGACCGGAGATTATTGGAACGTGAGGCTCAATGAATGGACACAGAGAATAATTGGGAAAAAGAGACTCTATTGGAACAGATCAGCCGCGATGGCTTTCTGCGATAACCTACTGGTATTATCGCTTGATTGTCAATACGAAAGGCCAGGTAACATCCCAAGGTCGATGGGCTCGATTCCCACCACACCACGACAATGGTAAAATATGAATGCAAGAAATACCTCCAATTAAGGATATGCCAAACCCGTTGCCTGAAACACCCATATGTTTCACTGACGTCCTTGAGGGAAGGAAACTGCCGTCCATGTCTCTTTTGGCTACCACGTGTCCCCGGGCCGCAAGCCGATAAATGCTGCAGGGAAAGGTTCAGGAAAGATTCACTCGGATAGTGTCTGGTCTGAACAGTTTCAGTCATGAAGAAAGACAGTACAGACTGGAATTGTTTGTCATCGTGCAGAGGGGTTTGCGAGAAGGCATGGTTAAGTTGTACAAAATCATGAGGGGTATGTATTAAGTAGACTGAAAGTAGCGTTTCCCATTGACGGAGATATCGATCATAGGGGGCCAGAAATTTAATGAGAAAGACAGAAAGGTTTAGGTAGATGTGTGTAAAAGCGTTATAGGTCGGCAGGTATTGGGATTTGCAACACTGTGTCTATAAGTGTCAGGGAGGCAGGAACCCTTATAACCTGAAGAAATATTCAGATTTGAATATGTTCTGCCAATACCTATAAGGCTATGGGCTAAGCGATTCGAGTCGTTAAGCAGTTGCTTTTGACAAATGGAGCCACAACGGGCTGAGGTGTCTCCTTTGAAACTGTTGTCCTCGGTAGTATAGTGGTTCGTATCGCCGCATGTTATGCGGGAGATAGGAGCTCAATTCCTCGCTGGGGCAGTGTAAATGCTTTAAAACTGCCGCTCCGTTCCCAAGTGCGGGTTATTAGTGCCTGTCCTTCCATTCTCCATGGGAAATGTCACAGGAAGAACAGTGCTGTCTGAATGAGCGTGAGGAAGGACTGCGTCTCCCGGCGAGACAGAGTGTCAGTGAAAGTACAAACACGTCACTTCTGCAACCTGCACCTTGTGTCTGTATTGGAGTCTAAACCATTTAATAGAAAGAATAAGGAAGCTGAAGAAGAAACAGGGTACACCAATTCAGATCTGAGTACATAAACATTTTCCACAGGATCTTGAGGAAAACTGACAATCGGCTCTGAGAAAGAGTTTCATTCTCAGAACTGTTAGTTCACAGAGGTGTTTTGTACCACTTCAGCCCTTAAGAAATTGAATGACAAATTAACTGAAGACTGTTGTGGTTCTGTTCGCCGAGCTGGAAGTTTTTGTTGCAAACGTTTCGTCCCCTGGCTAGGCGACATCATCAGTGATTGGGAGCCTCCTGCAAAGCGCTTCTTTGATGTTTCCTCCGGTGTTTATAGTGGTCTGTCCCTTCCGCTTCCGGTTGTCAGTTTCAGCTGTCCGCTGTAGAGGTTGGTATATTGGGTCCAGGTCGATGTGTTTGTTGATGGAATTTGTGGATGAATGCCATGCCTCCAGGAATTCCCTGGCTGTTCTCTGTCCGGCTTGCCCTATGATAGTAGTGTTCTCCCAGTGGAATTCATGTTGCTTGTTGTCTGCGTGTGTGGCTACTAAGGATAGCTGCTCGTATCGTTTCGTGGCTAGTTGATGTTCATGTATGCGGATTGTTAGCTGTCTTCCTGTTTGTCCTATATAGTGTTTAATGCAGTCCTTGCATGGTATTTTGTACACTAGTGTAATGTGTAAACAGTTGTAATTCCTGACATTACAACTAGCTTTCGCACCGCTGCTCATTCATTAGGTGGTTGTGGAGTACACATTTGTAAGACACAGAATTTATAGCACAAGTTTACAGTGTGATGTAACTGAAATTATACATTCAAAAATGCCTTAATTGTTTGCTAAGTCTACAATCTATTAGAATGACTGTGTTAGCTTCACTTCTTTCATATGTGAAGTGCAATACTTTTTATTTTGAAGTTACATTCTCAGATGAACTTTAACAATTGGTGTTAGCCCGGTGCGCTGCTGTCTGTTCCATAATGTTTAGACTGATACTAATTTTATAAAATGACTTAACAGAGACTTACATGGATTCACGCAGTTTATGAGCAAAGTAAAATGTAACTCTGCAAGTACAAATTCACCCCACAAACGTATACATGCGTGTGTGTGTGTGTGTGTGTGTAGGAGGGTCTCTGTTTGTAGACAGGGTAATGGGATCACCTGTACTGTGACATGAGCCCTAGGTCCCGGCTGAGGCCATCAGCATGGGTATCGAACTTAGCTATCCGCCTCTGCTCAGGCACTTTCAGCTGCTACCTGTTCCGAAGTCCGCCTCGGATGATGGTCACCCAAAGGTCTGAGGTCGAATGTACAACATAGAACATAGAACATAGCACAATACAGCACAGAACAGGCCTTCGGCCTACGATGTTGTGCCGAACATTTGTCCTAGCTTAAGCACCTATCCATGTACCTATCCAATTGCCGCTTAAAGGTCACCAATGATTCTGACTCTGCCACTCCCACAGGCAATGCATTTCATGCCCCCCCCCCACCTCTCTGGGTAAATAACCTACCCCTGACATCCCCCCGATACCTTCCACCCTTCACCTTAAATTTATGTCCCCTTGTAACACTATATTGTATCCGGGGAAAACGTCTCTGACTGTCTACTCTGTCTATTCCTCTGATCATCTTGTAAACCTATATCAAGTCACCCCTCATCCTTCGCCTTTCCAATGAGAAAAGGCCTAGCACTCTCAACCTATCCTCTTACCACCTATTTTTCAATCCAAGCAACATCCTGGTAAATCTCCTCTGCAACTTCTCCAAGGCTTCCACATCTTTCCTAGAGTGAGGCGATCAGAACTGCACACAATACTCCAAATGTGGCCTGACCAAGTCCTGCATAGCTGCAACATCACCTCATGACTCTTGAATTCAATCCCTCAGCTAATGAACGCTAATACACCATAGTCCTTCTTACAAGCTCTATCCACCTGAGTGGCAACTTTCGAAGAGCTATGAACATAGACCCCAAGATCCCTCTGCTCCTCCACCGTATTAAGAACCATACCGTTAACCCTATATTCTGCATTTTTATTTGTCCTTCCAAAATGGACGACATCACACTTGACAGGGTTGAACTCCATCTGCCACTCCTCAGCCCAGCTCTGCATCATCTCTAAGCCCCTTTGCAGCCGACAACAGCCCTCCTCACTATCCACAACGCCACCAATCTTCGTATCGTCTGCAAATTTACAGACCCATTCTTCGACTCCCTCTTCCAAGTCATTAATAAAAATTACAAACAGCAGAGGACCCAGAACTGATCCCTGCGGAACTCCACTTGTAACTGGGCTCCAGGAGGAATATTTACCATCTACCACTACTCTCTGACTTCGACCGGTTAGCCAGTTCTCTACCCAACTGGCCAAATTTCCCACTATTCCATGTCTCCCGACTTTCCGCATAAGCCTACCATGGGGAACCTTATCGAATTCCATACTAAAATCCATGTACACTACATCCACTGCTCAACCCTTATCCACATGCTTGGTCACCTTCTCAAAGAATTCAATAAAACTTGTAAGGCAAGACCTACCCTTCACAAATCCGTGCTGGCTGTCCCTAATCAAGCAGTGCCTTTCCAGATACTCATAAATCCTATCCCTCAGTACCCTTTCCATTACTTTACCTACCACCGAAGTAAGACTAACTGGCCTGTAATTCCTGGGGTTATCCCTATTCCCTTTTTTGAACAGGGGCACAACATTCGCCACTCTCCTGTCCCCTGGTACCACCCCCGTTGACAGTGAAGACGAAAAGATCATTGCCAACGGTTCTGCAATTTCCTCTCTTGCTTCCCACATAATCCTAGGATATATCCCGTCAGACCAGGGGACTTGTGCATCCTCACGTTTTTCAAAATGCCCAACACATCTTCCTTCCTAACAAGTATCTCCTCTAACATGCCAGTCCATTTCGTACTCCCCTCTTCAACAATACGGTCCCTCTCATTTGTAAATACTGATGAAAAGTACTTATTCAAGACCTATCCTATCTATTCCGACTCAGTACACAGTCTTCCACTACTGTCCTTGATCGGACCTACCCTCGTTCTCGTCATTCTCATGTTTCTCACATACGCATAAAGACCTTAGGGTTAACCTTGATCCTACACGCCAAAGATTTTTCATGCCCTCTCTTAGCTCTCCTAATCCCTTTCTTCAGCTCCCTCCTGGCTATCCTGAATCCCTCCAATGCTCTGTCTGAACCTTGTTTCCTCAGCCTTATATAAGCCTCCTTCTTCGTCTTTACTAGATATTCAACTTCCCTTGTCAACCAAGGTTCCCTCACGCGACCATCTCTTTCCTGCCTGACAGGTATATACATATCAAGGAAACGTCGTATCTGTTCCTTGAAAAAGTTCCACATTTCAATGACATCCTTCCCTGACATCCTATGCTCCCAACTTATGCTCCTCAGATCCTGTCTTGCAGCATCGTATTTACCCAACCCCAATTGTAAAACCGACCCGATTTCATGCACTTACCTCCCTCCAAGGTGAAAGTCACAGAATTGTGGTCACCATCACCAAAATGGTCACCCACGAACAAGCCCATCACTTGTCCTGGTTCGTTACCGAGTACCAAATCCAATATGGCCTCCCCTCTGGTCGGACAATCGACATACTGAGTTAGAAAAGCTTCCTGGCACACTGCATAAACACTGACCCATCCAATCTACTTGATCTAAAGAGCATGCAATCAAAATTTGGGAAGTTGAAATCGCCCATGACGACTACCCTGTGGCTTCTGCACCTTTCCAAAATCTGTTTCCCAATCTGTTTCTCCACATCTCTGCTGCTATGAATATCCTGGACCATTGAAGTGTTCCTCAACAGGGAAGGGGCACACCAGTCTGTTAATTGATGTGCAGTCGCCATTCATCCTCTCTATAGCATCTGCTCGGTTTCACCAAAGTACCATGCCTTAAAGCATCCTTGCCTGCAGCGTGTTTTTTTTTAGTTTAGCGTCAGTCTAAACATTATGGCACGGACACAGCACACAGGGACTAACACCTTCAACAAATTATCTGGGTTGAGACTAATTGTTAAAATTCACCTGAAAGTGTAACTATGAAAATAAAGTTTTGCGATTTACATAAGAAAGAAATGAACCTAACGTAGTCATTCTAACAGATGGAAGACTTAACAAACAATCAAGTTATTTTTCAATGTATAATTTCAGTTCCGTCACACTGTGACCATTTGCTATAAATTCTGTATCTTACACCTGTGTACTCCACAAACACCTGATGAAGGAGCAGCTCTCCAAAAGCTAATGCTTTCAATTAAACCCGTTGGACTATGATCTGGTGTTGTGCGATTTTTAACTTCATATTAGAATGCGGATCTCACAATTAAAACAGAGGTGAGGAAGCATTTATTCTCTCAGACAGTTCTGGATCTGTAGTATTTCTTGTTGCAGAAGGATGTTGAGGAAGGGTCATTAGGTGTAATCAGATTGAGATTGGCAGATCTTCAAACAGCAAAGACATCAAGAGTTATGGTTCGGCAAGACAGGAAAAAACGGGCGTGAGCAATGATCCCGTTTGGCAGGAAGAACGAGGTGAAAAAGTACAAACTACAGAGTGATGGGGAAGGAATTGGTCAGGAAAACTGGGACGGGAGAGGCTTAATGCTTCCTTTCTTTGTTGTAACTGGACACTGGTGTTGAATTCTGAAATGGGACAATATCAGCCAAGTGGGTGAAATCTTACTTTCTGCTTGTTTTCTCCCGAGGCCTGTGTCACTCTTGGGGAAATGTGTCTGCGTGCTTCAGTCTATGGGTAAAAATGGAATTCACTGCTGCTTCATTCAGCGACACGGGTATTAGAACGAAACGTATGTTAATGACATGCGTTTAAAGACTCTTGCATTAATCTGCGGTTATTGATCCACAGTTTAGATTCAGCCCCTGCAGTTAACTTGCTGACTTCTCCAGTTCTTCGTAGTTCAATGTGATGCATCAAATGTGTGTATAACGAGAGAGAGCTTGTTTCCCACATCTGTGTTTATGTGTGTCTTATGTCCAGCCTTCACCAATGGCTAGAGCAAGGGGAAAGGATGAGACCAATGTGTAAGTCTGTCCGTGCACATGCACGGCACCCACATCGGTAATTCTCTACGGTGCATTTACAGCCAGTTATCGGTACTCTTACACCCAGCCCCTGCCCCTTTTGAAATATCTCCATTGTTTTGTGCTGTGTCTCTGTGCTCATTTCACCAAGGTGAATCACTTCTACCCAACCTGCTACAGATTTCATCTGACAAAACACTTCTTAAGAATCCCATGCATAAACATACGCTTCGCATCTCTCGTTATTTGCTTTTCATGGATCTCTTTCAGACAATAAAAGTTCATGGCAACTTGACTTGGAAAAGAAAATGGCGTTCCTTTTAATTATTTCAATTCAATCTACATTTCATTGCAGTTTAGGCAACAGGCTCAAATTATTCTTTGAGACTTTATAATAGCGTCGATGCATATAAACATACTATTTGAGTTCCAATTTCAATAAGACAGCTGTGATCATCCAAAAATCGCAACATTGAGAATTACCGGTAACAGCGACGAGAGTGGGATTCGAACCCATGCGTGCAGAGCACAATAGATTAGCAGTCCACCGCCTTAATCTCTCGGCCACCTCGTCAGATGAGTATCGCTCGCTCTGATCTTATGAATAAGTGAATTGCGTAAATTATGCACAACATAGATATTTCTCCTTGGTATTGGTGAAATGATAAATAGCACAGTATGGTTCCAAGAGTATCGTCTGACCTCTGGGTGTGGGACAAGCGCACTCAGACTGTGACACTCTGCTCACTGATCAGAGCAAAAGTGAAAAAATGGCTATGCAGCAAGATCTGTTGAATTCTGTGAACATTTGAAGTCAATGGAGTGGAGAGCTGGTGACAGCAGGAGATGCAATTTTTGTGTGAGGAATTGTTTTCCAAATTGGAGGAGAGTGCATAGTGCTCAATGTCATTATTCTGAACATCTGTCTTCTGCTTAGATATTTTGACACGCCCTTTGTGTACAGGACAGACAATTTCAAAATGACAATTGAATTCAACAATGCAAAAACCTTGATCTATATCATTTTCCTGGTCCGTGCAACACCAAGTCATTGTATGATCACAGCAATACAGTGAGCAAGTGTCAGAAAGAAAATGAATGTAGTGCCAGAGCGCATGCTGGGAGCAGCAGTTGACACACGGGGAAGTGCATTTCCCATAACATGAACACTTCCTAAACAGCGGACTGCGGTGGAAGAATTCAGAGTGGTTTACACTTTGGAATTTGATGCCAGAGACACAATGGAGATCTGTCATTGAGTCTGTTCAAGATGACGATTTTAACATTTCTACCGATGAAAAACAAAATAAAAGACTCATGGGCCAGGGAATGCAAATGTTGAATTTGAACATTTCAACAAACTACGCATCTTTGCAATGAGTAGCTCACTACATTCCTCAAAAGGGGTCAGAAACATTGGTGAAGATGATCGCATAATGCCAGTTACCAGCTATGGAATCAGAGAACTCGGTTCCTTACCGTTATGGTACAGCCAGGAATGTAGAGGTAAACATTAATGTGTCGCTTCAGTGCTGCAAGTTACCAGTGCAAGGTATCTCTGTGCCAGTATCGTGGGCTGTGCTCTGCCGAAGTTTTAAGTTTGAGCCTCACATGGAGCAGTTTCGATTTGTCGTCGTGTTAAGAGGTACGGATGGAAGGTGATATTGAGCAAAGTCAAGTTTATGGAAAAGTACCAGTTTTTGTGGATTGAGAAACGACCTTTTCTGGATAATGACACCTTATTCAACAAACATACTACAAATATTTAAAACGTGAAGAGACATGTGTGGAGAGAGAGCCGAAGGTGATGTTTTAGTAGATGGATGACGTTTCCCATGTGCACTGCGTTAAATTCCGGGAAAATCGATGTTGAGCTGGTTTCATGTTATGCAGTTTGTTGCAAACTCGCAATGGTCATTGTAATAATCAAAATAAAAAGACTGTTCGCATAGGACCGTCGGAATATTGTTTTCAATTTTAGTCTGAGCATCTTTCAGCTGAATTGGTGTGCTGCCGAGAAGTACAGAGGGTTAAAAATACAAAAAAGACAGGGTCTACTTGGTGGTGGAGATAAGAAAGCGTGAAATACACCTAATATCATGTGAATGTGATCAAGTCTTTAAAGTAGGTGTTGCGTCTCCAAGTGACGATTCTATTGCTACTCATTAGGATGCAACTTCTGCCTGCAGTTATTTTATGACATCAGCCCCATTTAGAATGCTTCACCTTGAATAATACGCTACACCTTTGAAATCCATGAGCTTTTTATACTCAGTCTTATTCAGCTGTACGTGTTCATGAAATGCCTTTGTGTCTGAAAACAACCAAATTCGAAATTAAACCACACCCACACGTTTTCTTTCTTTCAATGGTAAATTCCTTCCTTGTCCCTTTGTTCGTGCGTCTTTTAAAACACTACGAATTCAGAAATCTACGTTTTATTTATGGAAAGTCATTCAGGATTTCAGTAACTATATTGAGTGGAAGAAACTCTCATCCAATCTTTTCTTAATTATTCACTAATAGGTTAGAAGCTCTAACTAAAGTTGTTGATTCACTCGAAAGAGGGAATTTCCCCGATTTACTCACTTCAAACCACACGTTATGTGAAAATCTCTTTTGTTTACTTTTAACCTTGAGTATTTCTGGTCCAGCATTTCCACATCTCGTGAATAAACTCCTTCATTCTGTCTAACATGCCGATGAAACTATTTCTATCCCTTCTGATGTGTTTATGTCCAGGGAAACCCCGTCCCTGGGCTTCCTAATATCTTGATATTCAGTAAGCAGTGTATGTGCCTTTTCTCACCTCTTCACATGTCTTTGGTGGAGAATGAGGACAAGGATTACACACAATGCTCCCACCGAAGGTGACCTAAAGATTTCCCAGTTACGTGATGAACGCTTTGCTTTTTAAATATAATTTCTCTAAATCTCCATGACCTGAGTGAGTCTCAGCTATTTCTAATGGTAATTGAAGTTCAAATACATCACAGTCGGGCTCTAGTCATTCCAGTGCAGACGGATTTTGGACAGTAAATATTATTATGAAATGTCACCATGGATCTAAAATCAACACTTTCCACATAGTAATTGTCGTAGCTATTGTATCGTATGTCCGTGTTCTTGCCCACTTTGCTCATCAATTCATGTGTCCCTGTATTGAGTTCTATTGAATTATTAATTTGTGAATGGAGACATTCCCTCCACCTCTTAATCGAAACTCCATGGAACATTGAATAATTGTACTTATATGCTTCCAGAGGACAGTCCTGCCATTACTGCGATGAATCAGTGAACTTTCTCCAAGTATCCTCGAAAGCAAGGATTTCCTTCGACAGTTTAGGAGATCATTACAGTACAGAAGCCCATGTATGCGTTCATTAAAACTAAAGCAGATGCAGCAAGAGTTTCAGACTAAGATTTTGCAATCTGCTTGCATTGCCTGTCCTAAAAGTTACATTCCAAATTGTGGTATGTTTGTGAATGACATTGAAATTTTGCCAGAACACTATCATTCCCTGTTCTCTCTTTCCCTTATGGTTCTCCATTTAATATCCTGCATTTTCTCAGTTTATCTTACTGTTTCAACAATTCAAACAATCTCGCTCCTGATTACCAATCTGAGAGAATAGAATAATTTTGTTAATTTATATACCGTGCAGCTGTAGGGCACGGTGACCAAGTGAAAAGGCTTTGGTCACGTGAACCAAGTAGCAGGAGCGGGCTAGTGCATTCTGGCCATTCGATCGCAGTCATATTCAAAACATTTAACATAATCTTGAGCCAAATCATATTCGTAGAAAATAATTTTAAAAAAGCGAAAGAACCGCCAATGTTAAATATCAACCAAAAATAGAGGTCGCTGGAAAAGTTCAGGAAGTCTGGCAGCATCTGTGGATGGATGGACCGAGTGGATCTGAAACGTTAAGTGTGATTCATCTGCACAAATGCTGCCAGCTCTGCGGAGGTTTTACAGCAATTTCTGTTTATGTTTGATATTGGCAGATTTTGCAGCACAAAATGAGAACGGTGCTTTCTGGAGGCAAACAGACAGCACGGACCTGGTAGTGTGAAATGAAACCGCAATAATGAATGAATCAAAAGTGTGATGCTGGAAAAGCACAGCAGGTCAGGCAGCATCCGAGGAGCAGGAGAATGGACGTATCAGGCGTAAGCCCTTCATCAGGAATGATGCTTGTGAGTCGGCCTGAGGCACACTGTTGAAGCCAGGCGCCAAATTGCAGACAACTCTTCCTACTGCCCCGATCACAGCCTCACCTCCCATCATCTCCCAGACAATCGCAATCTTATCACCTCTGGGGAATCTCCCATCCACAGTCTCCAACCTTATTTTACATGTACCCCACACTCCCCATTTCTACCTCGTTCCTTAGTTCTGTTGTCTCAGACTGCGCATGTCCGATCCGACACATCTCTTCCTATCTAAACACCTTCCTGTCTCCCCAGTCCAGGAAATCCCCACCTACGTTCGTGACACCAACTATGCACTTCATCTTCTCCAAGACGTTTGTTTCCCAGGCCCACAATGCGTCATCTTAACCTTGGACGTCCAGTCCCTGTACACATCCATCTGCCATGACGCAAGTCTCCATGCCCTCTGTTTCTTCATCTCACCCCATCCCAATTAGTACCCTTCCACCGACACGCTGCTCCACCTGGCTGAATGGGTCCTCAACCTCAGCAACTTCTCCTTCCAATCCTCCCACTTCCTCCAAACCAAAGGGGTAGTTGTGGGCACCCGCATGTGACCTAGCTATGCCTGCTTCTTTGTCAGATATGTGGAATTGCCCGTCTTTCGCAGTTACATTGGCACCTTTTTCCACCTGTTCCTCCACTACTTTGATGAATGCATTGGCGCCACTGCATCATCTCACGAGGAGGTTGAACAGTTCATCAACGCTACCAACACTTTTCAGCCCGATCTCAAATTCACCTGGATCATGTTGGCAAATTCCCTCCCCTCCCCGGGCCTGTCCATCTACATCTCAAGGGCATGACAATTTGCAGATATATATGGCAAGTCCACCGACTCCCACAGCTACCAATACTACACCTCCTCCCACCCCACTTCGTGTAAAAACGCCATCCCTTATTCCCAATTCCTCTGCCTCCACCACATCTTTTCCCAGGATGACCAATTCCACCTCAGAAAGTCTCAGTTGGTTTCCTCCTTCCATAATCGCAAATTCCCTTCCCACGTGATTGACGATGCCCTCCATTGCATCTCCTCCACTGCACACACCACCGTCCTTGAACCCCACCCCTCCAGCCACAAGGACAGAACCCCATGGTCCTCAACTTTTCCCCACCAATCTCCATATCAAACACATCATACTCCATCACTTCTGCCATCTCCAAACAGAACCAGCCATCAGATATATATTTCCCTCCCAACCTCTATTATTATTCTGAAAAGGCCATTCCCTCCCAGAACCCCCCATCGGGTCTGCAAGCCCAATAAGTCCACACCCCACTACTGGCATCTTTCCATGCCACCGCAGGAAAGGTAAAACCAGCGTCCATACCACTCCACGCATCTCCGTCCAAGGCCTCAAGCGATCCTTCCACATTCGTTAGAAATTCACCTATACCGCTTCCAAAATCATCTACTGCATTCGTTGCACCCAGTGTGGTCTCCTCTACGTCAGGGAGACAGGTCGCCTTCTTGCAGATCATTTCAGAGAACATCTCTGGGACACCCGCACCCACCAACTGCATCATCCCGTGACTGAGCACTTCAAAATCTCCTCCCGCTCCATCAAAGATGTACAGGTCCTGGGCCTCCTTCACTGCCAAAACATAACCACCCAATACCTGGAGGAGGAACGCCGTACATTCCACCTTGGGACTCTGTCACCTCACGGGATAAGTCTGGATTTGAACAGTGTCTCATTTCTCTTCCCCCAAGTCCCCAGCCTCAAACTTGGCACCGCTACCTGGGCCTATTCCATCACTGCTCCTTCCAACCTATCATCTTCTCCCTCACCTTCATCCAACTATCGTTTTACAACCCCCCCCCCCCCCTTTACCCCACACCCCTAACATTTATCTCTCAGTCCCGAATCACATGTCTTATTCTTGGTGAAGGGCTTATGTTGAAACGTGGGCTCTCTTGATCTTCGGAAGCTGACTGACCTGCTGTGCTTTTCAAGCACCACACTCCCGACTCTGATCTCCAGCATCTGCAGTCCTAACTTTCTCCTAGGAATAATCAATGACGTCGGAGTGAAGATGCTCCTGGAGTGCAGTGATCACAGTGTGACTGAGTTTTGCGTTTATTTTGGGTGAGGGCAGGCTGGACCTGAGACGAGCGGTAAACACCTAAACAACGGGAATGGTATCAGATAGCGAAGTTAGGGCGGGCTGAAGTGAAGTGGAAAATTCTGTCAGAAGGTGGATCAGTGCAACTGCATCTTCTCACCCAGACTGTAAAAGACATGCAGAAGGAGCAAATCAATTTCAGTGCAGGCACAATGACAGTTAAAGTAGAAAGGAGACAATACAACACACTGAGATGGAGTGGAATTATTTAATATTGAAGCCATTTTACACACAGACTGCCGACACATTGGAAACAAGGAATTTCCTGCAGTGTAACGGCGATATTTGCCTGCGACACTGACATATTATCTTCTGTCGCAGCGTGGCCAAGGAAAAGCATGATTGCCCCATCAATACTTCAAAACTCTCCTCTGCACCGTACAAACTATTTGCTGCTCCTGTAGTCAGATCCCATTCGCTTCACAGTGTATCTTCTTCTGCTTCCTGCCTTACATAAACACTTGAAACCTGATCTAATCACAAGTGTTTCCACTTTCACCCATCTTTTGTTACTCCTGAGCTGACACAGGTACGAGTGACCGATTGGCCTTCTCAAGCGCTCTCACTCTGGTATGATCTGAATGATAAAGTGCACTGTGTCTGATCCGCAGGACACACTGCAGAATTTCCCCACGCGGGATGGTGCTGTTTATCCTATCCCAGCGGACTGAGCTGACTCCATTGATAGAGCTGTCTCCATTGGTAGAGTATCACACAGTAACAGTGAATATCTTTTGATGTCATCCTCGAAGGTATCTACTCCAAAAGCTGAAGACTGCGGGAAACAGCTGTGGTCAGCGCTAACATAGAGGCCCAGCGGGAGCCTGGTGGGCCCATACACTAGAAATTAATGGATAAAAAGATTATCTTTTTAGAAGCATCCGATTCAGACCATCGTCTTAACACCTCCTGCGGAGAAAATGAATGTGGGAGAGCGGACAGTCTCAATTAGTTCCAGCATTTATAATCTTGGTCCATGTGACAACAAAAGCAGAAACCTGGAACTGTTTATCTTGCTTCTGAAAAACAGGTTAGCAAATTTTGAAATGCTTAGATATTTCTTCCTGCTGTTCATGAAATGATCAAGAGCAGAGTACGGTTCCCTGAGTATGGTCTGACTTCTGGGTTATGGACTGTGATATTCTGCTCACATAATCTGAACGCATACAAAGAAATGGCTCAGTGACAAGATCTGCTCAATCAGAATCAATGAAGAACAAAAGCTGATGGAATGAAAAGAGCCATCAGAGCGAGAATGTAGCAAGTTATTTTCCAGACCCGAGGAGCGTGCACAGTGCTGTTTCCAGGAGTCAATATCTGTATAAGTTGACCGAATCAGTGTTGAGTGTTCTTGTACTGTATCTTTTGTACCATAGTTCAAAAGCACGGAACTTTTGTGTAGAGGGGACAACTTCAAAATCTTCAACGAGGCAATATACACAAACGAGGTAAACAACAAAATAGCCACACAAATTAGTGTTACGTCATGGGGTAGACGTCCTTGCTCAAATTTCGCTCAAAATCGCTCTCTGTCTAATTCCTAAGACTGAGATTCGAACAGTGAATGGTATATCAATTCAAACTGCTCTGATCTCACAACTTCAGCATTTCATATGCCACCTTGTGTATGTCTAACATAGTAATTGATCCCTCACTGTGTTACTTCAGCACAGGTAGAGAAGAAATAACTTTAAGGACAACAGTCATGTATGTGACTGGGATTTTATCCGATTCTGTTGCAGCCAATTGATTCAGCTGTAATTAAAATTGCTTCCATCTTTTCTGTGTCGGTAATAAGATTGCATAGCTTAGAGGTGAGTTTTCATGCATTGAATTGGACTCGACATCCTATCTCAGATTGAAATTTAATGGAATATAAAGACATGATGAATGACACAAGCAGCATTTATTGGAATATAAAGATATTAGGAATGACACGGCCAAAGATTCACTTGATACCATGTCTTTGGAAACGATGGAAATGAGGTTTACGGAGTGATAAAGCCACTAGAAAAGAATAGAGGGGTTTTAATGGGATGTGGCATAGATAAAGAATAATGCTGGAGCAATCAGGAAGGATTTAGTTGTGTCCGAAGAGAGGTCACCCAGCTGATGTGAAGTTGTTAAGAGTAAATTCGAGGGAAATTCCCTCGTTTAGGTGAGTTTAAACTAGAGGTTAGAGCTTCAAACCCAGCGGGGCACGAAAAAGATGTTTGGAGTAGGAATTCTTTATTCTGGGAATTATTGAATTCGGAGATGAGTTTTCATAAATAATAGCATTTTAGCAGCTGATTCCAGAATATTTGTAAAAACGTGTGCTGGCACAGAAGGGCTGCCTAGACGGGGATGCAAAAGGGAAATACTCTCGAATTGGTTAACGTTCTATGGAAAGAAATTGCAAAGCACATGCAACTGATAATATTGAATATAAGAAGAGCTGGTGGAGTGGAAGGTGCAGCAGCTCATTCTACATGAAATATTATATAATGTAAATGCACTGAGCTGTTTGGTTTAGCTCGACATTGAATGGAAGTCTGTTAGCTCAGTCCGCTAACTGGTTTATGAGAAAAATAAGACCAGCAGCGCGGGATTAATTCTCTCACTATCTCATGTTTCCACAAGAATCATCATCTCCCCCACTAACCTGATCTGTAATATTGTGGTGCCTCTAGTGAGCAAGATTTGGCCTGTCGATGTAAACCATCATTATCATTACCATCTGTTGTCTTTAACATTTGGTCATAATCAACCGAAAGGGGAGTCAGTCCATTTAATATTCTTTTATCTCCGCTTGAAAAATCCTGCGTCAAGACTCAACCAGATTCTAGTTTGACCCCCTGTTCCTCCCAACAGCAAAACTACTTATCCAGATCCTTTCCCAGGTTTACTGACAACATTCAAACCCAACAAAGAGATAAATCTAATAATTTCGATTGGTTTCATGAGCTGTGCAGCTCTCCGAAAATGGAATGATATGAAACGAGTTAAATAGACATTCCCAGGATGTAATCCAGTGCTGGGTCAGCGATTTGAGGAAGGTCATCAAGCTGAAACTTAACCTCCGTTTCTTTACCCATAGATGGATACTCAACTGGGGAATATATCCAGATTTCCGTTTAATAATTGGCATGTTTCTGAAAGACAAAACTTTTCCGCACGTCAGAAACTGGAGTTTTCAAATAAATGCTACTTTACTCACCATTGTTTTCAACAGTGTTTCTGTCTAAAATTTCAATAATCCCTGGTCAATGTCAGTAACAACACCTTTAGATAAGCATTGAGCTTACAACCTTGGCATTTTATGCACCTTTCTGTACTAGGTGCTTACCAATTGCGCGACTGCAGGCGCAGACAGCGAACCTGTCACGTGACCTACACATACCATGGGAACTTTAACTCAACTCCTCTATTGCTGCTGTGATGATGAGATTCCCTACACTATGGAAGCAGGCCCTTCGGACCAACAGGTCCACACCAACCTTCCGAGGAGTGACCCAACCAGAACCATTTCCCCTCTGACAAATGCACTATGGGCAATTTAGAATGGCCAACATACCTGACCTGCACAACCTTTGGACTGTGGGAGGAAAATGAAACACCCGGAGGAAACCCACGCAGTCATGGTGAGAATGTGCAAACTCTACACAGACAGTACACCGAGGCTGGACTAGAATTTGGGATTCTGTTGAGGCGGCAGTGCTAACCACTGAAACGTAACACTGTGGGATTTTTTGGTGGTGATGTGCTGCCGCAATAATACATCAGTCACTCACCCTGCCTCATTTCCCTGAAACGTCTGGTTCTGTAATTAAAGCGAATGCAGACAAGGTGAAACTGACATGAACCTATGATAATTGAAGCATCAGGTTCACGAAAATGATACAAAAGGGAGACAAAAATGTGAAAAATAGACTACATTGAAAAATAGGTTTCCGTTGGTTCCTGCGTTGTTTACAGACAATGTTAGATTGCCGTTGCCAAAGAGCTTTCCCTTCAATCAGCTTCAATCAGCACAGAATTCGAATCAATGAAACCTCACCAACTTCCTTCTGAAAGTTCATACAGGTAACATGAAGCTTATTGCATTCATCAATAATCTTCACCATTCCTACATTCAAAAAACGATGCACAGTTTCCATGAATATTGAAGATGTAAGAATGGTATGCAAGAATAAATTCAATCACAGTTGAAATTGGAAAGTAGGAAGAATGCACAGAAAGCCTCAGCATGTCAGAAATTCATGTGACCAGAACTGCAGACCAGAAGAGTGGAAGTCTGCCCCTGAATCCCAATATCCACACGTTTGCTTGCTCCATGTACCCAGTTGGAAACCTGTGTGAAGATAGCTTGCAGTCTGACAGAGCGCCCGAGAAAATCCTTCACTACCTGATCTAAAGTTGCTATTGGAGCTGTCTATTCTGGCTGTGAGAGCAGTGGTATAAAGGGGAGGACTTTGATATTCCGTAGTGTCGATTCACATTGCCCTCATCAAATTATTGTTGAAAGCCCTCTGTAAGAAACAGCACAGAAAGAGTGGAACAGGAGAAGGCTATTCCAAACACCTGTCCTTCCCGCCGTTTGATATCATCATGGCTGACCAAACACGTCAATGTCTTTCACCAGCTCATCTTCAACAATTTGTCACACAACGGGATAAATACATTTATGCAATCAAAACCTTCTGTGCATCTTTAGGAGGGAAATGTGTTTACAGATAGTGGGTTTCTGAACGAAATTTGCAGGTTATGCGGGTGAGCATCTGATTATGGTCTGATCATGATTCAAACGTTATGATTCCGTAAAAACTTACAACCAAAAAGGTAAGGAATTGCCTCTGATCAGTAGCAGTGACAAGAACTCCAGACGACAGGGAGTGGCGATAAATTAGCACAACAATCAATGATTCAGTTGAAAATTGAAGTAAACACCAATTCTGGTGCGGTTCAAATTCACAAAGATTGAACAGCAAAATTCCTAAAGTTGTAGAAATCTAACACGCTTTTTTTGCGCCACAGAGCTGCAGTCGCCACAATTTTACTGCACCCAAAGTTGCGGTTGTCGTGGAGAAAATGTCAACAATCACCAGGAGATGCGGAGAGTTTTTCAAGGAGTTGATCTTTTATTTGCAAACAATAACCGTTACATTTAGAAAGCAAATTCTTGAATGCCACCGAACGTCAGGGTCCATGGCATAGAATCATTGAGATGTACAGCATAGAAACAGACCCTTCTGTCGATCCAATCTAGTCGCACCTGCCAGCACCCAGCCTATATCCCTCCATACCCTTCTTATTCATATACCCATCCAAATGCCTCTTAAATGATGCACTTGTACCAGCCTCCACCACATGCTCTGGCAGCTCATTCCATACACGTACCACTCTCTGCGTGAAAAAAGTTATCCCTTAGGTCTCTTTTATATCTTTCCGCTCTCTCCCTAAACCTACGCCTTCTAGTTCTGGACTTCCCGACCCCATGGAAAAGACTTTGTCTATTTATCTTATCCATGCTCCTCATAATTTTGTAAAACTGTATAAGGTCACCCCTCAGCCTTCGACGCTTCAGGGAAAACAGCGCCAGCCTGTTCAACCTCTCCCTATAGCTCAAATCCTCCAACCCTGGCATCATTCTTGTAATTTTTGTCTGAACCCTTTCAAGTTTCACAACATCTTTCCGATAGGAAGGACGCCAGAATTGCACTCAAAATTCCAACAGTGGCGTAACTACTGTCCTGTACAGCCGCAACATGACCTCCCAACTACTGTACTCAATACTCTGACCAATAAAGGAAAGCATACCAAACGTCTTCTTCACTCTCTTATCTACCTGCGACTCCACTTTCAAGGAGCTATGAAAATTCAATCCAAGGTCTCTTTGTTCAGCAACACTCCCCAGGACTTTTCCATTACGTGTATAAGACCTGCTAAGATTTGCTTTCTCAAAATGCAGCACCTGGCATTTATCTGAATTAAACTCCATCACTTCATACTTTTTCTTTAATCATGTTTTGTTAACTTATCAGAATGTCCAACTGTGTTAGTCAGAATTACCTCACTCCAGCTAAACAATAAACCAATACTGTTGGTTCCCATTGTCGTTCTACTTCTGCCACTATGAGTTTTCCGAATTCTACTTAATATTATTCGACTGTCATTATTAGGTATTAAGGAGGAGAAAGTGTGGTCTGCAGATGCTGGAGATCAGAGCTGGAAATGTGTTGCTGGAAAAGCGCAGCAGGTCAGGCAGCATCCAGGGAACAGGAGAATTATTAGGTATTATACTGCCACCTGTGCTACAATGATCTTCCATCCCAGACTAATGTCTCATGATTAAATATTTAGCTACCCCATCTCTCACAATGTTTTCCTGTCCCAAGCTGACTCTCCAACCACTGATTAGATATTTAATGTAGTATCCTACTACAAGCGTGTCAAGCAGGCTGATTCTACTAGCAATTTATTATTTAAAGTCATGTCCTATGTATTTATAGTCACGACTTGTCCCAAACTGTCATGATGATAGTTAGTAGGCTACCCTTACGTTACTAATTATTATTATCTCAGCCTGCCATAGTAACCTTTCAGACTCAGTCTGACTCTGCTAATTAGTATAGGAGCATTCCACTATTCTTATCCCATCTTGCCACAGCGGCCCCAGCCTGCCCCAGTGACGTTTTGACGAGTGTAGCATTCCATACACCCCTTGTAACAGATCACCAGTAGTTGCCATGCCTTTACCCTTCCCATGCTTTCATGCTCTATATTTTCTGTACAGGGTTCGGATATTTTATCAGACATTTTCTTTATCTTCACTCACTTTTCAGTAGCTGGTCCTTATCCATGTGTGCTCTAACTTCTCAAATATGCAGCTAAATAGTCCTGAAATATTTTGATGACTCATAGCTTTACCACACATTCAACCAGTGACTTCCAAACAAACAACACTCTCAGAGTGAAAGCGTTCTTCCTATATCTCGTCTGAACATCCTCTCCCTTGTGTTTAACGGAGATCCCTGGTTGTTAACTCTTCCCAGAAGAAGTTTATTGCTATCACACATACCGATCCCCTTAATGTGCACCTTAATAACTTCCTCACCCAGCCTTCTCCGCTCTGAGTTAAAGAGCCTGAGATGAGCTCTTCTATCTTCGCCATGGCGATACTGTCTTGCTGGAAAAGTACAGCAGGTCAAGCAGCTTCTGAAGAGCGGGAGAATCGACGTTTCTGGCATAAGTCTTTCATCAGGAATGAGTCTTGTGGGTGGGGACTGAGAGATAAATGGGAGGTGTTTGGGGTTGTGTGCAAGGTAGCTGGGAAATCGAATGGTGGATGGAGGCGGAGTGAATGTGATAAGTCAGAGGTGGAGAGATGAATGGGTCTGGGGGGTGGTGCTGAGTTGAAAGATATGAGGGGAGGGGAAATGAAGAAGCCGTTGAAATCCACGTTTATCCCGTGTGGTTGCAGGGTCCAAAGGCAGAATATGAGGCGTTCATCTTCCATTCGTCAGGTGGGAACTGTTTGATGGTGGCTTATGCCCGAAACGTCGATTGTCCTGCTCTGCAATTCACATGACAGGAGCGATGTGAAAACCAACGACTAAAAAAAGGGCAAAAACGTATAGATTTAGAGTTAATGGAATTGGAAACAGTGTAGACAGAATCCATTTGGCCAGATGAGTCTGCACTGTGCCGTAGAAGAGATTCACACTCCCCCACTCTATCTTTCTAAACCCGCATTTATGATCCACCCTCAAAAATAGAAATTACTCCAAAAGCTCAGCGAGCCAGGCCGCATCAGTGGAGAGAAGTTAGAGTTAACATTGCGATTTAAAAACGGTTCCGAGGAAGAGTCTGTTGACCCGAAATGGTCATTCTGTTTTCCCCCGAGCTGCAATTCTGACTTTTGTCTCTTATTTACAACACTGACAGTCCATTCAGACTTTGTTTGCCATTTACCTAAATTGCACACCTTTGCACTGTGGGAAGGAATCGGAGCAGCCAGAGGAAACTCACACAGGAGAGAGAGAACAGGAGTGTGCAAATTCCACACAGTCAGTCACACAAGCCTGAAATAGAAGGCGGATTTCTGGCGCTGAAAGGCGCAGTTCTACCCACTGATCCTTCCCAATATGCCAGCGCCCATCCTGGAAGCGAATTGAATCCGATCTCGTGCAGTGACAGGCGGTGGTTCTACCCAGGAATTGTATGCAAAAAGAAGCCTATTTGTGAATACTGGAAATTAACATTTGCTTAACTATCCGAACTCTTTTTTAAAATTACTTGGCCTATAGCCTTGTATGACTTGGCATCACAAATTCACATCTGAATGCTTCTGAAAGTTGTGAGGATTTCTGCCTCTCCAAACTTTGCATGCACTCATTCCAAATTTAAAACAACCGCTGTTTCAAACATTTGTCTGCACATTCACTCAAAACTATCCTCTTCTATTCTTAAATCTATTCCACCCTACCCCTCCCCCCGTGATCGAGCTCACCATCAAAGCGAAATGGTTATTTCAGTATACGCTATCCATATTCCTTATTGTTATGTACACCTCAATCATGTTTCCTCTCAATTTTTTCTGCTCTAAGAAAAACGCCCCCAGTTTATCCAATTTCTCTTCATAACTGAAACTCTTCTACCCAGACAATATCCTGGTAAATCTCTCCTGCATCATTTCCAGTGCTATCATATCCGTGCTATTAGGCGAATTGCAGAAATGCACACATTAGACAAGATAGAGCTAAATGAACCAGTGAAATAAATGATGTAGAAGTCCACAGATAAAGGTATTTTCGAATAAATGTTCTTTTCCTCAGTGCTGCCATGTGTCCTTTTCCTGAGCCTGATATCCCAATAATCTCTGGTCCATGTTGTAAAAGCTGCTACATGAGAATTGATCTCACAGCCACGGTATCGAAATGGTTTGAAGGTGAGCACTTGGTTCTTCTCTGACGGCACAGGTGCCCATGAAATGCCACAGCTGAGAGTGCTCCTGGTAAAAGGCGGGGAGGAAGGCGGGAAGGAATAATATTCGATTATTAAGACACAGTAGCAGCATTAACCCGCACTGCAGATTGGCTCAGTGGAAGCGTGTTGGAGCCTGAAGTGGGAGGTCGATTAATTGAAAGAAATCTCTGAATTTTCCTTTTGTTACTTTGACAGTAAGAGCTGTTTTTGATCACATCGTTCCACATCAGCCTCTTGCTCCCCGTAAACACTCCAATCCAGCGTACATCACATTCATTCCAACACAGCCACATGTCATATTCTCATTCCCTCTGTGATAATTAGAATCGACAATGTCATTCTGTGAGATGCAGCAATGTAGCATGAAGTTGGTAGTGTAGTGAACAAAGAATAACAAAGAAGACAGAAACTTTACAGCCCAGGAACAGGCCCTTTGGACGTCGAAGCCTGAACTGATCAAATCCACTGTCGAAAACTATCACCCAATTCCTAAGCATCTGCATCCATCTGCACCCCACCTACTCATGCAGCTGTCCAGGCACACCGTGCTTGCCTCTACTACCTCTGCTGGCAACACTTTCCAGGCACCTACCATCCTCTGTGAAAAATACTTCAAATTTCTATATCACTTAAACTTTTCACCTCTCAACTTGAACGTGTGACCTCTCATTACTTAATCCCTCACCTTGGGACAAAGCTTATCTCTATCCATCCTGCCTATACCCTTCATGAAATTGTAGACGTCAATCACGTCCCTCCTCAATCACTCCTCAGAGCAAGCATCTTCCATATCAGGCAACATCCTCATAAATCTTCACTGTACACTCTCCTGAACAGCCGCATCTTATTGGTAATTTACCAGAACGATGCACAGCATTCTAAATGTGGTTGAACCAAAATCTTGTACAAATTTAGCGTGAGCTACTAGCTCTTATAGTCAATGCCCCGTCCAGTAAAAGCAAGCTTGCCATATGCCTTCTTGTCCACTCGATCCACCTCTGTGCAGCACCTTCAGGGTACAAAGGACCTGAATTCCCAGATCCATCTGCTCATCAACTTTACCCAAGGCTCTTCCGTTCACCTGGCTCTCGAATTAGACTTCCCAAGATGCATCACCACACATTTGCCTGGATCCAACGCCACCTGCCACTTCTCCGCTCAACTCTCCTGTTTATCTATTTTCTCTTTCATTCTTTGACAGTCCCCTATGCTTCCTGCTACCCCACCAATCTTCGTGTCATCTGCAAATAAAATGGCGATATTTGGGCCAGCAACCCTTGGAGAATGGAGCTTAGCAGCGGCTGCTAATTAGATTTGATAAATTCCAAGTTTGTGAGGAGATTTGTAGCTCGGGTGCTCGTTGTTGTGGTTCTGTTCGCCAAGCTAGAAACTTGTGTTGCAGACGTTTTGTCTCCTGTCTAGATGACGTTCTCAGTGCTTGGGAGCCTCCTGTGAAGCGCTTCTGTGATGTTTCCTCCAGCATTTACAGTGGTTTGTATCTGCCGCTTCTGGTTATCAGTTCCACCTGTCCGCTGCAGTGGCCGGTATATTGGGTCCAGGTCGATGTGCTTATTGACTGAATCTGTGGATGAGTGCCATGCCTTTAGGAATTCCCTGGCTCTTCTCTGTTTGGCTTGTCCTATAATAGCAGTGTTGTCCCAGTCGAACGCATGTTGCTTGTCATCTGCGTGTTTGTCCTATGTAGTGTTTTGTGCAATCACAAAACTGCACGAAAAACTACATCGGACAAACAGGAAGACAGCTAAAGATCCACATCCATGAACACCAACTAGCCATGAAACGACACGACCTGCTATCCTTAGTAGCCACACACGCAGATGACAAGTAACATGAGTTCGACTGGGACAACACTACTATTATAGGACAAGCCAAACAGGGAACAGCCAGGAAATTCCTAGAGGCATGGCACTCATCCACAGATTCACTCCATAAGCACATCGAGCTGGACCCAATATACCGGCCACTGCAGCAGACAGCTGGAACTGACAACCAGAAGCAGCAGATACAAACCACTACAAATGTCGGATGAAACATCACAGAAGCGCTTCACAGGAGGCTCCCAAGAACTGCGGATGTGACCTAGACAGGGGACAACACGTCTGCAACACAAATTCCAGCTCGGCGAACAGAACCACAAGAGGTTTGATTAATACAATCTGGAATATAAACCCGCTCAGAAGAAGAGTGACAAAAAGATTTAATTTGCTGGAAATCCATTCATTCGTGTCCCTTCAAAAGGGCAATCTGCCTTCCTTAACGAGACCTGCCAACATATAACTCCAGACGCACAATGTTACGGGTCACCCATAAATTCCCTCTGAATCAGTTCAAGGAGAGTTAAGGATGCACAATAAATGCTGTTCAGACTATGATAGCCACACTCCGTGGGAGAATAAGGAAGGATAAAAAAGATACATAGATGACGGGGAAAATCGGGGGTCGTGTCAGCGTGGACTCAAATTCAACTGATTATCCAAACTAAATAGACAAAAGGATAACCACGCCGCAATGAAGTCAGGTCCATGGGGGTGGGGTCTGTAGGAAGGGATTCAATTACCCGCTGAGATGTAAACTCACTTGCTCAGTCACAATATGGACAGGTCATTCACCGTTCCCATATTTGAGAAGGAATTAGTCAGGAGACCAACCTGCAGAGTTGCCATCAGGTTTACAAATGATTACAAAGATCCGATTCTGCTGTTATTGCAGGTGTTCATCCCATCCAGCAATGAACCATGCTTGGATGCCTGTTTCCAGTGGAGTACAACCGTTTCCTGATGTAGATCGATAATTCAAACTTAGTTGTGGTAGTCATGTTTAGAAGTTTACAGACGATGCAACAATTGGTCGTGTGGTTGACAGTGATGAATAATATCAGGGACTGCAGGGATTTATCAATCAGGTGAAAAGGCAAAACTGCGAATGGAATTGAATCCAGACCAATAAGTGGTAATGAATTTGGGGAGTTGTAGCAATACCAGTGAGGATTCTGAGTGGTGTACAGGAACAAAGTGATTTTGGAGTGGACATTCAGAGACCTCTGAAGATTATTGGACAGGGAGATCAATTTTTCGAATGGCTTTTTGGATATTTTATATTGTTGGCCACAGTCTGAGGATTATATTCGATCTTTAGCAACCACCAGTTTCTGAAACAACTGAAGGAATGAGCAGAAGTCTGGTCAATGCGATAATCAACATTTTTAATAATTGTAAAATAAAAGGTGGAGGGCTGAATTATAACTCTTTGCCCATCAAGACCACTTCACCCCTCAATTACTTTACCAATGATTCATCTCCAAAACATGCTGGTATGTGCATTTGAGGGTAATATATAAATGTGACGTTTCATTGCATCTTCAACCTTGTCGTTATAGTTGGTACAGTTTTTGAGCTTTGAAGGTTCTGTCAACAAAGCCTGGGTGACTTACTCCAGTGAATATTCTAGGTGGTGCACTCTGCTGCAATTGTGCCTGAGCAGTCGAGGGAATAAATATTTAGGTGTTGAATAATGTACAGTTAAGTGACTGTAATGTCATGGAAGGTGTCCAGTTCCTTCAGTGGTATTGAAGCTGCACCCACCTAGGCAAATTGAGAGGGTTCTTTTAAACATCTAATTTGTGCGTTACGGATGATGTAGGCTTCACGGACGCAAGAGTTGAGTTAATAACCAAACAAAGTCGACCGACGGACATGATCTTTGTATTCAACTTATTTATATGGGCGTTCATGTACCATTTCTCCTAAATACTAGCTCCAATGACGATTCCATGTAGGAATTCAGTTGCAACGAAGCCATTGAATGTCAATCGAATATGATTAGTTTCTCATTTGTCAGGGTTGTCATTGCGGTATTTGGTCCTTCTATGGATCAATCCGATTCCAATTGCTTTCTGATTTCAAATTCCAATTCTCGTCTGCGCCTGACATTTCAAACCTTTTCCTTACATAAATTTCTCCACCTGCCTTAATAGCATGTAAGGATGCTGCAGGGGACAACAGAGACTTACGAGGATGTTGCCAACTCTGTATAAAATGGAGATTCGTGAAATGATTGGTTAGACTGGGATTATTCTTCTCGAAACAAAGGAGGTGGAGGGGAGCTCTATAATCATATAACACCAATTATAAACGTTCAATATTCGTGAAATCTGGACAGTGTAGATACGGGCCAATGGTTTGCCCTGTGCTGTGAGGAAAGCACCAGAGGACATAATCTCAGAATTAGGTATTGCCCAAGTAATTCAGAAATGAGGAGTAATTTCTTTGCTCAGGGCCAAAAGGTCTGTGGCATTTTTCAGCAACCGCTGCTGAGACTGTGTTGTTGGTTATTTTCAAACTGTGCTGAAAGATAGTTGCTGGTAAATGCAGCAGGTCACGCATCATCCAAGGCACAGAAGAATCGACGCTTCTTCAGGAAATCACAGTTTTCAAACTGTGCTAGATAGTTAGTCAAAAATATGATGAAAATATGTCGAGGTAACTGAGCAGAAAAGAGTTAAAGATGATCAGATTAACCATGAGTTTATTGAATGGTGGGGCAGACTCCATGGGCTGAATGGCAAACTTCCAGTTGTTTAACATTTGGTCTAACGCCTTATTTTATTCATAAGTGCAGAATTGTGAGGGGATGGGATGACGTGATAGTAAACGTTTATTAACCTGATCAGACAGATCTGGAACAAGGCACATAAACTCAGGAAGAAGAAATGTGCTGTGACCTGGATTTTAACAAATGACACTGGGCACAGCACAGGTGGCTGTGTACAGAAGCTGGGATTGCTGAAGAAGTTGGTGGACCTTATACAGTTGGCAAGCCAGTAATCATGCTGGATGATGGATCGTTGTACGATTCACACACATCAGAAATTTGTGAACGAATGAAGGGTTTGTTTCATTGGAGAGGTTTCCTGCGGTTCCAATTCCGAGTGACTGTCTGAAATACTGGCCAGGTCATTGTGTGAAGTGTTAGGTTAATATACTCATGTACAACCCCACTGGATAAACCTGTGCTCCCGATCTATTGTTATTAATTTTGCTCTCTTTCAATGTAAATTCATAGAAAGACAAGATGGAATGTGGGGCGTACAGAAAAATGCGTTCCTTCTCATTGCACCAATTTACTGTACAATTGAATAGAATGACTGCTCTCACTCTTCATTTTGACTTTAATGTGGTGTTGATTATTCGTGAATCTCCCGTGCAGTGAAGGGCAAGAACAAGATTCTCGATCCAGTGTATACCAAAGGTGTGAGGTGCAAAGAAAAACTGCTGGAGCAGATTGTGAAGTCAGCAACCAGAGTGTGACTCGAATCCGTGAATGTGGAGCACAGCAGTATAATAACCCACTTCCATAATCGCTCGGTCTCCTCAGCACATTTTGTAGAGGGGTGACAAATGACCTCATCAGGTTATATGTGGTGAAAGTCATGGATCAGAAATTTCCAGAGCGGAACTGAATCCACACCATTGTGTTTCTGCTTTCACCAGAATTATGATAACAGCAAATTCCAATAAATAGCTATGCTCGTCAGAATGAACAGCTGTCAGTGATACATTCTGAGTCAGAACTGTGTCAGAATCAAACAGAGAATAAGAATTTTCCGTCATATTCTTACCTACATTTGACTCGTAATTTCTTCAGTCACTTTCTCTCTCACGTGAAGAAGCAGCCATGGGGAGGGAAATAAAGGTGATGTTGTGGTTCAATGGCCTTTCTCATATGACTGAACCTGAAATTGATTAAACCGCAAGAAACGCTGTTTTGTTCGTTTCATTTTAATTTTGCTGCAACCTCACAATGTTCATTGTAATAATCGCAAGTGAATTAGATATATCTCATTGGAACGATTAATGTTGTATTCAAATTTGCTCCGACTTTATTTCAGTTTAAGAAGAGTACTGCTTAGAAAAGCAAAGGCTTAAAGAGCAGTTTTGTTGCTCGTTGCTTTGGCAGATTTCACTGAGTATCAAATGGACCAAACATCCTGGTGTTTGTCCTCACATCTTTAACGCATGTGATTAAAGCAGGAAGTCGATCTCCAAGCAATTGGTCACTTCCTTTTCATTATGTAATATCTTGCCATTGCAATAAAAAAAAATCCGCTCTGTTCCATTTACAATCCTTGATGTGGTATATTATACCAAATCTTTCAAAATTCAGAGTTTTGGAACCGAATCTTATTCAGCTGCACACGTTCACGAAATTTCTTTACGTATAATGTCAACCAACTTCGACCTCGTTTCCCCTCAACTTCCGACCGACGACCCCATACCCCTACAGCTTTACCTCGCCACACGCTGTCTCTCTTCTTCTGAAATTTATTCCTTGTAGGTCTCCAAATGTCCAAATATTTTGAAAAACAGATTCTCAGAGGGACAGCCATTCTGTTGTCATCAGTTCTTTGTCCTTCAAGGTTTTTTCCAAACGTTTTGAATGCCTGACGTCTAGATGTTTACTTACTTGAAAGAGGGAATTTTCCACCTATTTACTCTGTCCAAACGTTTTATAACCAGACAAAACCACCATCCAGTCTGCCTTGGTTCAACTGTTCTCAATTTTCCAAGAAGACAAGTGAATAACATTTCATCCTCACTACACCCCGTCAGCATCGCCTCTAATGGCTTTACACCCCAGTAAACACAGTCATTACCCTCTCTGATAGAATCCCAGAACCCTACAGTGAAGAAAAAGCATTTCAATCAATCGAGCCGGTGTTCATTCTCTGAACAGCAACTCACCCAGACCTAGCTCCCCTCCCTATTCCCGTATATTTCACCGGAAGAAGGGGAATCCCTCCCCCTTATGATTTCAATTAAACATGTTGGACTATAGCCTGGCGTCCTGTGACTTCTGAACTTGTCCCCGCGTTAACCATGGCTAATTCACCTAACTTACTTAATTCACTCCTTGCACACGATAGGACAACTTAACTTCGCCAATCAACCTAAACCTCCGACCGAACAACAGTATTAATTACTGAGCCAATGTTCCATCATAGTGAGAAAATGCTGTATCATTTTTTTTAATGGCTTTATGCCCTGGTAACTCTGCCTCATCAAAGCAAATAAACCCAATGTATTGAATCACTACTCTGTCCTTTACAATTCAATTCGTGCTGCGGGAAATGTTTTTGCACTCATATTTAATGTTTTTTACGCAGTTTCTTCCTCACCTTCCTGCTTCCAGTAAACACTTCAATCGGGTACATGTCTGTTAAATGCTTTTTATTCTAACGCAGTCACAACGTGCAGCTTGCTGAAGTCACGTGTTTGCACTTTCACTGACGCTCTGGCTCCCTGAGAGCTGTAGCCCTTCCCCACATTGATTCAGGCAGCACAATCCTTCCTGTGTCATGCACCATCGAGAATGGAAGGACAAGCATCAATAACCGAACTTGGGAATGGAGTGATAGTTTTGAATCATTTACATTGTCCCTAGCGGAGAATTGAGCCCTGTGACAGGCGGGGACACTGACCATGATACTACCGAGGACAGAAGTCTCAAAGGAGGCCAATCAGCCAATTTTGCCAAACTTGTCAAAAACAACTGCCTAATGAATTGAATCCCATTTCTCAATGCTTATTCCACAGCCTTACATGTCTTGGCATCACATGTTCACATCTGAATATTTATTCAGGTTAACAGGGTTTCTGCCACTTTGAACAATGCAGACAGTGTATTCCAAATTCCAACCACCCACTGGCTGATAAAGCTTTGTCACACATCTTCTCAAACCTTCCTGCCTTCCTCCTCAAATCTCTGGCCCTGGCTGATCCCTCTATGAATGGGAAACTCGTTCAGTCAACCCTATCCATACCTTAAATCATTCATGTCTTCTCGACATCTCCTTTGCAATGCGACGAAAAGTCCACCATGTCCTGTCTTTCTTCACAATTGAAACTCTTCATCCCAAACAATATCCCGGAAATATCTCCTGCAATTTTCTTAGTATGATCACATTCCTGCTATAATGTGACTTGCAAAACTGCACACAACACTCTTGCTTGAGCCTAATGAACATTTGTTTAAAATTTCTGGATTGGTATGTGGGTGATTCTGGCTAAGCAGAATTTATTACCTATTCCGAATTGCCCAGGACGCAGTTGAGACTCAACCATATTGCTATGACTCTGAAGTCACATGCAGTCCAAACCAAGTAAGGATAGCAATTTCCATCCTGAAATGACATGTTTAAACCAGATGTTTATTTTTCAACAATTGTCAATGGATCTATAGTAGTCATTAGATTCTTCATTGCAGATATTTGCTGAACACAAATTTTATAATCTGGCATGATGGGATTCAAATCCGCGTACCCAGACTATTACATCGGTCTCTGGATTATCAGTCCTATGAAAGTACCACGAGACCAACGCAGAAAGCCGCAAAAGCTGATCTTTTCCAATAAAATCTCTTTTCCCCAAAAATGCCCTGGGACTTTTCCATGGGCCTGACGCTCCAATTGTCTCTGGCCCTTTTCAGTAAAACTGCTACATGGGGATTGATTTCACAACTGCGGTATCCAAATGGATCCAATTGTTTGGAGGTCCCAATGGTGGAGTTGGGGCAGGTACACCTAGCAACAGTGACCGCAGCAGCAGAACAGACAGAACAGCATGAATGTAAACGGGAGTGATAGATTGTTCATTGCTTCAGAGAAAGGGGAGGAGGGGCGGAAAGGAGGTTTAATGATCGTGGGAAGGAAAGGATTCTCTGACAACGGGCGTGTTTGACTCCTGATATATGAAGCGCAGAGATGTGAGAGAGCGAAATTTGAAGGTAAAGCAAATACCTTCTTACCACGTATCACAAAAAGGACAACGGAGAGAAGACTTAGGGCAGCACAGTGGCATAGTGGTTAGTACTGCTGCCTCACAGCGCCATAGACCCGGGTTCAATTCGCGCTTCAAGCGACTGACTGTGTGGAGTTTGCACATTCTCCCTGTGCCTGCGTGGGTTTCCTCCGGGTGCTCCGGTTTCCTCCCACAGTCCAAAGATGTGCAAGGCCTAGTGAATTGACCATGCTAAATTGCCCGTATTGTTAGGTAAGTGGTAAATGTATGGGGTATGGGTGGGTTGCGCTTTGGCGGGTCGGTGTGGACTTGTTGGGCCGAAGGGCCTGTTTCCACACTGTAATGTAACGTAATCTAATCTAATCTTAGTGCCGTGATTTGGATTCGAATTTAGGTTGCAATGCAAAATACCGACAAACACGACCACAGCAACCACAGAACAGGATGTTTGCTAGCATCAATAAGTATACTCGCAGAGGACATGTTCGGAAGAATACCAAATGTACAATATTAGTACTCAGCGGACAGTGACAGACATGTGGGAACTGAGAATGAGCTGAATCTTTAAGGTCGGTGTCCCCAGAGGCTGTGGAGATCCCTTGAATGAAAATGTTGAAAACTGAGATTGATAGATTTCGACAATCATCAAAGGTTCGGGGGACAGTACAGGATATTGTTGAAATGTATGCTTAAATAGCATTTTAGCTTCACATTGGCGACTTCACCAGTTTCCTCACGGCAATAATCAGTGTTGCATATAATCACACGTAATCCCAGTTCCAGCCTCGGAATCAGAGGAACTGTGGCACAGCCGCCCAGAACTAACCGGAAATTGGGATGTGAATGTGTGCGCGGAGTTACTCTCTGGCTCCAATGATGAAGTAGGTGTGTGTGCTGTCGATCTATGATGGAATCGAGGCGCAAGACATTCTTAGGTTGAGTGTGCTTCTGCTCAAGGGAATGGTTGTCCCCGTTTATAATATCATAGCGATTTACAGTGCATCTTGCTAAGACAGCTGAGTGGCACAACTGGAGCGTGTTGAGCCCTTAACTTTGCAGTGTTTGGTTTAAAATATGATTTTGCTATTTGGATCTGTGTTTCCGACACTGGCGTTGGCAGCTGCCTTTGCTTGCATCAGCTCAGAATCACTTTCTTCCACACAGTAAAGACTTCAATCTGGCGAAGGTAGTGTTGACGATGATATTTTAAACTAGTCATGCTTGGCGAAAGGGACACGGAAATGGTGATGTTTAAGTTCGAAGAATAAAACCTAGAATGCTAGCCTGACCTCAGGAACAGAGATCATGACTTTAATTTCCTGAAATCCCATTAATTCATGCCCTTTATGCAGGGGATTCTACCATTTTTACCCAGTCCTGCCTACGAGAGACGCCACTACCAGGAAAACATTAGCTGACCCTTAATTCAAGAAGGCCCATTGTGTAGGGAAGCAGGCTAGTCGGCCTTTCCAGTCCACACGATCCCTCCGAAGCGCATCCCACCAGACCCAACGGTATTCCCTATCCCATAAGCCTGCATTTCCCACTGCTGATCCCTGTAACCGGCACATCTTTGGTCAGAGGGAGGAATAAAAACGCAATCACACAGAGAATGTGCAGACTGCCCACAGACAGACAACCGAGGCTGGGATCGCACCCGGGTGTGTGGTGCAGCCAGGCAGCAACAAACACGGGCGAAGAATAAATGTTGTCCTGACCAGTGATAATCACACCCTGTGGGTGAAGGAGAACCAATGAAAACACATTCACAACATGGACAACAGGATTCGTATCTGTGTGGACACTACTTGAAAGGATTGTTCACCCTGGGTAGAAAAAGGCAGCCGATACCACAGAGAAAACAGGGAAATGTGGGAACTGCTGGAAGGGATTGAATTAACCACAGAAATGGGCTCTCATTAAATCATTAACACTGGGGTGAGGCCGTTCAGTCCCGTGACGGGAAAGGATCATTGAGAAAAACAACCTCCGGAGCCTCCAGCAGGATTACATATCCCATCAGGTGTTCGATTATGCTGTCAATGCTGCTGTTAATCCCAAACAGCAGTCTGTTACATAGCGTCAGTAAGAGAGTCATACAGTATTAAAACCGGCCCGTCAATCTAACCAATCCATGCTGAACAGACTGCCAAACTAATCCATTCCCGTCTGCCTCCTCCTGTACCCGCTGAGTGGAAATAATGCCCTTATAGTTTTCTTATTGTATCATTAATCTAAAATCCCAGGTAATATTTTGGGGACAAAGGTTTCAGGTCCTGGCATGACAAATGGTGGAGTTTGAATTCAATAAATACCCTGAAGTGAAGAGTCTTGTGATGACCTGAATACATTGTGTTGAAAATCCCATCAGGTTCACCCATGCCAGTTCAGGAAGCGAACTGCCATAGTCATCTGCTCTGTTCCACATGAGACTCCAGATGTATAGTATCGTGGTTGACTCTTAACTGTCCTCTGGTAAATAAGTGATGTACTAGGCATAAATGAATAGATTTTATTTTAAAAATCCCACTTTGCCAATCATGTATGGTTCCGTTTGTGCTTTAATTGTTGCAAATGTACCCTCATCCATCACTTCCTCAGCAAGTTAATTGCATGCGTAAAACACCCTCTCTAAAAAAATGCCTCCCATGTCTTCTTTTTATAATATCTCTCTTTTCCTCTTGAACATATGCCCTGTCGTCCTGAAATCCCCATCCTGGGAAGAGGCAGCTATCATTAACTCTAGCTTACCTCTCAATAATTCATGAACTTCTGTCAGGTCGCCGCTCAAACCCTTAACCTAGAGTGAAAGCAGTCTAAACTAGGAGAAAGTGAGGACTGCAGATGAGAGATCAGAGTCGAGAGTGTTGTGCTGGGAAAGCACAACACGTCAGGCAACATCTGAGGAGCAGGAGAATCGACGTTTCGGGGAAGAGCCTGATGAACGACACTTGCACGAAAAAAATATTCTCCTGCTCCTCGGATTCTGTCTTACCTGATGTGGTTTTCCAGCACCCCAATGTCGAATCTGAAAATAGTCTCAGCTTATCCAGCTCTTCATTATAACTCAAACCTTCCACATATGGCAACATGCGTGCATACCTTTTCTGAACCTGCTCCAGCTGAATAATATCATTCCTACAACTGGGCGACCTGAACTGGACATAATATTCCAGAAGAGGCCTCATCAATGTCCTGTAAAATGTCAATACAACGTCCAAACTCCTATATACAAAGGACTGACAAATAAAGGGAAGTATGTCAAATCCCTTTTAACCATTCTGTCTGTATGTGATGCAAACTACAAAGAATAATTTACCTGTAACCCGAGCGTCCGTGTTCTCCAACACTACTCAAAACCCTGTCATTAACTGTATAAGCCATACTCTTTTTGTTGTACCAAAATGCAGTACCTTCCGTTTCTCCATATTGAACTCTATGTTACATTTTTCAGTCCAACGACTCATTGGATTAAGATCCTTTTGAAACTTACATAATCTTCCTCACTGTCTACAATTCTAGTGTCGTCTGCAAACGTACAGAGGATGCCTGCTGTCAGTTCCACAGTTTTCTGATATAGATCAATGATTCATATTTACATGTAGTGACCGTGATTCAGCAGTGTGCAGATCATACAACAGTTAGTCATGCAATTAACCATGTGGAAGAAAGCCACAGACTGCAGGGAGATATCAAACAATTGCAAAGAAAAATGGTGAATGCAATTCATTCCAGGGAAGTGGGTGATAGTGAAGCAAGATCAAACTTCAAACCAGTCGCCCATGCTCCAGTTGTGGCACTCAGCTGTCTCATCAAGATGCACTGTAGATTGCTGTTATTATAAACGGGAACAAATTTTCCTGTCATAGAAGTACCATGCATTCACTGGTTGTGTCACTGGAGCCATCGAGAAGCTCTGCGACCACATTCCCATCCCGGTTTCCAGTTGGAACTTCGCGGATGCGCCACTCAGTTCCTCTGATTCTGGGGCTGAGAATTGGGTCGTTACTGCCTTTGTGGGGAAACTGGTGAAGTAGCCGATGTTAAACTGCATTGCTATTGCAGCATACATTTCAACAAAAGTTGCACTATCCCCGGAGTCTTTGATGGTTTGGAGAAATCTATTTGTCTCAGCCTTCAGCATATTAATGATGGAATCACCACAGCCTCCGGGGGCACCAATGTTAAACGGTCAGCCCATTCTGAGTTCCCACATACCTGCCACTGTTCGCGAAGCACTGATATTGTGCATTTGGTGCCCTGCCTAACATTTCTCTGCTGCTGTACTTATCGCATACTGTTAGTGCGCTTGTCTATGGGCTGCCGTGACCATATAGTGGTTAGTATTCTACGTTGTGGCCGCAGCAACCACGGTTCGAATCCAAATCACGGCAGTTCTTGCCCTATCTGGCCCAGTTTTTTGTGAAACACAAAGGAATCAGTTGTTTAACATGGTCATTTTCTCCAATGTAATGATTTTTTTCCCTTCAAATTCTGCTCGCTCACATCTCTGTGTTTCATATGTCAGAATTCAAATCCTCCCGTTCTCAGAGATTTCTTCCCTCCTACGATCACGAACTGAACTTTCCATCCCACTCCCCCATTTCATTAAATTGGAGATGCCGGTGTATAAACATAAAAATCTCACACCAGGTTAGACTTAGAGGTTTAATTGAAGCACTAGCTTTCGGAGCACTGCTCTTTCATCATGTGGTTTTGGAGTCATTTCCTATTTCATTCAGGCACTGCAGAATCTAACACTGACTCTCACATTGATACGGTTCAGCCTGTGCTGCTGCGGTCACTGTTGCTGGGTGAACGTGTCCCAACCCCACCATCGGGACCTGCAGACCAGTTGATCCATTTGGTTACCGCTTTTGTGAGATCAACACTCATGTAGCAGCTTTTACTGACATGGAACAGAGATTATTGGGGGTCAAGCTCATGAAAAGAACACAGGGAAGTATCAGGGAAAAGCGACTTCATTGGAAAAGATCAGTGTCACTAGTTTTCTGCAATGGCAGATTGCGAGTACCACTGACCACTGGACTGTTAATTCAGACACCAGGGACTCGAGTTTGACTCCGACCATGCTAGGTGGTAGAATTGGGATTCAATAAATATCTGCAATTGCGAATCAAATTTTTCCTGTAAATCCATGGTCAATTGTTGAAAAAACAAACCATCTGACGTCCTTTAAGGAAGGAAACTGCCATTCTTATCTGGTCGGGCCTCCATGTAACTCCAGACACACTGCAATACGGATGAGTCTCAACTGACCGCTGTGCAATAAATACTGCTGAGCCAGCGACGCCCTCATACTGTAACAGAATAGAAGAAACATTCGTTCGGCCCCAGCTAGAGTACTGTGTGCAGTTCTGCAATTCACAGTATAGCATGGACCTGATCGCACTGGGAACGTTGCATGAGAGATTCACTGGAGGGTTGTCTGGGCTGAAGAGTTTCAGTTATGAGGAATGATTGGACAGACTGGGGTTGTTTGTCACTGAGCAGGGGAGTTTGGAGAAGACATGACTGAGATGTATAAAATAATGAGGGATGTGGATAGGATAGACTGAAAGAAGCGTTTATCATTGATGAAGTGATCGAACATCGGGGCCAAGCGATTTCGGGAAAAGGCAGAAAGGTTTGAGTAGATGTGCGAAAATGGTCAGAGAGGCAGAAACCCTTTAACCTGAAAAAAATTCAGATGTGAATTTGTGATGACAAGACATGAAAGACTATGGGCTAAACGATGGAAATCTTGATTCAGGTCGTTAAGCAGTTGTGTTGGACAAGTTCGGCCACAACAGGCTAAAGGGCCTCCTTCAATGTTGTTGTCCTCCACAGTACCGTGGTTAGTGTCTCATGCCTGTCACAGGGATCAATTCTCCGCTGGAGGTATCGTAAAGGTTTTAAACCTGTCGCTTTGCACCCCAGTGAAGGTTATTAATGCCTGACCTTCCATTCTCGATGGGATATGTCACAACAAGGACACTGCTGTCTGAATCAGCTGGGGAAGGACTGCTTCACCCGCTAAGACAGAATGTCCTTGAAAGTGCAAACACGTAACTTCTGCAAACTGCACATAGTGTTTGTGTTGCAATGAAAACCATATATAGGTTTGTTCCTGACTGATATGCTATTTAAAACAGGAATCTGAGGAAGAAAACAGAGTAAACCCATTCAGATCTGAGTGCAGAAACATTTCCAAAAGCACTAATGAGGTTGTACAGCGTAGAAGCGCGTTTGGATGCACTGAATTATGGTTGATGGGCGCAGCTTGCTTTCATAAGGCTGAGTTACCAGTGTATCAAGTCATTACACATGATACAGATGGTGCTCAGTGTGATGGTACATTTGCTCCGTGGTTCGCACTGCTGTTAAGTCTGTAGGTTAGGTGGATTGGTCATATTAAATTGCGCAGTTATGACCAGGGAGTGATTTCAGTAAGTTAAGTGAATTTGCCATGGGTAACACAGTGATAAGGTCAGCAGTCACACGATGACAGATTTTATTTCAGTAAGTTTATTTGAAAACACTAGCCAGAGGGCTGTTCCATCTTCGGGTGAATTATACGGGATAGAGAGGGGGGACTAGGTCTGGGTGAGATTCTCTTCAGAGTGTCCCTACAGACTCGATTGGCTGAATTGTACTTTCTGCATTGTGGGGAATCTGTGCTTCTATCAGAGAGGACACTGCCAGGTTTACTGGGGTGCTAAGACATTAGCGACGATGCTGACAGCGTTTAGTACGGATGGAATTTTATTTATTTTTGTGTTGGAAAATTTGGAACTGAACCAAGGAAAACCGAATGGAAGTTTTCGAGAGTATGTTAGGTTTGGAGAGAAGAAATAGGTGGCAAATTCATTCTTTCAAGTTCGTAAATTTCTGAACGTCAGGCTTTCAAAACCATCGACGTCGGACAAAGAAATTATGGGAGTGGAATTTCTGTCAGTCAGAGAATCCGTTTCTAAAATATTTGGAACGGCACATTTGGAGACGCACAAGCAGTGAGTTTCACCAGGAGAGAGACAGCCTGTGGTTGGGTAAAAGTGCAAAAGTAGTGTGTTGGGGACGGAAGGTGCGAGGAAACAATGTCCAATTTGGATGAATTTAAATGTAAAGAAATATCGGAAACGTATGCAGCTGAATAAGATTCAGCAAAAAAACAACCTCAGTGTTCTGAAAGATTTCCATTAATAGTCCACGTGTAGCATTATAAATGGAACTGAGCAGATTTTATATATTGTCAAGGAAAGATATTACAAAATGAATAGGAAGTGATCAGTCTCTTGGAGATCGATTTCCTGCGTTAATCACATGCCTTAAAGTTGGGAAGGCAAACGCCATAATGTTGGGTTCCTTTGATACCCACTGAAATCTTCCAAAATAACTGAACATCAAAACTGGCATCTTGTTTTGTAGTTTATCCTTTTGTTTTTCTCATCAGTATTTTCATTACGCAGAAATAAATTTGGAGCAAAATTGAATACAACATTAAACGTTCCAATGATTAAAAATCCATGTCAGTCCTATCATTGCAATGAACGGAGTGAGATTGCAGCAAAATTCATCAAATGAAACGAAAAAAATCTGCATTTCCTGGAATTTTACCCAGTTCAGGTTCAGCTATATGAGAAAGACCATCGAGCTAAAACATCACCTTCACGTCTCTCTCCATATATACTTCTTCACGTAAGAGAGAAACAGTCTGAAGAAATTGTAAGTCAAAACAAAATCTGCCTGTGAATGTGACCGGAATTCCTTGTTTGCTAGTTCAATCTGAGATAGTTCTGACTCGGAATGAGTCAAAGACGGGTATTCCTTCCAAGGCCGGGGTCAAATTCTTGGATTTTGCTGGTATTATTATTCCTCTGAAAGAAAAACCATAATGGTGTGGATTCGATTACGCTCAGGGCATTTCTTATCTGCTCGGTGCACCATATGTAATCTTGTTCTGGTCACATGTGAGCCCCTTTGCCATGGGCTGAAGTGGCCCAGAGGTTAAGGCTACGAGTTGCTCTTTCATTGTGCATGTGTGGATTTGAATCCTACTCGGGCTGTTACTTCCATCAAACGCAACTGTGGTTTTCCTTCGTGCCCCGCATCTTTAGTATACATTGGGTGGAGAATCTTGCTAATGCCCTTCATTGCACCGGAGATTGGTGATAAATCGATACCACATCAAGGTCGAAATAAAGCAATTTGATTCTGTTGGAAGTTAAATTGTGACAATGAAAAAGGAGTGCAACGTTTCTTTCCTCCTTTCATTTCATCGTGACTTTTTATGCATTTATATCGAATGAAAGCGAAACAAATAAGGAGAGATCGGGTGCAATAGCTTATCCAGTGGGATTGTGAATTTTAATGTAACACAAAGTTCTGATCAATATTTCAAACAGTCATTTGGAATTGGAACTGCAGAAAACTTTTCCAATGAAACAAACCTTTCATTCTTTCACAACCTTTTGCTGTGTAAATCATACCGCGATCCATCATTCAGCTTGATCACCAAGTTGGCAACAATATGAGATCCACCAATTTTCTTTAGCAATCGCAGCTTCTGCACATACCCATCTGCGTTGTGCCCAGTGCCATTTGTTGTCTCCAGGCCACAGCACATTTCTTGTTCATGAGCTTATGAGCTTAGTTCCAGATCTGTCTGATTAGTTTGAGAAACCTTTTCTATCACTTCATCCCATCCCCTCAGAATTCTACATTTATCAATAAAAAAAAGGCGTTAGACCAAATGATATAGGATTGGAAGTTGGCCATTCAGTCCATCGAGTCTGCTTCACTATTCAATGAACTCATGGCCGATCTGATAATCCTCAACTCCATTCTCTTTCATTGCCTCGACACAGCTTCATCGTCTTTCTGGTTAAATATCTGTATGACACAATTTGAAAATACACAACAACTCAGCCTCAACAACAGTTTCGTGAAAGAGTTCCACCGATTCACTGGCCCCTGAACAAAGAAATTACTCATCTTTTCTGAAGTAAATAGGTAATATCTACTTCCGAGTTCATGTCCTATGGTGCTCTCCTCATATCAGAGGTTAAACCCCCTGCCCGTAACTACCCTGTCAAGATCCCATGGATCTTGAACGTTTATAAATGTTATCATGTGATTTTAGAGTTCCCCATTCGCCTCCTTTGTTTCAAAGAGAATAGTCCCATCCTAACCAATCTCCACGAAGCTAAATTGTCTCCAATGTTGGCAACATGCTCGTAAATCTGTGCTGTCCCCTGCAGCGTCCTAACATATTATGGAAGGAGATGGAGAAATTTATATGAGGCAACGGTTGAAATTTCAACCACTGACTGGAATTGGAACTTGTAATCAGATAGCAATTGGAATCAGAGTGGTCCACACAAGAACGAAATAGTGTAATTATAACTCTGACAAATGAGAACCTAATCATATCCCACTGACATTCCATGGTTTTACTGTAACCGAATTACCCCGTGTTATCGTCAACGGAGCTAGTATTTGGGGAAAAACGGATGGAGACTGGCTACGTAAACACCATGGGGGGCACGGTGGCACAGTGGTTAGCACTGCTGACTCATAGCGCCAGAGACCGGGTTTACGTCCCGCCTCAGGCGACTCTCTGTGTGGAGTTTCTACGTTCTCCTTGTCTCTGCGTGGGTGTGCTCCGGTTTCATCCCACAATCCAAAGATGTGCAGGTTTGATGCATTGGCCATGCTAAATTGCTTGTAGTCTATGGGGGTGGGTCGGTGTGGACTTGTTGAGCCGAAGGGCCTGTTTATACACTGTAAGTAATCTAATCGTTTTGACAACAAAAACATGTCCGTTGGTCGACAGTTTTTGATTATAAATTCAACTCATTTCTCCCTGAATCCTCCATCGTTTGCAAGGTACAAATGAGATGTGCAACAGAACTTTCTCCATTTGCCGAGATGGGTCTAACTTCAATAACACTTAAGGAACTGGACACCATCCACGACAATGCAGTCACTTTATTGTACCCTCTCCAAAACCTGAATATTTATTCCCTTCACTGCTAAGGCACAATTGTAGCAGAGTGCAAGAACTACACGATGCACTGGAGTAAGTCATCCTGGAAGTTTTGACAGAACTTTCAAAGCTCAACAGCTGTACTGACTATAAGGACAAGGTTGGAAGATGCAATGAAACGCCACCATTTGCAAGTTCCCCTCCTAGGCCAACAGCACCTGAATTGGAAAGGAATCAGTGATAAACTCGTTGAGTGGTGAAGTTGTCTTGATCGGCAAAGTTGCACACTTCAGCCCTCCATCTTTTATCTTAAAATTTTAATAAATGTTGATTAATGCAGTGACCAGACTTGGGCTCAGTCCTTTAGCTATTCCCTAAACAGGTGGTTGCTATAGTTCTACCAGTGGTGGGTCATTGGAGGGCGTGGACTTGACTAGGTAGTCGGGGAGGGAAAGAACTTTGACGAAAGCGCATAGGTTTGAGGAGGGAAAGTGGTGGGGTCAACTTAGGGGTGGTGGAAATGTCGGCGGATGATATGATTTATGCAGAGGTTGTTGGAATGGAAGGTGCGGAACTTCCTCTGTCCTTGTTCTGCCCTTGTTGTGTTGGAGGTGTGAGGTTCATGGATGGAGGTGTGGGACATGGATGAGAGGCGTTGGAGGGCATCTTCAACCACATGGGAGAGGAAGTTCCGGTTTTTAAAGAAGGAGGCCATCTGGTGTGTTCTGTGATGGGCCTCTGGGAGCAGATGTGGCGAATGCAGAGGAGATGGGAACACAGGATAGCATTTGTGCAGGAGGTGGGTTGGGAGAAGATGTAATCCAGATAGCTATGGGAGTCAGTGGTTTGTAAAAAACATCAGTTACACTGATATCCAGGGATATGTTCCCTCCCCACCCCTATCCACTTTCAGCAAAGACCATTTCCTCCATGACTACCTAGTCAAGACCACGCCATCGAATGACCTACCATCCCCTCCCGGCACCTTCCTGAGCCAAATTGCAAAGCCTGCACCCACGCAACTCCACCTCCTCCCAATGCCCCAAAGAAAACTTCCACATCCATCAAAGTTTCACCTGTACATCCAAACATGTCAATTCTTACATCTGTTGCTGCCGATGCAGTCTCCTCTACAGTGGGGCCACCGTACACTTTCTCATAGAGCGCTTCAGAGAACATCTCCAGGGAACCTCATCACCTCAAGAGATCTCCCACCCACAGCTTCCAACCTCATAGTCCGGGAACCTCGGACTGCCCGGTTCTACCTCCTTCCCAAGATCCACAAGCCTGACCACCCTGGCCGACCCATTGTCTCAGCATGCTCCTGCCCCACTGAACTCATCTCTACCTACCTCTACACTGTCCTATCCGCCCTAGTCCAGGAACTCCCCACATACGTTCAAGACACCACCCACGCCCTCCATCTCCTCCAAGACTTCCGTTTCCCCGGCCCCCAACACCTCATATTCACCATGGATATCCAATCCCTCTACACCTCCATCCGCCATGACCAGGACCTCCAAGCCCTCCGTTTTTTCCTCTCCAGACGTTCCCAACAGTACCCCTCCACCGACACTCTCATTCGTTTGGACGAACTGGTCCTCACCCTTAACAATTTATCTTTTGAATCCTCCCACTTCCTCCAGACCAAAGGGGTAGCAATGGGCACACGTATGGGCCCCAGCTGTGCCTGTCTCTTTGTTGGCTACATAGAGCAGTTGATCTTCCGTAATTACACCGGCACCACTCCCCACCTCTTCCTCCGTTACATTGATGACTGCATTGGAGCCACCTCGTGCTCCCGCGAGGAGGTTGAGCAATTCATCAACTTCACCAACACATTCCACCCTGACCTTAAATTTACCTGGACCATCTCTGACACCGCCCTCCCCTTCCTGGACCTCTCCATCTCCATCAGTAACGAACGACTTGACACTGACATTTTTTACAAACCCACCGACTCCCATAGCTACCTGGATTTCACCTCTTCCCACCCTACCTCTTGCAAAAATGCCATCCCATATTCCCAATTCCTCCGCCTCCGCCGTATCTGCTCCCAGGAGGAGCAGTTCCACTATAGAACACACCAGATGGCCTCCTTCTTTAGAGACCGCAATTTCCCTTCCCACGTGGTTAAAGATGCCCTCCAACGCATCTCGACCACATCCCGCACCTCCGCCCTCAGACCCAACCCCTCCAACCGCAACAAGAACAGAACGCCCCTGGTGCTCACCTTCCACCCTACCAACCTTCGCATAAACCAAATCATCCGCCGACATTTCCGCCACCTCCAAACAGGCCCCACCATCAGAGATATATTTCCCTCCCCACCCCTCTCCGCCTTCCGCAAAGACCGTTCCCTCCGTGACTTCCTGGTCAGGTCCACGCCCTCCTACGACCCACCCTCCCATCCTGGCACTTTCCCCTGCCACCGCAGGAACTGTAAAACCTGTGCCCACACCTCCTCCCTCACCTCCATCCAAGGCCCTAAAGGAGCCTTCCACATCCATCAAAGTTTTACCGGCACATCCACTAATAACATTTATTGTATCCGTTGCTCCCGAAGCGGTCTCCTCTACATTGGGGAGACTGGGCGCCTCCTAGCAGAGCGCTTTAGGGAACATCTCCGAGACACCCGCACCAATCAAACAAACCACCCCGTGGGTCAACATTTCAACTCCCCCTCCCACTCTGCCGAGGATATGGAGGTACTGGGCCTCCTCCACCGCCACTCCCTCACCACCAGACGCATGGAAGAACGCCTCATCTTCCGCCTCGGAACACTTCAACCCCAGGGCATCAATGTGGATTTCAACAGCTTCCTCATTTCCCATTCCCCCACCTCATCCTAATTTCTAACCTCCAGCAAAACTGTCCCCTTGACTTGTCTGGACTTGTCCGACCTGCCCAGCTCCTTTTCCAGCTATCCACTCCACCCTCTCCTCCCTGACCTATCACCTTCATCTCCTTCCCCCACTGACCTATTGTACTCTATGCTACTCTATCCCCACCCCTACCCTCCTCTAGCTTATCTCTCCACGCTTCAGGCTGTCTGTCTTTATTCCTGATGAAGGGCTTTTGCCCGAAACGTTGATTTCGAAGCTCCTCGGATGCTGCCTGAATTGCTGTGCTCTTCCAGCACCACTGATCCAGAATCTCCAGGGCACCGACAACAATCAACCCCAACGCCGCGTGATCGGACACTTCAACTCCTCCCTCCCCCCTCCCCCCACCCCCCGCCACTCTCCCGAGAACATGCAGGTCCTAGACCTCCTCCACCACCACTCTTTCACCACCTGACGCCTGGAGGAAGAACGTACCATCTTCTGAATCATGAAACTTCATGCGTTTACACCTCAGCAAGTGACTTTACACCTCAGTGGGTAATTGAATCCCTTCCTGCAGTCACACAATGGCCCTGACTTCCTGGCGCTGCGTGTATCCTTGTGTCTATTTAGTTTGATAATTAGTTGAATTCGAGTCCACAATGTTGATTGCACCAGTTTCCTCATTTCCCCTCTCTCCCCCATCTTACCCTAGTTCCAACCTTCCAGTTTGGCACCGTCCTACTAACCTGTCCACCCTCTCTATCTTCCTTCCCTCCTATCCGCTCCACCCTCTTCTCCGACCTAACACTCTTATCCCTATCTTGATACACCCATTGTACTCTCAGCTAAATTCTCCCAAGCCCCACCCCTTCCATTTATCTCCCCAACCTCGAGGCTCCCAGCCTTATTCCTGATGAAGGCCTTTTGCCCAAAACGTCAATATTCATGCAACTCGGATGCTTCCTGACCTGCTGTGCTCCTTCAGCACCATTCTAATCTTGGCTCTCTTCCACACAACAGCAAAACTATTTGTCATGACGTTACCAGATTCGCTGACGACATTCAATCTACCCAAAGAGATAAATCTAATTCCTTTCGAAGGGTTTAATGAGCTGTGTAAGTTTGCAGCAAACAGGATTGTATAAAATGAGTTTAACAGCCTTTTCAAAAATGTAATCCAGTGCAGTGTCAGAGATTTGAAAAAGGTCATCAAGCTAAAATATCACCTCTGTTTCTCGATCCACATATGGATAATCACTTGGGGAATATGTGCAGTTTTACGGTTAATAATTGATACCTTTCCCAAAGGCAGAACAATCCCACAAATCAGAAACTGGAGTTTTAGAAGAGATGTGGTTTTATTCGATATTATTCTTCAACTACGCTTCAGTCTGGTGCTCCAGTAATTCTTGATCAACGTCAGTAAAAGCAGCTTTAGATAAGGATTGAAATTACTACTGCGGCATTTTTACACGCTGTTAAGTACTAATCGCTGATCAGATGCTGCACTGGAGCCGCCGGCAGCAAGCCTATAACGTGCCCTACTCCTACCTCTGGGACCTTCGACCCCTCTGATCTACTTTGGCTGTGGTTCTGAAATTAAAGCTAAGGCGGAGGAGGAGGAACTGATGTGGACCTATGACTATTCGAGCATCAGGTTCAGGAGAAATGGGACACAGAAAAATGTTGTGCAAAACAGACGATTGAAAACTGGGTTTGTATAGATCGCTGCATTGTTTACAGACATTATTATGTTATCGCTGTCACAGGGTTTCTCATTCGTTCGGCTTCAATTTGGCGCTGAATTTGATTCAACGACACTTTACTGACGTCTTCCTGCAAGTTCCTACAGACAACATGAAACATACTGCACTCATCATCAAGCTTCACCATGCCTACATCCAAGGACATGATGCACAGTTCTCATGAATACTGAAGATTTAAGAATGTCATGCAAGATTAAATTGAATTGCTGTTTAAATTTTAAAGTGATAAGAATCCAGAGTAAGTTACCAAATGTCCCAAATTCATGTTTATTAATGTGGGCAGACCTCTAGCCAGGCAAAGGGGAAATCAGTCCCTGAATCACCAACATCCACACGGCCATTTGCTCCAAGAGCCCATTTGGAAATCTATGTGAAGGAGTTGCTGTCTGACAGAGCGCCTGGGAGAATCCTCCACTGTCTGATCTAAAGCTGCAACAGGACCTGCGTGCTCCAGCTGTGAGAGCGGTTGGATAAAGGGGAGGACCTTGGTATTCCGTGGTGTAGATTCACATTGTCCTCAACATGTTATTGTTTACAACCGTCTGTCAGAATCAGCACAGACAGAGAGGAATAGGAAGGGGCCATTTCACCCGCCAGCATTACCCCGCCATTTGATATCATGATGGCTGACCGAACACGTCAATGTCTTTTCCCAGATCATCCACAACAACCTGTCGCCCAAAGGGAAAAATACACTGAGTAAACCGAAAACTCTGTGCAATTGTGGGAGGGAAACGTGTTTAGAGACATTGGGCTTCTGCAGTGGATTTTGTTAATGAGCAGCCGATTCTGGGCTGATCGTCTTTCAAATGATATGATTCCCTCAAAACTCACCACGCATAAGGTGGTAAATCTTCTCTGGTCAGTAGCAGTGACGGGAACCCTCGACCATGGTAACTGAAGATGAAGCAGTAGAACAATCATTGATTCAGCTGAAATCTGCACTAATCTCCCATTCTAATGGGACTCAATCCCACAAAATTTGAATCGCAATCTTAACAATGTAGTTGATGGCCAACATGTCTTTCATTGTGCCACAGAACTGCGCCACCCTCCAAATTACTGCGCTCAACGTTACGGTATTCAAGTCTTTCATCAAACATCTGTTTATCCTCGCCCCACTTTCCAGTACCTGGTCCTTAACCGTGCATGGTCTCGCGCCTCAAGTGTTCGGCTAAATTCTCCTGAAGTTGCCACACGTTCAAACAGTGAGTTCCAGAAAAACAACACACTCAGGATGTAAACATTCTTCCTAAATATTTTCTGAACATCCTCTCTCTAGCGTTTCATCTATATCCCTGGTTATTAACCCTTCCCATGACAAGTTTATTCCTGTCACACATATCTATCCCCTTTCTGTGCACGTTAAACAATTCCTCTCTCAGCTTTCTCCGCTCTCAGATAAAGACCTCCAGTCGAGATAATCTATCCTTGCAGTGGCGAGATTGTAGTGCTTTAAAAGCACAACAGGTCAGGCAGCATCCGAGGAGCAGGAGAATCGATGTATCGGGCAGAAGCCCTTCATCAGGAATGAGAATTCTGAGTCGGTGTTGAGGGAGAGGAATGGGGTTGTTGGTCAGGTTGGTGAAAGCGATAGGTGGATGAAGGTGAGGGAGAAGGTGGTAGTTCAGACGGGGGATTGATGGCCGGGTCCAGAGACCAGTGCCTTGTTGGGGGCTTTGGACTGAAATAATGGGGTGACGAGGTGAAATGATGAAGCTGGTGAAATACACATTTATCCCGTGTGGTTGCAAGGTCCTAAGGTGGAATATGAGACATTCTTCCTCCAGGCATCGGCTGGTAATGGAATGGCGGTGGCTTGTGCCCGAAGCAGCCATTCTCTTCTCCTCAGATGCTGTTTGACGTGCTGGGCTTTTCCAACATTATGCTCTCGACTCTGAGCTCCAGCACCTGCAGCCCTCACTTTCACTTATCTTCGCAGAGGAATTGGTCGTGCTCGGGCACCCACCTTGGTAAATCTCCTCTGACCACCCTCCCATGCAAACACACGTTTCCTGTTGCTGGCAATCAGAACAGAACAAAATTATCCAATGAAAAGTAGAAATATTGGAACAAAATCAGCACGTCTAGTGCACATGGGGAGATATGTTCGAGCCAAACCATCCGACTTTGGAACGAATGGTATGTGTAGGTGGGGCAGGAACGTGAAAGAAGGTGGACAGGGTCTAAAATGATTGAACTCGATGTTGGATATGAAGATTGCATGGTCTCTCAGTAGGAAATGACGTGCCGCTCTTCCAACTTGCGCTGTGCTATGCGGGAGCTCTGCAGCAAACCAAACTGAAATGGAGGCATGGGAACACAGTAGGATGTTGCAGTGACAGGAACCTGGAAGCTCAGTGTATTTTCTTGCTTGCAGCCATAACGTATATTGTACTCACGTTTGTCACCCGCTCTGTTTTTCTCTCCCCAGTCTAGATGAGATCACTTTGTGAACAGGAAATGCAGTTTGCGAAATCACTGAAACCTTACACAGTGAGGAGAGACATCGTAAACGACCAGAATTACACCTCCTGGGATTTCGGGGAATGGTGCCATATGGGAAAGTGCTGGGGGTCAAGGAGGATTGGACGAGGGTGTACAGAGAGAAATTGTCTTGCATAGTGCCGGTGTTCAGCTGTTTAGGCTAGTGGAGAAAGTGCAGTAGAATGCATATCTTCCTGAGCTTCCTGCTATAAGTAAACATCTCACAATGGAGCAAAACTGCCAAATGATTATCATTCCAACACCGACAAAAGGTGCAGCTTACAGAAGTCACGTGTTTGCACTGTCAGTCTCTCTCCCCGGGAGCAGTAGTACTCACCCACGTTGATTCAGATAGCACAGTTCTTCCTGTGTCATATCCCTTCGAGAATGGAAGGACAGGTATTAATAACCCGTACATCGAACGGAATATCTGTATTGCCCAATAAGAATCACTTAACTATCCAAACTCCTTTTTAAAATCACTTGACCCATAACCTTGTATGTCTCCAGTTTGTCCAATCCCTCTTCTTAAGCCCGTACAATATCCTGGCAAATCTCCCCTGCATTGTTTCCAGTGCTGTCGCATCCCTGCTATAATGAGAATTGCATAACTAACACACAATAGTCTCGCTAGAGCCGAATGAACAAGTGAAATAAATGATGCAGAAATCCACAGAAACTGATGCTTTTTGAATAAAGTTTATTTTCCTCAATGTTGCCCTGTGTCCTTTTCCTGAGCCTGATGTTTCAATAATCGCTGGTCCATGTCAGTGAAAGCTGCAACCTGAGGATTGAGCTGAAAAATGTGTTGCTGGAAAAGCGCAGCAGGTCAGGAAGCATCCAAGGAGCAGGAGAATCGACGTTCAGTTCATAAGCCCTTCTTCAGGCATAAGCCCTTCTGAAGATTCTCCTGCTCCTTGGATGCTGACTGACCTGCTGCGCTTTTCCAGCAAACACATTTTTCAGTTCTGATCTCCAGCATCTGCAGTCCTCACTTTCTCCTACATGAGGGTCGATCTCACAATCGCGGTATCGAAATGTATCAACTGGTTTGCAGGGCCCGATGGTAAGACTTACACATGGTCACCCAGCAACAGTGAGCGCAGGAACACAGACTGAACGGGGTCAATGTGAAAGTGATTGTAAGGGAAATTGGAGGGGGATCTTCAAGGTGGTAAGTGATTGCGGGAAAGAGGGAATTCTCCGAGAATGGGTGAGTCTGAATCCTTAAATATGAATCGCAGAGATGTGAGAGAGAGAGTGGGGTTTGATGGGGGAAACATCGTAATCACTGAGAATGCTTTCATGTAAAATCAACTAATCCCTTTCCGTGTTTCTTCAGCATGAGTCACAAGGAAGAAAATGCAGTGACTCGGATTCGAACGAGCTTACTGCGGCCACAATGCAGAATATTTTAACATTCAAAGCATTACTGAGTCATGCAGAGACACGCGTTTGAAACAGCAATATTTACAGTGACAGATGATATGTTAGGAAGAGTAGCAGATGCACAACAGGAATATTAGGCGAGCGATAGCAGACATGTGGGAATCCAGAATTAGCTGAATATTTAAATTCGATACCCCGAAACGCTGTTGTGGTTCCATCGAGGACTGCATGTTGAAGACTGAGCTTGATAAATTTCTAGAAACAAAAAGGTTCAGGGGATTGTGCGGGATATTGGTGTAATATATGTTTAAATAACAGTGTGTTAATAACAGTTTTTTCATCAACTTCCCCACACAAGGAAGTACCCACTGCTGCAGTCAGTCACATAACCCCAGTTCTGAGAACCGGAATCAGATAAACTTCGTGGCGCAGCCGCAAATACCAAACGGGAAGTAGGGGTGGAAATGAGCACATGAAGCTATTCTATCGCACCAGTAACATGACTGTTAAAGGTGCGCTCATAGAGTCATACAGTTATAGATATGTACAGCATGGCAACAGGCTCTTCGGTCCAACCCGTCCATGCTGATCAGATATCCTAACCCAATCTAGTCCCACCTGCCAGCACCCGGCCGATATCCCTCCAAACCCTTCTTATTCACATACTCATCCAAATGCCTTTGAAATGTTGCAATTGTACCAGCCTCCACGACTTCCTCTTGCAGCTCATTCCATACACGCATCACCCTCTGTGTGAAAAAGTAGCCCTCAAGGCTTCTTTTATATGTTTCCATTCTCAACCTAAATCTATGCCCTCTCGTTTTGGACACCCCGACCCCAGGGAAAAGACTTTGTCTATTTATTCATGCGCGTGAAATGCTGAGGCTGGGAGTACTTCTGGTCAAAGGCGAGGTGGAAGGGCATATTAGTCTCAATTTATTATGTTGTTAAGATTCAGCAGCAGCATTAACCCGGACTGAGGATTGGCTCAGAGGAAGCGTGCTGGAGCCTTAAGAGAGAGGTCGATGTATTGAAAGAATTCTAAGAGATTTTCCTCAACAAAGCGTTATTTTGTTACTTTTACAGGAAGAGCTGCCTTTGCTCACATCGTTTCCACATCATTCTCTTGCTCCAATAAAAATTCTAATCCGGCATACATTGCTTCCATTCCAACACAGAAAGGCGTCCTATTCTCTCTCCATTTTGGATAACCTGATTTGATAATGTCATTCTTCGAATGGAGAAATGCAGCAGGGAGTTGTTAGTTCAGCGGCGATCTATTGGGCTAGTAATCTTTGGAGACTGGAACGTGGCAGCTGCTGTTAGTTAAATTCGATGAGTAAAATCTGGAAAATACACCCAATCTCAGCAACAGAGACAATAACTTTATATTGCTGAAAACTCATTTATTCATGTTCCTTCGAAAGAGAAATCTGCCGACCATAACGATTCCTGTCAACATGTGACTCCAGGCCCACAACAATGTGATTCCCCCATGAATGCTCTCTGACTCAGTTCAAGGTGAATTAAGAATGAAGAACAAATGCTCTTCAGACCAAGGATAACAACATTCCGTGGGAGAATAAGGAAGAATAAAAATACATGGACAACGGGGAAAATGGGTATCGTGTCTGTGTGTACTCGAATTCAACTGATTGTCAAACTAAATAGACACAAGGATATCCACGGTGCCAAGAAGTTAGGGCCATGGGGTGACTGCAGGAAGGGATTCAATTACCTGTGTAGGTGTAAACTCACTTGCTCAGCCACAATGCGCACAGGTCATTCACCATTCCCATATGCGAGAAAGTGTCCCTCAGGAGACCAACTGATAGAGTCAACAGCGAGTCTACAAATGAAAGCAGGAGTTCGAAACTGCTGTTATTGCAGCTGTTCATCCCAATCAGCAATGAACCCTGTTTGGATGCGTGTTTCAAGTGGAGTTCCATTGTTTTCTGATGTAGATCAGTGATGTAGACTTAGTTGTAGGAGCCAAAACTCAGAAGTATGCTGATGATGCAACAATTGGTCGTGCAGTTGACTATGACGACGAATGTCAGAGATTGCAGGGAAGTATCAATCTGTTGGAAAGGAAAATGGCGAATGGAATTGAATCCATATCAATGAGTGTTAACGAAAGTTGGGAAAAGAAACAATAACAGTGAGTATTCTGTGTGGTGTAGACAGACAAAGAGATCTTGGCGTGGACATTCATGATCGCTGAAGATTAATGGACAGGAGAATCAGTTGGACGGACGTGCGTACTGTCGATGCTGGAGATCAGAGTCAAGATTAGAGTGGTGCTGAAGAAGCACAGCAGGTCAGGCAGCATCCGAGTTGCAAAAACAAGTGACGTTTTGGGCAAAAGGCTTTCATCAGGAATAAGGCTGATAGCATCGAGGTTGGAGAGAGAAATGGAAGGGGTGGGGCTTGGGAGAATTTAGTTGAGAGTGCAATAGGTGGATGGAGGTGGGGATAAGAGTATTCGGTCGGAGAAGAGGGTGGAACGGATAGGTGTGAAGGAAGATAGACAGGTGGGGCAGGTCAGTAGGACGGTGCCAAGCTGGAAGGTTGGAGCTAGTGTAAGGTTGGTGCCGGGGTGGGAGAATGAGGAAACTGGTGAAATCCACATTGATGCCATGGAGTTGAAGTCTCAAGAGGCAGAAGAGGAGACGTTCTTCCTCCAGGCGTTGGGTGGTGAGGAAGTGGCGTTGGAGGAGTCTGAAAACCTGCATGTCCTCGGGAAAGTGGCCGGGAGGAGTTGAAGTGTTCGGTCACGGGGCGTTGGGATTGATTGTTGCCGGTGTCCTGGAGATGTTCTCTGAAGCACTCTGCGAGAAGATGTCCGGTGGCCCCACTGTTCAGGAGACTGCATCGGGAGCAACGGATGCAATAGATGACATGTGTGGAAGTGCAGGTGAAACTTTGATGGATGTGAAAGGCTTCTTCGGGGCATTGGGCAGAGGTGGAGTGTGTGTGGGAGCAGGTTTTGCAATTCCTGTGTTGGCAGAGAAGGTGCCAGGAGGGGACGATGGGTCATTGGAGGGCGGGGACTTGACGTGGTAGTAGTGTAGAGAGCGGTCTTTTCGGAAAGTGGATAGGGGTGGGGAGGGAAAAAATATCCCTGGAGGTCTGTGTTACTGATGTTTTTAACAAACCCACTGACACCCACAGATATGTGGATTCCATCTCCTCCCACCACACCTCCGGCACAAATGCTTTCCTGTGTTCCCAACTCGTCTGCCTCTGCTGCATCTGCTCCCAGAGGACCAGTTCCACCACAGAACACACCAGAAGGCCTCCTTCTTTAAAGATCGGCAATTCCCCTCTCATGTGTTTGAAGATGCCCTGTAATGCATCTCATCCAAGTCCTGAAATCCATCCATGAACCCCACATCTCCAAACACAACATGGACAGAACAAGGACAGAGGAAAGTCCACACCTTCCATTGCACCAACCTCCGCATAAATCACATCATCTGCCGACATTTTCGCCACCTCTAAATTGACCCCAGCACCAGGGATATATTTCCCTCCCCAAACCTATCCGATTTCCTCAAACACCTTTCCCTCCGCGACTACCTAGTCACGCCCACGCCCTCAAATGATCCACCATTCGCTCCGTGCACCTTCCTCTGCCACCACAGGAATTGCAAATCCTGCACGAACATCTCCCCCCTCACCTCTATCCAAGGCTTTAATGGAGCCTTCCACATCCATCAAATGGTAACCCACACTCCCACACGTGTTATTTTTTGTATCTGCTGCTCCAGGTGCGGTCGCCTCTAAATTGGGGAGACCGGATGTCTTCTGACGGAGCACTTCAGAGAACATCTCAGGACAACTGCAAGAATCAGCTCCACTGACCCATGGCCAAACATTTCGACTCCCACTCCCACTCTCCCGAGGACATGTAGGCCTTGGGCCACATTAATCACCACTCCCACACCACCCGACGCCTGGAGGAAGAACGCCTCATCTTCTTTCTCGGGACCGTTCAACCCCATCAATGCGTACTTCATCAGTTTCCTCATTCCCACTCCCTCATCTTACGCCAGTTCTAACCTTCCAGTTTTGCACCGTCCTCCGGACCTGTCCCACCTCTGTTTTGTCATTCCCAACATTCCCTCCATCCTTCTCTCTCACACATTGTCTTCACCCCCTCCTCCATCCACCTACTGCACTCTCAGATATCTTCTCCCCAACCCACTCCCTCCCATTTATCACTCCACCCCATAGGCACCCAGTGTCATTCATGATGATGGGTAATTGCCCGAAACTTGACATTTCCTCAGATACTGCCGGACCTGCTATGCTTCTCCAGCACTGCTTTCATCTTTAGGGGAATCAGTTGATTGAGAAGGTTTTTGGATATTTTCTGTTGTTGACCACAGGTTGTGGATGTTTAGGGAATAGCTAAAAGACTGAGCACAAGTCTGGTCTCTGCATTAATCAACATTTATTAAATGTTAAGATAAAAGAGTGATGAAGTATGCAACTTTGCCAATCAAGACTGCTTCACCACTCAATGAGTTTATCACTGATTCATTCCCATGTCAGGGTACAATGGTCCTTCGAGGGTATTAGATTACATTAGAGCGTGGAAACAGGCCCTTCAGCCCAACAAGTCCACACCGACCCGCCGAAACGCAACCCACCCATACCCCTACATTTACCTACCCTTACTTAACACTACGGGCAATTTAGTATGGCCAATTCACCTGACCTGCACATCTTTGGACTGTGGGACGAAACCAGAGCAAACCCGGGGAGAACATGCAAACTCCACACAGTCAGTCACCTGAGGCGGGAATTGAACCCGGGTCTCTGGCGCTGTGAGGCAGCAGTGCTAACCACTGTGTCACCATGCCGTCCACACGGTATCTTGCAAATGGTGCCGTTTCTTGCATCTTCGAAGCTTGTCCTTGTCGTCAGCATAGCTGTTGAGCTTTGAAAGTTCTGTTAAAAATTCCCGGATGACTTACTCCTGTACATCGTGTAGTTGGTGCACTCTGTTGCAATTGTGCGTTTGCGGTGAAGGAAATAAATATTCTGGTACTGAAGAATGTACAATCAAGTGACTGCATTATTGTGAATGGTGTCCAGTACCTTAAATGTTGTTGAAGTTACACCCATCTAGCAAATGGAGAGAGTTATGTTCCACATTTCTGTTGTGCCTTGCAAACGGTGTAGGATTCACTGAGCAATGACTTAAGTTTATAATCAAAACTGTCTGCCAACGGACATGTTTTTGTTGTCAAAGTGTTTCTACAGCCAGTCTCAATCGTTTTGCCTAAATACTAGCTCCGTGGACGATTACACGGAGTAATTTGGTTAAAGTAAAGCCATTGAAGTACAATGGGGTATGATTAGGTTCTCATTTGTCAGAGTTATCATTAGTGTATTTCGTCCTTGTGTGGACCAATCTGATTCCAATCGCTATCTGATTTCAAGTTCCAATTCCCGTCGGTGCTTGAAACTTCAACAGTTGTCTCACAGAAATGTCTCCACTTGGCTTAATAATATATAAGGACGTTGCAGGGGACAGCATAGATTTGCGAACATGTTGATAACCTTGGAGAAAATGTAGCTTCGTTGAATGAATGGTTCGGCTGGGATTGATCTCCTTGAAACAAAAGAGGCGGAGGGAACCTGTATAATCACATAATAACATTTATAACGTTCAGTATTCATAGGATCTTGACAGGGTAGGTACAGTCATGTGGTTTACCCTCTGGTATTAGGAGAGCACCAGAGTACATGAACTCAGAATTAGATATTGCCTATTTAATTCAGAAATGAGGAGTCATTTCTTTGTTCAGGGACCAGAGAATCGGTGGAACACTTTACGAAAACTGTTGTTGAGGCTGAGTTGTGTATTTTCAAACTGTGCCAGACTGATATTTACACCAAAAAGACGATGAAGCTCTATCGAGGTAAGGTAGGAGAATGGAGTGGAAGATGATCAGATCAGCCATGATTTCGTTGAATGGTGGAGCAGTCTCGATAGGCTGAATATCCAACTTCCAATCCTATATCATTTGGTCTAACTCAATATTTTATTGATAAGTTTAGAATTCTGAGAGGATGGGATGATGTCATAGTAAAGTTTTATCAAACTGATCAGACAGATCAGGAACTCGGCTCCTAAACTGATGAACAAGGAATGTGCTGTGGCCTGGAGACAACAAATGGCACTGGTAATACTACATACGGATACGTGCAGAAGGTGTGATTGCTCATGAAAATTCGTGGATCTAATGTTGTTGGCAACTTGGTGATCACGCTAGATGATGGATTACGGTATGATCCACACAGCAGTAGTTTGTGAAAGAATGAAAGGTTCGTTTCATAGGAGAAGTTTTCTGCAGTTCCAATTCCAATTGACTGTTTGAAATACTGATCAGAACTTTGTGTGGAGTGTTGCATTAAAATTCACAATCCCACTGGATAAACTATTGCACCCGATCTCTCCTGATTTGTTTTGCTTTCAATCGATATAAATTCATAGAAAGTCAAGATTGAAAGAAAGGAGGAAAGTAACGTTGCACTCCTTTTCATTATCCCAATTTAACTTACAACAGAAACAAATTGGTGTATTTCTACTTTGATATGGTGTCGATTTATCACCAATCTCTGGTGCAACGAAAGGGCATGGGCAAGAATCTCCATCCAGTGTATACTAAAGATGCGAGGCACAAAGGGAAACCACAGCTGCGTTTGATAGAAGCAACAGCCAGAGTAGGATTCAAATCCACATGTGCACAGTGACAGAGCCTTAACCTCTGTGCCGCTTCAGCCCATGGCAAAGGGTCTCAGATGTGACCACATCAAGATTACATGTGGTGCACCTAGGGGATAAGACATTTCCTGAGCGGAATCGAATACACACCTTTATGTTACTGCTTTCAGTGGAATAATAATACCAGCAAAATCCAAGGAATTGACCTCGTCCTTGGAAGGAATACCTGTCATTGATTCATTCCTAGTCGGAACTGTCTCAGAATGAACCAGCTAACATGAAATTCCCGTCACATTCACACGCACATTTAGTCTTGACGCATAATCTCTTCAGACAGTTTCTCTCTCACGTGAAAACTTATATCGTGGGCGGCACGGTGGCCCAGTGGTTAGCACTGCTGCTTCACAGCGCCAGAGACCCGGATTCAATTCCCGCCTCAGGCGACTGACTGTGTGGAGTTTGCACGTTCTCCCCGTGTCAGCGTGGGATTTCTCCGGGTGCTCCGGTTTCCTCCCACAGTCCAAAGATGTGCAGGTCAGGTGAATTGGCCATGCTAAATTGCCTGTCGTGTTAGGTAAGGGGTAAATGTAGGGGTATGGGTGGGTTGCACTTCGGCGGGTCGGTGTGGACTTGTTGGGCTGAAGGGCCTGTTTCCACACTGTAATGTAATCTAATCTCATATATGGAGAGAGAAGTGCAGGTGATGTTTTAGCTCGATGGTCCTTCTCACATGGCTGAACCTGAACTGGTTTTGTTTGTTTAATTTTATTAATTTTGCTGCAATATCACTCTGGTCATTGCAATGATCGGAAGTGAATTTGATTTATGTGATTGGAACGTTAAATGTTGCATTAAATTTTGCTCCGAATTTATTTCAGCTTGAAGAAAATACTGATGAGAAAAGCAGAAGGTTAAACAATATGCCAGTTTTGATGCTCAGTTACTTTGGCAGATTTCAGTGGTTGTCAAATGAACCCAACATCATGGCGATTGTCCTCCCACCTTTAAGCCATGGGATGAAAGCAGGAAATCGATCTCCAAAGACGGGTCACTTCCTATACATTATGGAATAGCTTTCATTGACAAGAGACAGAATCTGGTCAGTTCCATTTATAATGCTTCATGTGGAATATTAATAGAAATCTTTCAAAACTCTGAGGTTTTTTTTTGCTGAATCTTACTCAGCTGCATACGTTTCCGATATTTCTTTGCATCTGAAGTCGTCCAAATTCGACATTGTTTCCTCGCACCTTCTACCCCCCACAACCCACTTTTACACTTTTACCTGGCCACAGGCTGTCTCTCTCCTGGTGAAACTCACTGCTTGTGTGTCTCTTAATGTGCCTTTCCAAGTATTTTGGAAACGGATTGTCTGAGTGACAGAAATTCTGCTCCCATCATTTCTTTGTCCTACATCGATGGTTTTGAAAGCCTGACGTTCAGAAATATACGAACTTGAAAGAGTGAATTTACCACCTATTTACTCTCTCCAAACCAAAATACCCAGGAAAACTTCCATTCGGTTTTCCTTGGTTCAGTGTCAAATTTTTCAACACACAAATAAATAAAATTCCATCCCCACTAAACGCCGGCAGCTTCGTCTCTAATGTCTTAGCAACCCAGTAAAAGCTGGCAGTGTCCTCTCTGATAGAATCACAGATTCCCGACAAGGCAGAAAGTACAGTTCAGACAATCGAGTCTGTAGGGACACTCTGAACAGCATCTCAACCAGATCTAGCTCCCGTCTCTATCCCCGCAGGCCCCTGGCTTGTGATTTCAAATAAACCTGCTGGAATAAAACCTGGCATCGTGTGACTGCTGACCTTATCGCTCTGTTACCCATGGCTAACTCACTTAACTTACTGAATTCACTCTCTGGACACATCAGCGCAATTTAACATGACAATCTACCTAACCTACAGTCTTAACAACAGTTCGAACCACTGAGCAAATGTACCATCACATTGAACACTATCTGTATCATTTACACACTGGTAACTCAGCCGAGTGAAAGCAAGCTGTGCCCATCAACCGGAATTCAATGCACTCAAACGTGGTTCTGCGCTGTACAACCTCAGTAGTTCTGCTGGAAATGTTTCTGCACTCAGGTCTGAATGGGTTTACTCTGTTTCCTGCCTCAGATTCCTGCTTTAAATAAACACATTAGTCAGGAACAACTCTATATAATGGTTTTCATTGCAACACAAACACAATGTGCAGTTTGCTGAAATTACGTGTTTGCACTTTCACTGACACTCTCTCTCCCCAGGAGCTGCAGTCCTTCCCCAGCTGATTCAGACAGCATTGTCTTTCCTGTGACATATCCAATCGAGAATGAAAGGCCAAGCACAAGGGACACTAACCACGATACTGTGGAGGATAACATCGAAGGAGGCCCTTCAGCCTGTTGTGGCCGCACTTGTCCAACGCAACTGCTTAACGACCTGAATCAAGTCTTCCATTGTTTAGCCCATAGTCTTATATGTTTTGGCATCACAAATTAACATCTCAATTTTTTTTCCTCTCTGACCCTTTCAGCACATCTACTCAAAACTTTTTGCCTTTTCCCGAAATCTCTTGGCCCCAGTGTTCGATCCCTCCATCAATAACAAACGCTTCTTTCAGTCTATCCTATCCATATCCCTCATTATTTTGTACATTTCAGTCGTGTCTTCTCCAATCTCCTCTGCTCAGTGACAAACTACCCCAGTCTGTCCAATCTCTCCTCATAACTGAAACTCTTCAGCCCAGACAATATCCCATTGAATCTGTCCTGCAACGTTTCCATTGCGATCACATCATTGCTATACTGTGAATTGCAGAACTGCACACAATAATCTAGCTAGAGCCGAATTAACTTTTTTTTCGTATTCTGTTACAGTATGAGGGCGTCGCTGACTCGGCAGTATTGATTGCGATCCCTAATTGCACAGCGGGCATTTGAGACTCAACCGTATTGCAGTGAGTCTGGAGTCACCTGGAGACCCGAACAGGTTAGAATAGCATTTTCCTTCCTCCAAGGACGTCAGTAAACCCGATGGTTTTGTTTTTTTAAACAATTGACCATGGATTTATAGGTGTCATTAGATTCGTAATTCCAGATATTTATTGAATCTCAATTCTAACACCTGGCATGTTTGGAGTCAGACCCGGGTCCCTGGTTCATTTGCATGGTGTCTGAATGAACAGTCCAGTGGTGATAGAGCTCAGCCATTGCAGAAAACCCGTGAAACTAATCTTTCTCAATGAAGTCGCTTTTCCTCGATATTGTGATGTGTCATTTTCCTGAGCTTGTCCCCCAATAATCGCAAATCCATATCAGTAAAAGCTGCTCCTGAGGATTGGCCTCACAACAGCGGTAACCAAATGGATCAACTGGTCTGCAGGTCCCGATGGTGGGTTTGGGGCACGTTCACCCAGCTACCGTGACCGCAGCAGCACAGAGTGAACAGTATCAAAGTGAGAGTCAGTGTTAGATTCTGCAGTGCCTTAATGAAATAGGAAATGACTCCACAACCACATGATGAAAGTGCAGCGCTCCGAAAACTAGTGCTCAGTTAAACCTGTTAGACTCTAACCTGGTGTTGTGTGATTTTTAACTTTGTACACCATAGTCCAACACCGGCATCTCTAAATTAATGAAATGGTGATGTGGGACGGAAAGTTCAGTTATTGATCGAAGGAGGGAGAGAAATCTTTGAGAACGGGTGGATTTGAATTCTGACATATGAAACACAGAGATGTGAGCAAGTAGAATTTGAAGGGAAAAGATCATCACCTTGTAGAGAATTACCATGTTAAAACAACTGATTCCTTTATGTTTCACAAAAACTGGGGTAGATAGACCAATTACTGCCGTGACTCGTATTCGAACCGAGGTTGCTGCGGCCACAACGCAGAGTACTAAGCACTATACGATCACGGCATTTCACAGACGCGAACCGTGACAGCAGGCAATAAGTACAGTATCATAGGAAATGTTAGGCAGCGTACCAAATGCACAATATCAGTGCTTAGTGAAAAGTGGCACATCTGTGGGAACTCAGAATGGGCTGACCGTTTAATATCGGTTCCCCCAGTGGCTGTGGTGATTCCATCATTAATATGCTGTAGGCTGAGATAAATAGATTTCTCCAAAACATCAAAAACTCCGGGGACAGTGCAGGTGTGGCTAAAATGTATGCTTCAATAGTAATGCAGTTTAACATCGGCTACTTCACCAGTTTCCCCCCACAAGGCAGTAACCACTGCTGCCACATAGTCCCAATTCCCCGCCCCAGAATCAGAGGAACTGAGTCGCGAGGATCCAACTGTAAGTCGGGATGGGAATGAGGTCGCACAGATACTCGAGGGCTCCAGTGACACAACCGGTGAATGCAGGGCATTTCTATGACGGTTTAGAGGCGCAAGCAATTCCGAGGTTGAGAGTGCTCCTGGTCAAAGGCGGGGTAGAAGGGAATTTTTTTCACGTTTATATCAATCTACAGTGCAGCTTGCTGAGACAGCTGAGTGCCACAACTGGAGCGTGGGCGGCTGGTTTGAAGTTTGAACTTGGTTCACTGTCACCAACTTGCCTGGAATGAATTGCCTTCACCATTTTCATTTCCAATTGTTTCATATCTGCCTGCAGTCTGCGGCCTTCTTTCTCATTGTTAACTGCATGACTAACTGTTGTAAGATCTGCACACTGCTAAATCACGGCCACTACAAGTAAATATGAATCACTGATCTATATGAGAAAACAGTGGAACTCACTGCAGGCATGATTCGTAGGTTTGCAGGCCACGCCAGAATTGGAGACAGTGAGAAAGATTATCGAAGTTTCAAAAGGATCTTAATCCAATGAGTCGTTGGACTGAAAAATGTCACATGGATAAGTGGAAGGTATTGCATTTTGGTACGACAACAAGTTGCGTAGTGTTGGAGAACACGGAATCTCGGGGTGAAGGTGCATAATTCCTTGTAGTTTTCATCACCTACAGACAAGGTGTTTCAAAGGCTTTTAACATACTTCCCTTCATTGTTCAGTCCTTTGTGTATAGGAGTCGGGACATTATTTTGAAACTTTGCAGGACAGTGAAGAGGCCTCTTCTGGAATATTATGTCCAGTTCTGGTCGCCCAGTTGTAGAAATGATATTATTCAGCTGGAGCACGTTCAGAAAAGTATGCACGCATGTTGCGATGTGTGGAAGGTTTGAGTTATAATGAAAGGCTGGATAGGCTGAGACTATTTTCAGATTCGTGATCGGGGTGCTGGAAAACCACAACAGGTAAGGCAACATCCCAGGAGCAGGAGAATAATTTTTTGCGCAAGTGTCCTTCATCAGGCTCTTCACCGAAACGTCGATGCTCCAGCTCCTCAAATGCTGCCTGACCTGCTGTGCTTTCCCAGCACAACACTCTGGACTCGGATCTCTCATTGCCATTCTCACTGTCTCCGAGTTGAGACTGTTTTCACTCTCGGTTAGGGGTTTGAACGGCGACCTGACAGAAGTTTACGAATTATTGAGAGGCAAATTAGAGTTAACGATAGCTGCCTTTTCCTAGGATGGGGATTTCAAGGTGAGAGGGCATATGACAGAGAGAGATTTAAAAAAAAATCATGAGAGGCTTTTTTTAAGGAAGGTGTTTTACGTGTGCAATTAACTTGCTGAGGAAGTGATGGATGAGGGTATGTTTGCAACAGTTAATGGACAGTTGATTCCAAACATGAATGGGAAAGTGGGATTTTTTAAAATAAATTTATTCATGCCTAGTACATCAGTTATTTCCCAGAGGACATTTAAACGTCAACCACGATATTAACCATCTGGAGTCTCCTGTGGGACAGAGCAGATAAATATGATAGTTTGCTTCCCGAACTGGCATGAGTGAATCAGATGGGATTTTCCACACAACTGATTCAGGTCATCACGAGACTCTTCAATTCCAGGTGCTTATTGAATTCAAACTCCACTATCTGTCATGCCAGGGCCTGAACTCTTTGTCCCCAAAATATTACCTGTTTTTTTTTGGATTAACAACTCAGTAATAAAACTACAAGGGCATTATAACCACTCAACGGGTACAGGAAGAGGCAATAGACAATAGACAATAGACAATAGGTGCAGGAGTAGGCCATTCAGCCCTTCGAGCCTGCACCGCCATTCAATATAATCATGGCTGATCATTCCTAATCAGTATCCTGTTCTGCCTTATCTCCATAACCCTTGATTCCACTATCTTTGAGAGCTCTATCCAACTCCTTCTTAAATGAATCCAGAGAGTGGGCCTCTACTGCCCTCTGGGGCAGAGAATTCCACACAGCCACCACTCTCTGGGTGAAGAAGTTTCTCCTGAGCTCTGTCCTAAATGGTCTACCCCGTATTTTTAAGCTGTGTCCTCTGGTTCGGCACTCACCCATCAGTGGAAATATGTTTCCTACTGCCAGAGTGTCCAATCCTTTCATAATCTTATACGTCTCAATCAGATCCCCTCTCAATCTTCGAAACTCAAGGGTATACAAACCCAGTCCCTTCAGTCTTTCAGTGAAAGGTAATCCTGCCATTCCAGGAATTGACCTCGTGAACCCACGCTGCACTCCCTCAATAGCCAGAATGTATTTTCTCAAATTTGGAGACCAGAACTGTACACAGTACTCCAGGTGTGGTCTCACCAGGGCCCTGTACTGCTGCAGAAGCACCTCTTTGCTTCTATACTCAATTCCTCTTGTTATGAAGGCCAGCATGCAATTAGCCTTCTTCACTACCTGCTGTACCTGCATGCTGGCCTTCATTGACTGGTGTACAAGAACACCCAGATCTCTCTGTACTGCCCCTTTACATAAATTGATTTCATTGAGGTAGTAGTCTGCCTTCCTGTTCTTGCTACCAAAGCGGATAAACATACATTTATCCACATTAAACTGCATCTGCCATGCATCTGCCCACTCACCTAACTTGTCCAGGTCACCCTGTAATCTCCTAACATCCTCATCACTTTTCACCCTGCCACCCAGCAAACTTGCTAATGTTATTGCTGATATCATCTTCTATATCATTAACATATATTGTAAAAAGCTGTGGTCCCAGCACGGATCCCTGCGGTACCCCACTGGTCACTGCCTACCATTCCGAAATGGAGCCGTTTATCACTACCTTTTGTTTCCTATTAGCCAACCAATTTTCAATCCAATCCAGTGCTTTGCCCCCAATGCCATGCACCCTAATTTTACTCACTAACCTCCTGTGTGGGACTTTATCAAAAGCTTTCTGAAAGTCCAGGTAGACTACATCTACTGGATTTCCCTCGTCCAACTTCATAGTTACATCCTCAAAAAATTCAAGAAGATTAGTCAAGCATGATTTCCTCTTCATAAATCCATGCTGACTCTGTCCTATCCTGTTACTACTATCCAGATGTGCAATAATTTCATCCTTTATAATAGACTCCAGCATCTTTCCCACCACTGAGGTCAGACTAACTGGTCTATAATTTCCTGCTTTCTCTCGCCCACCTTTCTTAAAAAGTGGTATAACATTAGCCACCCTCCAATCCTCAGGAACCGACCCCGAATCTATTGAACTCTGGAAAATAATCAACAACGCATCCACGATTTCCCGAGCCTCCTCCTTCAGTACCCTGGGATGCAGACCATCAAGCCCCGGAGACTTATCAACCTTCAGACCTAACAGTCAGATGGGAGTAGATTAGTTTGGCAGTATGTTCAGCATGGATTGGTTGCACTGATGGGCCAGTATGCCTTCATGCTGTATGACTCTATGATTGAAGTTATGGAACAAATAGCTGGTTGGTATTAACAGCAGCATTGACAGCATAATCGAATGAGGGTAATGCCCGAAACGTCGATTCTCCTGTTCCCGAGATGCTGCCTGACCTGCTACGCTTTTCCAGCAACACATTTCCAGCATAATCGAATACCTGATGGAATATGTAATCCTGCTGGAGTGTCCGGAGGTTGTTTTGCTCAGTGATCCCTTCCCACACACGGGACTGGTGAACGGTCTTTCCACAGTGTTACTGATTAAATGAGTTTGCATTTCTGTGGTTAATTGAATCCCTTCCAGCAGTTCCCACATTTGCCTGCTTTCTCGGTGGTATCAGCGTCATTTTTTCTACCCAGGGTGAACAATCCTTTCAAATTGTTTCCACACGGATACAAATCATGTTGTCCATGTTATAAATGTGTTTTCATTCTTTCTCATTCACCCACAGGGTTTTAGTGTCACTGGTCAGGACAACATTTATTCTTCGCCCCTCGTTCATTGCTGCCTGGCTACACCACAAACTCGGGTGCGATCCCAGCCTCAGGTGTCTGTCTGTGGGCAGTCTGAGCATTCTCTCTGTGTTTGCGTTTTTATTTCTCCCTCTGACCAAAGATGTGCCAGTTACAGGGATCAGCATTGGGAAATGTAGGCTTATGGGATAGAGAATACCGTGGCGTCTGGTGGGATGCGCTTCAGATGGACCGTGTGGACTGGACGGGGCCGACTAGCCTGCTTCCCCACACGGTGGGGATTCTTGAATCAAGGGTCAGCGCATGGTATTCTGGTCCTGGAATCTCTCGTAGGAGGACTGGGTGAAGATGGTAGAATTCTCTGCATACGGGACACGAATGAATGGGATTTCAGGAATTTAAATGTATTATCTCTGTTTCTGAGGTCAGGCTTGCATTCCAGGTTTTATTCGTCGAGCTTAAACATCACCGTTTCCGTCTCCCAGTCGCAAAGGATCATTAGATTAAAATATCACCCCAACACCACCTTCTCCAGGTTGAAGTCTTGACTGTGTGGAAGAAACTGATACTGAGCTTATGCAAGCAAATGCACCTGCCACCACCAGTGTCGGAAACACTGATCCAAATAGCAAAACCATCTTTTAGACCCACCACTGCAAAGTTAAGGGCTCAACACGCTCCAGTTATGCCACTCAGCTGTCTTAGCAAGATACTATGATAGTATGAACGGGGGCAACTATTCCCGTGATTAGAAGCACAGACAACCTAGGAATTTCTTGCGCCTCTATGCCATCATAGATGGACCGCACGCTCACCTGTTGCATCACGGGAGCCAGAGAGTAACTCTGCGCACTCATCCCATCCCCATTTCCGGTTGGATCTGGGCGGCTGTGCCGCAGTTTCTCTGATACCGCGGTTGTGAAATCAATCCCCATGTAGCAGCTTTTACTGACATAGGCCAGAGACAATTGGAGCGTCAGGCTCATGGAAAATACTCAAGGCATTTTCGGTGAAAAGACATTTTATTTAAAAAGATCAGATTTTGTGTCTTTCTTCGTTGGTCTTGTGGTAATTTCGTAGGACTGATAATCCAGAGACCCAGGTAATACTCTGGGTACTCGGGCTTGAATCCCACCATGCCATGATTGTCAAATTTGGATTCAATAAATATCTGCAAGGAAGAATCTAATGATCCATTGACAATTCTCGAAATAAAATCTGTTTCACTGATATCATTTCGCGATGGAATTTGCAATCCTTACTTGGTCTGGCCTGCATGTGACTTCAGACTCATAGCAATATGGTTGAGTCTCAACTGCCCTCTGGGCAGTTAGGAATGGGTAATAATTTCTGCCGAGCCAGAATCGCCCTCAGACTAATCCAGAAATTTGAAAATAAGTACTCATTATGCCCAAGCAAGAGTGTTGTGTGCAGTTGTACAAGTCACATTATAGCAGGGATGTGATCACTCTGAGAAAATTGCAGGAAATATTTACCGGGATATTGTTTGGGCTGAACAGTTTCAGTTAGGAAGAAAGACATGACAGAGTGAAGTGTTTGTCGCAGTGCAAAGGAGATGTAGACAAGACATGATTGAGTTAGAGTGTGGACAGGGTTGACTAAACGAGTTTCCCATTGATAGAGGGATCGATCAGCTGGGGTCAGAGATTTAAGGAGAATGGCAGAATGGTTTGAGAAGATGCGTGGAAAAGCTTTATCAGCCAGCGGAGGGGGGAGGGGGGCGGGTGGAATTTGGTATATGCTGGCTGTACTGTTTAGAGAGGCTGAAACCCTCATGACCAGAATAAATATTCAAATGAGAATTTGTGATGCCAAAACATATAAGGTGGGATAAACATTGTGAAATGTGATTCAGATCATTAAGCAGTCGTTTTTGACAAGTGTGGCCACAATTGGCTGAAAAGCCTCCTTTGACACTCGTCTCCATGGTAATATAATGGTTAGTGCCCTCGCCTGTCACAGGGGTCAATACTCCGCTGGGGACAGAGTAAATATTTTAAAACTGATGCTCCATTCCCAAGGGCGGGTATTAATACATGTCCTTCCATTCTCGATGGGGCATGTTCACAGGAAGGGCAGTGCTGCCTGAATCAAGGTGGGGAAGGGGAAGGTGAAGCTGCAGCTATCAGCGAGGCAGAGTGTCAGTGAACGTGCAAACACGTGACGTCTGCAAGCTGCATCTTGCGACTGTGTTGGATTGAGAATAATTTGACAGACTTGTTCCGGATTGAAGCGTTTACTGGAAGCACGAAGGTGAGGAAGAAACAGCGTAAAAGCATTCAAATATGAATGCAGAAACACTTCCTGCAGCACGAATGAAATTGTAAATGATAGGGTAGTATTTCGATATATTGAATTTGGGTTGATTTGCTTTGATGAGGCTGAGTTACCACGGTATAAAACCATTAAAAATTACACAGCATTTGCTCATTATGATTGAACATTGGCTCAGTAATTCGCACTGCTGTTCGGTCGGAGAGTTAAATTGATTGGAAAAGTTAAATTGCCCTCTCGTGTCCAGGGAGTGAATTAAGCATGTTAAGATTGAATCAGCCATGGGTTACGTGGGGACAAGGTCAGAAGTCACAGATCGCCAGGTTATAGTCCAACACGTTTATTTAAAATCGTAAGTGGGAGGGCTGCCCCTTGCTTAGGTGAAATATACGGGAATAGGGAGGAGAGCTTGGTCTTGGTGAGATGCTCTTCAGAGTGTCAACACCGGCTTGATTGACTGAAATGCTCTTTCTGCACTGTAGGATTCTGTAATTCTATCGGAGATAATAATGACGGTGTTTACTGGGGTGTAAAGCAATGAGAGACTGTGCTGACGGGGTTTACTGAGCATGAGATTCTATTCACTTGTTGTCTTGGAAAAAGTAGAACAGTTATTCCTGAACCAAGGAAGACTTAATGGGGCTTTTCCACGTGATGAAATGTTTGGACAGAGTAAATAGGTGGAAATACCCTCTTACAAGTAAGTAAACATCTCGACGTCAGGCATTGAAACATTTGATAAAATCTTTGAAGGACAAAGAAATGATGAGAGCAGAATAGCTGTGATTCCGAGAATCTGTTTTTCAAACTATTTGGAAAGGCACATTTGGCGACATACAAGGAATAAATTTCTCAAGGTGAGAGACGGCGTGTGGCTGGACAAAGTTGTTGGGTGGGATGTAGTCGGTTGCAAGTTGCGGGGAAACAATGTCTAAGTTGGTTGACTTTAAATGTAAAGAAATTTCGTGAACGGGTTCAGCTGAATAAGATTCGGTTCCAAAAACTCTGGATTTTGAAAGATTTGGCATAATATTCCACCTAAAGCATTGTAAATGGAAATGAGAGAAGTTTTCTTATTGTGAAGGGAAGATATTACATAATGAATCGGAAGTGACCAGTTGCTTGGAGATCGACTTTCTGCTTTAATCACATGCCGAAAGGTTGTGAGGACAAACACCATGATGTTTGGTCCATTTAATACTCGAGGAAATCTGCCAAACAATGAGCAACCTAACTGGTGGGTTTTCTTTTTCACTTTAACCCTCTGTATTTTCCGTAAGCTGAAATAAAGTCGGAGCAAATTTGGATCCAACATTAATCATTCCAATGAGAGAAATCTAATACACTTCCGATTATTACGTTGTGAGATGCAGGAAAATTAAAATGAAACGAACAAAACAGCGTTTCTTGCGATTTACTCCAATTCAGGTTCAGCCATATGAGAAAGGACATTGAGCCACAACATCGCCTTTATTTCCCTCTCCATGGGTGCTTCTTCACGAGGGAGAGAAAGTGACTGAAGAAATTATGAGTCAAATGTAGGTGTGAATATGACGGAAAATTCTTGTTCTCTGTTTCACTCTGACAAAGTTCTGACTCAGAATGTATCAATGACAGCTATTCATTCTGTGAACATGTTATTTATTGGAATTTGTTGTTATTACAATTCTGGTGAAAGCAGAACCACAATGATGTGGATTCGATTCCATTCGGGAAATTTCTCATCAATGACTTTCACCACATGTAACCTGATGAGGTCACAAGTCGCCACTCTACAAAACGTGCTGAGGAGGCTGAGCGATTATGGTGGTGGGTTGTTATACCGCTGTGCTCACATTCACTGGTTCGAGTCACACTCTGATTGCTGACTTTGCAAACCGCTCCAGCAGTTTTTCTTTGCACCTCACACCTCTGGTATACACAGGTTCGAGGATCTTGTTCTTGCCGTTCACTGCACGGGAGATTCAGGAATAATCGACACCACATTAAAGTCGAAATGAAGAGTGAGAGCAATCATTCTATTCAATTGTAGATTAAATTGGTGCAATGAGAAGGAACACATTTTTCTTTCCGCCCCACATTCCATCTTGTCGTTCTATGAATTTACATAGAAAGAAAGAGAGACAAATAACAAGAGATCGGCAGCACAAGCTTATCCAGTGGGATCGTTCATGATTATTTTAATCTAACACTTCACACAATGATTTGATCTGTATTTCAAACAGTCGCTCGGAATTGAAAGCACAGAAAACCTCTCCAATGAAACTAACCTTATATTCTTTCACAAATTTCTGCTATGTGTGAATCATACAGCGATCCATCATCCAGCGTGATCACTGGATTGCCAGCAGTCTAAGGTCCACCAACTTTCTTCAGCAATCATACCTTCAGTACACAGCCAACTGTACTGTGCGCAGTGTAATTTGTTGTTCCCAGGTCACAGCACATTTCTTCTTCCTGAGTTTATTAGCCTTGTTCCTGATCTGTCTGATCTGTTTATTAAACCTTTTCTGTCACTTCATCCTATCCCCTCACAATTCTGAACTTATGAATAAAATATGGCGTTAGACCAAATGTTAAACACGTGGAAGTTTGCCATTCAGCCCATGGAGTCTGCTCCACCATTCAAAGAACTCATGGTTGATCTGATACTCTTTAACTCCTTTCTGCTCACTTACCTCGACAAAGTTTTATTATCTTTCTGATTAACTATCTGGCACAGTTTGAAAATGCCCAACAACAGCGGTTGCTGAAAAAATGCCACAGATTTTTTGGCCCCTGAGCAAAGAAATTACTCCTCATTTCTGAATTAAATGGTCAATATCTAAGTCTGGGATTATTTCCTCTGGTGTTCTCCTCACAGCAAACCACCTGCCTGTTTCACCCCTTTCAAGACCCCACGAATATTGAACGTTTATAATTCTCCCCTCCACATCCTTTGTTTCGAGGAGAATAATCCCCGCCTAACCAATCATTTCACGAAGCCCCATTTCAGATAGTTAAGCGAATGTTAATTTCCAGTATTAACAAATAGGCTTCTTTTTGCATAAAATTCCTGGTTAGTACCACCGCCTGTCGCTGCTTGAGATCCGGTTCAATTCGCTTCCAGAACGGGCCCTTGCATATTGGGATGGCTCAGTGGGTGGAACTGCGCCTTTCAGCGCCAGAAACCCGCATTAGGTTCCAGACCTGTGTGACTGACTGTGTGGAAATTGTACACTCCTGCTCTCAATCACCCTTGTGAGTTTCCGTTGGCTGTTTCAATTCCTTCCCACAGTGCAAAGGTGTGCAATTCAGGTAAATGGCAAACAAAATCTGAGTGTACTGTAAATGTAAATCAGAGTCAAATGTCAGAATTGCAGCTCGGGGAAAACAGAATGACCATTTCGGGTCAACAGACCCTTCCTTGGAACTGTTTTTAATTCGCAATGTTAACTCTTATTTCTCTCCACTGATGCTGCCTGGCTCGCTGAGCTTTTGGAGCAATTTCTATTTTTGTAGGTGAATCATAAATGCGGATTTAGAAAGATAGAGTGGGGGACTGTGAATCTCTTCCACGGCACAGTGCAGGCAAAACTGGCCAAATGGTTTCTGTCTGCATTGTGTCTAATTCCATTAACTCTGAATCTGTACATTTCTGTCCTTTTTTTAGTCTTTGGTTTTCACATCTCTCCTATCATGTGAGTTGCAGAATAGATTTTTCGGGCATAAGCCACCACCAAACCGTTACCACCTGATGTCTAGAAGATGGACGCTTCATACTCTGCCTTGGGACCCTGCAACCACACGGGATAAATGTGGATTTCAACGGCTTCCTCATTTCCACTCCCCGCACATTATCACAGTCTGAAGCATCCAACTCAGCATCACTCTCCGGAACCATTCATCTCTACCACTCTAACTTATCACCTTCTCCCCCGCCTCCATCCACCATTCACTTTCCCAGCTACTTTGCACCCAACTCTAACCCCTTCCAAATTATCTCTCAGCCCCCGCCCACAAGACTCATTCCTGAGGAAAGACGTATGCCAGAAACGTCGATTCTCCCGCTCCTCGGATGCTGCCTGACCTGCTGTACTTTTCCAGCACGACACTATCGCCATGGTGAAGATAGACGAGCTCAGCTTAGGCTCTTCATCTGAGAGCGGAGAAGGTCGAGTGAGGAAGTGATTAAGGTGCACATTAAGGGGATAGATATGTGAGACAGGAATAAACTTCTTCTAGGAAGAGTTAACAACCAGGGATCTCCGTTAATTGCATGGGAGAGGATGTTCAGAGGAGATATAGCGAGAACATTTTCACTCTGAGAGTGTTGTTTATTTGGAATTCACTGTTTGAACGTGTTATAAAGCTATGAGTCGTCAAAACATTTCAGGAATGTTTAGCCGAATACTTGAGAAGCTAACACACACATGGATAAGGACCAGGTACTGGAAAGTGGGCTGAAATTAATCAGATATCTGATGAAAGAACCGAACACTGTGCAGCAAATACAGAGCATAAAAGCATGGGAAGGGTAAAGGCATGGAAACTACTGGCGATTTGTTACAAGTGATCTGCGGAATGCTACACTCGTCAAAAGGTCACTGGGGCAGGATGGGGCCAATGTGGCAGGATGGGATAAGAATAGTGGAATGCTGCTACACCAATTAGCAGAGTCAGAATATGCTGAAAAGTTAAAATGGCAGGCTGAGATAATAACAATTAATAAAGTCAGCCTCGCCTACTAAATATCATCATGGCAGTTTGGAAATGTCGTGACAGTACATACTTAGGAAATGACTTTAAATAATTAATTGATAGTAGAGTGTGCCTTCTTGAGACACTTGTAGCAGGATATGACATTAAATATCTAATTACTAGTTAGTAGAGTCAGCTTGGGACAGGAAAACATTGTGATAGATGGGCTAGTTAAATGTATAATCATGACAGGTTAGTCTGGGATGGAGGTTCATTGAGCACAGGTAGCAGTAGAATACCTAATAGTTACAGTAGAATAATATTAAGTAGCATTAGTAAAAACCATAGTGGCAGAAGCAGAACGATAATGGGAATTAGCATCATTGGTTTATTGTACAGCTGGAGTGAGGTAATTCTGACTAACTCAGTTGGCATTCTGATAAGCTAACAAGACATGATTAAAGAAAAAGTATAAAGTGATGGAGTTTAATTCAGATACATGTGAGGCGCTAAATCTTAGGAAAGCAATTCTTAGCAGGACTTATACAATTAATGGTAAGACCCTAGGGAGTGTTGCTGAAAAAAAGAGACCTTGGAGTGGAGGTTTATAGTGCCTTGAAAGTGGAGTCGCAGGTAGATAGGATAGTGAAGAAGGCATCTGTATGCTTTCCTTTTTTGTTCAGAGTGTTGAGTACAGGAGTTGGGTGGCCATGTTGCGGCTGTACAGGACATTGGTTAGGCCACTGTTGCAATATTGCGTGCAATTCTGGTGTGCTTCCGATCGGAAAGATGTTGTGAAACTGGTAAGGGTTCAGAAAGATTTGCAGAGATGTTTCCAGGCTTGGAGGATTTGAGCCATAAGGAGAAGCTGAGCAGGCTGGGGTTGTGTTCCCTGGAGTTCGGAAGCTGAGGGGTGACCTCATAGAGGTTTACAAAATTATGAGGGGCATGGAAAGGACAAATAGACAAAATATTTTCCCTGGGGTTCGGGCAGTCCAGAAATAGAGGGCATAGGTTTAGTGTGAGAGGGGTAAGATATGAAAGAGACCTAAGGGGCAACGTTTTCGCACTTAGGGTGGAACGTGAATGGAATGAGCTGCCAGAGAATGTGATGGAGGCTCGTACAATTGCAACATTTGAGAGGCATGTGTATAGGAAGGGTTTGGAGGGATATGGGCCGGGTGATTGCAGGTGGGACTAGATTGGGTTGAGATATCTGGTCGGCATGGACAAGTTGGACAGCAGTGTCGGTTTCGATGCTGCACATCTCAATGACTCTATGACTCGATGCCATGGACCCTGAGTTTCCGGCGAGTCAAAAATTTGTTTTCTGAATGTCACTGCTTTGATTTGCAAATAAAAGATCTACTCCTTGAAAAACTCCGCATCTCCTGGTGATAGTCGACATTTTCTCTACGACAACCGCAACTTTGGACGCAGTAAAATTGTGGCGAGTGCAGCTCTATGGCGTAATGAAAAGCGTGTTAGATTTCGACAAATTTGGTAACTTTGTTATTCAATGTTTGTGGGTTTGAACCGCACTAGAATTGGAGTTTAGTTCAGTTTTCAGCTGAATCATTGAGTGTTGTGCTGATTCATCGCCAATTCTTGTCGTCTGGAGTTCTCGTCCCTGCTACTGACCAGAGGAAATTCGTTACCTTGTTGGTTGTGAGTTTTTACAGAATCATATAGTTTGAAACATGATCAGACCAGAATCAGATGCTCATCCGCAAAACCTGCAAATTCCGTGCAGAAACCCACTGTGCAACGTGTTCTTGGATGTCGGAATGGTGAAGATTATTGATGAATGCAATATGTCTCATGTTACCTGTATGAACAGAAATTTTCGTTTGCTTAAATGTCTTTATCCCATTGTACGGCAGGTTGTTGTGGATGAGCTGGGCAAAGACATTGACGTGTTTGGTCAGCCATGATCATATCAAACGGCGGGTAGACAGTGAGAGAATTAATCCCACGCTGTTGGTCTCACTTTTCTCACAAACCAGTTAGTCAGCGAACTGAGCTAACCGACTTTCATTCAATGCAGAGCTAAACCAAACAGATCAGTGCATTTGCATTATATAATATTTCATGTAGAATGAGCTGCTGCACCTTCCAACTCCATTAGCTCTTCTTACACTTAACATTTTCAGTTGCAGGTGTAATGCAATTTCTTTCCTATGAATGTTAACCACTTCCAGAGGGTTTCCATTTTGCACCCTCATCCAGGCAGCCCAGAATCACTGTCGCTATTTAATTCACTCCTTGTGTGCCTGCTCGCGCTTTTCGAATATTCTGGAATCAGCACCGAAAATGTTTTTATTTCGGAAAATTCATCTCCGAATTCAATAACTCACAGAATATAAAATGCCTAATCCAAACTTATTTATCGTGTCCCGCTGGGTTTGAAGTTCTAACGTCTAGTTTCCACTCACCTAAACGAGGAAATTTCCCTCATATTTACTCTTAAGATCTTCACATCAGCTGGATAACCTCTATTTGGACACAACTAAGTCTTTTCTTATTCCTCCCGCTTTATTCTTTATCTATGCCATCATCCCATTAAACTGCCTCTTTTCGTTTCTAGTGGCTTTATCTCCAAGGAAACCTAATTTCCTTCGTTTGTAACGACATGGTATCATTCCTAACGTCTTTATAGTCCAGTAAACACTGCCCGTGTCTTTCATCATGTTTTTATATCCCTGTAAATTTCAACCTGAGAAAGGATGCTGGGTCCAATTCAGTGCATGAAAACTCACCACTAAGCTATGTAATCTTATTACCGACACAGGAAAGGTGGAAGCAATTTCAATTACAGCTGAATGGATTGGTTGCAACAGAATCGGGTCAAATCCCAGTTACATACTTGACTGTTGTTCTTTTAGTTATTTCTTCTCTACGTGTGCTGAAGTAACACACTGAGGGATCAATTACTATTGCCAGTCATACATAAGGGGGTGGGTATGAAATGCTGAAGTTGTGAGACCAGAGCAGTTTTTATGGACATACCATTCACTGTTCTAATATCAGTCTTAGGAATTTGACAGAGAGCGATGTTGAGCGAAATTTGAGCAGGGAGGTTCAGGGAGGAGCATGATGTAACACCAAATTGTGTGGTTACGTTGTTGTTTACCTCATTTCTGTGTTTTGCCTCATTGAGGATTTTGAAGTTATCCCCTCTATACAAAAGTACCGTGCTTTTGCACCATTATACAAAAGATGCAGTACAATAACACCCAACGTTGTTTCAGTCTACTTGTACAGATATTGACTCCTGGAAACAGCATTATGCACTCTCATCGAGTCTGGAAAATAATTTGCTACATTCCCACTCTTATGGCTCTTTTCATTACATCGGCTTCTCTTCAAGGAATCCGATTCAGCAGATCTTGTCACTGAGTCATTTCTTTGTATGTGTTCAGATGATGTGAGCAGAATATCACAGTCCATAACCCAGAAATCAGACCATACTCAGGGAAACGTACTCTGCTCTAGATTATTTCATGAACACCAGGTAGAAATATCTATGATCTTCAAAATGTATTAACCTGTTTTTCAGAAGCAAGATAAACAGTTCCAGGTTTCTGCTTTTGTTGTCACACGGACCAAGGTTGTAAATGCTGGAACCAGTTGAGTCTATCCGCTCTCCCACATCCATTTTCTCCCCAGGAAGTGTTAAGATGATGATCTGAATCGGAATATTCTGAAAAGAAGAACCTTTTTATCCATTGATTTCTGGTGTATGGGCCCACTAGGCTCCCGCTGGGCCTCTGTGTTAGCGCTGATCACAGCAGTTTCCAGCAGTCTTCAGCTTTTTTGTAGCAAGTACCTTCGAGGATGACATCAAAAGATATTCACTGTTACTGTATGACTATTCGCTCTACCAATGTAAACAGCTCTATCAATGGAGGCAGCACAGTCCGCTGGGATGGGATAATTTCTGCAGTGTGTCCTGCGGATCAGATACAGTGCAATTTATCATTCAGATCATACAGAGTGAGAGCACTCGAAAAGGCCAAGCGGGTTTTCCCCACAGGAGTTTATTGTAGGTGGAACAATACCAGGGGCACCACCCTAACCCAGGAAAGAACTGTCTCAGAAGTCCATTTGGTAAGTTTAGTTTTCAGACTCTGGTTACTATGCTCCACGAGCCCTGCAGCCTGTAGGAAATAAGAAAAATGAAGTTGGTGGTGGATCCCAAAATGAGAGCATAATTCCTCATTAATATCTCCAATAAAATTGGGGTGGGGGGGCATTGTCAGAAGGTAGACAAAATCAAATACCAAAGCAGGTAATAATCTGCTTGAGTAAAATATTTACGACAGTTTTAGCAGTAGCGTTGGAAGTGCGGTAAGCTTCAACCCATCAAGGAAAAGAAAATCAACAATGACCAAAATATACTTATAGCGCTGACATCTTTGCAACTCAATGAAGTCTTTAAACATCTTTTGCAGTTGGCATTAGGTGGTCAGAGGTCGACTCACCCTTGTCAGAGAACATAGAACATAGAAAGTACAGCACAGAACAGGCCCTTTCATCCATGATGTTGTGCCGAGATTTAATCCTAATGTAAATTATAGTCACAACCTACATACCCCTCAATTCACTGCTATCCATGTGCAAGTCTAGAAGTCGCTTAAATGTCCCCAATAACTCTGCTTCCACCACTACCACTGGTAACGCATTCCATACATTCACAGCTCTCTGTGTTAAAAAAAAACTACTTCTGACATCTCCTTTATACCTTCCTCCTAATATCTTCAAACTATGAGCTCTCATATCAGCCAATCTTGCCCTGGGGAAAATTCTCTAGCTATTGACTCTATCTATTCCACTCATTATTTTGTACACCTCTATCAGGTCTCCTCTCTTCCTCCTTCTCTCCAGAGAGATGTCCGAACCTATTCATCATTTTTTTCATAAGGCAAGCCCTCCAGTCCAAGCAGCATCCTGGTAAACCTTCTTTGCACCCTCTCCCAAGCCTCTGTATCTTTCCTATAGTAGGGCGACCAGAACTGGACACAATAATTCCAGTATTGCCTCACCAGGGACTTGTAGAGCTGCAGCAAAACCTCACGGCTCTTAAACTATATCCCCTGTTAATGAAAGCCAAAACACCATATGCTTTCTTAACAACCTTATCCACTTGTATGGGAACTTTGAGAGATCTATGTACTTGCACATCCAAATCCCTCTGTTGCTCCACACTGCCAAGAATCCTGTCTTTCATCCTATATTCATCATTCGCGTTCCACCTTCCAACATGCATCACTTCGCATTTATCCAGGTTGAACTCAATCTGCCATTTCTCAGCCCAGCTCTGCATTCTGTCTCTGTCGCGCTGCAGCCTGCAGTAGCCCTTTATACGATCGCCGACACCTCCAAACTTTGTGTCATCTGCAAATTTACTAACCCTCCCCTCAACCTCCTCATCAAAGTCATTTATAAAAACTACAAAGAACAGAGCCCCAAGTACAGAGTCCTGGGAGACCCCACTCAACACTGTCGTCTAGGCAGAATACTTTCCATCTACAGCCACTCTCTGCCTTCTGTCAGCCAGCCAATTCTGTGTATATCTGTTTAATGCCTGGAAACAGAGTGTTGATGGAGGGTTGTCTGTTTATGTCTGATTAATGGTCGGCGATAGGGGGTGGTGCAGGGTTGTGTGTGTTTTTCTGTATATATACGCTTAATGACAGGAGACAGACTGGTGGTGGTCGAAGGTTGTGTGTATGTATTTCTGTGTATATCTGTTTAATGGCAGGAGATAGGGTTGTCTTGGAGGGGTGTGCGTGTGATTCTGTGTATGTCCATTTAAGGGCTGGAGACAGGGTGGTGGTGTGTGTGTTTCTGTGTATGTCTGTTCATTGCCAGGAGACAGGGTGGTCATGGAGGGTTGTGTATGTGTTCCTGCATATATCTGCTCAATGGCAGGAGGCATGTTGTTCATGGAATGTTGTGCTTGTGTGTGTGTTTCTGCGTATATCTATTTAATTGCAGGAGATAGGGTGGTGGTGGAGGATTGTGTTTGCATGTGCGTTTTGTGTATATCTGTTAAGGGGCAGTAGGCAAGGTGTTCGTGGAAGTTTGTGTGTGTATATTTCTGTGTATAACTGTTTGATGAGAGGAGACAGGGTGGTCAAGGAGGTTTGAGTGAGTATGCGTGTGTGTTTCTGTGTATATGTACATAATGGCACGAGACAGTTTGGTATGTGTATGTTATTGTGTATATCTGTCCAATGGCAGGCGGCAGGGTGTTCATGGAGTGTTGTGCATGTGGGTGTATACCTTTTAATGGCAGGAGAGAGTATGGTGGTGGAGGGTTGTGCGTGTGTGTTTGTGTGTATATCTGATAAACGGCAGGAAACGGGGTGGTGGTCTAGGGATGTGTATGTGTTGTTGGTGTGTGTTTGTGTGTTTGTGTATATACCTGCTTAAAGGCAGGAGACAGGGTAGAGTGTCTGTGTTTCTGTGTCTGTGTGCTCAGTGGCAGGTGACAGGATGGTGGTGGAGTGTTGTGTATGTTTCTGTGTATATCTGTTTAAGGTCAGTAGACAGGGTGTTCGTAGAAGGTTGTATGTGTGTTTCTGTGTATATCTGTTTAATGGCAGGTGACAGGGTGGTAGTCGAGGTTGGTGTGTGTGTGTTTCTGTGTATATTTGTTTAATTGCAGGAGACGTGGTGGTGATTGAGGGTTGTGCGTGTGTTTCTGTGTATATCTGCTTAATGGCAGGCAACAAGATGTTGATCGGGGGTTTTGTGTGTGTTTGTGTGTGTGCGTTTCTGTGTATATCTGTTTAATGGCAGAAAACAATGTGGTGGTTAACGGTTGTGTGTTTGTGTATTTCTACGTATATCTGTTTAATCGCAGGAGATAGGGTTGTGGTGGAGGGTTGTGTGGTGTGTGTGTGTTTCTGTGCATGTCTGTTTAATGGCAGGAGACAGGGTGATGGTGTCGAGATAAGTTTGCGTTTCTGTTTAAATCTGTTTAATCGCCGGAGAGTGTGATGGTGGAGGATTGTGTGTGTGTGTGTGTTTATGTGTATATCTAATTAATGGCAGCAAACGGGGTGGTGGTGGAGGGTTCTGCATGTGTGTGTGTTTCTGTGTATATCTGTTTCAGGGCAGGAGACATGATGGTGGCCGAGGGGAGTGTGTGTGTACTTCTGTGTATATCTGCTAAATGGCAGCAGAACAGGGTGGTGGTCGACGGACGTGTGTGTGTTTGTGTGTATATCTGTTTAATGTCGGCAGACAGGGTGGTGATCGAGGATTGTGTGTGTTTTTCTGTGTATATCTGTTTAGTGACAGGAGAAATGGTAGTGGTGAAGTGTACAGTGCGTGTTTGTGTGTATATCAACTTAATGGCAGGAAATAAGGTGGTGGTGGAGGGTTGTGTGTGTGTTTCTGCATATACCTGTTTAATGGCTGCTGACAGGGAGGTAGTGGGGGTTGTGTGTGTGAGTGTTTCTGTATATATGTGTTGAATTTCAGGAGACAAGGTGGTAGTGGAGGGTTGTGTATGTGTGTTTCTGTATATATCTATTGAATTGAAGGAGACAGGTTGGTAGTGGAGGGTTGAGTATTTCTCTATATATGTATTGAATTGCAGGAGACAGGGTGACAGTGGAGGGTTGTGTGTGTGCTTCTGTGTCCATCTGATCATTGGCAGAAAACAACTTGCTTGCGTAGTGGTGTGTGTGCGTTTCTGTATATCCCTGTTTAATGGCAGGAGACAGGATGGTAGTGGAGGTTTGTGTGTGTGTGTGTTTCTGTGTATAATTGATTTATGGCAGCAAACAGGGTGTTGGGGTGAGTTCTCTGTGTGTGTGTTTCTGTGTATACCTGTTTAATTGCAGGAGACAGGTTGGTGATGGAGGATGGTATATGTTTGTTTCTGATTATATCTGTTTCATGGCAGGAGACATGGCGGCGGTTGATGGTTGTGCGTGTGTATCTGTGTATATCTGCTTCATGGCAGAAAACAATGTGGTGGTGCACGGTTGTGTGCTTGTGTATTTCTACGTATATCTGTTTAATGGCAGGCGACAGGGTTGTGGTGGACGGTGGTGTTTGTGTGTTTCTGTGTATATCTGTTTAATGATAGGCGAGGGGTGGTCGTGGTTGTCGTGGTGGTGTATGTATGTTTGTGTGTATCTGTTTAATGACAGGAGACAGGGTGGTGGTGGAGGCTTGTCTGGATGTTTCTGTAAATATCTGTTTAATTGCAGGAGACAGGGTGGTTTTGGAGGTTGGTGAGTTTGTGTTTCTGTATATAACAGTTTAATGAATGCAGACAGGGTGGTCGTGAAGAGTTGTGTTTGCGTTTCTGTGTATATCTGCTTAATGACAGGAAACAAATTGGTTCTCAATGCTTGTGTGTACGTGTGCGTGTGTGTTTCTGTGTATATCTGTTTAATGGCAGAAAACAATGTGATAGTGGAGGGTTGTGTGTGTGTGTTTCTGTCTATGTCTGCTAATGGCAGGAGACAGGGTGGTGCTGAAGATATGTCTTTATGTTTCTGTATATATCTGTTTAATTGCCGGAGACAGATTGGTGGAGGAGGGTGGTGTGTGTTTGTGTGTCTATATGTTTAATTGCAGGAGACAGTGTGGTGTTGGAGGAATGAGTGTGCGTGTTTCTGTGCATATATTTATAATGATGGGAGACTGGGTGGCGGTGGTGGAGGGTTGTCTGTATGTTTCTGTAAATATCTGTTTAATTGCTTAATGACAGGAAACAAACTTCTGTTCAAAGGTTGTGTGTGCGTGTTTCTGTGTGTTTCTGTGTGTCTGTTCAATGGCAGGAGACAGGGTGCTGGTGTCGAGATGTGTGTGTGTGTTTCTGTTTATATATTTTTAATCACCGGAGATGTGTGATTGGGGAGGATTGTGTGTGTGTATGTGTATGTTTGTGTGCATATCTGATTAATGGCAGCAAACAGGGTGGTGGAGGTTTCTGTGTGTGTGTGCGTTTCTGTGTATATTTGTTTTAGGGCAGGATACAGGGTGATGGTCGAGGGTTGTGTGTGTGTATTTCTATGTATATCTGCTCAATGGCACGAGAACAGTGTGGTGGAGGGTTGTGTGTGTGTGTGTGTGTGTGTGTTTCTGTGTATATCTGTTTAATGCCAGGAGATGGAGTGTTGGTGTAGGGTTGTCTGTGCGGTTTTCTTTCTGTGCCAGTCTGTTTAATGGTAGTTGATAAGGTGGTGGTGCAGGGTTGTGTGCGTTTTTCTGTATATATCTGCTTAATGACAGGAGACAGACTGGTGTTCGTGGAGGGCTGTGTGTATGTGTTTTTCTGTGTATATCTGTTTAATGGCAGGAGACAGGGCGGTGCTGAAGATATGCGTATATGTTTCTGTGTATATCTGTTTAATGGCAGGAGATAGGGTAGTGCTGAATATATGCGTGTATACTTCTGTGTATATCTATTAATTTGCAGGAGACAGGGTATTGGAGGAGGACAGTGTGTGTGTGTTTCTGTGTATATATGTTTAATTTCAGGGTACAGGGTGGTGGTGGAGGGATTTGTATATGTGTTGCTGTATATATCTGTTTATGGGTAGGAGATGGGGTGTTGTGAAGATTTCTGTGTATATCTTTTTAAGGGCTGGTGACAGGGTGGTGGTGGAGGGTTGTTTATATCTCTGCTCAATAGCAGGAGAACAAGGTGGTGTTGGAGGATTGTGTGTGTGTGTGTTTCTGTGTATATTTATTTAAGGGCAGGAGACAGGGTGGTGATGGAGGATTGTGTGCATGTTTCTGTGCATATCTGTATAATGGCAGGAGACAGGGTTATCGTGGAGCGTTGTGTGTGTGTGTTTCTGTGTATATCTGATTAATGTCAGGAAACAGGATGGTGGTCGTGGGATGTGTGTGCGTTTCAGTGCATTTCTGTTTAACGGTAAGAGACAGGGTGGTGATAGAGTGTTGTGTGTGTATTTCTGTGTGCACCTATTTAATAGCAGGACACAAGGTGTTCGTGGAGTGTTGTGTGCGTGTGTTTCTGTATACATCTATTTAAGGGCTGGATTTAGGGTGGTGGTGGAGGGTAGTGTGCGTGTGTGTTTCCATGTACAACTGTATAATGACAGGAGACAGTGGTGGAGGAGGGATGTGTGTGTTTCTGTGTTTAACTGTTTAATGACAGGAGACAAGGTGGTGCTGGAAATATATGTGTATGTTTCTGTATGTGTCGGTTTAATTGCAGGACACGGTGGTGGAGGAGGCTGGTGTGTGTGTGTTTCTGCGTAAATCTATTTAATGGCAAGACACTGTGTGGTAGTGGAGGGTAGAATATCTGTGTTTCTATGTGCTTACTTGCAGGAGACAGGATGGTGGTGGAAGGTTGTGTATGTATGAGTGTTTCTTTATATATCTGTTTAATGACAGGAGACAGGGTGGTGGCCGAGAGTTGTGAGTGTTTGTTTCTGTGTATATCTGTTTAATGGCAGGAGATAGGATGGTGTCCAAGAGTTGCGTGTGTTTGTTTCTGTGTATATCTGTTTAATGGCAGGAGACAGGGAGTAGGTCGAGGGTTGTGCGTGTGCATTTCTGTGAATATCAGCTCAATGGCAGGAGACAGGGTGGTGACGGAGGGTTGTGTGTGTGTTTTGTGTGTGTCAGTTTAATGGCAGGAGACAGGGTGGTCGTGGAGGGTTGTGCGTGTGTGTATTTCTGTGTATATCTATTTAATTGCTGAGGACAGGGTGGTGGTGGAGAGATGTGTTGTGTGTTTCTGTGCATATCTGTTTAATGACAGGAGACAAGGTGGAGGTAGGGCGATGTGTGGGTCTGTGTTTCTGTGTATATCCGTTTAATGGCAGGAGACAGGGTGGTGGTGGAGGGAGTATGTGCGTGATTCTGAGTATATCTGTTTAATTGCAGGAGACAGGTTGGTGATGGAGTGTTGGGTATGTGTGTGTTTCAGTGCATATCTGTTTAATGATAGGGGACAGGGTGGTGGTGGAAGGTGGTGTGTGCGTGTTTCTATGTATATCTGTATAATCGTAGCAGACAGGGTGGTGATGGAGGGATGTGTGTGTTTGTGTATCTGTTTCATGTCAGGAGACAGGATGGTCATGGAGGGTTGCTGTATGTTTCTGTAAATTTCTGTTTAATAGCAGCATACAGTGTGGTGGTGGAGGATGGTGAGTGTGTGTTTCTGTGTATAACTGTTCAATAGCCGGAGACAGGGTGGTGCTGGGGTTTTGTGTGTGTAATCCTGTATATATCTGTTTAATTACAGGAGACAGGTGAAGGGTTGCGTGTGTGTTTCTGTGTATATCAGCTTAATAGCGGGAGACAGCGTGGTGGTGGAGGGTTGTGTTGTGTGTTTCAATGTATATCCGATGAATGGCAGGAAACAGGGTGTGGTGGAGGGTTTTGTGTGTGTGTTTCTGTGTATATCTGTTTAATGGAAAGAGACAGCGGGATGGTAGAGAGTTGTGTATGTGTGTTTCTGCATAGATTTGTTTATGGGAGGAGACAGGGTGGTGGTGAAAGGTTGTGTGCTTGTGTTTCTGTCTATATCTGTTTAATAACAGGAGACAGGTATTGGTGCATGTTGGTGTGTATGTGTTTCTGCATATCTCTGCTTAATGGCGGGAGACAGGGCGGCGGTGGAGGGTTGTGTGTGTGTGCTTCTGTGTATATCTGTTGAATTGCAGGAGACAGGGTGGTCGTGGATGGTTGTGTGTGTGTTTCTGTGTATGTCTGCTTAATGACAAGAAACAAATTGGGTGTCAAGGGTTGTGTGTGCATGTGTGTTTGTGTGCGTGTGTGTTTGTGTGTTTCTGTGTATATCTGTTTAATGGCAGAAAACCATGTGGTGGTGAAGGGTTGTGTGTGTGTGCGTTTTTGTGTATGTCTATTTCATGGCAGGAGACAGGGGGATGGTGTCGAGATGTGTGTGTGTTTCTTTTTATACCTGTTTAATTGCGAGAGAGTGTGTGCTGATGCACCAGTGTGTGTGTGAGTGTGTGTGCGTGTGTTTCTGTGTAGATCTGTGTAATGGCAGGTAACAGTGTGGTCGTGGATGATTGTGTGTGTTTCTGTACATATTTATTTAATGGCAGAAAACAATGTGGTGGTGAAGGGTTGTGTGTGTGTGTGTATGTGTGTTTCTGTTATATTTGTTTAATGGCAGGAGACAGGGAGGTGCTTTAGAAATTTGTGTGTGTTCTCTGTGTATATCTGTTTATTGACCGGAGGCAAGGTGTTGGTGCAAGGTTGTGTGTGTGTGTGTGTGTGCTTCTGCGTATATCTGCTTAATAGCGTGAACCAACGTGGTGGAGGAGGCTTGTGTTGTGCCTTTTAGTGTATATCGGATTACTGGCAAGAAACAGGGTTTTGGTGAAGAGTTGTGTGTGTGTGTTTTTGTGTATATCTATTTAATGGAAGGAGACAGCGTGATGATGGTGGATTGTGTGTGTTTCTGCAGATATCTGCTTAATGGAAGGAGAAAGGATAGTGGTGGAAGGTTGTGTGTTTGCGTTTCTGTCTGTACCTGTTTAATAACATGAGACAGGTATTGGTGCAGGTTGGAGTGTATGTGTTTAAGAAATTTACGTTAACTGTGCAATTTGCTGCAGAGATGTTCACACCTGGACATGAGCCACATGGATACCAATTGAGTTGGAAATGTGTTGGAACTGAGTTGGAAACGTGTCTTTTTTTTACCTTTTCAAGATGCCAATTACGCGGGACAACAACGAGCTATTGGTAACAGAAAGGTGAAACGTAGAATGGCTTCAACTTTCAAGGCAGGATGCCGCTGAGACGTAGGACGGGCGGCTGAGGTTTGTTTCTGTAGAAGGGCTTTTGCCCGAAACGTTGATTTTCCTGCTCCTCGGATGCTGCCTGAACTGCTGTGCTTTTCCAGCACCACTCTAATCTAAACTCTGGGTTCCAGTAACTGCAGTCATTGTTTTTACCTAGGTAAGGTGCATCAGTCAGGGGAAATGTCGAGTAATAGAGCAAGGGAGTGTCTGAGTGGGTTACTCTTTGGATGGTCAGTGTGACCTGTTGGGCCAAATGGCTGTTTCAACACTGTAGGGATTCTATGACTCTATGATCCTATGCTTTTGGATTAAATTGATAAGTGAGTGATAAAGATACTACTTAAAGTCAACAAAAACTTTTAAGTTTAGCAAGGTACATTGAAGCCATCATGCATGAAGTGAGGTAAATGTGTGTGTGTGTGTGTGTGAGAGAGAGAGACAAATTAAATGTTCAAATGAAAACACGCCAATAGTTTCACAGCATATCAATCTTACATTCAATATGAATAGGTGAATGGAAATTAAAAATAAATTCCTGACAATTCATGAATAAGTAATAATTAGAAAATAAATTTGATCAAAGCACATACCAGTATTTAGATGAATTGCAATATTTAGTTACAAATGTAGGTGATCAGCTGACCAATGAATAACATGAAGTTGCATTTGGTTATTTTGCTAAAGAAGAATTTCGACTGTTAATATTTTCATCTTTATAATACCGGAGAATAAGGATTTATGTGCTTGAAATGTTTGAACTAGGTTCCTTTAAACAGTAAAACAAATCATGATTACCATGTCTTAGACTCTTCCAACTTTAAGGTTGCAACATCGTCAACTATTTTTCCAAGGAATGTAGAACCAGCACAATTAGATGCATTATTTTATTAGTAATTTGAAGAAAATAAATAGGAAATATGGTGATGATTGAAATGCAGAAAAGATTGAAGAATATCTAATGTCGTTTTGAAAAGCAGTTCAATCTATACTCAGATATTTGCTAATGAAATTTCGGAGCTGCTCTGACACATCTCCGCTGAAGGTGGAAATTGAAATCATTCCTCCTGATCTTGTGGTAGAGACACTGTCAGAGCTCCACAAGGACCCATCACAATATTACCATCCGGGAAGGGCAGGTGTATAGTCACATGCTTACGGCGGCAACTCAAATGAAAATTAATCAGATGTTTCTTGTAATTATTTGAATGGGAATTAATTGCGTATTTCCTGTGTGTAATGAACTGACAAAACGAATTAGTAATTTACAGTAATGATGTAACAAAGCAATAATGACTTTAATTAAATATGAATCTCGTGATTATTCATGATAAGAAAAAACCTAATCATTTGATCAGTGTACACTGATGAACGAAACTCAATCAATCAAAAAGTTCCATATGTTCAATGCAGTTTGTCACAGAATGAAAAGAAAATTAATATGCATTCGCAAAATAAATGATTAGGAAAATAAATATATTAGTCACTCAATGCGGTTACTCATCTGAAGACAACTTCTATTCTTTCCAGAAATGTTCAACTTCCCAAAGTTCAAAATGTATTCTGACTATTCTATGAAACAATAAAGAGATGTTAGTTCCTTTTGTTGTACTTCAAACAGTCACAAGAATTTTAAATGATTTTGTTCCATGAAAAGTGATTAACTTGTATTGTGTTTATAAATACAGTAAACGTTAACATTGAAGTTAAACATAATTAAATCAATTCAACTGTTTCCAAGGTTAAAATAAAAATTAATATCCACAATGCCCACTGCAAAGTCTTTACATTATTTAATTAATAAGCCATAATTTCGTAGTCATACCCTGAACTATATTGAGCAACGATGAGGTAATAGCAACAATTGAATTGTCTAAATTATATCATTTCATTTAAGAATACTGAGGAATCTCAGTTAATTATTTAACTGAGCAATGTGGAGAAACGACCAGGACTTGTTCTGATGAAATGGGAGTTGGCTATCCTTTTCTTCTTCTCTCGTGAATCGGATTCCTGTGAGTGTGGGGTTGATGATCCGGTGTGTTTTTTCTATTTCCGTGTTTTTAATGATTACAAACGTGTCATCGACATATCTGACCCAGAGTTTGGGTTGAATTTGTGGTAGGACTGTTTGTTCTAACCTTTTCATAACTGCCTCTGCTATGAGTCCCGAGATTGGTGATCCCATGGGTGTTCCGTTGATTTGTTCGTATATCTGGTTGTTGATTGTGAAGTGTGTTGTGAGGCACAAGTCCAGAAGTTTAAGTATGCCGTCTTTGTTGATAGTTTCAGCGTCCTGTTTTCTGTTCTGTATGTCCAGTAGGTTGGCTATTTCTCTGGCTAGGGTTTTGTCAATCGAAGTGAACAGTGTCGTCACGTCGAATGATATCATGGTTTCTTCTTTGTCTATGTGTACATTTCTGATGATGTCCAAGAATTCCTGTGTTGATTGTATAGAGTGTTTGGATCCGCTGACCAGGTGTTTCAGTTTCTGTTGTAGTTCTTTGGCCAGTTTGTATGATGGTGTCCCTGGTAGTGATACTATGGGTCTGAGTGGGATGTCTGGTTTGTGTACTTTAGGTAATCCATAGAATCTGGGGGTTTTGTTGCTTTCCAGTTTCATTCTTTATAGGTCAGCTCTGGTTATCTGTCCATTTTTGAAGATTCCTTAGTGTGTTATTTATCCTATTGGTGAGTTGTGGTGTGGGGTCAAATTCCTTCATTTGGTAGGTGTTGATATCTGCAAGTAGTTGTTGTGCTTTTTGGATGTAATCTGATTTATCTAGGATGACCGTCATTCTGCCTTTCTCTGCTGGTAGTATGATTATGTTCTTATCGTTTCTTAGTGATTTCAGTGCTTCTATCTCCTTGGTGTTGAGGTTATGTGTTTGTCTTTTCCTTATTATCATAGGTACGACAGTTTGTCTCACTGTTTGTTGTGTCTCTTCTGTCAGTCCATTGTTCCTGAGTGTGCATTCTCGTGCTGCTAGGAGCTACAAATCTTCGCACAAACTTTGAACACTTACCGGCGAGAGACGCTGAGAAAAGCCAGGAAATGGGAATCCTGCGCTAACCGCCAAAGCGCCACATACGAACAACTCCGGTTGTTACACGAATGCCAAAAGAATCGAATCCATCCACAATGTGTCAGATACAGATCGCCAGTCAACAACCCACAAGCCATGGAAACAGCCAAGCAGAACGGATTCACGATGACCCAGGTCATGATCACAGACGCGCACAACCGACTCCACAAGTACAAACAAGAAATTGCGCGCCAAAAGTCGTTAATTTCAAAAACCAATAATCGTGAATGGACCCGGACCATAGAACAGGCTGTCACCATAGGACAGAACAGGACAACACACCGCAAACAAAACGGCACTAAAAGAAAAAATGGCCAAACTAACACACAACAAAGAGGACACTACAACACACACCTGGGTTAAAACCCTCTCCCACAGACAGCTCACAGACACGGAAAGAACAATACTGGCCAAGGGACTCAATTACAACCACAGGCACGCCAAGACAGCAGACTTCCTAGCAGCACTAGAATGCACACTCATGAACAGCCAGGGAATTCCTAGAGGCATGGCATTCATCCACAAACTCCATCAACAAACACATCGACCTGGACCCAATATACCAACCACTACAGCGGACAGTTGAAACTGACAAATGGAAGCGGCAGGGACAGACCACTATAAACACCGGAGGAAACATCAAAGAAGCGCTTCGCAGGAGGCTCCCAAGCACTGATGATGACGCCTAGCCAAGGGACGAAACGTTTGCAACAAAAACTTCCAGCTCGGCGAACAGAACCACAACAATACATAAAGTCAGATAACTCTCTTGGTCCTGACCAGAGATATCTAAGAGCACTGCAAGAGGCGAGAGTAGGCCGTTCAGGAGCCAAGGACCCGGAAGACTGGACAGTAGAAAATGTGCCCTCATTCGGAAGGGCTGCAAATAAATGCCTGAGAAATATAGACCGGTTAGCTTCACATCTGTTTCCGCAAACCGCTTGAGAATATTCCGAGATATAAGATATGCATGCATTTGGAAAGACAGAGTTTGACATGGAACAGTCAACATAGCTTTGTGCGTGGCAGATCATACCCTACAAATTTTGATAGACTGTTTTGGGGAATTGTCCAGGAAGTTTGACGAGGGCAGGGTTCTGGACATAATCTGTCTGGAATTCAGTAAGGCCTTTGATAAGGTTCCACATGGCAGGCCGCTCTAGAAGGTTAGATCGCATGGACTCCAAGGTAAACTGGCAAATTGGCAGCACAAATGGCTTGACGTTATGAAGCAAATGGCAATGGTGGAGGTATGCTTGTCGGACTGGAAGCCTGTGCCCAGTGGAGTGCCTCAGAGGCCGGTCCTGGGCCCATTGCTGTTTGTTATTTATATCAATGGTTTGGACCAGAGTGCACAACGCTAGGTTAGTAAGTTTGCAGATGACATTAAATTAGGAGGCATCTTTTACAGTGAGAAACGTTATCAGAAATTGCAGCAGTACCTTGACCAGCTGGGGAAGTGGGCTGAGAAATGGCAAATGGAGTTTAATATAGATAAGTGTGACGTCTTGCATTTTGGAAAGTCAAATCCAGGTAGGAGTTTAATGATGAATGAGAGGGCTTTAAGGAGTGTAGTGGAACAAAAGGACGTTGGAGATTAGGTGCAAGGTTATCTGAAATTTGAGTCACAGATACACAGGACAGTGAAGAAGGCTGTTGGAACACTGGCCTACATCAGCACATTGAGCATAGAAGGTGGGACGTTATGTTGCAGTTGTACAGGATGTTGTTATGGCTGCAGTTGGAGTATTATGTACAGTTTTGTTCACCTTGCTCTAGAAAGGATAGTCTTGAACTAGAAAGAATGTAGAATAAATTTGCAAATATGCTTCCTTGGCTAAAGGCTCGAAGTTATAGGCAGAGGTTGGACAGGTTAGAACTTATTTCTCTGCAGCATAGGAAACTGAGGGTGGTTATATAGAAGTGTAACTCTTATAAAATCATGAGAGGTGTGCATGGGGTGAATACTTCAATTTTTTTCCCAAGGTTGGGGAATCGAGGACCACAGGACATCCATTTATGTTTGGAAAGGGAAAAAAGAAGGAACCTGAGGGGCAATTCTTTTTACACAGAGTGTGGTACGCCTATGGACTGAGCTGTCAATGGAACTGATTGAGGTGGGTACAATAGCAACATTGAAAAGGCATTTGGACAAATACAGAGTTAGCAAAGGATTAGAAGGATAGAGAACAAGGGCAAGGAAATGGGCTGAGTGTGGATGGACATTTTGGTTGGTATGGACCAACTGGGCCAAATGGTCAGTCATACTGGCAGGCTCATGCAGTATGACTGTAAATGAGTGTGTTTTGGAGTGGAACCAGTGCAGAGAGAGAGAAAAAATGCAATGGAGGGATATGTTCACAGTATTCAGAATGCTGACATGACGACATTTCGATATGTCATGCAACACGGGTCAGTATTTTGAAGAATTATGAGTGAAAGGGATATTGCTGTGAGTTCACGTGATGGAGAGTTTTGGATGAGCATGTGTTGTGCAGCTTCGTCACTGGGATTGAGGACAGTCGAGTCTTCGCCTCACTGGGCTGAATCTAACAAAAATCTGTCTCAGTGACATTTTCGTTGAGTGTGACAGAGGAGTTGTCTGCACGAGGCCGAGCTAGTTTCATGGTGCTATCTTACCAAACTCATCTCATCACCTACCCACCCCACCGAATGGTGTCCCTCTCATTCAAAGCCAGCCCGATCCTCCCACCCATCATGACTGGAGGTACTCAAAGTCGCCCGGACGCCCCTGGATATTGGGTGATCCCTGACACTGGTGCTATCTTTAAAAGGTCAATGGGCACACGGATGTGCTTTCTCAGTTTGGAGCTGCCCTGCACATTTTCGCCAAGCATGGCAGCTAAGGGGAAATTACACCACGGTTTGTCGACAGCAGCACGGAGGTCCTCGTGGATGGGCTAGTACAAAAGGGGAACCATTCTCTTCCCAGAGGAATCACACTACCAGACTCACACAACCTGGTCTGAGCTCACCACCCATCCCAGTGCAGTATCTGCAGTCTGAAGAACTGTCCAGCAAAACAGGACAAGCATCAATAACCTTCCCCACTCTGTCAAGATAAGGGTCACTGTATTTTCTCTGCTCCCTCACACTCACTATGCGTACAAGGCTCATGCTCCACCACTCTCACTATTTGATACAGCACCGTCCCTGCCTTTCTCTCTTGCCTTTCTGATGCCCCCCACATATTTATAGAATATTCTGGAGAATGCCAATTATGGAATGTTCCAATTAATGTTCCAACTTATTCCCAGTTTCAGGAAAACGGCTGTGCCCCAGTGTGTTACACGTAAGAGGATCGAGTAGAGATGTACGTTTTTCAAATCACACACAATTAAAATCCATCATCCGGATTCAATACTTCGAATATGCTCCAATATTCAATACATTCGGGGGTGATCTGATGGTTTTCGCAGCTTCATGTTACAGGAACTTTTAGTCATTCAACCCCCAGGTCCCTGTTACCGAGAAGATGATTCTCAGACACTTCTTACCCCGGGTTTCTTCTAGCATGTGTTCAGAAGGCATTTCCCATGGGGACGGACACTCCTTACCATATATTTCTTTTGCTTTATAAATTCATGCAACAGTCTGCATGCTTTCCACAGACAAATCAAAAACATGCACTTATTTTGTGGTTATGCGAGGTTTGTGAAGGTTTGTAACTCAGGTTGAAGTTTAAGGTGTAGGTTTGCTCACTGAGCTGCAGGTTTGATATCCAGGCGTTTCATTATCTGGCTAGGTAACATCATCAGTGGCGACCTCCAAGTGAAGTGAAGCTGTTGTCTCCTGCTTTCTATTTATATCTTTCTCCTGGATGGGGTTACTGGGATTTGTGATGATGTCATTTCCTGTTCGTTTTCTGAAGGGTTGATGGATGGCATCGAGATCTATGTGTTTGTTTAGGGCGTTGTGGTTGGAGTGCCAGGCCTCTAGCAATTCTCTGGCGTGTCTTTGCTTAGACTGTCCCAGGATAGACGTATTGCCCCTGTCGAAATGGTGTTTTTTTTAACCTGTGTGCAGGGCTACGAGGGAGAGAGGGTCGTGTCTTTTTGTGGCTAGTTGGTGTTCGTGTATCCTGGTGGCTAACTTTCTTCCTGTTTGTCCTGCGTAGTGTTTGTGGCAGTCCTTGCATGGAATTTTGTAGATGACGTTGGTTTTATCCATGGGTTGTACTGGGTCTTTTAAGTTTGTTAGTTTTTGTTTGAGAGTGTTGTTGGGTTTTTGATTGCTACTAAGATTCCGAGGGGACTTAGTAGTCTGGCTGTCATTTCTGAAACTTCTTTGATATACGGTCAGGTGGTTAGGGTTTCTGGCTGTGTTATGGTTATCGATACCCAATCAGAATTCGTCCTTCTGGTTATTTTACTTGTCTCACCTTATTGTATTCCGCGAAAATACAATTTCTAACACAGAACATTTTTATCTCAAATATACCTTTTGCCTTGTAATTTAAGTTTCTCTTGCCCTTTGTCTGTGAATGATGCTGTGTGTAACAGTTACACAGTCTCCCCCACATTTGGCTGGATGGTTGGTTTGTGATGCAGAGGGAGGCCACCAGCGCAGGTTCAATTCCCCACACTGACAGAGGTTCCCGTAAAGGGGATGCTCTCTCAACCTCACCCCATCACCCGTGTGGTGACGTTCGACATAAACCACCATGAGAGGTCTCTCTAATGAGAGTTATTTGGGACTCTCATCTGTCAATGTTAGCACTTTAATTTTTTAACAAAATTTTTTATTGAAAATGTATTTTTATTATTTTATTAAACCAATAACAAAACAACTCAAATAATTGAACAAAATTACAGTCACATGCATGTACATACAAAATAGGTTAAAGTCGCTAAATGGACAGAAGAAAAACAAAAAATAAATAATAAATAATAAATTAATAATACGGCTCAGCATAACAAAATGATAGCTCTCGTTCTTCGAGAGCATTAACTGATACACATTCATAAGTTCATAATTTTTCATATGTAATTCATTAGACAATATCGTCATGGCTGTATAAAAGCCCTTTTTAGAGTGGCAGATAAGCCTGTATCGCAGTAATCAGAAAAGGGTTGACATATTTAATGCAAATCTCTGCTATTTCGGTGCACCATACTGGTGAGAAAGTCCAAAGAGATATTCACCATGACGAGTTTACAACGACGCAACAGACACGGGGATTTTTCTGACATCCAACACCATAGAATATTTCTCCTAGCACAGGAAGTATGGGGGAGATACTAAACAAGCATTGTGCATCAGTATTTACTGTGGAAAATGATATGGAATATATAAAAGGAAGGAAATAAATGGTGACATTTTGCAAAATGTCCACATTACAGAGGAGGTAGTGCTGAATGTCTTGAAACGGGTAAAGGTGGATAAATCCCCAGGACCTGATCAGGTGTACCCTACAACTCTGTTGGAAGCGAGAGAAGTGATTGCTGAGCCTCTTGCTGAGATATTTGTACCATCGATAGTCACAGGTGAGTTGTCAGAAGAATGGAAATTAGCTAACATTGTGCCATTGTTTAAGGGTGTTAAGGACAAGCCAGAGAACTATAAACTGGAGAGGGTGACGTTGGTGGTGGGCAAGTTGTTGGAGGGAATCTTGACGGACAGGATGTGCATGCATTTGGAAAGGCAAGGACTGATTTGGGACAGTCAACATGGTTTTGTGCGTGAGAAATCATGTCTCACAAATTTGATTGAGATTTTTGAGGAAGTAACAAAGAGGACTGATGAGGGCAGAGGGGTAGATGTGATCTATATGGACTTCAGTAAGGGTTTTGATAAGGTTCCCCATGGGAGACTGAATGGCATTGTTAGATCTCATGGAATACAGGGAGAACTAGCTATTTGGATACAGAACTGGCTCAAAGGTAGAAGACAGAGGGTGGTGGTTGGAGGGTTGTTTTTCAGACTGGAGGCCTGTGACCAGAGCAGTGCCACAAGGATCAGTGCTGGATTCACTACTTTTTGTCATTGACATAAATGCTTTGGATGCGAGCATAAGAGGTACAGCTAGTAAGTTTGCAGATGACGCCAAAATTGGAGGTTTAGTGGAGAGCAAAGTGTGTCACCTCAGATTGACCAAATGGCCAATGAGCTGAAAAGTGGCAGAGGGAGTTAAATTTAGATAAATGCGAGGTGCTGCATTATGGGAAAGCAAATCTTAGCAGGACTTATACAGTTAATGGTAAGATCCTGGGGAGTGCTGCTGAACAAAGAGACCTGGGAGTGCAGGTTCATAGCTCCTTGAAAGTGGAGTCGCAGGTATATAGGATAGTGAAGAAGACGATTTGCATGTTTTCCTCTATTGGTCAGAGTATTGAGTACAGGAGTTGGAAGATCACGTTGCGGCTGTACAGGACATGGGTTAGGCCACTGTTGGAATATTGTGTGCAATTCTGGTCTCCCTTCTATCGGAAGGATGTTGTGAAACTTGAAAGGATTCAGAAAAGAGTTCAAGGATGTTGCCAGTGTTGGAGGATTTGAGTTCTAGAGAGTGGCTGAACAGACTGGGGCTGTTTTCCCTGGAGCGTCGGAGGCTGAGGGATGACATTATAGAGGTTTACAAAATTATGAGGTGCATAGATATGGTAAGTAGGTAAAGTCTTTTCCCTGGAGTCGGGGAGTCCAGAACGAGAGGTTATAGGTTTAGGGTGAGTGGGAAAATATATAATAGAGAACTACGGGACAACTATTTCACACAGAGAGTGGTACGTGTTTTGAATAAGCTGGCAGGTGATGTCGGGGAGGCTGATACAAGTGTAACATTTAAGAGTCATTTGGATGGGTAAATGAATAAGAAAGGTTTGGAGGGTTATTGGCCAGATGCTGGCAGGTGGGACTACGTTTGTTTGGGATATGTGGTTGGCATGGATGGGTTGGAACGAAGGGTCTGTTTCCATGCTGTACATCTCTATGACTCTATGACGCTATGACTTATATTAATCTCTGTTTTTTGGTGCACCATGCTGGTGAGAAAGTCCAAAGGGACATTCTCCATGATGAGCTTCCAAAAAACCAACAGACCCGCGGAGTCTTCAGACATCCAACACAACAGAATATTTTTCCTAGCACAGGAAGTAAGGATATATTTTTCCCCATGTGCATCTGTGTAAGGTAATCTGGGCAGGCCCAGGAAAGGATAAACCGGGTTCACCTCCAATTCGGTCCCCAAGACCCACTCTACCACACCTAACACAGAGCTATAATATATACCAAGCCTGCAGCGGGACCACATAGAGCGAGTAAGAGTGCCTGTAGTCATTCTGCATTTAGGACATGCTGAAGATAATCCCACTTTGAATTTTGAGAGAAAATCGTGGGTCAGATAGAACCTATGAAGAAATTTCAACTATATGGAATGGGTCATATTACAGATCAAAATCCTTTGAGCATTTCCACAAATATCCTCCCATGTCTCCGAAAAGATCTAAACACCAGATCTCTCGCACAGACGTCACGAAGCTGCACAGTCTTGTCTGAGGGGACAATCTCCAATAAATGTTAAAGGGTACTGACAGAGAGTGCATTCTTTACAATAATCACCTGCTTCTCTGCATCAGATCTATAAGTGTCTGTTAAAATTGTGTTTTTTAATCAAATCTCTAATCTGAAAAAAAAAACAGAAGAGGTCTCTACTAGGTAGTCCATACTTACGAGTTATTTGTTAAAATGATATCATTGATTCTCCCTCAAGTAAAATGTCGTGGCTCAGTGGTTTGCACTGCTGACTCACAGCACCAGGATCACGTGTTTGGTTCCAGCCTTGGGTGACTGGCTGTGTGGAGTTAGTATATTCTCAACCGTGTCTGTGTGGGTTTCCTCCCCCCCAGTCCAAAGATGTGCAGTTTAGATGAATTGGCCATTGAAAAATCACACATAGTGTTCAGGGATGTGTAGGTTTGGGCATTAGTCAGAGTAAATATAGGATGGTAGGGGAATGGGTCTGCATGGCTACTCTTCAGAGGATCGAGGTGGACTTGCTGGGCCCAAGGGCTTGTATCCACATTGTAGGGATTCTACTAATTCTAAATTACTCAAGCAAGGTACCCCCTCGCTGCCCACAGTTTACACCTGGAATCCAGCATCCCCGGCTGACAACGCGGTATACCAATGAAAGGGGAAAGAAACATGGTTTTGGCTGTATTACCCTCGATCTGACGCATTGCCCTTCAAGCTTTAACAGTATTGATGATCATTAGATTATGAAAATTCTCCATAAATGTTGTCATTTTATCTAAGAACAACAGACCAATAAAGGTTCACTTTGTCTGAGAGGGCTCAATGTCCAGCCATGTTCATGCCGAGTCCTCAGCCACCCAGGCACTAACATACGATGAAAAAAAAAATTTATTGATTGCTGTTAATCGGGGAGGTCTACCACACACACCCCCTCCACATTCCCCGCCCCCCACCCCCACACACACACACAATCTGTGGGGCAGTTGGAATTTTGTTAGCTTTATAAAGAATCGCTTATATTGCCAAAAAGAAGAGCTAATCAAGCCATTATGTTTCCTAAATATCTGTCTGGGAAACATCAAAGGAAGCATTCACACGGGGTATAGCAAATGAAGAAGAACATTCATTTTAATAACAGCTATCCGACCTAGCCATGATGTTGGAAATGCCTCCCATCTTTGAAGGTCTTGTTTAATTTTGACAAACAAATGGACATAGTTCACATTAAATAAATAATCAAAGACAGATGTAATGAACATACTGAAATAGGGAAACCACCCCCGTGACCATTTAAAAGGAAACCAGGATTTGCCCTCATTATCAGGTATTTCCCTAATACCTCCCATAGGTATGGCCTCCAACTTTGTAAAATTAATCTTATCGCCTGGAAAGGCAACAAGCGAATTAATGCATTGCTTCACGTGAACTACCGAAATTGCGGGATTTGACAAAAACTTAAGACCCTCATCTGCATACAATGTAATCTTACGTGACTTCTATCCCACTTCTGGGGCAGATACGTTGGCATCGCTACGGATGGCCTCCGCCAGTGGCTCAATCACCAACGTAAACAACAATGGTGAAAGGTGTCAACCTTGTCGGCTGCCTGGAGAAATATTAATATTACTGGTTGGCGCAGCATTAGTGAGAACTGCAGCCAGAGGATCACGGTAATGGACCCTCACCCACTTGATGAAATCTTTGCGTAGACCAAACCGTTCTAATGTACAGAAGAGATCCGGCCACTCAACCCAATCAAATGCCTTCTCTCATCTAAAGAAATTAATAATCCCTGGGCAGATTGTTGTTGACACTCTTGATCATATTGAGTAAATTCTTAACATTGTAAGAAGATCAGTGGCCCTTTATAAAGCCTGTTTATTCCTCTTTAGCAACAGAAGGCAGCAAAGTTTCCAGCCTGATTGTACGGGTCTCAGGCAGGATTTTGAAACCAACATTTAAAAGTGAAAATTGAGGGGAAGAAGCACAATCCTCCAGGGTCTTCCTTTCTTCAGCATCAGAGAGATAGAAGGATGGAGGGAGGGGTTCCTGACTGTATGAGTGACAGAACATGTTAAATATCAGCCCAGGCAATAGGTTTATAGATTATTGATAAGATTCACGATGAATTCCGTCAGGAACGTGCACCTTTACATTCTGAAGCTGCTTCACACCCTCTTGCGCTGACAATGGTGCATTAAGAAAAATGACTCCATCTTAATACATCTATCCTCACAATGTTCATTCTGAAATAATTCGGAGAAAAATCTCGGACAGGAGGCATTAATAATTTTTGAATTGAAGGTAAGGATCCCAGTATCTTCCCTAACTGAGGTAATGACTTGAGGGGACGCTCAATAGACTTAATAACTGCCTGGCTAATCACCATGTTCAAACAGCCTTTGGTTTTCAAAAGTTGGTTGCTTCTTGGCTGTCTGTGTGAGCGTGGAATTCACTGTAGACCAAAGCGTTGTGATCCTCTGCAGCTCAGCCCCTGAGGGTCAATCACAGCATCCACTCTCGGCTGCCCTCAGCGTTCCTGCTCCCCTTTCTACTGCATCCTGAGGAATAATTATTCCCTTGGCAAAAGCCTTTGCAATTTCCCATCGAGTGGATGGGTTACTCTTTGAATCTGAATGAAAGGCTAAGAAAGATTTGAATACATCGGATTGGGTGGCACGGTGGAACAATGATTAGCACTGCTGCTCACAGTGCCAGTGACCCGGGTTCAATTCCGCCTCAGGTGACGAACTGTGTGGAGTTTACACATTCTCCCCGTGTCTGCGTGGGTTTCCTCTGCGTGCTCTGGTTTCCTCCCACAGCCCAAATATGTGCAGGTTAGGTGAATTGGCCACGCTTAATTGCCCGTAGCGTGAGGTGAAGGGGTAAATGTCGGGGAATGGGTTTGGGTGGAAAGCACTTTGGCGGGTCGGTGTGGACCTGGTGGCCGAAGGGCCTGCTTCTACACTGTAAGTAATCTAATCTAAATAAACAATGAACAAACTAGTCTTCAGAATAGAGGGATACCTTCGCAAGTGTCTTGAATCTTTATATTGCCTTTAATCTTAATCAATAAGAATACTGCTTCATGGTCGGAAATGGTAATATTCCCAATTGTGCAGGATGCCACCGAATCTAAGATTGTAGCAGGGATGGGGAAGATATCAACGCTCGTGTGGCATTTCTGCGGGTTAGCGAGGAAAATAAAATCCCGATTTGTGATGTGGATCTGCTTCCAGACATCCATGCTCTAGTTCTGCACACTAATCCACTAATTGCTTACATTACAACGAGGATATTGGGGCAACTTTGGACATTCTGCGCACCGTAGGGTCCATAAGACAGTTAAATTTTTAATGTGCCACGATGCAAGATAACTGAATTGGGAAAATGCATCGACCAGGATTTTAAGAGGGCGCGCCGGGGTGGGGGGGGGGGGGCAATAAACTTTCAAAATACTGTATTATTTACCATAGTTCAAGGCTTTGGGGATTATGAGATGGAAATGTGTTGCTGGAAAAGCGCAGCAGGTCAGGCAGCATCTAGGGAACAGGAGAATCGACGTTTCGGGCATTAGCCCTTCTTCAGGAATGGAGAATGCCCGAAACGTCGATTCTCCTGTTCCCTAGATGCTGCCTGACCTGCTGCGCTTTTCCAGCAACACATTTCCACCTCTGATCTCCAGCATCTGCAGACCTCACTTTCTCCCTTTTGGGGATTATGAGCCTTCCGTGAGTGTCAAATACAATCTAGTAGATTAAATGAACGATTCTTTTTATCCATTATGGCTTCTCCCCTCCTTGTAATATTAAAAGAGGAGAAATAAACCCGATCAAACCCGAAATGCTGTAATGTCAAATGTTCCTTGTCATCAAGGTGCATCTCCTGCAATAGGACAACATCCAACCTCTCTTTTTAAGACTAGAAAGTATTTTATTCCTCTTTTCTGGCCAATGGCTCTCCTAATGTTCCAGGTACACCATTTAAGCACATCATTACCCAGAACACACTGTGGCATCATTTGAACTCGAGAGAGGAAGAACTTGAATTACTGATCATTAATAAACAAAGTCTCATAGAGCTTAAATACTACACAAACTAAGGCTACTACAACTGCCAACTCTCAAGACTTTCGAAAACTAAGCATTTTAAGTAAATGGCTGGGATGGAGTGGGTTAGGGAACCACTTTGCCCGTGCTGTGATGCAGAGCCCAACAAAGCAGACCTTCCAGATCGCCACCATCTGGGATTTTCCCTTAACATTTTATCGATATTATCATTTCATTTTGCATTATATTCCTGGATATGCTGGAGCAGTGTGATTTTTTACCACTGTCAGTATTTCCCCAACGCTGCACATTCCTGCCATTCCCCGATAATCCTTGACTCCGTTATTATTTAGGAACCTTCTGTCTGTGCCTCAAACATATTCAATATCTCTGCCTCCAACGATCTGCAGGGTAGAGAGTTCGAAATACTCTCATCACCGAGAAAACAAAAAAAACTTCTTCTGTGTGAGAGATTATTTTTGCCTCCTTCCATGAGAAAGAATATATTAAGTTGGAAGCACTTCCGAGATGTTTCACTTGATGTATTCAGGGATGAGGGTCTTCTATTATGAAGGCTTTAATAGGTTACTCTTGAAATGAGAGGTGATCTTATTGAAACATACAAAACCGAGAGGAGAGTGATCAGATAGATACCCACTGGGTGTTTGCATTGTCCAAACTTCTTGTTTTTTATAGAATCTCTACAGTGTGAAAGCAGGACATTCCGTCCATCAAGTCCACATTTACCCTCGGAACAGTATGCCCCCCGCCCCGGACCTGCCCCCCTACTCTTTCCATGACTAACCTATCTAACCTACACATCCCTGGGCACTATGGGCAATTTAGCATGGTCAAACAGCTCTGAGCTGCACATCTTTGGACTGTGGAAGGAAATCACACAGACATGGGAAGAATGTTCAAAATCCACACAGAGGGTTGCCCAAGGTTGGAATTTAGGCACCTACTTGGTGATGGGAGGTAGCAGTGCTAACCACAGATCCACCATGCACATCCGTTAGTGCTATTAGTTACTTGCGGCTGACTAAAGAAATCTGCCTGACTTGTTCCTGTCACTGAACCTGACTCAATCTGTGAACTTTATCATCGGCCATATCACCAACCTGGTTACATTTAAAATTTAGTGTGAGCAGTGGATGAATGGGACGAGAAAAGGAAACAGTGACACCTACCAACCTCCGTCAGAGCAGGAATTAGGAGAAATTCACAAAGTGGGATTTCAGTCAAGTGGGAATTCTCTTTCCCAGAAGTTTGCGATGACTGGATCTTTATATCATATCGAAGCTGGCTTTGTCTGATTTTCCATGGACCAAGAGGGATAATGGTGCATGGAAAGATAAGTGCAGCTGGGATCACAATGAGATGATCCATGAACTTATCTACTGGTGGAGTAGTGTCAAAGGGCCGAATGGCCCACTTGTGTCCCTCAGCCCTATTTTCTGATGTTCCATTCAGCCCTCGTATCTGATAAACAGGGACAGATCGAGGCCACTCCAATGGTTAGGTGTAGTTTTGGAAATGCACTTGGGAAATCCAGGCTGAGTCAGGAAGTGACCACCACTCCCACCCCTCAATCCCTGTTTCCAGGCTTCCCCTCTCAGTAACGTCTGCTCCAGATGTGAGTCATGTTGCAGCCCTAAATACGCTAGGAATACAGCGACATACCCCACCCAGGGTTAAAATATGAAATCCTCTGTTCTCCCTGAATGCAACAGTGTACAACACGATTTCCATCAAAATAACCCGTTTCTTTCCAAATGCATAACATGTGAAATTAATAAATTGGAACAGGAATAGGTCAATACACCCCTCAAGCTAACACTTTCATTGAACAAGAACATGGCTGATCTATCCCAGGGCTCAACTCCACTCTCTTGCCGACTCCTTGTATCCCTCCACACGTATCCTGCCAGACATTCACTACCTTCGGAGAGAAGACATTACTCTGCATCTCAGATTGAAATCGATGTTCCTTTTTCGGTATCTATATCCGCGAGTTCGACACTTTGCTCAAGAATGGAAACAACTTCTCAACATCTACCTTCTCCAACCCCTTCTGTATCTTGTACGTTTCAGCATTATCACTCCTCATTCATTTAAACTCCAATGAATAATCGCCTCACCATTTTAGAGATTCTCAATAACTCAACCTCAGGAATAGTGTGGTCCCCACACCTCAGGAAGGACATACTGGCACTGGAACGTGTCCAGCGGAGATTCACACGGATGATCCCTGGAATGACAGGGCTAACATATGAGGAACGGCTGAGGATACTGGGATTGTATTCGTTGGAGTTTAGAAGATTAAGGGGTGACTTAATAGAGACGTACAAAATAATACATGGCTTGGAAAAGGTGGATGCTAGGAAATTGTTTCCGTTAAACGAGGAGACGAGGACCCGTGGACACAGCCTTAGAATTAGAGGGGGTCATTTCAGAACAGAAATGCGGAGACATTTCTTCAGCCAGAGAGTGGTGGGCCTGTGGAATTCATTGCCACGGAGTGCAGTGGAAGCCGGGACGCTAAATGTCTTCAAGGCCGAGATTGATAGATTCTTGTTGTCGAGAGGAATTAAGGGCTACGGGGAGAACGCTGGTAAGTGGAGCTGAAATGCGCATCAGCCATGATTGAATGGCGGAGTGGACTCGATGAGCCGAATGGCCTTACTTCCACTCCTATGTCTTATGGTCTTATGGTCTTATGGTCAACCCTTTCATCCCAGGAAACTACCTAACGTACCAACGAAGTTACTTGCTGCATCAGCATGCTGACTTTATGTTTCATACACAGGAAGATTCTAATGCCTTTACTATTCCTTTTGTGAAAGTCCTCTCCATTAAATCACAGCCTGTCTTTTGATCCTCAGTGTTATCCTCAAACTCGGGTGTACATTGCACTCAGCTCCCTCCTTCAGGCTGTCAGCATAAATTGCAAATAACTGATGCCATCAGACTGGTATTTGTGGTACTCCAGCAGATAAACCTTTATCAAAAAGATCCATTAATCCTCACTCTCCGATTTCTGTGTTAACCAATCATCATCCCATTTTAATACAGTATCCAACATCCTGGAGCTTCTGTTTTGTGTAAGAACGTTTAATTTGTAATACCTTGTGGAAAATCTCTGGAAAGCCTCGTGTCGATCAGATCGCCTTTATCAAGTCCGCTTGTTACATTCTAGACATCTCCAGAAATACTTTGTATGATTTTACAGGGCAAAGTATAATTTCCCTTTCAAAAAACCCACTCTGACTCTTCGTGAAGCTTTTCTAAATGTCTATGCTGACCAAGATTTCCAAATTAAGCTCGTCCCATTTGATTTCATTTGGCCCAGGGAGATCCAGATTCCTTTCAAACTTACAGTTCCCCACGTGCTGGGCCGACATGCAATGGTCAGCGTGCCAATGCCATTCCCAGTATTGACTTCTGGCTTCAGAGCTCAATGCCAAACATGGACTGGAAGGGCTACGCAGAAATAAACAAAAATGCAGCTTAAGTTCATTTATAGTGCAACATTTTTCAACCTCTCCATTTTCAAATGAGAGGCTGCCAGTCCATTGTTCCCATCAAAGTACACAACATCTCATCTCCCCCATTACTCTCCTCCTGCCACGCATTTGTCCATTCCCTCCACTTGTCTCAATCACCTTGGAATTTTTTTACATCCTCCTCATCCACTCACAAGCTGACATCGTTTAGTGCTGTCAGGAGACTTGGGAATATTGCATTTGCCCCCCTCACCCAAATATATGATGTGTATTGGGAATAGGTGGAGCCCAAGACACGATCCTTACAATATCCTCCAAGCCTTCCATTCAAAAATAAAACATTGTTTTATTCCTACTCACTGTTTCCTGCCAGCTCTCCCATTCTAAATCAATGACCATATATTAGCCCGAGTCCCATAGGATTCGAATTTGCACAATAGGCTTGGGGCTTTATCAAAAATCTTTCTGATAATCTACTCGCATGGCATTGATACCTCCTACATAATTTTACTAAAAGCCACGTTCTCAAATATGATTCCCATTTCATAAATCTCTGTTTACTTTGTCTATGCCCATTCATTTCAGCCCAATACTTTCTCGAAACTGTTTAGTTGCTATTTTCATTCTATTCCCTTTTTCTCACAAGACTAAAGTTCCCTAGTATTGCTAGGAAGTTTACTGTTTTGTTTTGTTTTCTTCTGTGAAGGCATACCTAAAATATTTGCTCCATAGTTCTGCTATTTCCCGGTCCTCAATTATCTGGTATCAAACTGTAAGAAATCTGCAACTTTTTTCTCTTAATTTTGCCACTGACATATTTCCAGAAAATATTACAAGTTCTCTCTTATCAACTTTGTTAAGATAATCTTCAGAAACCCATCAATTCCTATCTTAAGCTACTCAATGATTGACCTTCCACAGCCATACAATCACAGAAGCACAGACTCTGTACTACCAGAAATACAGCGCAGTCTACATTCGGCCCATTTTCGGACGCAAGATCTTAGCCGTGAATCTTAAAGCATTTGAAGTGCACAACCGTTTGAGGTTAGCACGACAACTCCACTCTCAAGAAGTGCATTCCAGACCCCTACAGGCTCTGGTTGAAAAACAATTCTCAAATCTTCACTAAACCGCAAATCCTTCACTTTTAAAGTGTGGCCCTTTGAGTAACAGCAACAGCTGCTGTCTATCCACCCTGTCCATGTACCTTGTAATCCTATCCTTCTGAATCACAGACCTCGCAGCCTTCTCTCCTCCAAACTAAACAACCTGAGGTTATCCAGCCTCTCTCCATAGCTGATATGCTCCATCCCAGGGAACATCTCTTCACCCCCTCCACTACAATCACATCCTTCCTGTAATGTTGTTCCCAGACCTACACACAGTATTCCATCTTGCCCTCAGAAAAGTTCAGCATAGTTCTTATAATCTATGCCTTGATTAATAAAGTCTATGTTTACATTCCCTTAGCCTTTCCCAGATTGTGTATTAACCTGTGCAGTCACATTCAGCGATGTGTGGAGAAACACCCTCTGAGCTTTCTAGTGTGCTGCCATTCATTGAGTACTCCCCTGACTGGTTCCTTCTTCCAAAGTGCATTAACTCATAGTTATCAGGGTTACATTCCATCCGCCATTGATCCACCCATCTGACCATTCCATCAGTATCTACCTGTAACATAAGCCTTCCTCCTCACTGCCAACCACCTGGCCAATCTTTGTATCAAATACAAACTTATTTATTACACGCCCTACCCCTCGTCCATATTCACAGCTGCATCATTTATGAATACCACAAATAATAAGGATAAAAATCTCTCAACATCAGTTACATCACGTGGTTTTGCACGATGATGAAGAAGCAGTGTTTCGAAAGCTAGTACTGCCGAATAAACCTTTTAGACTCTGGTCTGGTGTTATGCTATTTTTAGATTTGTTCACCGCAGCCCAACACTAGCACCTCCGAATCACAAATAATAAAGGACCCAGCACTGATGCCCGTGGTACAGCATTGGGCACTCGCCTCCAGTCACACAATCAGCCTTCTACCACTCCCCTCTTTCTCCTCCTACTGAAGTTGATTTGGATGCAACTTGGCAAGTCACTAATAAGCCCTACGTGTTCACTGTTTATTCTGTTCCGCTTGACACACTTGTAGGTTATCTGGGATTCTCTGTAATCTTGTCCATAAGACCATAAGACCATAAGACATAGGAGTGGAACTAAGGCCATTCGGTCCATCGAGTCCACTCCGCCATTCAATCATGGCTGATGGGCATTTCAACTCCACTTACCTGCATTCTCCCCGTAGCCCTTAATTCCTTGTGACATCAAGAATTTATCAATTTCTGCCTTGAAGACGTTTAGCGGCCCAGCTTCCACTGCATTCTGCGGCAATGAATTCCACAGGCCCACCACTCTCTGGCCAAAGAAATGTCTCCGCGTTTCTGTTCTGAATTTACCCCCTCTAATTCTAAGGCTGTGTTCACGGGTCCTAGTCTCCTCGTCTAACCTCTATAAGCCATGTATTATCTTGTAAGTTTCTATTAGATTTCCCCTTAATCTTCTAAACTCCAATGAATACAATCCCAAGATCCTCAGCCGCTCTTCATATGTTAGACCTACCATTCCAGGGATCATCCGTGTGAATCTCCGCTGGATACGCTCCAGTGCCAGTATGTCCTTCCTGAGGTGTGGGGACCAAAACTGGACACAGTACTCCAAATGGGGCCTAACCAGAGCTCTATAAAGTCTCAGTAGTACAACAGTGCTTTTATATTCCAACCCTCTTGAGATAATTGACAACATTGCATTCGCTTTCTTAATCACGGACACAAACTGCATGTTTACCTTTAGAGAATCCTCAACTAGCACTCCCAGATCCCTCTGTACTTTGGCTTTATGAATTTTCTCACCGTTTAGAAAGTAATCCATGCTTGTATTCTTTTTTCTTTATTTCTTTTGTCCTGCCTTGTCCATGTGTTAGTCAGTCCCCTCCACGTGCAGAATTTCCTCCTTATTGGAGTCTTCAATGGTCTGTCCTTATCCTTCCATTATTTGCCTTGCATGTGGATTAGACAGCCTCATAAACATTCTGTTAATTTCAAACTTATCGTATGTTTTCTGAGTTTTATAAAGTTCACAGTGACCCACGGCTGATCCGTTGAAACGCGAGAGAACATAGGCCGAGTTTCCTCGTCAAGCAATCTCGCCATCTGAGGGATTTATCTGGATAATGTCCATTACACTTCCTCTGTGGTCAGTATATTCTTTCTTAGATGTGGTCTCCAAAACTGTTCTCATTACTCCAGGTACAGTCTCACCAACATTCTGTGAAACTGCTTCAACATGTCTTTACATCTATATTCTGACTCCCTTAAAGGAAGGCAAATCAAACTTTAACTTACCACTTACATATATTCCTCCAAATACCCTTCACATCATTGCATTTTCGAACTCACTGTTAATTAATGTGCATTTATCTACATCAGCTTCCAGACTCTGCAGCATGTACAGTAAAATAGAGCACAGTCATCGACAATGCAATCAATACTGCTATTTGTGATTTATTTCTGAAGAGTTTGGTATGAAGTACATCTGGTTTGTCAAGCTTAGCAATGTTCAATCCAGCTGCATGTTCAATATTGCCTTGTTACTGATTTTATGTCTTTACTTCCACAAGTCCTATGCGATCACTTCATATTTGTGGGTGATTTTCTGGATCTTACTCCATTAAGACAAATTTAAAGTAACTGGTAATTTGCTTTGCAATTTCCTTGTTAACCACCATAAACTCGTCTCTCCCGATTGCAAATTTCCACATTTGACTGTGATTATTTTTTTTGAAATATAGATCATAGATTTTTGCAGTCTTTCTGTTCCTGTTTATTTGCATGCATGTTCGCTTTTTGATTTCCTGATCAGTTTCATGGCCCTCCTTTTCTGATTGCAATTTTCTGAGAATTCTTAGGATTCCACAACGTCTGGAATTTTTCTGAAGTCACTTCCTGTGATTAATATATTCTTTAATTTGTTATGTTAATTATCATTGAGTCACTTACTCACTCTTTGGTGTTTTCACCTGAGATAAGTAGACATATCTTTCAGACTATGCAGTATTTCTATAAATCTCCTGGTCCTGTCCAGATATATTCAGGAACACTACAGGAGGACAGAGAAGTAATAGTGGGGGCCCTGGTTGGTACTTTTGTATCATCAGGAGCCAACGGGTGAGGTCCCGGAGGACTGGAGGGCAGTGAATGCTGTGCCCTTATTCAAGAAGAGCTACAAAGAAAAACTGGGACCTATAGACCAGTAAACCTGACATCTCTAGTAGGTTAATTTCTTGAGAGAGAAGATATACATGTATTTGGAAAGGCAGGGTGTGATTATGAGCAGTCAGCACATCTTTGTGCATGGGGTTTATGGCTCAAAAATTTGTTTTTGAGTACTTTGGTGAAATGACCAGTAACTTTGACAAGGGAATGGTGGTGTACGTAGTGTATATGGATTTCAGTAAGGCCTTCAGGAAGGTTCCACATGGTAGGCTGCTCTGGAAATTTAGGTCATATGGCAAATCAGATCCAAAATTTGCTTGATGGTAGGAAACATAGAGTAATTGTGGAAGGATGCTTGTCGGACTGGATGCCTGAGATGAGTGGAATGCCTCAGGAGTCGGTTCTGGGACTATTACTGTTTGTTTTATGCATGGACATTGTATATATATAAGCGGTATCATGGACAGTGAGGAAGATTATCAGAAATTTCAGAAATTACAGCAGTGGCTTGATCACGTGAGCAAGTGGGCCGAGAATGGCAAATGGAGTTTAATACATATAAGTGTCAGTTTTTGCATTTTAGAACGGTAAATCAAGGTAGGAGATTCATGATTAATGGCGGGGTCTTAAGGAGTGTATTGAGACAAAGGGACATTGGAATTCAGGTTCAAGGTTCTCTGAAAGTGGAGCCACAGGTAGATAGGGCAGTGCAAAAGGCATTTGACACACTGGCCTTCATCAGTCAGAGTAATGAGTATCGAAATTAGGGAGCTATGTTGCAGTTATACAGGATGCTGGTGAGGCAATACTGGAAGTGTTATGTTCAGTGTTGTTCACTTTGCTATAGGAAGGATGTTATTAAACTGGAAATAGTGCAGAAGAAATTTACAAGGATGATGCCCGGACTCAATGGTCTGAGTTATAGCGAGAGGTTGGGCAAGCTAGGACTTTTTACTTTAGAGTCTATGAGACTGAGGGGGATCTGATAGAAGTGTATAAGATCATGGGAAGCATGGATAGAATGAATGCATTTAGTCTTTGTTTCCACAGGATTGAGCAACCCACGGACTAGTGGGCATCAATTTAAGATCCGAGGGGAAAGAGTAAAAGGGAACCTGAGGGGCAATTTCTTTTACAGACAGGGTGGTATGCACATGGAATGAGCTGCCAGCAAAGGTGCTTGAGGCGGATACATTCACAAAATTTAAAATGCATTTGGAAAAATACATGGATCGTAAAGAATAAGAAGGATATGGGGCAAGGGCAGGGAAATGGGGTTAATGTGAATGGACATTTTGTTCGGAATGGACCAGTTTGGGCTGAAGGGCCTTTCTCCGTGTTGTCGGAGTCTATGACTCTCACAATCATTGCTTCTCCCATTGAATGTTATATTATACTTCCCCAATTCATTGGAGCGTACTTGACCCTCTTGCCTCCCGGCTTCCATGATGTTTGACAAGAATGTTCAAACATTCGACAGCGTATTCAGACGCCGCGTAAAAATGCAACATATTGATGTCCCTATTCCTCTAATGCTGCTTCAGAGCAAGGTTAGTCCTCCTGACCACACAACACCAAATCTGAACTAACCTGCTCTCTAGTTTGGTTCACAACATACTGTTCAACCTACATAATACACACTTATGGACGTTATCATTCACAGCATTAGTAGTCACATAGTTAATGTAGTTTCGGTGCAACTTGAGACCATCCATTATTACTGCAGCACCCATGATTATTTGTTTCACAGGATGAGGGCGTCGCTGGATAATCAGTATTTATTGTCCATGCCAAAGGGCAGTTAAGAGTTAGCAGCGTTGTCTTAAATCTGGAGTCACTTGCAGGCCACACCAGGTAAGGCCAGCAGTATCCTTCCCTCAAGGACATCAGTGAAGCAGATGAGTTTTTCCAACAATCGACAATGGATTCCTGGTCATCATAAACCCTTATTTCGAGATACATATTGAATTCAAATTCCATATTCTGCCATGGCAGGATTTGAATTCATGTCCCAAGAATATTACCTGGGTCTCTGGGTTAAGAGCCCAGCGATAATATCACTATGCCATTGTTTCCCTTGCATGTACTTGCATACCTAATTTCCATAGCATATGTTGCAAAGTATTTACGTGACAGGATTGGTTTTGATATATAACACACTAATGTTTGCTTCGTCTTGCTATTTGTAAGATCCACCCAAACTGATTCTGTGGGAAGGGAGGGAAAGGGTATGTGGCGTTATTAGCGATAGACTTGGACAAGACGTCCAGGGTGACTCACCTCAACGCTGAGATGATCTGAAGAATTGGTCAGCACTACAGGACAAGCATCAATATTCTTCACCCCCACTTTGCCAGGATTAGTGTCACCATATTCTCTCTCCTCCCTCACACTCACTCTATATCTGTTATAGCACCTACCCCCGACCAAGGCTCACACTCTACCTCCAAATAAGGCTCAAGCACGACCACACTCACTGTTGAATTCAACCCCTTTGTTCCCCTACTTTATCTGTCACTGACGCAATAGCCCAGCACACTAATACCACTGCATGGATACAACACTGTGGTCAGACTCCCTCCGGACACCTCACCCTTCCCCCTTCCCCTATACCAGCATTAAAAGCAGGGACACCCACTCCCACCCTCATTCCGTCCCTCCTCTTCTCCCATTCCAGGAGAAATATCCTGGGATAGGACATAAAATGCCAAATCGGGTGTTAGAGTGCCCGATATCCGTTCCCTCACCCTCTACCTCAACATGTGGGGAGGATCCTGGAAAGAACCAGAGAGGACCAGGACACCTTGTGTAGAGATTCTGAAACATCAACGTCCCACCAACCAAGTAAGCATCAATGTTCAGAAAAGAGCAATTCTCAATTTAAACTCGCTTGCATTTCCAATCTCATCTCTCTCACTTTTCAAGCTTAGTTAAAAGCATTAATGAAAGACTAAAAATAAAATTAATGTTTATTCTCTTCAGTAAAAATGTTAAAAAGAAAAACTAAACGATATAAGTTCATTACGAAAAATCTAAACCATGACGTTCATTCAAAATTATGGGCAATCCTCGTAAATACTCGACATCATTTCTCTCACTAAATCTTCTTACCAGTGTTTGTATTCTAGCATCTGCTTCTTTAATTTCAACGGAATATCGTGTCCTGCTATCAGATACTCATAGTAAATGTCCCTTCCTCTCTGAACTTTTCGTAAACTGTCAATATATTTCCAAATAACTGGATGTTCCACATCAAATTCGCTTTGTCAGCCCCTGTGGGCAGCTTCTGCATTATTGTTTGTTTTGACCTCATTGTTTAAAGTTCTTTCATATAAATTCCACATTCCAACTGGAAAAAGCATTGAACGCCGACCATTTCCTCTGTGTAGCTTCTACCTCCATAGTTATCATCAAACCAGTCCAGCAGCGGCTGCAGTTCACCTGGAAGCGCATCAGTCATTTGTTCAATAGCTTCATGAATGTTTTCAATGTGAATAAATGCAAGGCCAATTATCATTTTATCTCTGAAAGAAAATTCTGAGTCAATGTTATACTTACTTAAGGATCTTTTTAACATTTTTACTCAAGGGAATAAACATTATTTCTATTTTTATTGCTTTGATTAATGCTTTTATCGAAGCCTGAAAAGGAATAAATATGAGATGCGCTGAAATAGTTCTGCCCTAAATGGGTCTGCGGCAAAATGGGCTGCACCATACAGGCCGCACCAAACAGAATGAAGTACTCAGTAAATCACACAGCACAGGAGGACGCCATATAACCATTCCAGGCTGTTATGCAGAAGCAGCGGCGCCCTGGGTAGCTGTCAGGAAATACAGAGTAGAGATCAATACTCATTTTGTGTTTGGAAGCCTGTAACGAGTGGAATTCTTCAGGGATCTGTGTGAGCTAATCAACAAATTACAATCTATTGGAATGAACCGGATGAAAGAGATGGAGCTCAGTTTGCTCATGCACCAGGGTAATCATTCAATAAGATGTCAAGTGGAGACAGAGCGTCTGCAATGTGATACAGACAGGGGGAGGGCAGAGCGTCTGCAATGGGATACAAACAGAGGGATTGCAGAGCGCCTGCAATGGGATAGAGACAGGAGGAGGGCAGTGCGTCTACAATGGGATATAGACAGTGGAGAGAAGACTGTCTACAGTGGGATACAGACGGGGGAGGGAATAGTGTCTGCAATGGGATACTGATGGGTGAGGGCAGAGCGTCTGCAATGGGATACAGACGGGGGAGGGGAGTGCGTCTTCAATGGGGAGTGCGTCTGCAATGGGATACAAACGAGGGAGGGTATAGCATCTGCAATGTAATACGGACAGGGGCAGGGCAGAGTGTCTGCCATGGGAAACAGACGGCGGAGGGCAGAGTGTCTGCAATGAGATACAGACAGGGGGAAGGGCAGACCGTCTGCAATGGGATACTGATTGGTGAGGGCAGAGCGTCTGCTATTGGATACAGACGGGGAGGGCAGAATGTCTGCAGTGGGATACAGACGAGGGCAGAGCGTCTGCAGTGGAATGCAGATGGAGAAGGCAAAGAGTCTGCAATGGGATACAGACAGCTGAGGGCAGTGCGTCTGCAATGAGATACAGACAGGGGAAGGCAAAGCGTCTGCAATGGGATACAGACGGGGGAGGGCAGAGCGTCTGCAATGGGATACAGACGGGGAAGGGCAGAATGTCTGCAATAGGATACAGACTGGGGAGAGTAGACCGTCTGCAATGGGATACAGACAGGGGGAAGGCAGAGCGTCTGCAATGGGGTGCAGACAGGGGGAAGACAGAGCATCTGCAATGGGATACAGACGGGGAAAGGCTGAGCGTCTGCAATGGGATACAGACGGGGGAGGGCAGATTGTCTGCAATGGCATACAGACTGAGGGAGGGCACAGCAATAAGGAATGGCATACAGATAGAGGATGGCTGTGAGCATAGCTTCACAGAGAAAAAGAAACAGTACAATTATATATGTGATGAAAATTTTCTGTTTTGGGGAAAAGACAAAACAGCAGAAATTTATTTAAATCCAAGAAGAATGCAGAACTCAGTGTTACAGAGGGAATTGTCTCTTAGTACATGAATCACATCAAATTAATCTGAAGATGTTGCAAGTGATTTGGAAGGTAAATGTAGTGATTGTGTTTCGTGCAAGGGGTGTTGGGTATGATCTGAGCGATGTTTTCTGCATCAGTACAGGGCATTGCTGAGATTACATCTGCTGTATTATGTGTACTTATAATTGCCTAAACTGAAAAAATAACAAAATTTCCTTCGAAACATTTCAAAGATGTTTCTCTTTACTCATTCTTGGGATGAAGGCATTACGTTATGAAGAATTAACAGTTCGGCCTGAGAATGAGGGATGTTTTATTGACCATACAACATCTTGAGAAGAGTGTAGTTGGTGAATACCGGATGGATATTTCTTCTTGTGTGGGAGAATAAAATTGGGGAAATACTTTAAGAATAAGTCAGGTTCAAAGGAAAAGTCATTGAACTGAAATATTGAAATGTGAATTTTCTTCCTACATGCTGACAGACAGGCTGAGCTTTTCCAGCAGTTACTATATATGTTTAAGAATATTCATTTTAACACAGATATTGTGAAGACATGAAACGCTTATTTTTAAATTATGCAAGCACATAGTAACACATCTTCAAAACAAGTTGGACCATTTATTGTTAATGAATTGATTCTGCAATAACACGCTGACCTGGAGAATGTGATGGAGTCATATAGTTCGGGCAATGTTCAAGAAGAGCTCACAGAGTCCAGTGTGGGACTGATAACGTGACGGATTTAACTTACAGATGGAAAATGTAGCCTATTTGTGGAGAAACATTCTATTGCTCCCTTTCTGTTGCCCTGTCGCTCATCACAGCAATGTGTGGGAGTGAAAAAAAAAAGTCCAGTCTCTTTCCCACTAATGGAGGATTCCTGATAGGATTCATTGGAATCTCCCCATTGCCTGAAGCAAAGCAATTCAGCCAAATTCAACTGTTTCATGAAGAAATCCCATTGTCAGAAGGCTGTGCAAGCAGAATAACTATAGACGTAATTGTCCAACTCGATAGTGAGGGGAACAGACAGGAAATTCTGTGGCTGCAAATGGGAATCCGGAATGGTGTGTAGCCTCCCACATGCCAGGGACCAGAATGTCTCAGAGCGGCTGCAGAACGTTCTCACCGTGGGTGGGAATGGGGGTGGTGGGGGAGGGGGGACGAGGAAGCAGCCAGAAGTCATTGTGCACATTGTTACAAAGGGCAGAGCGACACAGATAGAAATAGTGATGACATCCTGCAGAGTGATTGTAGAGAGCTAGGGAAAAGGATAAAAGACAAGACCATTACAGTAGTAATATCCAGTTTACTTCCTGTGCTCCGTGCTAATGAGGGTAAGAACTGGAGGATATGGCAGATGAACGGGTGGCTCAAGAATTGGTGCAGGCGGCAGAGATCTTTGAATTACTGGGATGTTTTGTGGGGCAAGGTGACGTGTTCAGGAAGGACGGGTTGTACCTTAACTGGAAGGGGACAAATATCCTGGCAGGCAGCTTTGAACCTGCTGCAAGGGATGGTTTCAACTAGATTGGCTGGGGTTGGGGATGGGTGGGATCCTCAACGGCAGGGAGGCAAGTGCGAGGCTGGAAGGAGATACAGTAATCAGAAACAGTAAAGTGAAGAGACAGGTCAGGCTAGACAATGACAGGGAGTAAGGGATGCCTGTTGGATTAAATTGCAACTGTTTCAATGCAAGATGGCTGACAGGTCAGGCTAATGAACTCAGAACATGGATCAGTCCGTGGGACTGGGATATTATAACCATTACATATACATGGCTAAGGGAGGGACAGCACTGGCAGCTTAATATGCCAGGATACAAGTACTTTATGCGGGACAGAGATGGTGGAAAGAGGGGATGGGGAGTTTATTTTTGATTAAGGCGAGTATCACAGCAGTGATCAGAGATAAATTAACTGATGGATCTTCCTGTGAGCATTTGTCTGGGGAGCTAAGAAATAAGGAGGGAATGGTGATAGTATTTGGATTGTACTATAGGCCCCCAAATAGTAAACGAGGAATTAGGGGAACAAAAATATGTAGACAGACTGGGGACACTTGCAGGGCCAATAGGATTTCATTAGTAGGAGGTTTTAATTTACCTAACATGGACAGGGAATAACATAAATTAAGGACGGAGATGGGGTGTATCTAATAAGTATGTTCAGAATCGTTTCCTCAAGCAGTAAGTAAAGGGTGCAACTCGGGAAGGGACGAAACTTGACCTACCCTAAGATCTAGGGCAGGACAGGTGACGGGGGGAGCACTCTGGGAACAGTGACCATAGTTCTATTAATTTTTAAATAGTTATGGAGAAGGACAAAACTGCTCCACATTTTCAAGTTCAAGATTGGGGCAAGGCGAACTTTGATGGAATTAGAAAGGAGCTTGTAGGGGTTGGTTGGAGGAGTTTGTTTGCAGGCGATGGGACCTCCTCCAAGTGGGAAGTCTTTAAAAGTGAAATGTCTTCATTTTAAGGTCTATATATTACTGTGAGGGTAAAAGGCAAGGTTGGTAGGAAGAGGGAACCTCGGATATCAGGAGATTTTGAGGCTTTGACCAGCAAAGTGGAGGGGTGGCTCAGGTCCAGGCAATTGGGATCGAGGTAATACCTTGAGGTATAAAGGGGATACAGTAGTATACTGAAGAAGGAAATCAGGAGGGCGAAAAGGGGGCACAAGCTAGCTTTGGCTGAGAAGATTAGGGTGAATGCAAAGAGGTTCTTTAAGTATTTTAAAGTAAAAAGAATAACGAAATGAGACTATGACCCCCCAAATTCCAAAGTGGACATGCATGTCTAGGACTGTAGGAGATTTGCGAGATTCTCAATGGATATGTCTCCTCTGTCTTTATCGTGGAGAAATACATGAAGACTTGGGAGGTTAACAAAGGTTGTGGTGTTATCTTGGGGTGAGTCAATATCACAGGAGAAGACGTGTTGGATGCATTAGAATGTATGAAAGTGGATAAATCTCCTGGTCCTAAACAGGTGCATCCAAGAACACTGCAAGAGGCTACAGAAGAAACTATGGGGATCCTGGTTGATATTTTTGCATCATCGTTAGCTACAGTTTCGGTTCCAGATATTGGAGATTAGCAAATGTTGTGCCATTATTCAAGAAGGGAAGCATAGAAAAATCTGGGAACTAAAGTCCAGGAAACCTAACATCTGTGGTAGGTAGGTTACTTGAGAAAACTCTGAGGGATGAGATATACATGCATTTGGAAAGATACGGTTTTTTTTAGGAATAGCCTTTTTGACAGATTCCCTACAGTATGGAAACAGGCCATTTGGCCCAACAAAAACAAACCGACCCTCCAAACAGTACCCCATCCAGTCCCATTCCCCTACCCTGTATTTACCCCTGACGAATGCACATAACACTATGGGTAACTGAGCATGGGCAATTCACCTGACCTATACATCTTTGGATTGTGGAAGGAAAATGGAGCACCCAGAGGAAACACACACAAATACAGTGAGAATGTGCAAACTCCACAAAGAGAGACACCTGAAGCTGGAAGCAATCCCGGATCCATGGCACTATGAGGCAGCAGTACTAGCCACTGAACCACCATGCCACTCTTGCTTTTTTCAACACAGTTCAATGACACAGGTACAAAATCTATTCTGCCCTTCACCCAGGATACACGTTCCAATATCACATACCATGGATAATTTATTCTTCACTGAAAATGTGATGTTATTATTTATTAGTTTGTTATTATTAATTTTAATAATTATTATTAATAGTTGTTTTTAGACTGGAAAGATTGAATGGCTTTGTGAATGGGAGATCAAGCCTCTCAAATTTGTTTGAGTTCATTGATGAAGTGACCAGGAATGTTGATGAGGACAGGGCAGTGGACATAGCCTGTATGGTTTTCAATAAGGCCTTTGGGAAGATTACCATTGATAGGCTGGTATGGAAGGTTAGAATCGCGTGGAATCCAGAGGGGACTGGCAAAAGTGGACCCACAATTGGCTTCATGGTAGTAAGCAGAGGGTAATAGTGGAAGGATGCTCTCGGACTGGAGGCCTGTGACACATGAAGTGCCTCAGGGGTCGCTGCTGGGCCCATTGCTGTTTGTTATCTATAACAATGATATTCTTGCGAATATGCAAGGCATGATTAGGAAATTTGAAGATGACACTAAAATAGGTGATATCGTGGACAGTGAGGAAGTATATCAGAAATTGCAGCAAACTGGAGAAGTGGGCCGAGGAATATTTTGGCAACGTTAGATCAAGGTAGGAGTTTCGTGGCTATTGGTAGGACTTTAAGGAGTGTAAATGAGTATAGGGACCATGGAGTTTAGGTCCACCGTTCTCTGAAAGTAACGTCATAGTTAGACATGTTAGTGAAGAAGGCTTTTGCCACACTAGCATGCATCGGACAGGACATGGAGGAGAGCAGTTGGGAAGTTATGTTGCAGTTACATAGGATGTTGGTAAGGCTGCACTTGTAGTGCTGTGTTCAGTTTTAGTCACATTGCGATTGGCAGGATGTTTTTAATTTGGAATATGTGCTGATGTAATTTACAAAAAGATTGCCAGGACTCAACAGTGTGAATTATAGGGAGAGGTTGGACAAGCGAGGACGTTTTCCTTTACAGAATAGAAGACTGAGAGGGATCTTATCGAAGTTTACATGGAATAGGTGAATGGATGCAGCGTTTTTTTCCTAGAGTTAGGGAATCGAGGAGGAGAGGGCAATATTTTAAGGTGAGAGAGGAATGAATAAAAGGGAAACTGATAGAAACTGTTTTACACAGAGAGTGATACACAAAAGGAATGAGCTGCCAACGTAAGTGATTGAAGCATTTTTATTAAAGATATTTAAACGGCATTTGGGCAAATACATGGACAGGAAAGGACGTGAATGCTATGGACCAAGTGCTGGGAAATGAGGTTAATGTGGTTGGATATTTGGATCAGTATGGACTGGTTTGGGCCAAAGGGCCTCTCTGCCTCTCTCCATGCTGTAGTACTTGATGATTCTACAAATAGAACAGCAGTTGGGTCAAGCTCTCATTTATTCTTTGGTCATGACTTCGAAATATATTTGGACAATGTTCTCTCAAGTTAACTTTGCACATATTTTGCTTTTCAGTTTGTTATCGACAATACGTGTGTGTGTGCGTGTGTGTGTATGCGTGTGTGTGTCTGTGTCTGTGTGTCTGTGTGTGTGGTTCTGTGTCTGTGTATATCTGTGTGTGCTGCTCAGTATTTTTTAAAGGAAAATATCAATGTACATGTTTGCAATATCCTCTCGTCATTCCTCTTTCCATCATAGTTTGAGCAACTTTGTTTTGGTCATAAACGTGTTATTTTTGTATATTAAAGATATCTGCCTCACTTGTTCCTAACACTGACCCTGACACACTCTGAGAACTATATCATTTGCATATTGCCAACATAGTTTTAATTATTTATTGTGGGCAGTGGAGGAGTGGGGCTAGAAAAGGGAGCTGTAAGCCAAAACAACACAGGGAATTATCGACTCAATCAGCCAACGTCAGTGTCAAGGAGTTCATTGGAGGGGATTCTGAGGGATACGATTTATATGTATTTAGAAAGACAAGGACTGATTAGGGATAATCAATATGGATTTTTGTGATGGAAATCATGTCTAATTAATGTGATTGAGTATTATGAAGAGGTGACAAAGAAGATGGAATAAGATACTGTGGTATACATTGTTTACACAGACTTCAGCAAGATATTTAATACGGTACCTCATCGTAGACAGATTACTAAAATTAGGTTATATGTAATCTAGGAAAAAACTAACCAATTGGATACAAAATTGCATTGAAGGTAATGTTTGTTTTCCAGAATGAAGACCTGTGGCCAGCGGTGTGCTGAAAGAATCAGTGCTGAGCTCACTTTTTTTCATCATCGATTTAAAAAAAAAACTTTGATGTGATTATCGGAGGCATACTTAGTAAGTTTACAGATAACATCACCAAAGTGACAATGAAGAAGATTATCTCAGAATATAACGGGGTCTTTGAGATCAATGAGCCAAGGACTGGCAGATGGAGTTTAATATAGACATTTGTGAGGTTTTGTATTTTGGTAAGTTTAAGCAGGGAATGAACAAAGAGGCCTACGGGTGAAGATTCATAGTTCCTTGAACGTGGAGTTTAGGTCGATAGAGTGGTGAGGAACGTCGTTGACATGCTTGCCTTAATCAGTCAGAACATTGAGTATAGGAGCAGGAGTAGCGTGTTGCACTTGTACAGGACGTAGGTGAGGCCACTTTAAGAATATTGCGTACACGTCAGTTGACTCTGCTAAAGGATGGATGTTGTTCAGCTTGAAAGGGGCAGAAAAGATTTACAAGGATTTTCTGGACCCTGAGGGTTTGAGCTACAGGGAGATGATGAACAGGTTGAGGATTTTTCTTCGGACTGTCAGAGGCTGAATGGTGACATGACAGAGGTTTAGAAAAAGTCCTGAGGGGCATGGATAGTCTGAATGGGCAAGATCTTTTCCCAGTGTAGGGGCGTCCAGAACTGACGGAATAGATTGAAGGTGCAGGGCAAAGACTTAGAAGGGACCTGAGGGGAAACTTTTTCATACAGAAGTTGGTGGGTGTACTGTCAGAGGAAGTGGTGAAAGCGGGTACAATTACACGTTTAAAATGTATCTGTATAGGTACATAAATAGAAATGGTTCAGAGGGATGTGGGCAAATGCTGACAAGAGGGACGAGATCTGATTCGGATGCCAGATTGGCATAGACAATTTGGACAAAAGGAGCTGTTTCCACGCTGTATGACTCAGTTATTCTCACAATAGGATGAGGGAAAATTCTTAAAGGGCCATTCGAATGGCAATTCTCTTCCCCAGAAGTTTGTGGTGCCTCTCTGATTACAAGTATTCACAGCTAAGTTAGTTAAAGATTTGACAGAGAAGTGTGTCACGGATAATGGGACACAGGCAGGAAATGAGGCTGAGACCGCAATCTGATCAGTGACAATCTAAATGCCTGGTGGAGAAGGCTCAAATTCTCTAATGACACACTCCTGCTCCTCAGTCCCATGTCTCTGCGTTCCATTCAACCCCTCCAACCTGCTAGACAGGAGCAGTTGGAGGCCACTTACTGTTATAGCATGGTGCACAGAAGCAGAGGAGACAATTTCGTCCCTCAAAACTGTCTCACACGGTTTGAGAGATTTGAAAAATGTAATTGGAAGACCCAGGCTAGGTATAAAAGAGGTCGCTTATCTCTCTTTACAGAGCTTCCCCTCTCTGTAACTTGTGCTTCATTCGTTGATCATGTTATAGACTCAGATTCACTGTGAATACAGCCCTCAAATCTCACCCAGCGATGGCTCACAAAATCCACTGGTCTCCCTGATTGCAACATTCCATAAAAGACCTTCCAGGAAAATAAAACCAACTAACTTTCCAATAACTGAATGGGAGAACAACAAAAGCAGCAGAAGGGCATTCACATCGCAAGCCTGCCTTACCTTCACTAAGATCAAAGCTGACCTGCTCCAAGTCTCAAATCTTCCTTAATGTCCAAGTCTTCTTGAGCACTTCCATAGAACACAGAACAAATAATCGTACTGATTTGGAGATGCCGGTGTTGGACTGGGGTGTATAAAGTTAAAAATCACACAACACCAGGTTATTGTCAAACAGGTTTAATTGGAAGCACACTAGCTTTCGGAGCGTCACTCCTTCATCAGGTGATAGTGGTGGGCTCAATCCTAACACAGAATTTATAGCAGAAATTTGCAGTGTGATATAACTGAAATTATACATTGAAAAAATGATTATTAAGCCTTTCATCTGTTAGAATACCATGATAGTTTCACTTCTTTCATATGTAAATCACAAATCTTTTTTTAAGTTGCATTCTCAGGTTAGCTGTAAACAATGGTGGGAGCTAGACAATATGGTGAAGGTGTTGCCCCCCTCTGTTCTCTGTATATGCCATAATGCTTAGATTGATTCTAATCTAAAAAGTGAGATAACGGAGTTTTACATGAATTCATGCTGTTTTTGACCTCAGAGTTCTACATGAATGCGTGCAGTTAGGACCGTCAGTCCTTGACGTTGTGCCATTTATCCTACTCTAAGATCAGACTAACTTAAATGCTTTCGTTCACTTTGTTCCATGTGCCTATTCAAGAGTCTGTTAAGTTTCCCTCACGTATTTGACTCTACTACCACTGCTGGCAGTGCATTCGACATACCCACCACTCTCTGTATAAAGAACCTACCGCTGATATCTCCCCTAAACCTTCCTCCAATTGCCTTAAAATTATGCCACTTAGTCATAGATATTTCTGCCCTGGGAAAATACTTCTGGCTATTCACTCTCTCTATGCCTCTCATCATCTTGTACACCTCCAGTGAGAAAAGCTCTCGCTCCCTCATGGTTTCCTCATAAGACCTGCCCTCCAGTTCAGGCAACATCCTGGTAAATCTCCTCCTGGTAAATTGCACTTAATTAGAATTAATTACGACCTCTACAATTTTTAGAGTCATTCATTGCGCAAGAGAAGATGATTATCATCGGTGGGCATCAATCATCTCAGCCGTGGGACACATCTGCAGGAGATCCTCAGCGTAGCTTTCTCAACCCAGGCATCTCCAGTTTGTCAGCACATAATCCCTACAGTGTGGAAGGAGGTTTTTCAGCCCATTGAGTCCAAACTGAGCAGATTAGATTCCCGACATTGTGGATGCAGGCACTGCGGCCCAACCAGTCCACAACAACACTCCGAAGAGTAACTCACCCAGACACATTTCCCTCTGACTAATGCACATAACATAATGGACAATAAAGCATGGCCAATTCACCTGGCCTGAACATCTTCGGACTGTGGGAGGAAACCGGAGCACCCGGTGGAAACTCATGCAGAAAAGTGGGGAATGTGCAAACTCCACACATACAGTTGCCCAAGGCTGGAATCAAACCTGGGACCCTGGTGCTGTTAAGCAGCAGTGTTAGCTACTGAGCCACCGTGCCAGCAGAAGAGGGTCATTCACTGAAATTTACAAAATTTCCAGGACAAGTTGTCCCTCTTCAGCTCTTGAAACAATCTCTGACCATGTACAGCAAGACGTGGACAACATTCAAGATCGTACTGTTAAAGTCTGGGTAACATTTATGTAACAGGACAGTACATTTCCACAGTAAAAGGAGGAGTTCATTCAGCATCTCAATCTGGTTTCACAAGAATATGGGGAAGCCATTCATCCCAATAGAACTACTGGACAAGAAGAAGGATGGACCATTCAGTCCCTCCTGCCTGTTGCACAGGAAGACAGGGAGTATGCTCTCTCCCACATGTCACAGACATGGGAACAGGAAAAACCATTTCACACCCGGAGCCACATACAAAGGAACATGAAGAGGTTATTCAGCTTGTCAAACCACTAACGCAAGAACAGGAAAATGTCAGAGATGCTCCAAAATCACAAACAAATGGAGCAGGTGCTGCACAGACTGCTCCAAATTGATCCACATGGCTTAATTGCTCATGGTACATATGTGTTACTTTAACATGTTTTTTCTGGCAGTCGGAATGAAGCCAACATTTTCGCCATTCTCCAAGTTCACTTCCATCTCCAAGAAGGTCTCCGTGTAGGTGAGAAGCCGTTGGGGAATAAGTAACTTTTCAGAATGAAGGTATTTTGGCTGCTGACAGGATTGTGTACAACGTGATATTCAATGCAGTGTCACACAGTAACTATGCATTCAGGTGATCAGAGTTCATTCAGAACCTGTACCTCTCTATCAATCGACATTGGGGCTCTGCAGATGCACATAAACTGTCGTGAATCAAACATCCAATGAAAAGTATGACATTTTCACCCTATTCAGCTGTTTGGGACATAATGAGTTTCTGTCCATACCCATCAAGCTTCAACTTCTTATTCTCTTACAGCACGACAGAGTAAACACATAGTTACTGCACTCTCTCGTCATGATAACATCATGCCAGTGTTTAGTCTAGTCAAACTACAGTGCACTTTCTCAGTGACAAAGGGATCATTGTTTATAAAGCAGACCAAACCTTTACACTAAGCACCAAATGCTCTCTCAATAAAACACGATCAGTGGGAAAAATATTCTAACTTTTGTACTTCAATCATTTTGCATGAAGAGCCACATATCATTTACTTCCTGCCCCTGTATGAATTCTGTCAGTGACTTATGACCAAGGACATCCAGGTCCTTTTCAACAAAAGCACTCGCCAACCTCTCTACCATTTAATAAATATAAATGTACATGATGATATTTGTTGTTCACACCTGAATCATTTTTATACCTTGTGAACAGCTATTGCCCAAACGCTGATCCTGCTGCCACCCATCAATCCTTCAGTCCAGAGAAAAACATTATTCTTCTCGTATCTCCATTCCCCAATGTATAATCCATGTAGTATATATTCCACCCCTACCAACACATGGACTCTAACATTCTCCATTCTACTGTATTCAAACATGTCGAACGTCTTCTAAAGATACAAATACTCCACTCCCATTGGTTCTCAACTGTCGATGTCACAACGGACAATCTCCATAAATATTTTTATCAAATATAATTTCCCTTTCCTGAATCTAGACCGAATGTACCAACTTATATAATTATTCTCCCAGTTTCTAGTTGTCACATTCCTTATAAAAGGTTCCAATATATTTTTTCTCACAGCTGACATCAAGCTATTTAGTTTTCTGATTTCCCTCTCCATCCTGTTTTAAACAATGAAGTTAACAATAGTTGTCTTACAGTCTGCAGCATCCTTTCCAGAATCCAACGAGCTTTGAAGAATAATCAGTAATTCTTTCATTAGCTCTGTTCTCATCTCAATCACTCTGAGATGGAGCTCATCAGAAGCAGTAACTTATGAAACTTCAATTCAATTAGATTTTCAATAACATACACTTCATTAATTCTGGTTTCCTGCAGTTTCCCGTTTTTACCAGTCACTCTGTTCCCCACTATTTCTGGAAATTAGTTTCTGTGCCTTCCTCTGTGAAGATGGAACCAATGCATTCCTCTCAGCAGGTAGATGGCTTCAGTCAGTTCATGAATACATTGGAGGACTGCACTTCAGACATGGTGGATATATTACCCACTGCTGCCTGCAAAGTTCCAGAATCAATCCAGTTTAATTCATCGTGAGTGTCAGCTCAGTCCTGTCCCTGGTGTGAGAACACAGGTTATAATGAAGGATGGGATACAGCTCAGTGACAACCTCAATTTTCAGACAAGCTGGTTTTATACTTTACACCTGAATGGTTGCAGCTTAGACAAATGTTCCTGGAAATCCCAGAGAGTATAGTACAGTGCCCTGCTCCTCCCTGTTTACACAGCTTCCCTTCTTTGTAGTCGCAGCTCCATTTGTTTACCAGGGACCCAGCCACACTGTAAATGCAGTATTCAGAGTGGGGTCCACAGACCCTCGGGACTCCCTGCATGAACCAAGTAGCTGACATCACAATCCTGAGAACACCATCCACAGAGCCTCCACTGGCTTTCCAGGTGACAGCAGCAAGTCAATTCCCCACAACCATAGTGCATCAATTCCGTGTTGAAAATGCCTCGGTCTCCTCAGTTTCGCTTCCTGGCTGAGAAAGCTCTTACATCTCCACACAGTCGCACAGTAAAAGTTCCTCTCTCCAATGAAGCAGTTGACAATGGAACATTACGTTTCCCTCTATCTCAGCGACTATGAGTATTGCTGATGGAGTTGATCACCACACTCAGAGACGAGAGATAGAGGGAACATAACTCATGGTAAGCAGGGGCATCCCATAATAAATATGATATTCAGGAATATGTGAAAAGGGGAAATTTTAGAATAACTTCCCATTCTGTTTTCCTTCAAGTCCATCATCAGCATTCCTTTTGCTTGCTTTACCTTTCTCTCTCTCTCTCTCTCTCTCTCACACACACACACACACACACACACACACACACACACACACACACACACACACACACACACACACACACACACACATACACACACACACACACACACTTACTCTCTCTCTTTCTCTCTCTCTTGCTGGACGTCATCCATTCAACACAAGCCTCCCTCTTACCCTTCCAACCATCCCTGATATAATAATATTATTTCTCAGTTGCATTCAGTTTTGATAGGTTCACTGAACTCGAAACGCTATTTGTGTTTCTCCTGACAGACTGCCATACCTGCTGAGATTCTCCAACATTCTTTCAGACGGTGGAGAATTTTATTTCAAATCGCCAGCATCCACATTTGCTTGGTAAGTTCACCTTTAATGTTGTTGTTTCGCGGGCTGCCAGCAGTATTTGTTGTCCATCCTAACTGCCCTTGACCACGCGGCCATTTGTCAAGGCAATATGGAGGCAACCATATTGTCGTGGATCTGAGGTGACACTTAGTTCAGACAGGGCAAAAATGTTAGGTTTCTTTACCAAAGGTTATCAATAAAATAAGAAAAGAAACCCTGATGTTTTATGGTTACCATGAGTGAAATTAGGTTTCATTCCAATTTTTACCATTGGAATTTAAACTTAGTCATCGACTGTGGTCGGATTTCAGACAATGCTTCTGGAATCATAACCTGTGCCTCTGAATTACACAGTCAGTGACATTATTACTCTGTTTAAGAGTCCCTGTTTTGAAGTTACTGTAGAGAGAAGAACAAGTTTGTTGTCAAACTATTTGTAACTGGAAGAGAGGTCAGAAGAGAACTGGAGCCATACAATCTGTCGTTAACGAAGGGGTAGATGATGGCGAAGTCAGCAACAGAACTCAGGCAGAGCTGGAGGCTGGAGATATTATGAAGGTGGGTGTCGGCAGGTTTGATCAAAGAGAGAATATGGAGACATAAAACAGTTCGCGGTAAAAAGGGGCTCAACGTTCCGAACAGTCTTATTCCTTCTCAGGTGTTTATGAGTAAGTAGTTTGGAAATGCATGAGAAGGAAGTGGTGTTTGTGACAGAAAGTTTATGCATTTGTTAAATATAATCAACCAGAATAACAATAACATTCAGCATCATTCATAGAATTGATAGAGATAGAGTTGCCAGGCACACCAATAATAGCGAGGATGGGATAGTACCCAGCTTGAATAATCATCAGTACGGCTTCCATATGCCACTTTAACCGTGGCAAATCCTGGGAAATCCAGTAAAGACCCATGGTTAAACTCCTGTCCATTGTTGTGACATTCCAGTCTAATTTTCTCAGATTCTGATCCATTGTTGGAACATTCTAATGTTCTCAGATTCTGATTTCTGTATCTTTTTCTGTAGCTGCTTATCCCAATCTTGTTGAGGTTGAATCTGCCCCGAATACTATGGCATAACAAGGTGAAGTAAGTCCCTAATTATGGAAGAGGGAAATACTCCAGTGACCCAGTTAGGTCCAGGAAGACTGATATTAATCACAGTCACTGAACAAACAGCTCCAGTTAACCCATTTCAAGGCAACTCTGATATATCACAGTAATATTGATGTGGCTGGGATTTTGATATCGCTGATTATTGGGCTCATGGCACATCTCCAGTTGTAAACATAGAGGTGAGGGAGAGAGACAATTTTTTCTCTTCACAAGCTCGATGATTCTGCTGTGTTTTGGTAGTATAGGAATTGCTGGGCTCCCAAGGCCGTTTGTATCTGATCACCAGGCCGGCTTCATCTTTTCGTTTTATTTATTTATGTTTAACTTTGACTTTTGTCTGTCCAGCATTAAACGGCTTAGGTGGGTTTCGGCATTTTTGAGAGACACGTACAGAGCCATAGACGATGTAGATACAGTCGATTCCGTGTGTTCTTGCAGCTGCGGCCTGGTCTTGTGGAGTGATGGTCAAACACTCACAGTACCAGGATTCTTAGTTTTACCTTTCGCCAGTTATTTCTGGGATCTCAGCAGGGTTGGAAAGCCGGAAATCTCTCCCGGGGGCTACAGACTGTCTCTGTGATTTCTCTTGGAACTGTCTTTTGAAGTTCTTTCCTCCTGGACTGGAGAACTGCATGTCAGACAATCTGTTTCCTGCATTTGTTTTTTGACATTTGTGTGCTTATTGGATGATACCATATTGGAGCAGTTACTGTATAGTAGTTAAATAAACTATTATTCTATAAACGTTTCGAACAGAATTATGTTATTGCAAGTTCCTCTTCCATTTGTTCTCTTTTATCGGCAGTATTCGAATAAATTGTGTTTTGCTTAATGTCGAATATTTTGAGCAAATAAATTCTATCTCAAAAACAGCACTTCACATATACCAGCGGAATCGGCCGAGCTGGAGGAGTGATAATCATGTCAGGAATTATATTGGATGCTCAATCCACCTCTGAGATCCAGCCCGGACACGTATAAGCCCAGATGAAATACCTGCTCAGCATGAAGCACTGCGTAGACCAGGCTAGTTTACTGCTCAGCAATCCATCGAGAATCGAACACTATTTAGAGCTCACCAGTTCATGACTTATCTGTTCAACAGTGCACTGATCTATAAACTTGTACTGGATGATCTGTTCAGCTCAGGGTGCTGTAGAGAACATACAAAGGCATTGTTCTCTTCACACGGACTGGATATCTGTGTAGCATGGGGAGCTGTGCAGTGAATAGCAGTGAATCTATCTATTAATCTGGAGCAGCTACCTTTCCAGCATACACAGCTGTGTACACAATCACTGCATTGCTGAGTAACACTGTGTTAGATCACTGCCAAGCATGGGGAAACATGAAGCTCATGCTGGAAGTTACAGGATGTGCAGCTCCCCTCCATTTACAGCTCCATATCTCCATTGTGGCATGACACAGGAGTGCTTTGGGTGTGAAACTCACTGCCAGAGAGAGATGGCGAGGAAATCAGTTTAAATATCAACAAAGTTTGTGCGAAGATTTGTAGCTCGGGTGCTCGTTGTTGTGGTTCTGTTCGCCGAGCTGGAAGATTTTGTTGCAAAAGTTTCTTCCCCTGGCTAGGCGACATCATCAGTGCTTGGGAGCCACCTGCGAAGCGCTTCTTTGATGTTTCCGCCGGTGTTTATAGTGGTCTGTCCCTGCCGCTTCCGGTTGTCAGTTTCAGCTGTCCGCTGTAGTGGTTGGTATATTGGGTCCAGGTCGATGTGTTTGTTGATGAAGTTTGTGGATGAATGCCATGTCTCTAGGAATTCCCTGGCTGTTCCCTGTCTGGCTTGCCCTATGATAGTAGTGTTGTCCCAGTCGAATTCATGTTGCTTGTTGTCTGCGTGTGTGACTACTAAGGATAACTGGTCGTGTCGTTTCGGGACTAGTTGATGTTCATGTATGCGGATTGTTATCTGTCTTCCTGTTTGTCCGATATAGTGTTTTGTGCAGTCCTTGCAAGGTATTTTGTACACTACATTAGTTTTGCTCATGTTGGGTATCGGGTCCTTCGTTCTGGTGAGTTGTTGTCTGAGCGTGGCTGTTGGTTTGTGTGCCGTTATGAGTCCTAGGGGTCGCAGTAGTCTGGCTGTCAGTTCTCATATGCTCCTGATGTATGGTAGTGTGGCTAGTCCTTTTGGTTGTGGTATGTCCTTGTTCCGTGGTCTTTCTCTTAGGCATCTGTTGATGAAGTTGCGCGGGTATCCGTTTTTGGCGAATACCTTGTATAGGTGTTCCTCTTCTTTTTGCAGTTCTGGTGTTATGCAGTGTGTGGTGGCCCTTTTGAATAGTGTGCTGATGCAGCTTCGTTTGTGTGTGTTGGGGTGGTTACTTTCATAGTTCAGGACTTGGTCTGTGTGTGTGGCTTTCCTGTATACCCTTGTAGTGAATTCTCCGTTCGGTGTTCTCTGTACCATCACGTCTAGGAATGGGAGTTGGCTATCCTTTTCTTCTTCTCTCGTGAATCGGATTCCTGTGAGTGTGGGGTTGATGATCCGGTGTGTTTTTACTATTTCCGTGTTTTTAATGATTACAAACGTGTCATCGACATATCTGAACCAGAGTTTGGGTTGAATTTGTGGTAGGACTGTTTGTTCTAACCTTTGCATAACTGCCTCTGCTATGAGTTCCGAGATTGGTGATCCCATGGGTGTTCCGTTGATTTGTTCGTATATCTGGTTGTTGAATGTGAAGTGTGTTGTGAGGCACAAGCCCAGTCGTTTCAGTATGCCGTCTTTGTTGATAGGTTCAACGTCCTGTTTTCTGTTCTGTATGTCCAGTAGGTTGGCTATTGTTTCTCTGGCTAAGGTTTTGTCAATCGAAGTGAACAGTGCCGTCACGGCGAATGATATCATGGTTTCTTCTTTGTCTATGTGTCTATGGGAGGAGTTTGTTTAAAAGCGAGGGGGAGATTGAGAGAGAATTTCAAAGAAGGATCTGATGGGCGGTTTAAAAATTGTGAAATGAAAACATTTTGATAGCATCTTGCAATATAGGCCACTGTTTCCAGGAATGATGGGTGAGCAGGATATTCGTGTAGGTTAAGATGATGGAGAGTTTTGGATAAGCATTTGTCCTGCAGCGTTGTAACTGGGAGTAGGATCAGCAGAGTCTTCGACTCATTGGGTTGAATCTGACAATAATATGTCTCAGTGCCATTTTCAGTGTGACAGAAGAAATGTCTGCACGTGGCAGAGCTAGTTTCCTGGTGTTATCTTATCGAACTCACCTCATTAACTATCCACCCCATGGTCTCCTCTCATTCAATACCAGCCCAATTCTCCCACCCATCATGGCTGGAGGTACAGACCATCTCCCGGATGCCCCTGGATATTCAGTGATCCCTGGTACTGCTGCCATCATTAAAAATCCAATGGGCACACGGTTGAGCTTTCTGAATTTGGAGCTGCCCTGCATAATTTACCCTAGCATATCAGATAAGGGGAAATTACACCACAGCTTGTCGACAGTACACGGAGGGCCTGGTGAATAGTCTAGTACAGAGGGGGACCATTCTCTTGAATGCTCACTCTCTTCTTGAAGACAGGCACCACATTGGAGTTTCCAAAAGTAAACTTCCAAAATGTGGCCGACGCTAGAGCTCACCAATCTGAATTCTTTAGTTTGTGATTGATTAGTATCCTTCACAGCCTTTGTTATCATGGGTGGTTCACCTTCTCATCTTCATATCATCTTCTTTTTGACAAGATTCAATCATTACTGAGCTTTACTGAGCAGACCTGCTCACATATACCTCCACCCCCCGACAACACATCTGCTGACCTTTACCTGTGTCGATTTTCACATTCCGTGTTTGCCCAGATATACGACATAAATCTGCATTTGAAATGCCTGGCTCTTTTCAATCATTTAGGGAGAGCCTACGTCTGTGGCTGAACACATGATCAGCTGAGGGTGACTCCATTCTCCCAGTTTCATGGCTCTGTCATTTCTGTAAGATGATGCCGCATTCCTTTGGGAAGCTTCCTTCATGTCATCCTTTTCTATCAAAGGAAAAATCCCCTAAATCTGATGGACTGAGTTTTCAGCTGTGTCTGTCCTATCTCTCTCACCTCTGCCCTCACTCGGTCCCCTCCTTCCCAGAACAATGATAGATCTCCCCTTGTCCTCACTTCCTCCTGCGCTAGAATCTGCATTCACAGAATAATCCTCCGCCACTTCCACCACCTCCAACAGGACAGCGCCATCAAACACATCTTCCCATCCCATCCACTGTCATCATTTCACATCGATCACTCCTTCTGCGGCACCCTATATTACCCCGAACAATTCCCCACACCCCCATGGCACCTTCCCATGTAAGTGCAGATGCTGCAACATTTGGCCATTCATCTCTTCCCTCCTCACTGTCCAAGGCCCGAAACACACCTTCCAGGTGAAGTAGCATTTCACTTGTACTCTTTTAATTCAGTCTCCTGTCATTGCTGCTCACAATGCAGTCTCCTTTACATTAGTGAGCCAAACAGAAACTGCTTTGCGGAACATTTCCACTTTGTCTGTATTAATGGCACTTTCTTTCAGATTGCTCCCGATTTCAATAACTTACCTTGCTCTAAGGATAATGAGAATTCTTTGAGGAGGTAACGACGGTTTGGACCAGAGAGAGTTATCCATCTGAACTTCCGGGATGCCTCTGATATGGAACCGCACAGGAGGCTGCAGAGAAAGATAAGGAGCTGAAAATGTGTTGCTGGAAAAGCACAGCAGGTCAGGCAGCATCTAAGGAGCAGGAGAAACGACGTTTCGGGAATGAGTCCTTCTTCAGGGCCCTTTCTCCGAGAAAGATAAGGACCCATGGTGTCTGAGGCCAGGTACTAGCATGGATAAAAGGTTGGCTCTCTGACAAGATGCAGGGTGAGGATAAAATTGTCCCTCTCAGGATGGCAGCCGGTGACTAGCATTTTTTTCCACAAGAGTCAGCGTTGGCATAACAGCATTTCACTTTATAGGTTAATGAGATGAGTGGCGGGGCAGAAGGCATTCTGGCTCCGTTTGCAGATGAAGCAAAGATAGGTGGAGGGGCATGTAATATTGAGGAGGCAGGGAGCCTGCAGAAAGATTTCGACAGTTTAGGAGAGTGGGAAAAGAAGTAGCAGATGGAATACGATCTGGGAGAGTGTGAAGTCATGCACTTTGGTATGAAGAATACAGGCATGGACTATTTACTAAATGGGGAAAAAAAGTTCAGAAATCTGAATAACAAAGTGACCTGGGATTCCAAGCGCAGGATTCGCCTTAGATAAACTTGCAGGTTGAGTCAGTAGTTAAGAAGGCAGATACAATGTTGTCATTCATCTCAAGAGGGGTAGGATATAATGGTGGGGAGTCTGAGGCTTTCTAAGGTTCTGGTCAGACCACATTTCCAGTATTTTATGCCTCATACCTCAGGAAGGATATGTTAGCCTTGGTGTGTTTCAAGAGAAGTATCAGCAGAAATGAAAAGCTTAACAAATGATGAACGTTGGAGAACTCTGGATTTATAATCGATGGAGATGAGAAGGGTGAGGGGGGATTCAATTGAAACTTACAGAATACTGAATGACCTGGATATAGACAAAATTGGGAGGACGTTTGCAGTAGCAGGAGGACACAGGCTTAGAGAAAAGGGAAAATCCATTAGAACGGAGATAAGATGAAACGTCTTTAGCCAGAGAGTGATGAAATTGTGGAATTCCTTCCAGCAAAAGGCTGTGGAAACCAAATCATTTGGCACCAACGATATTGCCAGGAAAGGGACGGAGGATCTGAAAAATGACTACAGAGAGTTAGTTTGGAAGCTGAAGAGCAGGACGAGTAGAGTAGTGATCTCAGGTTTGCTACCAGTGCCACGAGCTAGTGAGATGAGGAACAGTCAGCGAATGGAGCTTTACACGTGGCTGCGAGGCTGGTGCAGGAGTGAGGGCTTCAGATTCCCAGAGCATCGGGATAACTTCTGGGTAAGTTGGGACCTGTACATGAAGGACGGGTTGCACCTGAACTGGACGGGAACAAATGAATGTTTGGGAGGTTTGCTCGTGTTATTCTGGCGGGTTTAAACTAGTTTGGCGGGCGGGGGGTAGGAAAAATACCACATGTTTGAGAAGGGGTTAGTTGCAGACGGGACAGTGACAGGATATATTGAATCTATCAGGAAGGTTCTCACGCGATGAAACAAAGGATCAGTTAAAATGTGTCTGTTTTAATGCAAGGAATGTCCGAAATAAGAGTGATGAACTTAGAACATGGATCAGTACTTAGGGCTACGATGTCGTGACCATAACGGAGACGTAGGTTTCACAGGGGCAGGAATGGTTGCTTGATGTTCCAGGGTTTAGAACGTTTTAACATGTTTCGGAAGGCATGGTGGCACAGTGGTTAGCACTGTTACCTCACAGCACCAGAGACCCAGGTTCAATTCACTGGTCAGGGAACTGCCTGTGTGCAGTTTGCAATTTTTTTCCCCGTGGGTTTCCTCCGGGTGCTCTGGTTTCCTCCCTTAATCCAAAAATGTGCAGATTAGGTGAATTGGCCATGCTAAATTGCCTGTACTGTTAGATGAAAGTGTAAATGTCGGGGCACAAATTTGGTCTTATTCCGACTCCCCGCCCGCAAAACTAGTTTAAACCCTCCAGAATAACACGAGCAAACCTCCCAAACATTCATTTGTGCCTCTCCTCTATGAAGGGTTGGTGTGGACTTGTTGGCCTGAAGGGCCTGTTTCCACACTGTAAGTAATCTAATCTAATCTAAAAAATAACAGGGTGGGTGAAAAATGAGGAGGGGGTGTAGCATTGCTAATCAGAGAGTGCATCACAGCTACAGAAATGAAGGTTGTTGAGGAATGTTTGTCTACTGAGTCAGTATAGGTGAAAGTTATGAACAGCAATGGAACAATCACCGCATTTGGGGGTTTTCTACAGACCACGTAATAGCAGTAGAGAGATTGAAGATCTCATGTGCGGACAGATTCTGGAAAAATGCAAAAGTAGCAGGGTTATTGTTATGGGTGATTTCCACTTTATATCCTACTCCTCTCGAGATTAATGACAACATTGTATCTGCCTTCTGAACTACTGACTCAACCTGCAAGTTTATCTAAGGTGAATCCGGTGCTTGGAATCCCAAGTCACTTTGTTACTCAGATTTATGTGTTTTTTTCCCCATTGAGTAAATCGTCCATGCCTGTATTCTTCATAGCAAAGTTCATGACCTGTCATTCTCCCACATTGTATTCCATCTGCTACTCCTTTTCCCACTCTCCTAAACTGTCGAAATCTTTCTCCAGGCTCCCTGCCTCCTCAATACTACATGCCCCTCCACCATCTTTGCATCATCTGCAAACCTCGCCAGAATGCCTTCTGTCCCGCCATTCAGATCATTAACCTATAAAGTGAAATGTTGTGTTCCCAACACCGACTCTTCTGGAACACTGCTAGTCACCGGCTGCCGTCCTGAGAGGGACAATTTTATCCTCACTCTGCATCCTGCCAGAGAGCCAACTTTTTATCCATGCTAGTACCTGGCCTCTGACAACTGGGGTCCTTATCTTACTCTGCAGCCTCCTGTGCGGTACCATATTGGAGGCCTTATAGAAGTTCAGATAGGTAGCTCTCTCTGGTCCAACCCATCATTACCTCCTCAAAGAATTCTTATTATCTTGAGAACAATGTAGGTTATTGAAATTGGGAGCAATCAGAAAGCCAGTGTCATTCCTGAGCAGCAATAACAGGAGACTGGATTGAAAGAGTATAAGTGAAATGCCGCTTCACCTGGAAAGTGTGTTTAGAGCCTCGGGCAGTGAGGAGGGAAGAGGTAAATGGGCAAATGTTGCAGCTTCTGAATTTACATGGGAAGGTGCCATGAGGGTGTAGGGAAGTGTTCGGGTGATGGAGGGTGCCACAGAAGGAATGGTCCCTATGAAATACTGACAGTGGACGGGAGGGGAAGATGTGTTTGATGTTACTGTCCTGTTGGAGGTGGTGGAAGTGGCGGAGGGTGATTCTGTGAATGTGGATTCTAGTGCAGTAGGAAGTGAGGACAAGAGGAGATCTATCATTGTTCTGGGAAAGTAGGGGACGGAGTGAGGGCAGAAGTGAAGGAGACGGGATAGTCGCAGCTGAAGGCTCAGTCCATCAGAGTGAGGGGATTTCTCGTTTGAGAGAAAAGGATGACATGTAGGAAGGTTCCTTCTGGAATGTGACATATTCGAACAGAAATCACAGAGCCAGAAAAACTGGGAGAATGGAGTCAATCTCAGTTGATCACGTGTTCAACCACAAACGTAGGTTCCATCTGAATGTCTGAATAGAGCCTTGAATTTCAAATGCAGATTTATGTCATATACCTGCTCAAATACGGAGTGTGAAAATAGACACAGGTGAAGGTCAGCAGATGTGTGGGGGAGACGTTGAAGCAGGTACTGCTTAGTAACGCTCAGCAATGATTGACTCTGATCAAAAAGAAGATGATATGAAGATGTGAAGATGAAACCCCGATGATGCACAAAGGCTGTGAAGGAAACTAATCAAACACAAACTAAAGAATTCATATTGGCGAGCACTAGCGTCGGTTACATTTGGGAAGTTTACTTTTGAACCCAGAAGCAGATTGTATAAAACAAAATACAAAGAAACATTTGTGAGAAGATTTGTAGCTCGGGTGCTCGTTGTTGTGGTTCTGTTCGCCGAGCTGGGAATTTGTGTTGCAGACGTTTTGTCCCCTGTCTGGGTGACATTCTCAGTGCATGGGAGCCTCCTGTGAAGCGCTTCTGTGTTCTTTCGGCATTTGTAGTGGTTTGGATCTGCCGCTTCCGTTTGTCAGTTCCAGCCATCCGTTGCAGTGGTCGGTATATTGGGTCCAGATCGATGTGCTTATTGATTGAATCTGTGGATGAGTGCCATGCCTCGAGGAATTCGCTGGCTGTTCTCCGTTTGGCTTGTCCTATAATAGTAGTGTTGTCCCAGTCGAACTCATGTTGCTTGTCATCAGCGTGTGTTCCAAAACTGATATTCCAAAACTGGCAAGAAATATGGCAAAATAAAATCTGACCGCAAGAGCTTTCCCATATTAAATAAAAAACTTTCATGATGCGTGTGTGACCCTTGGAAGAAAGGCAGGAAAGTATATGTGGGACAGTGGAGATTTGGTTTCTTGCAACAGCAGATAATTTAAAACAGTATTTTGCATCGTTACTCACAGGGGAAGGCATGAAGAGTTTCAATATAATAGTCAGATGAAAGTTGCCCACCAAAATTGTAGTCAGGTTAAAGTTTTGCACTGTCTCTAACAAAACGAGAAACGCTTTTCTCAAATAGAAAAGACCAAGGATAAACAGCTCATCAGCAATTATTAGCTTGTTTCCATAGAAGTCGTTGCAGAGTGACTGGTGGCACTGTGTGAAATATACATAACTCTCGGGATTGCAGGAGTGTTCCAGTGAAACTGGCGAAACTCCAATGTGGCGCCTGACTTCAAGAAGAGAGTGAGTCTTCAAGTGTTTAGGTGCTCCCTTTCTCTGAATATGGAGCATATTTGAGAGACTTCATGGCCTCATGATGCAATTTCATCGTGAGTGATTTGAAAAAGTAAAACTCTACTCCTTCATCTGATGCGTTACATACTGTGGGAATGATCATTTTACAAAAGTAGAATTATTTTGAAAATTATCTGGAACATTGTACAAACGACATCATCCAGAGAATTCTAGAAACAGCACTCATATGAACATTTTATAACCATGTGGGGATATTGCGTAGGTGAGAGAGAGAGAGAGAGAGAGAAGGTGCTGCATTCCAATGGTGAAAGTGATGGAGCCTTATTATAGGTAAGGCGCTAACAGATATACAGTGAATGTGAAAAAGTAGAGGGCGCAATGGGCGGCATGGTGACACAGTGGTTACGACGACTGCCTCGCAGCCCGAGAGTCCTGGGTTCAATTCCCGACTCAGTCGACTGACTGTGTGGAGTTTGCGCATTCTTCCCGTGTCTGTGTCTGTTCCCGCCGGGTTATTGGAAGATGTGCTTGCCAGGTGAATTGGCCATGCTAAATTCGAATGGTTCTGGATGGGTTGCTCTTTGGAGGGTGGTGTGGACTTGTTGGCCGAAGGGCCTGTTTCCACACTGTAAGTAATCTGATATGGTGACCCTTATTCTAACAGAGCGGGGATGGTTATTGATGCGTTTCCTGTATTGCTGGACATTTCTTCAGACCAATAACTGAGCTGGGTGGCGAGCTCAGACCATGTTTGGTGGTGTGACCTCTCCAGGGAAGAGAATGGTCCCCCTCACCAGGACCTCCGTGCCCCTGTCGGTAAACCGTGGTGTAATTGTCACTTATCTGCCATGCTCGGGTAAACTGTGCAGGGCAACTCCAAACTGAAAAAGCTCAACTATGTGCCCATTGGCCTGTTAAAGATCCAACCAGTGCCAGTGGTCACCGAATATCCAGGGGTACCGGGAGGATGGTGACTTCCGCTAGCCATGATGGGTGGGGGAATCGGGGTGGGACAATCGTGGTGGCATTGAATGAGAGGGACACCATGGGGTGGGATGGATAGTTAATGAGGTGAGTTCGAGAAGATAACACCAGAAAACTAGCTCTGCCTCGTGCAAACATTCCTTCTGTCAAACTCAATGAAAATGGCACTGAGACAAGTTATTGTCAGATTCAACCTAATGAGTCGAAGACTCTTCTGACCCTACTCCCAGTTACAAAGCTGCAGGACAAATGCTGATCCGAAACTCTCCATCATCTTAACATACACCAATATCCTGCTCACCCACCATGCAGTGGCCTGTACTGCAAGATGCTATTGAAATGTTTTCATTTCACAATTTTTACACACATCATCAGATCCTTCTCTGACATTATCCCTCAATCTCCCCCTCCCTTTTAGCAAAGATCCTCCCATGTTTTGGTATTTAAACTAATTTCCCTACCATATCTCTCTGGCAGTGAGTTTCACATCCACAGCACGCCTGTGTCATGCCGCAATGGAGATATGGAGCTGTAAATAGAGGGGAGCTGCACATCCTGATACTTCCAGCATGGGTGCAAGTTTCCCCACGCTGGGCAGAGATCTAACACAGTGTTTCTCAGCAATGCAGTGATTGGTGTGCACAGCTGTGTATGCTGGGAATGTAATTGCTCCAGATTAATGGATAAATTCACTGCTATTCACTGCACAGCTCCCCATGCTGCACAGATTTCCAGTCCGCTGCACAGAACAATGCCTTTGTCTGTTCTGTACAGCACCCTGTGCTGGATAGATTATCTCGTCCACGTTTATAGATCAATGCACAGTTGGGCAGATAAGTAGTGAACTGTTGAGCTCTAAACAGTGTTCTATCCTGGACAGATTGCTGAGCAGTACACTAGCCAGGTCTACGCAGTGCTTCATGCTGAGCAGGTATTTCATCTGGGCTTATATGTGTCCGGGCTGGATCTGAGAGGTGGATTGAGTATCCGATATAATTCCTGACATGATTATCACTCCTCCAGCTCGGCCCATTCCGCTAGTAAATGTGAGATGCTGTGTTTAAGATAGAATTTACTTTCTCAAAATATTCGACATTAAGCAAAACACAATTTATTCGAACACTGCCGATAAAATACAACAGAAGGAAGAGGAACTTGCAATCACGTAATTCTGTTGGAAGACTTAGCAGAATAATATTTTATTTAACTAGCATATAGTAACTGCTCCAATATGGTATCATCCAATAAGCACATAAACGCCAAAAATTCAAATACAGGAAACAAATTGTCTCACATGCAGTTCTCCAATCCAGGAGGAAAGAACACCAAAAGACAGTTCTGAGGGAAATTTCAGAGACAGTGTGTAGCACCGGGAGAGATTTACTGCCTTCCAACCCTGCTGAGAACCCAGCACGATGCTGCGCGGTATGATGTGGAACACGGCTTGCTCAGCTTTGTGCATTTTCTCTGTAGTCTGGTGTGTTTCATATTCCGTGTAAACGTGAAAGTTGTCCTGTTTCGATCAAAGGGTGAAATCATTTAGCAAAGCAAGAATCGAAATTGCAGTAATGTCAAGCAGCTCATGGTAATTTGACCAAATCATAACCGACCGTATGTTCTCACGCACTCACAGATACAGTTGTAGCTGAAAAGATTCTGAGAAGATAGACTCAGCTTACCATTGATATTTGTCTGGATTGATGGGCTATCAATATCTGCTGCGAAATTGATATTGTCGACGGGCACATCCCAGCAGCTGTGCGAGTCGGAGAGGGATCATGGAACCCTTTTCACGTGACTTTGCATCTGTTGTTATGCAGGAGCACAATTGGAAGTGCAAGAAAAGGGGAACGTGGCTAACCGGTAGTGTGGCCGAGTGGTCTAAGGCGGTGGGTTAAGGCTCCCGTTTCTCGACAGGGGCGTGGATTCGAATCCCACCGCTGCCTTTTCTGTTGATCAACTCCAACGACGCAGCTTGTTAAAATGCTGTTTCGATCCTTGCTGTATTGATGTTTAAAACAGAAGAAAAATGCGTTTGCTTCGCGGGGAATGAACTGTGGTGTGGGAAAGTGTGGAGTTTTCCAAAGTGTCTGTCATGTCATGACCATGTTCGCCTCCCGGGCGGAAAATCGCAAGCGGCTCTGCTGTTGCTTTGTGTTCCAGGCAAGTTGAGCTTTTACTGGAACCGAATGCAGACTGTTATTTCATCGCTGTTTCGAAACAAAGTCCTACACTGAGTCGACTGGTCGTTATTTGGTTTACTGGCCAATGAGAAAATCGTTCCAATGAATTTCGATATCATATGTTATTGAATTCCTCCCATTTCCTTCATTTCCGTCCTGGAGACATTGGAAGGTAAAGGTGATCTAATCGAGACTGTGATTGGTGAAATTCACTTTTCATGGCCCATCCTTATTATGTTCTTTCTTTCTCTCTTTTCAGCATTGTCTGGGAAGTGCTGGTGCACTCAGACTCCAGTATGTTTGAAAGAGTAGTTTGGAATTGCCCTGTTGTTAGTTGTGTGATTACTTTATGGCTCATGCCCTCGGACTGTCTCAGATTTAGCATTCATGCTTTGCTGTGTCTGAAAATGCATTTGGTTCGCCAGTTTTGTTTGTGTTCCGTGTTATATGCTTTCTGTTTTGCGATTCGCTCAATACATTACGAGTTAACAGGGTTTCTGAGGTAACTTCCAGCTACAAAAATCCTCAACTGAGAATCGGGAAAATTTCACATAGTATGGTCAGTCGGACAAAAGTAAGGAAGTCGTTCGATTCTGCAGTGTTTCACAATGCGACCTTTCCCGTGAGCAGTCGAACAGACTGAATGATTGTGCCACAGACTGCAATGGCCAGCTCCGCTAAAAAGTAATCCTTTAAAGTCGGTGTAACCAAGCAAGTAAGCTCCGTACTTATCCATGTAAAAGGTTGCATTTGAAGAATCAAGCAGTTTCTGCCCAGTTTCGATCTGGGGACCTTTTTCGCGTTAGGCGCACGTGAGGCGCACGTGATGACCACTACACTACAGAAACAAGCCGCAGACACGACTTGTTATTGGGGTACACCGCGTGGAAACAGATACTTCGTTGCATCTCGTCCATGCTCACCATAGACCCAAATTTAAACAATTCCTGCTCACCAGCATTTGGCCCTAATCCCTCTCAATCCTTCCGATCCAGAAACTCATCCGATTATGTTTGCAATTTTCTGAGTGTAAAAGCCTCCTCCACTTCCTCTGGTAGCTTATTCCATACACGCACAACCTTCTGTGAGGGAAATGTGGCTCAGGTCCTTTGTCAATTTCAGCCCACTCACCTTAAACCTATGCACTCGAGTTTTCTACTCAACCCAACTTTGGTAAAACACGTAAGTGTTCAGTTTACAACCCTTCCAAAAGATCATGTCGCAGATTTTCCGCTGCAGGGAAAGTCGTCCCAGCCTTATCCACCTCGCCCTCCAGACCAAACATTGACGACATCCTTGTCCATAATTTGTCATCAATTTCACGAGTCTTTTGTTTTACGTTTTTAAATGTCAATTACCATGCACAACAACGAGCTATTGGGAACAGAAAGGTGAAGCGTAGAATGGCTTCAACTTTCAGTGCTGGATGCCACTGTGCCACAGCAGCCGTGGCTGCGGATTCTTTCTGTAGTGTAGTGGTCATCACGTGCGCCTAACGCGCTAAAAGGACCCAGATCGAAACTGCGCAGAAACTGCTTGATTCTTCAACTGCAACCTTTTACATGGATAAGTACGGAGCTTACTTGCTTGCTTTCCCATCTGCAACCTGCTTTCGAATTTGCTTGATCAAATCTGCACTCGTAGTGAAATGTAATGGAATTCCATTTAATTACAGTGCAAAGCATGGTAAAGTTTTTCTCCAACCCGGTTCTGATCATATGCCATTCTGTTTGAGAGTGTGGTTACCGCTTTCTGATCCTTCCACGAAAAGAAGTACCGTAGTTGCATTCCTTGCGCAGACGGCTCGGTTCAAAGACAGGGAAGAAGCTGATGCGCTGGTGTCACAGTGTACCACGGATTCCTGACTTTGTCTGTCTGTCAAATATACCCAAAACCCGTCTCTGAAAGACCTCATTTGGAAGCCTTCTTTCGTTATTCCACGTGCGAGAGTTGGCACCAGAGGTTCTGAATCATGTTTTGGAGCAGTTCGCACGTTAGTGGCTCATTCAATCAGCAACAGCAATTAATGAAATTACACTCTCAGAGGAACCTCTGCACCTGTGCTTTCATAGCGTCGCTAGTATAAAGGTGCGCCCCGAGATCGAAGTCATGTTGGAACTGAAAAGGAGGAATTGACAGAGAGGCCACAGAATGACATCGCATCCATTTGGTTTTCTTTAAATCACTGACGAGCAGGAAAATGTAAACGGGGAGGGTGAGTGGAGAAGTGAGGCAGGTGCAGCTCAGATGAAACTCCTTCTTTGTGATTCGCTCAGCAACCAGAGACGTGAAGGTGACTCAGGCGTGAGAGCTCTTCACATCGAGAACAAAAAGCACTTAAGGGCAGTTAGAACCTCTTCCGGAGTGGGGGTGGGGTCAGGTAATTACCTTTTGACGTCTATTACTAATTTCAGAATCTGCCTTTTAGATTGACGTGAACACAAACTGCATTTCTAAAAAGTACCATGGAATTGAGCGAAATGTATTGTGTCGCTTCTCGTCGATTCCCACACAGGTTTCCGACTTCAGTTGGTATCCATGTGGCTCATGTCCAGGTGTGAACATCTCTGCAGCAAATTGCATGGTTAAGGTAAATAGCAAGGAAAGTGACATTTCGAACTATCCCCGAGGTCAGAGCATCCTCACAATGTGATCTTTCATTCTCAGATTGTAATGCTACCTCCGGTTTTAGGGTGGAGAACATTCTTTGGGACTCTTATTTTGCAAAACAGACACAGTGACTGAAACTATGCTGCATGGTATGATGTGGAACACGCTTTGTGCATGTTCCCTATAGTCCGGTGTGTTTCAAGTTCCGTGTAAACGTGAAAGTTGTCCTGTTTCGAGCAATGGGCGAAATCATTTACAAAGCAAGAATGGAAATTCCAGTAATGTCAAGCAGCTCATGGTTATTTTATCAAGTCATAACGGAACAGCGTTCTCACACTCGCATATACATTTGTAGTTGTAAATATTGACAGAAGATAGGGTCAGCTTACCATTGAGTTTTGTGTGGATTGATGAGCTATTATTATCTGCTGCGCAATTGATATTGTAGTCGGACATATCCCAGCTGCTATGCGAGGAAGACATGTTTCGCGGAATGCTTTCCCTGTGATTTTTCATCTGTTGTTTTGCAGGAGCACAATTGAAAATGTATGAAAATGGCCGCGCGCGCAGGTCTAACTGTAGCCGAACGATCTATGGCGCTGGATCCAGCTTCCAGTCTCTTAGGAGTCGTCGTTTCCAATCGCACCACTGCCATTTCTGCGGGAAAACAACAAAGCTGCAGCGCGTTTAAGTGCCGTATTCAAATTAAAAAAAAAGACCTGTTGGATTTCCTTCTTGGAGAATTAACGGCGGTGTGAGAGACTGTACACTCTCTCAAAGGGGTTCACCTTTGACATGCAAAATCTCAAGCCGCTCTACGGCTGCTACTTTTTTTTTCAGGCAAGTTGAGTTTTCACTGCATCCATCCGAAGAGAGACTGTTATTTCATCGCTGTAGTGAAACAAAGTCCTACCGTGACTCTACCCGCCGTTATTTGATGTTCTGGCGAATGGAAAATGATTCCAATGAATTGCGATGTCATATGTTCTGAAATTTCTCCTTGTTCCTTAATTTCTATCCTGGAGGCGGCGAAAGGGAAATATAATCTAATTGAGACTGTGATTGGTGAAATTCACTCTTTATGGCACATTCTTATTGTGTTATTTCTTTCTATCTTTTCAGCACTTTCTGGGACGTGGCGGTGCACGAAGGCTCCAGGATGTTTGAAACAGTAGTTTGGAATTGCCCTGCTGTTAGTTGTGAGATTGGTATATGGCTCATGCGCCTGGTTGTGCCTACCAGAATCTACCCTCACCCTTCCTGTCCCTCTCCGCTCCCGCATATCAACTACCCCTTTATCCTTCACCCATTCTCTGGTGGGTGGCCGTTTCGTCTGTCAATTTCACTGTCTCACTTCTGCCCCCGGGAACGAGCATCAACATATCCTCACTCATGGACACACATTTGGAGCTCATCTCCCCACTGGCCATCACTGGCAGATACTTTACACAGGGTGTTGCAGCAGACGTGCAACTCAGCGCAGAACAGGCTGCACTGGCCTGCAAAGCAGTCCCGCACAATTCCTTTATAATTAAGAACACGTGGCACCCCAAAGATCTCACAACCATGATAGGGCATGTCGCACAACCAACAATACATTTCACACCATTTCGGCAAGACAGGCCCCTTCGTCGAGCATGCAATGATTGAACAGTCCTTTCCAAAATCGGTTTCCCAATCTGTTTCTCCACATGTGTGCTGCTATGAAGGTCCTGGACCACTGAAGTGTTCCGCAGCAGGGAAGGGGCACACCGGTCTGTTAATTGATGTGCAGTCGCCATTCATCCGTTCTTTAGCATCTGACAGTGCTAAAGAGAATGCGGTGAGAATGTGCAAACTCTACACAGACAGTCCACGGCGACTGGAATAGAACTTGGGACTCTGTTGAGGCAGCAGTGCGAACCACTGAAACATAATACTGTGGGATTTTTTGGTGGTGATGTGCTGCCGCAATAATATCTCAGTCACTCACCCTGCCTCATTTCCCTGAACCGTCTGGTTCTGTTATTAAAGAGAATGCAGACAAGGTGATACTGACATGAACCTGTGATTATTGAGGAATCAAGTTCACGAATAGGATATAAAAGAGAGACAAAAATGTGAAAAATAGACTACATTGAAAAATGGTATTCTGTTGGTTCCTGCGTTGTTTACAGACAATGTTAGATTGCCGCTGTCGCAGAGCTTTCCCTTCATTCAGCTTCTATCAGCACAGAATTCGAATCAATGAAACCTCACCAACTTCCTTCTGAAAGTTCATACAGGTAACATGAAACTTATTGCATTCATCAATAATCTTCACCATTCCGACATTCAAGAAAACGATGCACAGTTTCCATGAACATTGAAGATGTAAGAATGGTATGCAAGAATAAATTCAATCACAGTTGAAATTGGAAAGTAGGAAGAATGCACAGAAAGACTCAGCATGTCAGAAATTCATGTGACCAGAACTGCAGACCAGAAGAGTGGAAATCTGTCCCTGAATCCCAATATCCACACGATTGCTTGCTCCATGTACCCAGTTGGAAACCTGTGTGAAGGAGCATGCAGTCTGACAGAGCGCCTGAGAGAATCCTTCACTATCTGATCTAAAGTTGCAATTGGACCTGTCTATTCTGGCTGTGAGAGCAGTGGAAAAAGGGGAGGACTTTGATATTCCGTAGTGTCGACTCACATTGCCCTCATCAAATTATTGTTGAAAGCCCTCTGTAAGAAACAGCACAGAAAGAGTGGAACAGGAGGAGGCTATTCCAAATACCTGCCCTTCCCGCCGTTTGATATCATCATGGTTGACCAAACACGTCAATGTCTTTCACCAGCTCATCCACAACAACTTGTCACATAACAGGATAAATACATTTAAGCAATCAAAATCTTCTGTGCAACTTTGGGAGGGAAATGTATTTACAGACAGTGGGTTTCTGAACGAAATTTGCAGGTTTTGGCGGGTGAGCACCTGATTATGGTCTGATCATGTTTCAAACGATATGATTCCGTAAAACCTTACAACCAAAAAGGTAAGGAATTGCCTCTGGTCAGTAGCAGTGACAAGAACTCCAGACGACAGGGAGTGGCGATGAATCAGCACAACAATCAATGATTCAGCTGAAACTTGAAGTAAATTCCAATTCTGGTGCGGTTCAAACCCACAAACATTGAATAGCAAAGTTCCTAAAGTTGCAGAAATCTAACACGCTTTTCATTGCGCCACAGAGCTGCAGTCGCCACAATTTTACTGCACCCAAAGTTGCGGTTGTCGTGGAGAAAATGTCAACAATCACCAGGAGATGCGGAGAGTTTTCAATGAGTAGATCTTTTATTTGCAAATAATAACCGTGACATTTCGAAAGCAAATTCTTGAATGTCGCCGAACGTCAGGGTCCATGGCATAGAGTCATTGAAATGTACAGCATGGAAACAGACCCTTCTGTCAACCCAATCTAGTCGAACGTGCCAGCACCTGGCCCATATCCCTCCATACCCTTCTTATTCATATACCCATCCAAATGCCTCTTAAATGATGCAATTTTACCAGCTTCCACCACATGCTCTGGTAACTCATCACAATGTTTTCCTGTCCCAAGTTGATTCTACTAACCACTGATTAGATATTTAATGTCATAACCTGATACAAGCGTCTAAAACAGGCTGACTCTACTATCAATTTATTATTTAAAGTCATGTCCTAAGTATTTATTTTCACGACTTGTCCCACCCTGCCACGATGATAGTTAGTGGGCGAATCTGCCTTTACTAATTGTTATTATCTCAGCCTGCCATAGTAACCTTTCAGCCCAGTCTGACTCTGCTAACTGGTGTAGAAGCATTCCACAATTCTTATCCCATCCTGCCGCACCTGCCCCATCCTGCCCCAGTAACCCTTTGACGAGTGTGGCATTCCGCGTACCTTTGTAACAGATCACCAGTAGTTTCCATGCCTTTACCCTTCCCATGCTTTCATGGTCTGTATTTTCTGCACATGGTTCGAATTTTTTTTATCAGACATCTGTTTATCTTCACCCACTTTCCAGTAGCTGGTCCTTGTCCATGTGTGCTCTAGCTTCTCAAGCATTCGTCTAAATACTCCTGAAATATTTTGATGACTCATAGCTTTACTACACGTTTAAACAGTGAATTCCAAACAAACAACACTCCCAGAGTGAAAACGTTCTTCCAATATCTCGTCTGAACATCCTCCCCCATTGTGTTTAATGGAGATCCCTGGTTGTTAACTCTTCCCAAAGGAATTTTATTCCTATCACATATACCGATCCCCTTAATGTGCATCTTACTCACTTCCTCATTCGGTCTTGTCCGCTCTCAGATAGAGAGCCTGAGCTGAGCTCGTCTATCTTCGCCATGGCGATACTGTCGTGCTGGAAAAGTACATCAGTTCAGGCAGCATCCGAGGAGAGGGAGAATCGACGTTTCTGGCATAAGTCTTTCTTCAGGAATGAGTCTTGTGGTTGGGGACTGAGAGATAAATGTGAGGGCGTTGGGTTTGGGTGCAAGGTAGCTGGGAGAATGGTGGCTGGAGGCGTGGAGAATGTGTTCAGTCAGAGTGGGAGAGATGAATGGGTTGGGAGGGTGGTGCTGAGTTGGATGCTTCAGACTGTGATAGTGTGGGGGGAGGGAAAATGAGGAAGCCGTTGAAATCCACATTTTTCCCGTGTGGTTGCAGGGTCCCAAGGTAGAATATGACGCGTTCATCTTCCAGGCATCGGGTAGCAAAGGTTTGGTGGTGGCTTATGCCAGAAAGATCGATTGACCTGCTCTACAATTCACATGAGAGGAGAGGTGTGATAACCAAAGACTAAAAAAAGGACAAAAACTTATCGATTCAGAGTTAATAGAATTAGACACTGTGCAGACAGAAACCATTTGGCCAGATGAGTCTACATTGCACCGTGGAAGAGATTCACATTCCTCCACTCTCTCTTTCTAAACGGGCATTTATGATCCACCTACAAAAATAGAAAATACTGCAAAAGCTCAGCGAGTCAGGCAGCATCAGTGGAGAGAAATCAGATTTATCATTGCGAATTAAAAACTGTTCCGAGGAAGGGTCTGTTGACCCGAAATGGTCATTTTGTTTTCCTCTAGCTGCAATTCTGACTTTTGTCTCTGACTTACAGCACTTGCAGTCCATTCAGATTTTGTGTGCCATTTACCAGAATTGCACACCTTTGCACTGTGGGAAGGAATCGGAGCAGTCAGAGGAAACTCACACGGGAGAGAGAGAGAACAGGAGTGTGCAAGTACCACACAGTCAGTCACACAATTCTGGAATAGAATGCGGGTTTCTGGCGCTGAAAGGCGCAGTTCTATCCACTGAGCCCTCCCAATATGCAAGTGCCCATCATGGAAGCGAATTGAATCCGATCTCACGCAGTGACAGGCGGTCGTACTAGCCAGGAATTGTATCCAAAAAGAAGCCTATTTGTTAATACTGGGAATTAGCATTCACTTAACTACCCGAACTCTTTTTGAAATCACTTGGCCTACAGCCTTGTATGTCTTGGCATCACAAATTCACATCTGAATGCTTCTGAAAGCTATGAGGAATACTGCCTCTCCAATCTGTGCAAGCACTGATTCCAAATTTAAAACGACCGCTGTTTCAATACATTTGTCTACACATTCACTCAAATCTTTCCTCTTCTATTCTTAAATCTATGCCACCCTACCCCTCCCCCGTGATCGATTTCGCCATCAAAGAGAAACGTTTATTTCCGTCTACGCCATCCATTTTCCTTATTATTTTGTACATCTCAATCATGTTTCCTCTCAATTTCTTCTGCTCTAAGAAAACGCCTCCAGTTTATCCAATTTCTCTTCATGACTGAAACTCTTCTACCCAGACAATATCCTGGTAAATCTCTCCTGCATCATTTCCAGTGCTATCATATTCGTGCTATTATGCGAATTGTAGAATTGCACGCAATAGAGCAAAATGAGCAAGTTAAATAAATGATGTAGAAGTCCACAGAAAGAGGTATTTTCGAAAAAAATTCTTTTCCTCAGTGCTGCTACCCTGTGTCCTTTTCCTGAGCCTGATATCCCAATAATCTCTGTTCCATGTTGTAAAAGCTGCTACAAGAGAATTGATCTCACAATCACGATATCGAAATGGATTGAATGGTTTGATAGTGTGTATGTGGTTCTTCTATGACGGCACAGAGGCGCATGAAATACCAAAGCTTGGAGTGTTCCTGGTCAAAGACGGGGAGGAATGGGCATATTTGTCTCTGTTTATTAGATTATTAAGATACAACACCAGCATTAACCCGCACTGCAGATTGGCTCAGCGGAAACGTGCTGGAGCCTTAAGCAGGAGGTCGATTAATTGAAAGCATTCTCTGAAATTTTCCTTAAGAATGCACTGTTTTGATACTTTGACAGTAAGAGCTGTTATTGATCACATCGTCGCCACATCAGCCTCTTACTCCCAGTAAACACTCCAATACAGCGTACAACACACTCATTCCAAAACAGCCACATGTCATACTCTCATTACCTCTGTGATAATTGGAATTTACAATGTCATTCTGTGAGATGCAGCAATGTAGCATGAAGTTGATAGTGTAGTGAACAAAGAAGAACAAATAACACAGATACTGTACAGCCCAGGACCATGCCCTTTGGACGTGGGAGCCTGAGCTGATCCAAATCCACTGTCGAAACCTATCACCCAATTCCTAAGCATCTGTATCCCTTTGCACACTACCTGCTCATTCATCTGTCCAGGCGCACCTGAAATTAATCCACCGTACTTGTCTCTACTACCTCTGCTGGAAACACGTTCCAGGCACCTACCACCCTCTGTGAAAAATACTTCCAATGTCTATCTCTCTTAAAGTTTTCTCCTCTCACCTTGAACACGTGACCTCTCATTATTTAATCCCTCACCTTGGGAAAGAGCTTATCTCTGTCCAACCTGACTATACCCTTCATGATTTTGTAGGCGTCAATCAGGTCCCCCTCAATCTCTCTTCAGTGCAAGCATCTTCCATACCAGGCAACATTCGTGTAAATCTTCTCTGCACACTCTCCTAAACGTCCACATCGTATTGGTAATTTAGCAACCAGAACTGTGCACAGCATTCGAAATGCTGTTGAACCAAAATTTTGTACAATTTTAGCATGACCTGACAGCTCCTTTACTCAATGCCCCATCCAGTGAAAGCAAGCTTGCCATATGCCTTCTTGTCCACTCGATCCACCTGTGCAGCACCTTCAGGGTACAAAGGACCTGAATTCCCATATCTCTCTGCTCATCAACTTTACCCAAGGCTCTTCCGTTTACTTGGCTCTAGAATTAGACTTCGCAAAATGCATCACCTCACATTTGCCTGGATCCAACTCCACCTGCCACTTCTCCGCTCAACTCTCCTGTCTATCTATATTTTCCTTCATTCTTTGACAGTCCCCTTTCTGTTTTCTGCTACTCCACCAATCTTTGCGTCATCTGCAATTGTAATGGCGATATTTGGGCGAGCAACCCTTGGAGACTGGAGCATGGCAGCTGCTGGTAATTAGATTTGACGAATAAAATCTGGAATATAAACCCGCTCAGAGGAAGAGTGACAAAAAGTTTTAATTTGCTGGAAGCCCATTCATTCATGTCCCTTCAAAAGGGAAATCTGCTGTCCTTAACGAGACTTGCCAACATATAACCCCAGACCCACAATAGTACGGTTCACCCATAAATTTCTTCTGACTCAGTTCAAGGAGATTTAAGGATGGACAACAAATGCTATTCAGACTATGATGGCCATACTCCGTGGGAGAATAAGGAAGGATAAAAAAGGTACATGGATGACTGGGAAAATTGGGAGTCGTCTCAGCGTGGTCTCAAACTCAAATGATTATCCAAACTAAATAGACACAAGGATACCCACGCCTCCATGAAGTCAGGTCCATGGGGACGGGGTCTGTAGGAAGGGATTCAATTACCCGCTGAAATGTAAACTCACTTCCTCAGTCACAATGTGGGCAGGTCATTCACCACTCCCCTATGCGAGAAGGAATCAGTCAGGAGACCTACCCGGAGAGTTGCCATTAGGTTTACAAATGATAGCAAGGGTCCAATTCAGTTGTTATTGCAGGTGTTCATCCCATCCAGCAATGAACAATGCTTGGATGCCTGATTCCAGTGGACGACCACTATTTCCTGTTGTAGATCAATAATTCAAACTTAGTTGTAGGAGTCACGTTTAGAAGTTTTCAGATGATGAAGTTTACAATTGGTCGTGTAGGTGACTGTGATGAATAATATCAGGGACCGCAGGGATGCATCAATCATGTGGAAAGGAACAACGGCGAATGGAATTGAATCCAAACCAATAAGTGGTAGTGAATTTGGGGAGTTGAAACAATAACAGTGAGGATTCGTAGTGGTGTACAGGAGCAAAGAGATCTTGGAGTAGATATTCACAGATCTCTGAAGATTGTTGGACAGGGAGATCAGTTGTTCGAGAGGCTCTTTGTATATTTTATATTGTTGACCACAGTCTGAGAATGATATTCAATCTTTAGCAAACGCCAGTTTCGGAAACAACTGAAGGAGTGAGCACAATTCTGGTCCATGCAATAATCAACATTTATCAAAATTGTAAAATAAAAGGTGGAGGGCTCGAGTATAACTCTTTGCCCATCAAGGCCGCTTCACCAATCAATGATTTTACCACTGATTCCTCTCCAAGTCATGCTGGTATGTGCCTTGGAGAGTATTTTGTAAATGGTGACGTTTCAGTGACTTGTCGTTATCGTCGGTACAGTGTTTGAGCTTTGAAGGTTCTGTCAACAAAACCTGGATGACTTACTTCAGTGAATCTTCTAGGTGGCGCACTCTGCTGCAATTGTGCCTCAGCAGTTAAGGGAAAAACTATTCAGGCGTTGAACAATGTACAGTTAAGAGACTGTATTGTGGTGGAGGGTGTCCAGTTCCTTCAGTGGTATTGAAGCTGCACCCACCGAGGCAACTGGAGAGAGTTCTGTCCAGCATCAAATTTGAGCGTTGCGGACGATGGAGGCTTCACGGAGACGAGAGTTGAGTTAATAATCAAACAAAGTCGACCGACGGAATTGTTTGTGTCGTCAACTTCTTTTATGGGTGATCAGGTGCCATTTCTCCTAAATACTAGCTGTCAGGACGACTACACGGAGGAATTCAGTTACAATGAAGCCAATGAATGTAAATCGGATATGATTAGATTCTGATTTGTCAGAGTTATCATTGCTGCATTTGGTCCTTCCATTCCATTCGATCCGATTCCATTCACTTTCTGATTTCAAGTTCCAATTCCCATCTGTGCCTGATATTTCAACCCGTTTCTTCACATAAATTTCTGCACCTGCCTTCATTATATGTCAGGTCGCTGCAGGGGACAGCAGAGATTTATGAGGATGTTGCCAACTCTGTATAAAATGGAGCTTTGTGAAATGACTGGTGAGGCCGGGATAATTTTCCTCGAATCAAAGGAGGTGGACGGGAACTCTATAATCACATAACACCAATCATAAACGTTCACTATTCGTGCGATCTTGACAGGGAAATATGGGCACGTGGTCTGCCCTGTGCTGTGAGGAGAGCACCAGAGGACATAATCTCAGAATTAGATATTGCCCATCTAATTCCGAAATGTAGTGTAATTTCTTTGCTCAGGGGCCAAAAAATCTGTGCCATCTGTGTTGTTGGGTATTTTCAAACTGTGCCAGATAGTTTGTCAGACAAATGCTGAAAATTTGCCGAGGTATGTGAGCAGAAAGGAGTTAAAGATTATCAGATCAACCATGAGTTCGTTGACTGGTGGGGCAGACTCGATGGGTTGAATGGCAAACTTCCAGTTGTTTAACATTTGGTCTAACTCCTTATTTTATTCATAAGTTCAGAATTGTGGGGGGATGGGATGAAGTGATAGAAAAGATTTATTAAACAGATCAGACAGATCAGGAAGAATGTTCATAAACTCAGGAAGAGGAAATGTGCTGTGACCTGGGGGCAACAAATGGCATTGGGCACAGCATACGTGGCTGTGTACAGAAGCTGTGATTGCTGAAGAACGTTGGTAGACCTTACACAATTGGCAAGACAGTTATCACGCTGGATGATGGATCGTTGAATGATTCACACACAGCAGAAATTTGTGAAAGAATGAAAGGTTAGTTTCATTGGAGAAGTTTTCTGCGGTTCCAATTACGAGTGACTGTTTGAAATACTGATCAGATTATTGTGTGAAGTGTTAGGTTAAAATACTTCTGTGCATCCCAACTGGATCTCTTGTTATTTGTTTCTCTTTCTTTCGATGCAAATTCGTAGAAAGACAAGATGGAATGTGGGGCGGAAATAAAAATGCGTTCCTTCTCATTACACCAATTTAATGTACAATTGAATAGAATGACTGCTCTCACTCTTCATTGCGACTTTATTGTGGTGTCGATTACTCGTGAATCTCCCGTGCAGTGAAGGGCAAGAACAAGATTCTCGATCCAGTGTATACCAGAGTGTGAGGTGCCAATAAAAACTGCTGGAGCAGTTTGTGAAGTTAGCAACCAGAGTGTGAATCGAACCCGTGAATGTGGAGCACAGTGGTGTAATAACCCACCACCATAATCTTCAGTCTTCGCAGCACATTTTTTAGAGGAGTGACATGTCACCTCATCAGGTTGCATGTGGTGAAAGTAAAGGATGAGAAATTTGCAGAACTGAATCGAATCCACGCCATTGTGTTTCTGCTTGCATCAGAATTATAATAACAACAAATCCCAATAAATAGCCATGCTCGTCAGAATGAATAGCTGTCAGTGATACATTCTGAGTCAGAACTGAAACAGAATGAAACAGAGAACAAGAATTTTCCGTCATATTCACACCTACATTTGGCGCGTAACTTCTTCAGTCACTTTCTCTCTCACGTGAAGAAGCAGCTATGGAGAGGGAAATAAAGGCGATGCAGTGGCTCAATGGCCTTTTTCATATGGCTGAACCTGAATTAGATTAAATCACAAGAAATACTGATTTGTGCGTTTCATTTTAATTTTGCTGCAACCTCACAATATCCATTGTAATAATCAGAAGTGAAGTAGATAAATCTCATTTTAACGATTAATTTTTTATTCAAATTTGCACCAACTTAATTTCAGCTTAAGGAAAATTTTGCTTAGAAAATCAGAGTGTTAAAGAGCTAAAGAAAACCCACCAGTTTTGTTGCTCGTTGCTTTGGCAGATTTCACCGAGTATTAAATGGACCAAACATCATGGTGTTTGTCCTCACATCTTTAACGCATGTGATTAAAGCCAGAAGTCGATCTCCAAGCAACTGGTCACTTCCTATTCATTATGTAATATCTTCCCTTCGCAATAAATAAAAATCCACTCAGTTCCATTTACAATGCTTCAGGTAGAATATTATGCCAAATCTTTCAAAATCCAGAGTTTTTGATACCGAATCTTATTCAGCTGCACACGTTCACGAAATTTCTTTACATTTAAAGTCAACCCACTTAGACATTGTTTCCCGCAACTTCCGACCGATTACACCCCACCTCTGCACCTTTACATAGCCACACGCTGCCTACCTCCTTGTGAAATTTATTCCTTATATGTCACCAAATGTGCCTTTCCAAATATTTTGAAAAAGAGATTCTCAGAGTGTCAGCAATTCTGTTGTCATCATTTCTTTGTCCTTCAAAGGTTTTATCAAAGGTTTTGAATGTCTAGCGTCCGGATGTTTACTTATTTGAAAGAGCGAATTTTCCACCTATTTACTCTGTCCAAACATTTCATAACCTGAAAAAACCCAAATTAAGTCTTCCTTGGTTCAGGGTTAACTGTTCTAAATTTTCGAAGACAACAAGTGAATAAAATCTCATCCTCAGTAAACCCCGTCAGCATCGTCTCTAATGGCTTTACCCCCAGTAAACACCGTCATTACCCTCGTGGAGAGAATCACAGAATCCTACAGTGCAGAAAGAGCATTTAAGTCAATCAAGCCGGTGTCGACACACTGAAGAGCATCTCACCCAGACCGAGCTCACCTCCCCATTTCTTTATATCTCACCAGAAGAAGGGGCAACCCTCCCCATTATGATGTCAAATAAAGCTGTTGGGCTATAACCTGTCGTCCTGTGACTTCTGATATTGTCCCCGCGTTATCCATGGCTAATTTACTTAATTTACTTAATTCAATCCCTGGACAAGAGAGGACAAGTTAACTTGGCCAATCAACATAACCCTCAAACCGAACAGCAGTGCGAATTACTGAGCCAATGTTCCATCATCGTGAGCAAAACCTGTATCATTTTTAATGGCTTTATACCCTGGTAACTCAGCCTCATCAAAGCAAATAAACCCAAATTCAATGTATTGAAACACTACTCTGAGCTTTACACTCTGATTCGTGCTGCGGGAAATGTTTCTGACCTCATACTTGAATGCTTTTACACTGTTTCTTCCTCACCTTCCTGCTTCCAATAAACACTTCAACCCGGAACAAGTCTGTCAAATGCTTTCATTCCAACACAGTAAAAAGGTGCAGTTTGCAGAGGTCACGTGTTTGCACTTTCACTGACACTCTGCCTCCCTGAGAGTTGCAGTCCTTCCCCACCTTGATTCAGGCACCACTGTCCCTCCTGTGACATGTCCTATCGAGAATGGAAGGACAGGTATCAATACCCGCACTTGGAAATGGAGCGACAGTTTTAAAATATTTACACTGTCCCCAGTGGAGAATTGAGCCCTGTGGCAGGCAGGGATATTAACCATTACACTACCGAGGACAAGAGTGTCAAAGGAAGCCCTTCAACCAATTGTGGCCATACTTATCAAAAACAACTGCCTAATGAACTGAATCCCATTTCACAATGCGTATCCCACAGCCGAATATGTCTTGGCATCACAAGTTCACATCTGAATATTTGTTCAGGTTATAAGGGTTTCTGCCGCTCTAAACATTACAGACAGTGTATTCCAAATTCCAACCCCCCGCTGGCTGATAAAGCTTTTCCGCACATTTTCTCAAACCATTCTGCCTTTCTGCTTAAGTCTCTGGCCCCTGCTGATCGATCCCTCCATCAATGGCAAACTCGTTCAGTCAACCCTGAACATGCCCTAACTCAATCATGACTTGTCTACATCTCCTTTGCACTGCGACAAACACTCCACTCTGTCCTGTCTTTCTTCCAAACTGAAACTCTTCAGCCCAAACAATATCCCGGTAAATATCTCCTGCAATTTTCTCAGTGTGATCACATCCCTGCTATAATGTGACTTGCAAAACTGCACACAACACTCTTGCTTGAGGCTAATGAGCATTTGTTTTAAAATTTCTGTATTAGTATGAGGGCGATTCTGGCAAAACAGAATTTATTACCGATTCCGAATTGCCCAGAGGGCAGTTGAAACTCAACCATATTGCTATGAGTCTGAAGTCACATGCAGTCCAGACCAAGTAAGGATAGCAAATTCCATCCCGAAATGACTTTAATGGAACAGATTTTTTTTCTACAATTGTCAGTGGATCTATAGTAGTCATTAGATTCTTCCTTGCAGACATTTTTTGAATCCAAATTTCACAATCATTGCATGGTGGGATTCAAGCCCGATTACCCAGAGTATTATTTCGGTCTCTGTGTTATCAATCCTATGAAATTATCACAAGACCAACGCAGAAAGCCATAAAAGCTGATCTTTTCCAATAAAATGTCTTTTCACCAAAACTGCCCTGGGTATTTTCCATGAGCCTGACGCTCCAGTTGTCTCTGGCCAATGTCAGTAAAAGCTGCTACATGGGAATTGATTTCACAACCGTGGTATCCAAATGGATCGACTTGTTTGAAGGTCCCGATGGTGGTATTGGGGCACGTTCACCCAACAACAGTCACCGCAGCAGCAGCACAGACAGAACAGTATGAATGTGAAAGAGAGTGATAGATGGTGCATTGCCACAGAGAAATGGGGTGTGGGGGGACGGAAAGGAGGTTAAATGATCGTGGGAAGGAGAGAAATCTCCGACAACGGGTATGTTTGAATCCTGATGTATGAAACTCAGAGATGTGAGAGAGCGGAATTTGAAGGTAAAACAATTACTTTCTTAGCATGTGTCACAAAAAGGTCAACGGAGAGAACACTTAGTGCCGTGATTTGGTTTCAAATCGAGGTTGCTGTGGTCACAATGCAAAATACCGACAACCACGATCACAGTTACCACAGAACAGGATGCTTGCAGGCAGCAATAAGTATACTAGCAGAGCAAATGTTCGGAAGAACAGAAAGTTTACAATATCAGGAATCAGCGAACAGTGCCAGACATGTGGGAACTGAGAATGAGCTGAATCTTTCAGTTCGATGTCCTCAGAGGCTGTAGAGATCCCTTGAATGAGAATTTTGAAAACTGAGATTGACGAATTTCGACAAAACATCAAAGACTCGGGGGGCAGTACGGGATATTGTTGAAATGTATGCTTCAATAGCATTTTAGCTTAACATCGGCACAGCCGTCCAGATCCAAACGGAAATGGGGATGGGAATGAGTGCATGGAGTTACTCTCTGGCTCCAGTGATGCAACAGGTGAGCGTCCTATCCATCTGTGATGGTATTTAGGCGCATGAAATTCCTCGGCTGAGTGTGCTACTGCTCAAGGGAATGGTTGTCCCCGTTTATACTATCATAGCGATTTCCGGTGCATCTTTCTAAGACAGCTGAGTGGCACATGTGGAGCGTGTTGAGCCCTTAACTTTACAGTGGTGGTTTTAAAAGATGATTTTGCTGTTTGGATCTGTGTTTCTGACACTGGTGGTGGCAGCTACATTTGCTCACATCAGCTCAGTGTCAGTTTCTTCCACCCAGTCAAGACTTCAACCTGGAGAAGGTGGTGTTGGGGTGATATTTTAAACTATCCGTCCTTGGCGACTGGAACACGGAAAGGGTGATGTTTACGTTCGACGAATAAAACCTGAAATGCAAGCCTAACCTCAGAAAAAGAGATACTAACTTTAATTTCCTGCAATCTCATTCATTCATGTCCCTTATGCAGGGGATTCTAGCATATTCACCCAGTCCTGCCTCCGAGAGACTCCAGGACCAGAAAAAACATGAGCTGACCATTAATTCAGGAATCCCCATCATGTGGGGAAGCAGGCTAGTCGGGCCTTCCAGTCCACATGGTACATCAGAAGCGCATCCCACCAGACCTCAGGGTATTCCCTGTCCCATAATCCTGCATTTCCCATTGTTGATTCCTGTAACTGGCACATCTTTGGTCAGAGGGAGAAATAAAAACGCAAGCACACATAGAATGTGCAGACTGCCCACAGACAGAGACCCGAGGCTGGGATCGCACCTGGTTTTGTGGTGTAGCCAGACAGCAACGAACGAGGGGCGAATGACAAATGGTGTCCTGACTAGTCATACTCACACCCTGTGGGTGAATGAGAAACAATGAAAACACATTCACAACATAGAAAACGGGATTTGTATCTGTGTGGACACAATGTGAAAGGATCGTTCACCCTCTATAAAAAAAGACGCTGATACCACAGAGAAAGCAGGGCAATGTAGGAACCGCTGGAAGGGATTCAATTAACCACAGAAATGGAAACTCATTTAATCAGTAACACTGGCGGGAGACGGTTCACCAGTCCCGTGTGTGGGAAGGGGTCACTGAGCAAAACAACCTCCGGACACTCCAGCAGGATTACATATCCCATCAGGTGTTCGATTATGCTATCAATGCTGCTGTTAATCCCAAACAGCAATTGTTCCATAGCGTCAATCATAGAGTCATACAGCATGAAAACAGACCCGTCAGTGCAACCAATCTATGCTGAGCATACTGCCAAAATAATCTAGTCCCATCTGCCTCCTCCTGAAGCCGTTAAGTGGTTATAATGCTCTTGTAGTTTTATTACTGTGTTGTTAATCCGAAAAAAACAGGTAATATTTTGGGGACAAAGGGTTCAGGTCCTGGCATGACAGATAGTGGAGATTGAATTCAATGAGCACGTGGAATTGAAGAGTCTCGTGATGACCTGAATCAGTTGTGTGGAAAATCCCATCTGATTCATTCATGCCAGTTCGGGAAGCAAACTGTCATATATATCTGCTCTGTCCCACAGGAGACTCCAGGTGGATAATATCGTGGTTGACTCTTTTAATTTATTTTAAAAATCCCACTTTCCCATTCATGTTTGGAATCAATTGTCCATTAAATGTTGCAAACGTACCCTCATCCATCACTTCCTCAGCAAGTTAATTGCACACGTCAAACACCTTGCTTAAAAAATGCCTCACATGACCTTTTCAAAAATAGCCTCTCTCTTTTCATCTTAAACAGATGCCCTCTCGCCTTGAAATCCCCATCCTGGGAAAAGGCAGCTACCGTTAACTCTAACTTGCCTCTCAATAATTCATAGACTTCTGTCAGGTCACCGTTCAAACCCCTAACCTAGAGTGAAAACAGTCTCAACTAGGAGACAGTGAGAACTGCAGATGAGAGATCAGAGTCGAGAGTGTTGTGCTGGGAAAGCACAGCAGGTCAGGCAGCATTTGAGGAGCTGGAGCATCGACGTTTCGAGGAAGAACCTGATGAAAGTCACTTGCGCAAAAAAAAAAATTCTCCTGCTCCTGGGATGCTGCCTTACCTGTTGTGGTTTCCCAGCACCCCAATCTCGAATCTGAAAATAGTCTCAGCAGATCCAGCCTTTCATTATAACACATACCTTCCACACAGGACATCATACATGCATACTTTTCTGAACCTGCTCCAGCTGAATAATATCATTCCTACAACTGGGCGACCAGAACTGGACATAATATTCCAGAAGCGGCCTCATCAATGTCCTGCAAAGCTTCAACATAACGTCCCGACTCCTATACACAAAGGACTGAACAATGAAGGGAAGTACGCGAAATGCCTTTGAATCACCTTGTCTGTAGGTGATGCAAACTACAAGGAATTATGCACCTGCACCCTAGCTTCTGTGTTCTCCAATACTACGCAACTTGTTGTTGTACCAAAATGCAATACCTTCCATTTATCCAGATTGAACTCCATGTTACATTTTTTGTGTCCAACGACTCATTGGATTAAGATCCTTTTGAAACTTAGATAATCTTCCTCACTGTCTGCAATTCTGCCGTCGCTACAAACCGACAAAGCATGCCTGCAGTGAGTTCCACTGTTTTCTCATATAGATCAATGATTCATATTTACTTGTAGTGGCCGTGTTTTACCAGTGTGCAGATCATACAACAGTTAGTCATGCAATTAACCATGAGGAAGAAAGTTGCAGACTGCAGGGAGATATTAAACAATTGGAAATGAAAATGGTGAAAGCAATTCATTCCAGGGAAGTGGGTGATAATGAAGCAAGGTCAAACTTCAAACCAGCCACCCTCGCTCCAGTTGTGGCACTCAGCTGTCTCAGCAAGACGCACTGTAGATTGCTATAAACGGGAAAAAAAGTTCCCTTCTGCTCCGCCTTTGACCCGGAGCATTCCCAACCTCGGAATTACTTGCGCCTCTAAACTGTCATAGAAATGCCGTGCATTCACCGGTTGTGTCACTGGAGTCCTCGAGTATCTGTGCGACCTCATTCCTATCTCAACTTCCAGTTGGATCTTCGTGACTGCGCCACTCAATTCCTCTGATTCTGGGGCTGGGAATTGGGACTATGTGCCAGCAGTGGTTAAATATCGCAAATGTATGCAGCTGAGTAAGATTCAGCAAAAAAAAACACCTCAGAGTTTTGAAAGATTTCTAGTGATATTTCACATGAAGCATTATAAATGGAACTGAGCAGATTTTGTATATTGTAGAGGAAAGAAATTCCATAATGAATAGGAAGTGACCCGTCTCTTAGAGAGCGATTTCGTGCTTTAATCCCATCGTTTAAAAGTGGGAGGACAATCGCCATGATGTTGGGTTCATTTGGTACCCACTAAAATCTGCCAAAGTAACTGAGCATCAAAACTGGCATCTTGTTTTGTAATTTAACCTTCTGTTTTCTCATCAGTATTTTCTTTAAGTTGGAATTAATTCGGAGCAAAATTCAATACAACATTAAACATTTCAATCATAGAAATGCAATTCACTTCCGATCATTCCAGTGAACAAAGTGAAGTTGCAGTGAAGTAAAATGAAACGAACAACACCGCATTTCCGGGAATTTTACCCACTTGAGGTTCATCCATTTGAGAAAGTTCATCGATCTAAAACATCACATTCACTTCTCTCTCCGTATATACTTCTTCGCGTGAGAGAAAACCTGTCTGAAGAAATTATGCGTCAAGACTAAATGTATGAATGTGACGGGAATTACATGTTTGCTGGTTCATTCTGAGACAGTACCGACTCGGAATAAATTAAGGACAGGGTATTCCTTCCAAGGACGAGGTCAATTCTTTGGATTTTGCTGATATTATTATTCCGCTGAAAGAAGAAACATAATGGTGTGGATTCGATTCTGCTCAGGGAATGTCTTATCCCCGAGGTGCACCATAGGTAATCTTGATGTGGTTATATGTGAGCCCATTTTCCATGTACTTAAGTGGCCCAGAGTTTAACGCGACAGGTTGCTCTTTCATTGTGCATGTGTGGATTTGAATCCTACACTGGCTATTACTTCTATCAAACGTAGCTGTGGTTTCCCTTTGTACCTCGCATCTTTAGGATACACTTGATGGAGAATCTTGCTCTTGTCCTTCATTGTATTGGAGATTTGTGATAAATTGATACCTCGTCAAAGTTGAAATAAAGCAATTTGATTCTGATGTAAGTTAAATTGGGATAATGAAAAGAAGTTGGAAATGTGTTGCTGGAAAAGCGCAGCAGGTCAGGCAGCATCTAGGGAACAGGAGAATCGACGTTTCGGGCATTAGCCCTTCTTCAGGCTCATGCCCGAAACGTCGATTCTCCTGTTCCCTAGATGCTGCCTGACCTGCTGCGCTTTTCCAGCAACACATTTCCATCTCTGATATCCAGCATCTGCAGACCTCACTTTCTCCCCATAATGAAAAGGAGTGCAAACGTTTCTTTCCACCTTTCATTCCATCTTGACTTTCTATGAATTTACTTCGAATGAAAGTGAAACAAATAAGGAGAGATTGGGTGCAATAGTTTATCCAGTGGGATTGTGAATTTTAATGTAACATTCCACACAATTTTCTGATCAGTATTTCAAACAGTCAATTGGAATTGGAACCACAGAAAACTTTTCCAATGAAACAAAACTTTCATTCTTTCACAACCTTTTGCTGTGTGAATCATACCGAGATCCATCATCCAGCATGACGCCAAGTTGGCAACAATATAAGATCCACCAATTTTCTTTAGCAATCACAGCGTCTGCACATACCCATCTGCGGTGTGCCCAATGCCATTTGTTGTTTTCAGGCCACAGCACATTTCTTGGTCATGAGCTTATGAGCCTAGTTCCTGATCTGTCTGAGCAGTTTGGAAACCTTTTCTATCACTTCATCTCATCCCCTCATAATTCTAAATTTATCAATAAAGTAAGGCGTTAGACAAAATGATGTAGGATTGGAAGTGGGCCATTCAGGCCATCGAGCCTGCTCCACCATTCAATGAACTCATGGCTGATCTGCTAATCCTCAACTCCATTCTCCTGCATTGCCCCAACAAAGCTTCATCGCCTTTCTGGTTAAATATCTATCTGCCACAGTTGAAAATACACAGCAACGCAGCCTCAACAACAGTTTTGGTCAGGGGTTCCACGGATTCACTGCCCCTGAGCAAAGAAATTACTCTCCATTTCTGAAATAAATTGGCAATATCTAATTCTGAGTTCATGTCCTCTAATGCTCTCCTCATACCAGAGAGTGAACCACCTGCCAGTAACTACCCTGTCAAGATTCCATGAATATTGAACGTGTATAAATGTGATTATGTGATTATAGAGCTGCACTCCGCCTCCTTTGTTTCAAGGATAATAATCCCAGCCTAACCAATCATTCCACGAAGCTCCATTTTCTCCAGTGTTGACAACATGTTCATTAATCTCTGCTGTCCCCTGCAGAATCCTTACATATTATTAAGGCAGGTGGAAACATTTATGCGAAGAAATGTTTGAAATTTCAAGCACGGACGGGAATTCGAACTTGATATCAGACAGCGACTGGAATCAGATTGGTCTACACAAGGACGAAATAGAGTATTGATAACTCTGACAAATGAGGATCTAATCATATCCCACTGATATTCAATGGCTTTACTTTAACCAAATTATCCCGTGTAATTGTCCACAGAGCTAGTATTTAGAAAAATAAACAGATCGAAACTGGCTATATAAACAATTTGACAACAAAAACATGTCCTTTGGTAGTCATTTTTTGATTGTAAACTCAACTTGTGTCTCCGTGAATCGTACATCGTTTGCAAGGCACAAATGAGACGTGGAACATAACTCTCTGCACTTGCTTCAATGGGTGTAACTTCAGTAACACTTAAGGAACTGGACACGGTCCAAGACAATGCAGTCACTTGATTGTACCCTCTTCAATACTTGCAATATTCATTCTCTTCATTCGAGGCACAATTGCCACAGAGTGCACCAACTACAGGATGCACTGGAGTAAGTCACTTGGGCATATTTGACAGAACCTTCAAAGCTCAACAGCTCTACTGACTATAAGCACAAGGTTGGAACATGCAACGAAACGCCACCATTTGGAAGTTCCCCTCCAAGGCCCATAGCACTCTGACCTGGAAAGGAATCAGTGATAAACTCATTGGTGAAACAGTCTTGATGGGCAAAGTTGCATACTTCAGCCTTCCATGTTTTATCTTACAATTTAAAAAAAAAATGTTTATTTTGTGACCTGACTTGTGCTCAGTCCTTTAGCTGTTCCCGAAACTGGTAGTTGCTAAAGTGGTCAACAATAGAAAATATCTGAAAACCCTCTCAATCAACTGATTCCCCTCAATATTAGAATGGTGTTGGAGAAGCGCAGCAGGTCCGGCAGCAACTGAGGAGCACAAAAAATGAACATTTCAAGCAAAAGCCCTTCATCAGGAATGAGACTGAAAGCATATTGAATGGAGAGATAAATGGGAGTGGGGCGGGGCTGGGGAGAAGGTAGCTGAGAGTGCAGTAAGTGGATGGAGGTGGAGGGTGAACATGATATTTCAGAGATGAAGGTGTAGTGGATAGGTGGGAATGAAGAAGCACAGGTGTGACAGGTCAGGAGGACGGTGATGAGCTGGAAGGTGGGAACTGGGGTAAGGTAGGGGGAGGGGAAATGAGGAAACTGGTGATGTCCCAATTGATGCCATGGGGTTGAAGAGTCCCGAGGCGGAAGAGGAGGATTTCTTCCTCCTAGCATCGGGTGGTGAGACAGTGGCAATGGAGGAGGCCCAAGACCTGCATGCCCTCTGGAGAGTGGGAGGGGGAGATGAAATGTTTGGCCATGAGGCCACTGGGATTGATTCTTGTGGGTGTCCTGCGGATATTCTCTGAAGTGCTCTGTGAGAAGACATCCGGTCTCCCCAATTTAGAGTAGACCGCATCGGGAGCAACGCACACAAGAAATGACATGTGTGGAAGTGCAGGTGAAACCTTGATGGATGTTGGAGCCTTGGAAAGAGATGAGGGGGTAGATGTGGGCGCAGGTTTTGCAATTCCTGCGGTGGCAGAGGAAGGTGCCGGGAGGGAAGGTTGGGAAATTGGAGGGCGTGGACTTGACGAGGTAGTGACAGAGCGAATGGTCTTGGCAGAAAGTGGATAGGGCTGGGGAGGAGAAACTATCCCTGGTGGTGGAATCTGTTTCGAGATGGCGAAAATGCCAGCGGATGATGTGATTTATGCAGAGGTTGGTGGGAGAGAAGATGAGGACCTGGGGGGTTCTGTCATTGTTAAGGTTGGAGGTTTGGGGTTCATGAGTGGAGGTACGGAACATGGATGAGATGCGTTGGAGGGCATCTTCAACCACATAGATTGGGAAGTTCCGGTCTTTAAAGACGGAGGCCATCTGGTGTGTTCTGTGGTGGAACTTGTCCTTTGGGAGCAGAGGGTAAAAACAATGACTGCAGATGCTGGAAACCAGAATTTAGATTAGAATGGTGCTGGAAATGCACAGCAGTTCATGCAGAATCCGAGGAGTAGAAAAATCGAAGTTTCGGACAAAGCCCTTCATCAGGAATACAGGCAGAGTGCCTGAAGAATGGAGAGATAAATGAGAGTAGGGTGGGGGTGGGAAGAAAGTAGTATAGAGTATAAAACACACCCGATGTCCTCCTTGTTTAGAGACCGCAATTTCCCTTCCTACGTGGTTAAAGATGCCCTCCAATGCATCTCGTCCACATCCTGAACCTCCGCACTTCCACAAAGACTGTTCCCTCCGTGACTACCTGGTCAGGTCCACGCCCCCAACAACCCATCCTCCCATCCTGGTACCTTCCCATGCCACCGCAATAATTGCAAAATCTGCATCCACACCTGCTCCCTCGCCTCTATCCAAGTCCCAAAAGGAGCCTTCCACAGCCATCAAAGCTTTACCTGCACATCCACCAATATACTGTATTGTATCCGTTGCTCCCGATGTGGTCTCCTCTACATTGGGGAAACTGGGCGCCTCCTAGCAGTTCGCTTTATGGAACATCTCTGGGCCACCCGCACCAATCAACCACACCACCCTGTGGCCCAACATTTCAACTCCCCCTCCCACTGAGCCGAGGACATGGAGGTCCTGGGCCTCTTACACTGCCACTCCCTCACAACCGACGCCTGGAGGAAGAACGCCTCATCTTCTGCCTCAGATCACGGCAACCCCAGGGCATCAATGTAGACTTCACCATTTTCCTCATTTACCCTTCCCCCAACTCACCCCAGCTCCAAACTTCCAGCTCAGCAATGTCCCCATGACTTGTCTTATCTGCCTATCTTCCTTTCCACCTATCCACTCCACCCTCCTCCCTGACCTATCACCTTCATCCCCTCTCCCACTCACCGATTGTACTCTATGGAACATTCTCCCCACCCCAAACCTCCTCTCATTTACCTCTCCAGCCTTCAGGCTCTCTGACTGTATTCCTGATGAAGGGCTTTTGCCCGAATCGTCGATTTTAGTACTCCTCGGATGCTGCCTGAACCGATGTGCTTCTCCTTTGGGAGCAGATGCGATGGAGGTGGAGGAATTGGGAATATAGGATCACATTTGCGCAAGAGATGGGGTGGGAGGAGGTATAATCCAGACAGCTGTGGGAGTCAGTGGGTTTATAAAAAGTGTCAGTAACACTGAACTCGAGGGATATATTCCCCCCCACCCCTATCCACTTTTCACATAGACTGTTTACTGCACGCCCTCCAATGACCCACCGTCCCCTCCCGGCACCATCCCTTGCCACCAAAGGAATTGCAAAATCTGCACACACATCTTCCACATCGCAACCTTCCAAGGCTCCAATAGTTCCTTCCACATCCATCAAATGTGCATCTGCACTGCCACACATTGTATTTATTGCATCTGTTGGTCTCCTCTACATTGGGGCCAACAGACACCTTCTCGCAGTGCGCTTCAGTTAACATTTCCAGTACACCCGCAACATTCAACCCCAACTCCCCATAACCAAATACATCATTCCCCCCCCCCCCCCCACCACCCCACCACCCTACTCTCCCATGGACATGCAGTTCCTGGGCCTCCTCCACTGCCATTCCCTCAACACCCGCCACCTCATCTTCCACCTTGGGACCCTTCAACCCCAGGGCATCCATGTGGTCTTCACCAGCTTCCTCATCTCTTCACTCCCACCTTATCCGAGCTCCAACCTTCTAGATTGGCACCATCCTATTGAACTATCCCACCTATCTATCTTCCTTCCCACCTATCCGCTCCACCCTCTCCTCCGACCTATTACCTTTAAGCCCATCTCTATCCACCTATTGCACTCTCAGCTAAATTCTTCCCAGACCTATTCGTCCCGTTTATCTCTGGAGAGGCTAATGAAGGGCTTTTGACCGAAACGTCATTTTTTTCTGCAACTGGGATGCTGCCTGACCTGCATTGCTTCTTCAGCACCACTCTAGTATTGATTCTGATTACCAAAATCTGGAGTACGTACTTCCGTCCAAATGATTCCCTGTCCATTGATCTTGAGCGATCGTGAATTCACACTCCATGATCTCTTTGTCCGTAAACACCACACAGAATACTCACTGTTATTGTTTCTTCTCCCCAAATTCATTAACATTCATTGATCTGGATTCAATCCCATTCAGCATTTTACCTTTCCACCTGATTGATACATCCCTGCAGTCCCTAGCATTCTTCACCATCGTCAACTACATGACCAATTGTTGCATCATCAGCAAAGTTCTAAATCATGGCTTCTCAACTAAGTCTAAACCATTTATCTACATCAGAATACAGTGGCACTCCACTGGAAATACGCATGCAAACAGGTTTCATTGCTGGTTGGGATTAACAATTGCAATAAGAGCGGAATCGAACTCCTGCTGTCATTTGTAAAGATGCTGGTGACTCTGCCAGTTGTTGTCGTGAGGGATCACTTCTCACATATAGGAGTGGTGAATGACCTATGCGGACTGTGACTGAGTAAATGAGTTTACACCTCAGACGGCAATTGAATTCCTTCCTGCAGTCATCCCTTGGCCCTGACCTCTTTGCGCTGTGCATATCCTTGTGTCTATTTAGTTTGATAATTAGTTGAATTCGAGTCCACACAGACACGATTCCCACTTCGCCTGTTGTCCGTGCATTTTTATTCTTCCTTATTCTCCCATGGAATGTGGCTATCATTGGTCTGAAGAGCATTTATTGTTCATTCTAATTCACCTCGAACTGACTCAGAGGGCATTCATGGCTGAACCACATTGTTGTGAGTCTGGAGTCACATGTTTCCAGGACTCATTACAGTCGGCAGATTTCCCTTTCGAAGGGACATGAATGAATGAGTTTTCAGCAATATAAAGTTATTGTCTCTGTTCCTGAGATTGGGTTTACTTTCCAAATTTTATTCATCGAATTTAACGAACAACAGCTGCCACGTTCCAGTCTCCAACGATTACGAGCCCAATAGATCACCGCTGCACTCACAACTCCCTGCTGCATTTCTCCATTCAAAGAATGACATTGTCAATTCAGATTATCCCAGATGGAGCGAGAGTAGGACGCGTTTCTGTGTTTGAATGGAAGCAATGTACGCTGGATTGGAGTGTTTTTTGGAGCAAGAGACTGATGTGGGGACGATGTGAGCAAAAGCAGTTCTTACTGTCAAAGGAACAAAATACCACTTTGTTAAGGAAAATCTCTGAGAATGCTTTCAATACATCGACCTCTCACTTGAAACTCCAGCACGCTTCCTCTGAGCCAATTGACCAGAAACACTCCCAGCCTCAGCATTTCACGCTCTTGGATAAGTAGACAAAGTCTTTTCCCTGGGGTCGGGAGTCCAGAAGGCGAGGGCACAGATTGAGATTGAGAAGGAAAAGATATAAAAGAGACCTCAGGGGTAACTTTTTCATGCACTGGGTGGTGCGTGTTTTGAATAAGCTGCCAGAGGAAGTGGTGGAGGCTGGCACAATTGCAACATTTCAATGGCATTTGGTTGGGTATATGAATAGGAAGGGTTTGAATGGATATGGACCGGGCTGACAGGTGGGACTAGTTTGGGTTGGAATATCTGGTCGGCATGGACTAAAGAGTCTGCTTCCATACTGTATATCTCTATGACTCTATGACTCCATGACGGAGCCTTTACCAATCATGTCACTGGTGCCACAGAATAGCCTCACGTGCTAATTTCCACCCCCACCTCCGGTTTGGTATTCGCGCCTGCGCCACGAAGTTTGTCTGATTCCGGTTCTAGGAACTAGGGTCATGTGACTGACGGCAGTAATGGGTGCTTCCTTGTGTGGGGAAGTTGGTGAAGAAACTGTTATTAACACATTGCTAATAACACATTCTTATTGAAACATACATTACACCAATATCACGCCTTATCCCCTGAACCTTTTGTTTTCTAGAAATCTATCAAACTCAGTCATCAACACGCAGTCCTCGATGGAACCACCACAGCGTCTGGGGATATCAAATTTAAAGATTCAGCTAATTCTGAATTCCCACATATCTGCTATCGCGCGCCTGATATTCCTGTTGTGCATCTGCTACTCTTCCTAACATCTCCTCAGTCACTGTAATGATTCCTGTTTTTAAACGCGTGTCTCTGCATGACTCAGTGATGGTTTGAATGTTAAAATATTCTGCATTGTGGCCGCAGGAAGCTCGTTCGAATCCGAGTCACTGCATTTTACTCCTTGTGACTCGTGCTGAAGAAACACGGAAAGGCATCAGTTGATTTTACATGAAAGCATTCTCAGAGATGACTTTTTTCCCATCAAACCCCTCTCTCTCTCACATCTCTGCGAGTCATATATCAGGATTGAGACTCACCCATTCTCGGAGAAGTCCCTCCCTCCCGCAATCACTTAACTCCTTTAGGTTCCCCCTCCCATTTCCCTTACAATCACTTTCACATTGATCTTCTTCAGCCTGTGCTGCTGTGCTCACTGTTGCTGGGTGACTATGCCCAAGTCTCACAATCGGGACCTTCAAACCAGTTGATCCATTTTGATACCGCGGTTGTGAGATCAATCTGCATGTCGCAGCTTTTACTGACATGGATCAGCGATTATTGAAACATCAGGCTCAGGAAAAGGGCACAGGGCAACATTGAGGAAAAGTAACTTTATTCAAAAAACATCAGTTTCTGTGGACTTCCGCATTATTTATTTTACTTGTTCATTCAGCTCTAGCGAGACTGTTGTGTGTAGTTATGCAATTCACATTATAGCAGGGATGTGACAGCGCTGGAAACGATGCAGGGGAGATTTTCCAGGATATTGTGTGAGCTGAAGAAGAGAGATTGGACAAACTGGAGTTGTTTTTCTTAGAGCAGAGGAGATTGGGGGTGGGGGGGGGGGGAGGGGGCGGCATGATTAAGATGTACAAAGTACTGAGGGCTATGAATAGAGTAGACTGATATAAATGTTTTACGTTGATGGAGCTTTCGATCACGGGGGGCACCGATTTAAGGTCAGAGGCGTAAAGATTATCGTGATTGCGTGGAAAAACGTTTTCAAACATTGGGTGATTGAAATCTGGAACACAATGTATGCAAGACTCGGAGAGGCAGAAATCCACATAACTTTCTGAAGTATTCAGATGTGAATTTGTGATGCCAAGACATACAAGGCTATGGTTCAAGTGATTTTAAAAAGGAGTTGGGATAGTTACACGATTCTTATTGAGCAATACAGATATTCCGTTCTAAGTACGGGTTATTAACAGCTGTCCTTCCATTCTCGAAGGGATATGTCACAGGAAGAAATGTGCTGTTTGAATCAGCGTGGGGGAGTACTACTGCTCCCGGGGAGGCAGACTGACAGTGACAGTGTAAGCACGTGACTTCTGTCAGCTGTACCTAGTGTCGGTGTTGGCATGAAAATCATTAAGTAGTTTTGCTCCATAATTAGGTACTTGTTTATAGCAGGAAGCTCAGGAATATATGCATTCTACTGCCCTTTCCCCACTATCCCATACAACAGAATACCAGAACAATGCAGGACAATTTCTCTCTGTGCATCCTCGTACAATCCTCCTTGACACCCAACACTTCCCCATATGGCACCATTCCACGAAATCTCAGAAGGTGTAATGCTGCACGGTTATGATGTCCCTCCACATTGTGTAAGGTTCCAGTGATTTATCTGCCCATCACTCAATTTAGCAAACTGCATTTTCTGCTCACAATGTGACATCATCTGGACTGGGGAGATAAAAACATGTGGGTGACAAACATGTGTACACCTACGTTCTGTCTGCAAGCAAAAAATGACCCTGAGCTTCCAGGTTCCTGTCACTGCAACAGCCAACTGTGTTCCCATGCCTCCATTTCAGTTTGGTCTGCTGCAGAGCTCCCGCATAGCACAGCGCGAGTTGGAAGAGCGGCACGTCATTTCCTGCTGACAGACCGTACAATCTTCAATACCTAACATCGTGTTCAATCATTTTAGACCTTGTCCACCTTCTTTCACGTTCCTACCCCAACTACATATACCATTCGTTCCAAAGGCGGATCGTTTGACTCGAAAATCTCTCCTAGATGCACTCAATCTACTGATTTAGTTCAGATATTTCTGATTTTCTTCGGATAATTTTGTTCTGTTCTGATTGCCAGCCGGATGGAAACGTATATTTACACGGGAGCGTGGTCAGAGTAGATTTACCAAGGTGATGCCTGAGCTAGACCATTCCCTCTGCGAAGATAAGCGAAAGTGAGGGCTGCAGGTGCTGGAGCTCAGAGTCGAGAGTGTAGTGCTGCAAAAGCACAGCACGTCAGACAGCATCTGAGTAGAAGAGAATCAATGTTTCGGGCACAAGCCACCGCCATTCCATTACCAGCCGATGCCTGGAGGAAGAGCGTCTCATATTCCAAATAAGGACCCTGAAAACACTCGGATAAATGTGTATTTCAACAGCTTCCTCATTTCGTCTCCCCCCACATTATCCCAGTCCTAACTAGGCTCTGGTCTCCGGACCCGTGCATCAATCCCCCTTCTGAACTATCACATTCTCCCTCCCCTTCATCCACTTTCCCATTACCTGACCACCAACCCCATTCCTCTCCCTCAACCCTGACTCAAAATCCTCATTCCTGATGAAGGGCTTATGACCGAAACATCGATTCTCCTGCTCCTCGGATGCTGCCTGACCTGCTGTGCTTTTAAAGCACTACACTCACGCCACTGCAAAGATGGATGAGCTCGTCTGGGGCTCTTTATCTGAGAGCGGAGACAGCTGAGAGAGAAATTGATTAATGTGCACAGAAAGGGTTTAGGTACGTGTGACAGTAATACACTTCTTATGGAAAGGGTTAATAACCAGGGATATCGATGAAAAGCTAGAGGGAGAATGTTCAGAGAAAATTTAGGAAGAATGTTTACATCCTGAGAGTGTTGTTTTTCTGGAACTCACTGTTTGAACGTGTGGTAAAGTTTAGAGTCATCAAAACACTCAGGAGTATTTAGCCGAACACTTGAGGAGCTAGAGCATGCACGGATAAAGAACAGGTACTGGAACGTGGGGCGAGGATAAATCGAAGTTTGATGAAAGACTTGAACACCGTAGCTTTGGGTGCAGTGAAATGGTGGTTAGCGCAGATCTGCAGCCCAATGAAAGACGTGTTGGACTTCTACTGCATTGTTAAGATTGCGATTCAAAGTTTGTGGGTTTGAGGCCCACCAGAATCGGAGTGTAGTTCAGATTTCAGCTGAATCAATGATTGTTCTGCTGACTCATCATCGGTTTCCATCGCCTGGAGTTCTCGTCCCTGCTACTGACCAGAGATGACTCCTCACCTTCTTGGTGGTGAATTTTGAGGGAATCGTATCATTTGAAACATAATCAGCCAAGAATCCCATTGCATGATCTGACTGTCTCGAAACACATTTTTCAGTTTATTCAGTGTCTTTTTCCATTTGGGCGACAGGTTGATGTAGATGGACTGGGAAAAGACATTGACGTGCGGAAAATGGATTGCTGGAAAAGCACAGCAGGTCAGACAGCATCCAGGGAACAGGAGAATCGACGTTTCGGGCAGAAGCCTTTCTTCAGGAATGAGGAAGGTGTGTCCAGCAGGCTAAGATAAAAGGTAGGGAGGAGGGACTTCGGGAGGGGCGTTGGAAATGCGATAGGTGGAAAGAGGTCAAGGTGAGGGTGATAGGTCAGAGTGGGGTGGGGGTGCAGGGGTCAGGAAGAAGATTGCAGGTTAGGAAAGCGGTGCTGAGTTTGAGGGATTTGAGGTGCGGGGAGGGCTAATGAGGAAACTGGTGAAATCCGAGTTCATCCCTTGTGGTTGGAGGGTTCCTAGGCGGAAGATGAGGCGATCTTCCTCCAACTGTCGTGTTGTTGTGGTCTTGCGGTGGAGGAGTCCAAAGACCTGCATATCCTTGGTGGAGTGGGAGGGGGAGTTGAAGTGTTGAGCCACAGGGTGGTTGGGTTGGTTGGACACTTTCCTCATTCCTAAAAAATGGCTTATGCCCGAGACGTCGATTCTCCTGTTCCCGAGATGCTGTCTGACCTGCTGATTTGTTTCAGCAACACATTTTCAGCTCTGATCTCCAGCATCTTCAGACCTCACTTTCTCCTCGAAGATTTTGACCTACTGCGAATCCTCTTACAAGGATTCCTTCCTTGGAGAAGCTCTCTTCATCCCTCTATCTTAGCCTGCTGGACACACTTTCCTCATTCCTGAAGAAGGGTTTATGCCCGAAACATCGATTATCTTGTTCCCTGGATGCTGTCTGACCTGCTGTGCTGTTCCAGCAACACATTTTCAGCACGTCAGCGGACTGAGCTAACCGGCTTCCATTTAATGCAAAGCTAAACAAACAGCTCAGTACACTAACAATTTGTAGTAGTTCACGTCGAATTACCTGCTACACCTTTCAACACCACCAGCTCTTCTTACACTTAACATGTTCAGTTGCAGATATTATGCAATTTCTTTCCGATGAACGCTAAATAATTTGTGAGTGTGTCACTTTTGCCTCCCCATCCAGGAAGCCCAGAATCTCTGCCCCTGTTAAATTCGCTCCTTGTGTGTCTGCAACTGGCCTTTGAAATATGCTGGAATCATCTTCTAATTTTATTTGATGTCTGAAAAGTAATCTCCGATTTCAAAATCTCAGAATAAAAAGTACCTGCTGCAAATTTCGTTGTCGTTCCTCGCTGGTTTTGAAGCTCTAACCTCTAGTTATACACTCACCTGAACGAGGTAATTTCCCTCTTATTTACCCTTACCAACCTCACATCCGCTGGAAAATCTCCATTAGGACACAACTCAGTCATTCCTGATATATGTCGCGTGAATCTTCATTTATTCCACCATCCCATTAAATCAGTTATTTTCTTCCTCGTGGCTATACCTCCCAGTAAATCTCATTTCCATCGTCTCTAACGATTTTGTATCAAGGGAACTCGGATCACACCCTTCCTAACCAAATTGAACCCCCCAACTCCCGTGTATTTCATCAGTAAATTTCACCCCGAGAAATGATGCTGGATCTAATTCAACTCATGACAACTTACCACAATGCTATGCAATCTCATTACTGGTACAGGAAAGATGAAGGCTATTTCACTTAAAGCGGAAATCTGTTGGCTGCAACAGCATTGGGTCAAATCACAGTCAAACAGGTGACTGTTTTTCTCATTTTTATTTCTTCTCAACGTGTGCTGAAGAAATACACGGCGACATAAATTAATATTGTTAGACAGAAGTAAGGTGGCGTGTTAAATCTGAGGCTCTGAGAATAGGGCAGTTTTGATTAACATTAACCACAGATTGTTCAAATCTCAGGCACATGAGATTGATAGAGAGCGATGTTGAGAGAAATAAACTATCTTGGCAAATGCCGTTGTTATGAAGTTGTGGGTGTAATGTACTTTTAATGGTGCTGAAATGCCTGGCTGCACAAAGAGTTCAGAACAAGGCAACAACATCACATTTGATGAAAACAACTAAGAACTGTGTTACATGGATACAAAAATCAAATTTGAATTCGGCCAATTAGTTTAAATTATGTCCCAATCTAGTTTGAATTTGGTATTTTTACAATGTTAAAATAAATGAAACGGTCCGACGTTTTGTGGGACAAATATCGGACATTTGGAACACTTACCCAGAGCGACAAAGAACAGCAAAGAGAGCAGTTAAAAGACCAACAGATGTAGGATGGCAGTAAAATCTCCAAGAGGTGCTTATCTGGAGAAATAGATTGCATAGAAAAAAAGCATCAACACCGACCTGGAGAAAAAATCTACAGAGGAATATACAAAGAGAACATTCGACAACTATCTGCTTTTTAAATTTGAACCTTTTTGTAAATGTTATTGGGATCGGAGTGAGGGAAGGCATTGTAGAGCAAAAGGTTTCGAGAAAGGAGTTGTAGGTTGATTATTCTCTGTCAATAAAAAGCAATAAATTTGTTATTTTTAACTTTAAGTAGTGATTTTTGGGTTGGTTCTTTGCCTCTGGAATTTTAACAGAATACAGCACGGCGGTGAATGATTTCTGTGTTGCTGGTTTACATTAGCAGAGGGGGTTTACCCCGTCACGTAACACCAGTTTCTGTGGTTGCTTTGTTCTTTCGCTCATTTGTGCATTTTGCCTCAGTAACGATTTTGAAGTTGTCCCCTCCACACAAAACGTCCGTGCTTTTGTACCATTGTACAAAAGGTGCAGTGTGTCTAAGCGACAGGGATCCCGACAATAACATTTGACGCTTATTCAATCTATCTATCCTGATATTGACCCATGGAAACAGCACTGCGCACTCTCCCCGAGTCTGGAAAACGATCCCAGATAATGTTACATCCCGCTCTCAAGGGCCTTTTCGTTCCATCGCTTTCAATTCCTCACAGAATCCGTTTCAACAGATTTTGTCACTGAGTCATTTCTTTGTTTGTGTTCAAATCCGGTGAGCAGAGGGTCACAGTTGGAGCTGAGCCCATCACCCAGAGGGCAGACCATACTCTGTGAACTGTACTCTGCTGTTCATCATTTCACTAACAGCATGTAGATGTATCTATGCTCTGCAAATTTTCACGCCTGTTTTAAGAAGCAAGATAAAAAGTTCCTGGTTCCTGCTTTTATTGTCACACAGACCAAGATTGTAAATGCTGGGAACACGCACTGGTCGAGATTGTCTTCTCACCCACATCCGTTTCCTCCCCAGCAGGTGGAAAGATGATGGTCTGAATCACTTTCTTCTGTTCCCTGTCACTCTGGGATGATGTGAGCTGTGAAATCTGTTCTCTGAGCTGGCCGTAACGTGATAAAACTTATACACATCAGGTGCAACGTGCCTGAGCGACAAGACTCGCTGCAGTAACATCCCATGCTGATTTAGACAGCAGAGCCTTCGCTGTGACTTCGAGAAGGACACAGACACAGATGACTGGGAGAGATTCTCTCTTTCCCTACAGTTCTTCACATTTCTATCATTCTTAGATGGCGTTATTTGCACAAGGTTTCCTAAAGAATATTAAGTCCTGTGGATGCGCAATCACTCTTTTGTACAGCTTTCCAGAAATTCCATAACTTCCATTACATCTAACCCCACCCACCCCGCCCCCCCTCCCCCCCGCGCTCCACAACCCCGTGTTTGATAGTGGGCTGAAAAGCGCATTCATGCTTCTCTCAAATAACACTGATTGCCAATTGAAGATGAGTTCGTCCAGCTGCCAATGATGGGAGCCCGCTTGCAAAAGAAGTGGCTAGCACAGCCTCCGGGGAACCGGAAGTCAGAATGGCAAGGAGCTGTTATTAAAACTCAGTGCGGCCTTCCCTCCGAAACACCAGAAAACCCCTATTTTTTAAACAAGGAAATTCCCCTGATTTATGGATCATGCTTCTGTTGCGGTTCTGGCTTTTTGGTCTTGGGTATGATATCGCCTCGGGTGGGTGATGTACGTGTGATAAGTCACACTTGAGCACTAGAGTTTTGCATTTGGTTCAATGCTTGACGCAGAGTGTATAATTTTGATGTGTTCGAGTTCAGAACAAGACACCGAAGCTTAAAGACACACAACAGCAACTTCTTGGAGGTCGTTACAAGACTGAGAAATGAATTCCCTAACTTCAAATGATGCTGATCCTGTTAATATGGATTTGGGCGGAGTCACCTGAAAGCCTTAATCTGTCCAAAAGTTTGTTTTACTTATGCTGTGATCTACATGTCCTTGATTAGTATGATCTGCCTTTACCAATCGCAAACAATTTTTTTCACTGTACTGAGGTTCATGTGACAATCAATCAATCAAATAAAGTCAATCAATCGACCGACATACACATTTCCTTATTGTTTGGGGGCTGCACAGCCTCACTTTGCACGGTGACATATTTTGTGATTCTGAGTGAAATCACAGTTTAGCCAACAGAATGTGGCAAGTTAGTCACAGCTTACATTGACACAACGGGGACACATCTGCGCCACAGTGTGTCACACAATAATAGTGACGACCATTTGAAATCATCCTCTGAGGTATATGCCACATGCCAGACGAAAAGCTAAAGACTGTGTGAAACTGCTATATTCAGCGCTAATAGAGCGGCCCAGCTGGAGCGTATTGGGCTCATAATCATGAAATTAATGGATTGAAAACATCCTCTACTCGTTGACAATTCCATGTTTCAGTGTGTGTACTGCTCCCCTCCAGTGTTTTTCTATAATAGATCTCCATTCTACGCATTGCGTGCTGTTTCACTTTCCGTTTCCTTTCATTCAATGTACCTGAAATGAATATTTCATACCGATACACACGGGAAATTTACACAAATGAGGAAACACACTTGTGAAGTTCTGGAAGATCTTTTCCTGTTCTCTGTTGGTGTGCTCTGATCTGATTCGCAAAACCTCTTGCCAGAGCTGGGAATAAACTGACGAAGGTGAGATACATCAGTTTTAGGGTGTTCTATGCGCATGACGCCCTGCAGTTATTCCGCACGCCGTTTCACACAGCAGTGTTCTTCCTGTGAAATGAAAAGCTGTGACTTACAATTGGATCCATTTGTTGGAGACAGAATTGCGATACATGCACAGCTCCGCATTATTAGGGTATACATCACCAAGTATGAATAACCACGGGATACACAAGCGTCAGAGAGTCGCTATGGAATCGATGGGCTGAACAGCTTCTGCTGATGCATGAGTGACGCCACACGTTGATGCTGTCCCTCTTCCTGTCTCTGGGACAGAGTGGTTGATGGTGAAATAAAGTCTCATTGTTAACCTTATCTTCTGTGTTAAACTGTCTGCAGCCCCGCAGCACAGGGACGTGGGGATGGCTCTCAGTGAGTGAGGGTTTCACTCGGATTGTCTTTATCTGGGAAAGTTGGGGCTCAGATGTCAACTGCTGTCCAATTGCAGCAAAGAAGCCGATGTTACTGTTCCAAAAACCTTTCTGCAGGATTGTTGTGTGAAGATGGAGTTTAAACAGCAAACAGGATGCACAAAAATGCCCTCACACGAATTTACCTGAGGGGAGAGAGTCCGGATTACATTTATGTCTTACCAACCAACTCAAAATCTTTATCACTTCTCAGATAAATGATATTTTTGCAGGAAGTTCCCAATCAAACTTGCTGATTCCCAGCACTTGATGGAACTGGCTGTGCCGATGAGAGTGAACTTTAGAGTGTATCCGCACTTGCCTCTCCTCACACTGCTTGCCGGTGGAGGGAAATAGCTGAATACTCTGCCGATGGAGACAACTAAGTCCATGGATAAACAGCACTGGCCTGTGAACAAGGAGACAAAATGACAAGGCGATATTCTTAAAACACTTTGATGCTTAGAAATCTGAGAACAAATTGGGATGTGGTTGGACCTGACCGAATCTCAACTGGTTTGGTTTTGGCAATGTAAGAGTGTCTAGGGCATGATCTTCGCTTAGCAGCTTGTGTTAATACTGGCACGGGAGAATGTCTTTCTTCAAGTCGCCATCGAGCCTTGGTTGTTTGATTTCACTTTTGCCCGGTCGTCCTATCAACTGATTGATAAATAGATGTAAATCATTTAGTTGCACCCTTTCAAATTCCTTTTGAGTTTTGGGGTCAGAAGTGTCATTGTAGTGGGTATGGCACAGTACCACATGTGGTAAAAGGGAAACAAGTGTTAGAGGATGTTCACCCACAGAATCCCACTCTAATTAAATCCACCATCTGGATATTCGCACAGATCTTGGCGTGCAACTTTAGGAAGTGGGAACGTGAAATGATTGAAAACAGCACTGAACAGGTCATGGTGTGGTATATGAGGAATGTCAACAATAAAGGTCATTTGGAAAGTTGGAACAGGTCTCCTTGGAGAGCAGAAGGACAAACGCTGGCCTTGTTAAACCTTTCCAAGACATGAGTGGGTTAGACAGAGGAAAAAATGAAGGGAGAATTATCCCGACGACTGAAAGAATTGAGAACGATTCGGCAGAGTTTTAAAGACATTAATAAAAGAAGAAAAATGTACATGAGGAGAAATGTTTTCACATAGGGAATGGTTAGGGTCTGACATTAACAAAGACGCAGTTTCAATCGAGTTGTTGAAAAACTCATTCAATGTTCATGTTGGAACTAAAAATGTGCAGAGTTAAAGGGAGAAGGCAAGAGAATTATACGAAAAGATAAGCATATTTATCTCTGTAGAGAGCCAGCACAGCTAAGGTGTTTTGTTACACATTTGTCATTCTGACTGGATTCACAGTTCGACCAACAGGATGCAGGGAGTTAAAGAACGGTGATATTGGCAAAGCCGGGACACATGACACAACAGAAGGTTATCCAGCACGCACATGTCACAGGGAGGATGGTGCTGTCTGAAAATCCTGCAGGGTGTCTTGCGGATCAGACACAGCAAATTTCACTATTCGAACTGAATCAGCCCTATGAAGGGAAGCCGGAGGCGCCTGCTTCAGAACTCAATTACTAAAGAAGCTGAGGCTCGAGTCCCGCCACTGCAATTTCTGTGGCTGCGGTGTGTTCAAATAAAGAGCAAAACCGGGAGTTTGCTTTGTGGAGACAGGGGCCTGTGTCCATCTTGTCATGATCATGTTCGCCTCACGCACGGTAAATCGCGGGCTCAAGCTGCTTTACGTTCCAGGCAAGTTGAGGTTCTAACAAATTGGTTATGATTCCTGGAGAGTTAACTGTGGCGTGGGAGAGTGCAGCTTTTCTCAAAGTGTCAGTGCTGTCATGGCAGTGCTCGCCTCCCGCACGGAAAAGCGCAAGCAGCTGTCCTGCTGCTTTTTGTTCCAGGCAAGTTACGTTTTTATTGGAACCGAATGGAAACTGTTATTTCATCGCTATTGTGAAACAAAGTCCTGCAGTGAAACACCTCGTCCTTATTTGGTTTTCTGGCGAGTGCGAACATAATTCAAACGAATTCCGATGTCACATGTTCTTAAATTTCTCCCCTTTCATTCATTTCCGTCCTGAAGACATCGGAAGGGAAAGGTAATGTAATCGAGACTGTGATTGGTGAAATTCACTTTTTTTTTGGACCATTCTTATTCTTACCGCTTTGTGATACTTCCACGAAAAGCAGTACCGCACTTGCATTCCTTGAGCAGGCAGCCCGTTTCCAAAACAGGGAAGAAGCTGATGCGCTGGTGTCACAGCGCACCACGGATTCCTGAACTAGTCTGTCTGTCAAATGTACCCCAAACGTCGTCTATGAAATACATCGTTTGGAAGATGTCTGTCGTTATTCAACGTGCGAGAGTTGTCACCAGAGGTCCTGAATCGTGTTTTGGAGCAGTTTGCACGTTAGTGGCTCATTCAATGAGCAACAGCAATGAAAGAAATTACACTCTCAGAGGAACCTCTGGACCTGTGCTTTCATTGCACCGCTAGTATTAAGGTGCGCCCCGAGATCTAAGCCACGTTGGAACTGAAACGGTGGAATCGACAGAGAGGCTACAGAATGACATCGCATCCATTTGGTTTTCTTTAAATCACTGACGAGCAGGAAAATGTACACGGGGAGGGCGAGTGGGGAAGTGAGGCAGTTGCAGCTCTGGTGAAATTCCTTCTTTGTGATTCACTCAGCAACCAGAGACATGTGAGGTGACTCAGGCGTGAGAGCTCTTCACATCGAGAACAAAAAGCACTCAAGGGCAGTTGGCACCTCTTCCGGAGAGGGGGTGGGGTGAGCTAATTACCTTTTGACTTCTGTAACTACGTTCAGAAACTGTCTTTTAGATTGATGTGAACAGAAACTGCATTTCTAATAAGCACCGTGGAATTTAGCAAAATTTATTGAGTCGCTTCTCGTCGACTCAGTTGGTATCCATGTGGCTCATATCCAGGTGTGAACATTTTTGCAGCGAATTGCACGGTTAAGGCAAAAAGGCAAGGAAAGTGGCATCTCGAACCGGTTCCGAGGTCAGAGCATCTTCACAATGTGCTCTGTCGTTCTCGGATTGTAATGCTACCTCCGGTTTTAGGGTGGAGAACATTCTTTGGGACTCTCATTCTGCAAAACAGACACAGTGACTGAAATGATGCTGCGCGGTATGATGTGGAACACGGCCTGCTCAGCTTTGTGCATTTTCCCTGAAGTCCGGTGTGTTTCATGTTCCGTGTAAACGTGAAAGTTGTCCTGTTTCGACCAAAGGGTGAAATCATTTAGCGAAGCAACAATCGAAATTGCAGTAATGTCAAGCAGCTCATGGTAATTTGACTAAATCATAACCGATCGTATGTTCTCACGCACTCACAGATACATTTGTAGCTGAAAAGAGTCTGAGAAGATAGACTCAGCTTAACATTGATATTTATCTGGATTGATGGGCTATCATTATCTGCAGCAAAATTGATATTGTAGACGGGCACATCCCAGCAGTTGTGCGAGTCGGAGAGGTATCATGGAACCCTTTTCACGTGACTTTGCATCTGTTGTTATGCAGCATCACAATTGGAAGTGCAAGAAAAGGGGGAAGCGCGGCTGGCTGGTAGTGTGGCCGAGCGGTCTAAGGTGCTGGATTTAAACTCCAGTCTCGAGAAAGGCGTGGGTTCGAATCCCACGGCTGCCATTTCTGCTAATCGTTTCCAACGACACAGCATGTTAAAATGCTGTTTCGACTCCTGCTGCATTTCTGTTTAAAACTGAAGAAACATATGTGTGCTTCCCGGGCAATTAACTGTGGTGTGGGAAAGTGCCGACTTTTCCGGTGTCTGTGCTGTCATGATCGTGCTCGCCTCCCGCGCGGAAAATCGCAAACAGCTCTGCTGTCCCAGACAAGTTGTGCGTTTACTGGAACCGAATGGAGGCTGTTATTTCATTGCTGCTGTGAAACAAAGTCCTGCGGTGGCACGACTCGTCGTTATTTTGTTTTCTGCCAATGGGAAAATCGTTCCAATGAATTGCGATGTCACATGTTATTGAATTTCTCCCATTTCTTTCATTTCCGTCCTGGAGACATTGGAAGGGAAAGGTAATGTAATCGAGACTGTGATTGGTGAAATTCACTTTTTATGGCCCATTCTTATTGTGTTCTTTCTTTCTCTCTTTTCAGCATTGTCTGGGAAGTGGTGGTGCACTCAGGCTCCAGTATGTTTGAAAGTGCAGTTTGGAATTGCCCTGTTGTTAGTTGTGAGATTACTTTATGGCTTATGCCCCCGGCCTGTCTCACATTTAGCATTCATGCTCGCTGTGTCTGAAAACGCATTTGGTTTGCCAGTTTTGTTTGTGTTCCGTGTTAAATGCTTTCTGTTTTGCGATTCGCTCAATACATTACGAATTAACAGGGTTTCTGAGGTAACTTCCAGCTGCAAAAATCCTCAACTGAGAATCTGGGAAAATTACCCGGAGTATGGTCAGTCGGAGCAAAAGTAAGGAAGTCGTTCGTTTCTGCAGTGTTTCACAATGCTACTTGTCCCGTGAGCAGTCGAACAGACTAAATGATTGTGCCACAGACTGCGATGGCAAGCTCCCCTAAAAAGTAATCCTTTACAGCCGGTGTAAGCAACACAATGTTATTGGCGCACACCGCGTGGAAACAGATACTTCGGTGTATCTCGTCCATGCTCACCACATAGCCAAAATTAAACAAGTCCAATTAAACAACGAGCTATTGGAAACAGAAAGATGAAAGGAAAAATGGCTTCAACTATCAGTGCTGGATGCCACTGACCCGCAGCAGTGGCGACTGCGCCTTGTTTCTGTAGTGTAGTGGTCATCACGTTCGCCTTACACGTGAAAGATCCCCAGTTTGAAACTGCGCAGAAACTGTTTTGTTCTTCTTTTACATGGACAAGAACGGAGTTTTCTTGCTTGCTGTCCCATCTGCAAACTGCCTTCGAATTTGCTTGAACAAATCTGCTCTCGTAGTGAAATGTGATGCAACTCCATTTAATTACTGTGCAAAGCATTGTAAAGCTTTTCTCCAACCTGGTTCTGATCATATGCCATTCTATTTGAGAGAGTAGTTACCGCGTTCGGATCCTTCCACGAAAAGCAGTACCGCACTTGCATTCCTTGCGCAGGCGGCCCGTTTCCAAGACAGGGAAGAAGCTGATGCGCTGGTGTCACAGCGCACCGCGGATTCCTGAACTAGTCTGTCTGTCAAATGTACCCCCAAAGTCGTCTATGAAGGACATCATTTGGAAGCTGTCTGTCGTTATTCAACGTGCGAGAGTTGTCACCAGAGGTCCTGAATCATGTTTTGGAGCAGTTCGCACGTTAGTGGCTCATTCAATCAGCAACAGCAGTGAAAGACATTACACTCTCAGAGGAACCTCTGGACCTGTGCTTTGATAGCGTCGCTAGTATTAAGGTGCGCCCCGAGATCTAACCACGTTGGAACTGAAACGGAGGAATCGACAGAGGCTACAGAATGACATCGCATCCATTTGGTTTTCTTTAAATCACGGACGAGCAGGAAAATGTAAACGGGGAGGGCGAGTGGGGAAGTGAGGCAGTTGCAGCTCTGGTGAAATTCCTTCTTTGTGATTCACTCAGCAACCAGAGACGTGAAGGTGACTCAGGCGTGAGAGCGCATCACATCGAGAACAAAAAGCACTCAATGGCAGTTAGCACGTCTACCGGAGTGGGGGTGGGGTGAGCTAATTACCTTTTGACTTCTGTTACTATGTTCAGAAACTGCCTTTCAGATTGATGTGAACAGAAACTGCATTTCTAATAAGCACCGTGGAATTTAGCAAAATTTATTGAGTCGCTTCTCGTCGACTCAGTTGGTATCCATGTGGCTCATATCCAGGTGTGAACATCTCTGCAGAGAATTGCACGGTTCAGGCAAAATGGCAAGGAAAGTGTCATCTCGAACTGGCTCCGAGGTCAGAGCATCCTCGCAATGTGATCTGTCGTTCTCGGATTGTAATGCTACCTCCGGTTTTAGGGTGGAGAACATTCTTTGGGACTCTTATTTTGAAAAACAGACACAGTGACTGAAACGATGCTGCGCGGTATGATGGGGAACACGGCCTGCTCAGCTTTGTGCATTTTCCCTGTAGTCCGGTGTGTTTCATGTTCAGTGTAAACGTGAAAGTTGTCCTGTTTCGATCAAAGGATGAAATCATTTAGCAAAGCAAGAATCGAAATTGCAGTAATGTCAAGCAGCTCATCGTTTTTTGACCAAATCATAACCGATCGTATGTTCTCACGCACTCACAGATACATTTGTAGTTGATAAGATTCTGAGAAGATTGATTCAGCTTACCATTGATAGTTGTCTGGATTGATGGGCTATCTGCCGCGAAATTGATATTGTAGACGGGCACATCCCAGCAGTTGTGCGAGTCGGAGAGGGATCATGGAACCCTTTTCACGTGGCTTTGCATCTGTTGTTATGCAGGAGCACAATTGGAAGTGCAAAAAAATGGGGATGTGCAGCTGGCTGGTAGTGTGGCCGAGCGGTCTAAGGCGCTGGATATAGACTCCAGTCTCGACAGAAGCGTGGGTTCGCCTCCCACCGCTGCCATTTCTGCTGATCGTTTCCAGCGACGCAGCTTGTTAAAATGCTGTTTCGACTCCTGCTGCATTTTTGTTTAAAATCGAAGAAAAATGGGTTTGCTTCCAGGGCAATTAACTGTGGTGTGGGAAAGTGTCGACTTTTCCGGTGTCTGTGCTGTCATGATCGTGCTCGCCTCCCTCGTGGAAAATCGCAAACAGCTCTGCTGTCCCAGACAAGATGAGCGTTTACTGGAACCGAATGGCGACTGAGATTTCATTGCTGTTGTGAAACAAAGTCCTGCGGTGGCACGACTCGTCGTTATTTTGTTTTATGGCCAATGGGAAAATCGTTCCAATGAATTGCGATGTCACATGCTATTGAATTTCTCCCATTTCCTTCATTTCCGTCCTGGAGACATCGGAAGGGAAAGGTAATCTAATCGAGACTGTGATTGGTGAATTCACTTTTTATGGCCCACTCTTGTTATGTTCTTTCTTTCTCTCTTTTCAGCATTGTCTCGGAAGTGGTGGTGCACTCAGTCTCCAGTATGTTTAAAGAGTAGTTTGGAATTGCCCTGTTGTTAGTTGTGAGATTACTTTATGGCTCATGCCCCCGGACTGTCTCACATTTAGCATTCATGCTCGCTGTGTCTGAAAATGCATTTGGTTTGCCAGTTTTGTTTGTGTTCCGTGTTAAATGCTTTCTGTTTTGCGATTCGCTCAATACATTACGAATTAACTGGGTATCTGAGGTAACTTCCAGCTGCAAAAATCCTCAACTGAGAATCTGGGAAAATTTCCCGCAGTATGGTCAGTCGGAGCAAAAATAAGGAAGTCGTTCGTTTCTGCAGTGTTTCACAATGCTACTTGTCCCGTGAGCAGTCGAAAAGACTAAATGATTGTGCCACAGACTGCGACGGCAAGCTCCGCTAAAAAGAAATCATTTAAAGCTGGTGTAAGCAACACAACGTTATTGGGGTACACCGCGTGGAAACAGATACTTCGGTGTATCTCGTCCATGCTCACCACACAGCCAAAATTAAACAAGTCCCATGAAACAACGAGCGATTGGAAACAGAAAGGTGAAAGGTAGAATGGCTTCAACTGTCAGTGCTGGATGCCACTGAGCCGCAGCACGGCTGGCGGAGGCTAGTTTCTGTAGTGTAGTGGTCATCACGCTCGCCTTACACGCGAAAGGTGCCCATTTCGAAAGTGCGCAGAAACTGCTTTGTTCTTCAACTGCGGCCTTTTACATGGTCAAGAACGGAGTTTTCTTGCTTGCTTTCCCATCTTCAAACCTGCCTTCGAATTTGCTTGAACAAATGTGCTCTCGTAGTGAAATGTGATGCAACTCCATTTAATGACTGTGCAAAGCATTGTCAAGTTTTTCTCCAACCTGGTTCTGTTCATATTCCATTCCGTTTGAGAGTGTAGTTACCGCCTTCTGATCATTTCACGAAGAGCAGTAACGCATTTACATTCCTTGCGGAGGCGGCCCGGTTCAAAGACAGGGAAGAAGCTGATGCGCTGGTGTGACAGCGCACCACGGATTCCTGAACTAGTCTGTCTGTCAAATGTACCCCAAAGTCGTCTCTGGAAGACCTCATTTGGAAGCTGTCTGTCGTTATTCAACGTGCGAGAGTTGGCACCAGAGGTCCTGAATCATGTTTTGGAGCAGTTCGCACGTTAGTGGCTCATTCAATCAGCAACAGCAACGAAAGAAATTACACTCTCAGAGGAACCTCTGGACCTGTGCTTTCATAGCGTCGCTCGTATTAAGGTGCGCCCCGAGATCTAAGCCACGTCGGAACTGAAACGAAGGAATCGACAGAGAGGCAACAGAATGACATCGCATCCATTTGGTTTTCTTTAAATCACTGACGAGCTGGAAAATGTACACGGGGAGGGCGAGTGGGGAAGTGAGGCAGTTGCAGCTCTGGTGAAATTCCTTCTATGTGATTCACTCAGCAACCAGAGACGTGAAGGTGACTCAGGCGTGAGAACTCTTCACATCGAGAACAAAAAGCACTCAAGGGCAGTTAGCACCTCTTCCGGAGTGGGGGTGGGGTGAGGTAATTTTCTTTTGACTTCTGTTACTATGTTTAGAAACTGCCGTTTAGACTGACGTGAACAGAAACTGCATTTCTAATGAGCACCATGGAATTTAGCAAAATTTATTGAGTCGCTTCTCCTCGAATCCCGCACAGGTTTCCTACTCAGTTGGTATCCATGTGGCCCATGTGAAGGAATGAACATCTCTGCTGCAAATTGCATGGTTAAGGTAAAAGGCAAGGAAAGTGGCATCTCGAACTGGCTCCGAGGTCAGAGCATCCTCACAATGTGATCTGTCGTTCTCGGATTGTAATGCTACCTCCGGTTTTAGGGTGGAGAACATTCTGTGGGACTCTTATTCTGCAAAACAGACACAGTGACTGTAACTATGCTGCACGGTATGATGTGGAACACGGTCTGCTCAGCTTTGTGCATTTTCCCTGTAGTCCGGTGTGTTTCGTGTTCCGTGTAAACGTGAAAGGTGTCCTGTTTCGAGCAATGGGTGAAATCATTTAGCAAAGCAAGAATCGAAATTGCAGTAATGTCAAGCAGCTCATGGTTATTTGTCCAAATCCGAACCGATCATATGTTCTCACGCACTCACAGATAAATTTGTAGCTGAAAAGAGTCTGAGAAGATACAGTGAGCTTTCCATTGATTTTTGTCTGGATTGATGGGCTATCATTATCTGCTGCAAAATTGATGTCGTAGACTGGCACATCCCAGCAGCTGTCCTTGTCGGAGAGAGATCATGGAACCCTTTTCACGTGCCTTTGCATCTGTTGTTATGCAGGAGCACAATTGGAAGTGCTAGAAAACGGGGCCCGTCGCTTCGTTGGTCGTGTTGCCGAGCGGTCGAAGGCGTTGGATGAAGGCTCCAGTCTCGATAGAGGCGTGGGTTTAAATCCCACCGCCGCCATTTCATCGTCATCCTACGATGCAGCTTGTCCAAATGCTGCTTCCGCCACTGCTGCATTTCTGTTCAAAACAGAAGAAAAATAGGTTTGCCTCACGGGGAATTAACTGTGGTGTGGACAAGTGCCGAATTTTCCGAAGCGTCTGAGCTGTTATGGTCGTGTTTGCCTCACGCGCGCAAGATCGCATGTTGCTTTACGTTCCAGGCAAGTTGTGTTTTTACTGGAACCGAATGGAGACTGTTATTTCATCGCTGTTGTGAAACAAAGTCATACAGTGACTCGGCTCGTCGTAATTTGGTTTTCTGGCCAATGAGAAAATCATTCCAATGAATTTCGATGTCATATGTTATTGAATTTCTCCCATTGCCTTCATTTCCGTCCTGGAGACATCGGAAGGGAATGGTAATCTAATCGAGACTGTGATTGGTGAAATTCACTTTTTATGGCTAATTCTTATTATTGCTAGTTGTGAGATTACTTTATGACTCATGCCCTCGGACTGTCTCACATTTTGCATTCATGCTTCGCTGTGTCGGAAAATACATTAGGTGTGCCAGTTTTGTTTGTGTGCCGTATTAAATGCTTTCTGCTTTGCGATTCTCTCAATAAATTTCGAGTTAACGGGGTTTCTGAGGTAACTACCAGCAGCGAAAATCCTCAACTGAGGATCTGGGAAAATTTCACGGAGTGTGGTCAGTCGGAGCTAAAGTAAGGAAGGCGTTCGTTTCTGCAGTGTTTCACAATACTGCCTTTCCCGTGAGCAGTCGAACAGACTAAATGATTGTGCCACAGACTGCGACGGCAAACTCCGCTAAAAAGTAATGCTTTAAAGCCGGTGGAAGCAACACGACATTATTGGGGTACACCAAGTGGAAACAGATACTTCGGTGTATGTCGTCCAAGGTCACCACATAGCCAAAATTAAACAAGTCCCGTTCCCCAGCATTTGGCCACAATCCCTCTGAACCCATCCTATCCAGAAACTCATCCGATTACCTTTGCAATTGTCTGAGTGGAATAGACTCCTCCACTTCCTCTGGTAGCTCCTTCCAATCACGCACAACTTTCTGTGTGGGAAATGTGCCTCAGGTCCTTTGTCAATTTCAGTCTATGGATTCTTCTGTAAATGAAGAACAGTAGAGGTCCTTTACAGGTCTGTGAGAGAGTTGTCCTGAGCTGGGGTAGGTCGAGTTGCAGGGAATGTAGGTACCGGCGCATGGCTGCAAGCGTGGAGCGGAGGATCCGGAGGGAGGTCCGTTGCTGGAGGCTGCGGATTTGTTGCAGCTACTGGTAGTCCTGGTTGGGTCCAAATTGTGTTGGTCGGAAGGTGATCTGGAGTCCATGGGGGATCAGTCGGTTCCGTCAGCAGGTGCTGAGAAAGGAGATTTGGCTGGGGGTTCACCCTCCTTCGACTGAGCGAACTGGTCCTCACCCTGAACAACTTTTCTTTCCAATCCTCCCACTTTCTCCAAACAAAAGGAGTAGCCATGGGCACGCGCATGGGCCCCAGCTATGCCTGCCTCTTCGTAGGGTATGTGGAACAATCCATCTTCCGCAACTACACTGGCCCCACCCCCCATCTTTTCCTTCGCTACATTGATGACTGTATCGGCGCTACCTCGTGCTCCCACGAGGAGGTTGAACAGTTCATCCACTACACTAACACCTTCCACCCCGACCTCAAATTCACCTGAACAGTCTCGGACTCCTCCCTCCCCTTCCTGGACCGTTCTGTTTCTATCTCAGGCGACCGAATCAACACAGACATCTACTACAAACCAACCGACTCCCACAGCTACCTGGACTGCACCTCCTCCCACCCGGCCCCCTGTAAAAACGCCATCCCATTCTCCCAATTCCTTCGTCTCCGCCGCATCTGCTCCCAGGAGGACCAGTTCAAAATACGTACAACACAGATGGCCTCCTTCTTCAAGGACCGCAATTTCACCCCCGACGTGGTCGACGGTGCCCTCCAACGCATCTCCTCCACTTCCCGCTCCTCCGCCCTTGAGCCCCGCCCCTCCAACCGCCACCAGGACAGAACCCCACTGGTCCTCACCTACCACCCCACCAATCTCCATGTACAGCGCATCATCCGCCGTCACTTCCGCCACCTCCAAACAGACCCCAGCACCAAGGATATATTTCCCTCCCCTCCCCTATCAGCTTTCCGTAGAGACCACTCCCTCCGCGACTCCCTTGTCAGATCCACACCCCCCACCGACCCAACCTCCACTCCCGGCACCTTCCCTTGCAAACGCAGGAGGTGCAACACTTGCGCCCACACCTCCCCCCTCACTTCTCTCCAAGGCCCCAAAGGAAACTTCCATATCCGCCACAGATTCACCTGCACCTCCACCCACATCATCTACTGCATCCGCTGCAGCCGGTGTGGCCTCCTCTATATTGGGGAGACAGGCCGCCTACTTGGGGAGCGATTCAGAGAGCACCTCTGGGCCACCAGGACGAACCAACCAACCACCCTGTAGCACAGCATTTCAACTCCCCCTCCCACTCCACCGAGGATATGCAGGTCATTGGACTCATCCACCGCCAAACCACAACAACGCGACGGTCGGAGGAGGAGCGTCTTATCTTCCGACTGGGAACCCTCCAACCACAGGGGATGAACTTGGACTTCACCAGTTTCTTCATCCCCCCTCCCCCCACCTTGTCTCAGCCGAATCCCTCCAGCCCGGCACCGCCTTCCTGACCTGCAGTCTTCTTCTTGATCTCTCCGCCTCCATCCTACTCCGACCTATCACCCTCACCTTGACCTCTTTCCACCTATCACATTTCCAACGCCCCTCATCCAAGTCCCTCCTCCCTACCTTTTATCTTCTCCTGCTGAACACTCTCTGCTCATTCCTGAAGAAGGGCCTGTGCCCGAAACGTCGAATCTCCTGTTCCCTGGATGCTGCCTGACCTGCTGTGCTGTTCCAGCAATAAAGTTTCAACTTTGTCAATTTCAGTCCACTCACCTTCAACCTATGCTCTCGAGTTTTCAACTCACCCAACTTGGGTTAAACACATAAATACTCAGTTTACAACCTTCCGTAAGATCATGTCGCAGCCGTTACGCTGCAGGGAAAGTCGTCCCAGCCTATTCCACCTCGCCCTATGGTCTAAACATTGACGACATCCTTGTCTATATTTTGTCATCAATTTCACTTGTCTTTTTTTTACGTTTTCAAGATGTCAATTGTGCTGGACAACAACGAGCTATTGGAAACAGAAAGGTGAAAGGTAGAACGCCTTCAACTTTCAGTGCTGGATGCCACTAAACCGCAGCGGGGGCGCCTGCGGTTTATTTCTGTAGTGTAGTGGTCATCACGTTCTCCTCTCGCTCGAAAAGTCCCCCGTTCGAAACTGCTTTGTTCTTCAACTGCAGCCTTTTACATGGATAAGTGCGGGGCATTCTTGTTTGCTTTCCCATCTGCAAACCTGCCTTCGAATTCGCTTGAACAAATCTGCCCTCGTAATGAAATGTAATTCAACTCCATTTAATTACTGTGCAAAGCATTGTAAAGCTTTTCTCCAACCTGGTTCTGATCATATGCCATTCCGTTTGAGAGTGTAATTACCGCCTTCTGATCCTTCCACGAAGTGCAGTACCGCATTTGCATTCCTTGCGCAGGCGGCCCTGTTCAAAGACAGGGAAGAAACTGATGCGCTGGTGTCACAGCGCACCACGGATTCCTGAACTTGTCTGTCTGTCAAATGTACCCCCAAAGTCGTCTCTGAAAGGCCTCATTTGGAAGTTGTCTGTCGTTATTCAACGGGCGAGAATTGGCACCAGAGGTCCTTAATCATGTTTTGGAGCAGTTCGCACGTTAGTGGCTTATTCAATCAGCAACAACAATGAAAGAAATTACACTCTCAGAGGAAACTTTGGACTTTCACCAGAGCTGCAACTGCTTCACTTTCCCACTCGCCCTCCCCGTTTACATTTTCCTGCTTGTCAGTGATTTAAAGAAAACCAAATGGATGCCATGTCATTCTGTAGCCTCTCTATAGATTCCTCCATTTCAGTTCCAGCATGGCTTAGATCTCGGGGCGCACCGTAAGTCTACCGACGCCACGAAAGCACCCCTGTTACCTCAGTGTGATGTCAGGCCATCTATTCGAAAAAAAATGACCCTCTAAAGAGTAACCCACCCAAACACTTTTCCCGATCGTAATTCTTCACATTTACTGCTGACTAATACACACATCCCAGAACACAATAATGTGCAATTTAGCATGGCCAGCTCATCTAACCTGCACATGTTTGGATTGTGGGAGGACACCACAGCGAAGTCACATCGATTTGAGGAGAACGTGCAAAGTCCCCACTGTCACCCGAGGGGGGTGAATCTAACCGCTGTCCCTGGCGCTGTGAGGCAGCTTTGCCAACCACTGAGGTACCCTGAAATCTTATGCTATAAGGGAAACCAGTGAAAGATACGATAAAACAAGTGTCAAATGAACACTCTCCGATATTGTCAAAGCATGTCAATCTTACATTCAATACGAATAAGTGTATTGAAAACAAAACAAATAAAAATCCCGGCAATTCACGAATGAACAACAATTAAAAATTTAATTTGATCAAAGGTCATAACAATATTCAGACGAATTGCAATTGAAATTAGCTGACTAATGAATAATTGGAAGTGACATATATTCACTTCACGCCGAAGAAAGCGACTTGTTTTTCCCCTTGTTACATAGCAAAATAACAAGTGTGTGCGTACGTGTGTGTGTGTGTGCGTGTGCGTGTGTGATTGAAATGTTTGAATCATGTTCTTTCTAACAAAATAACTGATGACTTACGATCACTCAGCTTTGTCACCTTTAAGACCACAACATTCTGAAACATTTTCCAGGAATTTGCAACCAGAAGAACTGGTTGCAATGACATTCCTATGAAATTCCTTTTCATAGGAACCCACAGAGAATAAGTAGCGGACACTGTGAATTAGTGAGTCACTGCAAGCATTCAACTGAAGACAACATCCCCTCTTTCCAAAAATGTTCAAAATTTAAAAAATCAAAATTTATTGCCATTGTTGAATGAAAGAATAAAGAGATGCTAATTCTTTTTTATTTGATTATGTTGCATGAAACATCCATAAGTCGTATTGTGATTACAAACACAATAAATGTGAGCATTGAAGCCAAATAATTAATTGAATTCAACTATGTTTCAACAGGTAAAGTAAAAATGGATATTTACAATGATTGAGAGATTGTGCATTGCAATATCTTTACAGTGGTTCATGTACTGTGCCATATATCCACATTTGCGCAACCTACTAGATTGAATAATTATTATTTTTATTATAAATTAGCAACAATTGAATTATTAAAATCTGTCAATGCATTAAAGAATAATGAAAAATCTATTTTTCCAAGTGATTGAGCAATGTCTGGAAATGAACTGGAATTAATTCAGTGAAAAGTAATTACATTTTCCTGAATTTTAAGGCTGAGATTACCGTGATCATTCAAATGAGCAAACATCAGATATTTACAATGATGTTGGATGGGAAGTCATTGGTTCCCTTGTGGGGTAGTTGACCTGAAAAATAAATGCATTTTCATACTGTACTGTTAGTACTCAGAAATAATGGATTAAATCTAAATGTGAATCTCACTATACTTGTTCAAAAGACTTTATTAATTAATGTGCCATCATTGTAATGGCAATGACTTAATAATTAATGATGTCTTTTGAAGAATTAAAATGATTCAATATTTCAAAAGCACTTTGCTGTGATTTTGATTGGATATTTATTTAGATTAGTAAACTGAGGAATAAAACATAGTACCGAGCTTTATGGATTGAAGGAAAATGAGCCATTCAGTGACTATTGAGCAAACTGCTTCTTTTTTTTAAAAGTCAAAAATGTACGTAATGCAAGAATTGTGAATTTCCATCCACTGGGTTCCTTGTAGAGATATGTTACATCGATTTGTATGATTAATATTATGATCAATGTTTAAAGATTGGTGTCAGAATTAGGAAGAGAATTAGTAGATCATGAAAGTGAGCTTGAATTGAACAAACAATGTAGTCAATGACATGTGGTATATAAGCGATTTTAATCATGTTGTCATTATTGTACAATGATGAATAATGTTGGAATAGAAATGACAAAAAAATCAACATGGTCAAAGCAATTCTTTTCTTACAATGAAATGAAAACAATAATCATTTTGTAGCAAGCATGATTTGAAATAGCAGTTTTTTAATGTGACATATACAGTGAAGACTAACCTTTTTGCAAAAATGTAGGAATTTCACAAATTTAAAATGCAGTGTTTGTTCAATTTGTAATAAAAATGGTTATAATTTGAATTGTCTTTTGTACACAGACAACTAAAATCGAGCTTTAAAACTGTTGGAATGACAAAAATTTGGTTCCCAATGTTATTGTAGTTCAGTCAATATCCGTGATAAAGTAGAATTATTGGTTTAAACAATATAAATCAACATTAACGACTGAACTGAAATATAACACATCAATTGCATTAACTGCATAGAATAGTAAATAAATGTTTACTGTTATCATTTGTCCAAGGTAAAATAAGATACTTACTCAGGTTATTCCACTGAATAGTAATCAGCTGATGATGAATATCTTTGTATCGTTTTATATGCACTGTTTTGTGTGAACATTGATTTCAATAAATTGAGATATTTACATGAATTAGGAACAGACTGATAATTGGGTGTGAAAGATCTTATTTAAGATTAGACAATTTTTAGTGTTCACTAGATTTGCTGAACATAACGCACTGAAGACATCATGCAGTAAATGAGATTAGATAGAAATATGCAAATTCAATTTTCAAATGAATGCTCTCGGATATTTTCACAGCATTTCAATCTTACACTCAATATAAATAGGTGAGTGAAAAACTAAAAATAAATTTCAGACAATTCATAATCAGATCAATAATTAAAAATTGATAAATAGTAGGAAGTGGCATTTGTTTATTTTACTGAAGAAGAACTTGATGTTTTTCTCATATTTATAGCTTTGAAGCATCAAGTTCTATGTGCAGTCTGAACTCAGCTCTTCAGAACAAAAGAAAATCAATGAATATCTTTACTTTACATATTTCATCTTTGTGAGTGCAACATTCTCAAATATTTTCCAACGAATATTGATTGAGTTAAAATTAGATGCATTCTGCTTCAGTGAAATGAAGAAAATCCATAGCAGATACTGTGATTCTTCGAATGAACAACAAATGGAAGCATATCTAATGTTGAATTGAAAGACAATTTATTCGATTCTTAGATATTTTCTAATCAACATTCAGAGCTGCTCTGGAACAGCTCTGTACAAGGTGGGAATTGAAATTGTACCCTCTGGTCTCGTAACAGAGACACGACCAGAATTGCACAAGACTCCTTCATAACATTCCCAACCAGGCTGGGCAGGGCTGAAAACTAATCAGATGTTTATTGTGATAATTGGATTGGAATTAAATGGTTGGATATTGTGTGTACTCTTCTGAAAATTCAGTAATAATTTACAATAATGATGGGACTTAACAAATGTCTTAATTAAACATGATTTTTATGATCACTTATGGAATGACAGCTTGACAGGATTGTGTGATTACTGTGCATTATAAATAAAAAATGAATACCATTATTCTTTATGGTCAGAAGTTTCTCATTTTCTGAAATGCAAATTAAAATGTTTTTGATCTATATGTAAATTGGAACAAACTGATGAATTGGTCAGTCAATGTGCCTATTCAGCTAAAGGCAACTTTCATTCTTTCCGAAAATCTATGATTTCTAAGAAGTCACCATTTCCTGTGATTATTTAATGAAATAAGAGTGATGTCAACCCTTTTCGGTGTACTTCAAAAAAATTCAAACGTGTTTCCAAGTTTAAAATGAAAAGCAATATTCAGAATGATTGAGAGATTGTACATTGCAATGTCCTTGCATTAGTTATTATTTGGAAACATAGTTCCACAATTACACCCCTTACCGAATTGAACAATTATTAGATATCGGCAACAAATCGATTTGAAAACTTTTATTAATGAATTTAAGAATAATGAGGTATCTCCTCTTACTATTCCACTGAGTAATGTTCAGAAACAAAGAGAAATATTGCAGTAACTGGCGTTCTCTGAATTCCAATGGTTGAGAAAACTGTGATCTTTCAAATGAGCAAAAGATAGATATTTACAAATGATGTTGCAATGGCAATTGTTGGTCTTTTGTGGGTATATTGGCCTGATCCAACATGTTTTAATATTGTAGCACTCACACTAAGAAATATGGAAGATATTAAAAGCACATTGTGCTTATTATAAAGCCTAAGTTAAAGTATTGCGTAATTATTGTAATTGATCGTTGTTTCTAAAATCCTGATCGATAAATTGACTTAATATTTTGAATACACTTTGCTCTGATGTTAATTGTATATTCATTAAGATTAATAAATTGAAAATTAAAATATAAAACGTGACTTTAATAATTAAAAAAACTCAGCAACGTTTGAACACAGTTCAACATTTTTTTGGTCTGTTGATGTCTCTTTTATTAATGTATCTTTTATCATGATAAATGTTTAGACAAATGTCAGAACTAGGAAGAAAATAATTAGGCCGGGAAAGTGAGTATTATTATGAACAAAACATCGAGTTAATAACATTTGCTACAGGAACTCATTTTGTAGCAAATGACTAATAATTGTGTGATTATTGTTCATTGACAACTAATGTTGGAAGAAAATGAAATTATCTCAAAACGAAATTAAAATAAATATCATTTTGGAGGTCACATGATTTAAAAAACGGAAACTGTCACTTAATGTGGGATTTGAGCTGAAAAATCGTTCTTGCCACCAGCCCCCCCCCCCACCCCAATGTAGACTTTTCATGAAATTAAAATTTAGTATTAGTTGAACTAAATAACAAATGGATGTACCTACATTGTTTTCATGTACACGAAAAAAATAAAACAATTTTTACATGAAAATGATATCGCTCTGCAAGTAATAATTTCACAGATAGTAAGTGTTTGT